>NC_092352.1:35464178-36182605 GCF_963676685.1 Mytilus edulis | reverse complement strand
TTCCAGTTTATTATGTCCCTAGCATTGCAAATATTTTTGAGGTACAAGGCCAATAACTGAATAATCATAAAAAAAGAAGATGTGGTATGATTGTTAATAAGAAAACTCTCCACAAGAGACCAAAATGACACAGAAATTAACAACTATAGGTCACCATACAGCCATTTTTTTTTCTTTTTAAACTTTTTATCATAATCTTAGAGAAATGAAGGCTTCAGAGCAAATGCAATGTAATTTCTATTACAATTAATATTTCCAAGGGGAATAACTTTTTCATATGCAATTTTCAATATAATCAATTTTTCAAGGGGTCTAACCTCTCTTGAGCGGACACTTTTGATGCTTTAAACAAGAGTGACTGCTAAATAGTGGGTCTCATTGGGGTCTAAGCGTGACGCGGGATTGCCGATTTTTGGTAAGCGTGAGACGGGAAAGTCAAATTATTGTGTCGTGAAAACGGGAAATGAGGTCTAGCGGGACCCGGGAAATGACCAAATCAAAGTGCTGGATAGCACCTCTGGAAAGTTTGCAACTGTAGCTGTGTATTATTCCAAAAAGGTTATAGACGTGTATTATTTCAAATATGTATTTCATCACAGCTTTGATGTTTTAAACTAATCCATTGTCTCGTCAGTAATTATCAAAAATCACTTTTTTATGTTTATCATAAAAAGTTTTGATATTTTCTCATGATTGCAACCTTAAACTGTAGATCTAAAATAATGAAATATACATGCAGAAAGCTCTGTGTTAATTTTTTTAAGTACCCATGCCATGTCAACTTCAAGGGCCTGTGAATTAGTATTTTTCTATTGGTTTAGGGCCTTCATATTTGTTTTTAGTAAATTAACACGTAAGGTTTTTTTGTTTGAATTGTTCCACATGTTTCATATCGGGGCCTTTTATGGTGACTTGAATAACACCGATATCACTCAGATTACAATTCTACCTTGACAGGTAAGTTTGTATTTAGCCTATAAAATACTTATTTAGCCTTGAGAATTGAAAGGTCAGTTTATCCCATTCATACAATAGAAGTTTACCTATAAGGGTCAGAATGGGGTTTACAGAATAGAGAATAAATGTAATAGCAACAAAAATAGAGAATAGAGAAAATGAACAACAAAATAAAGAATAGAGAATAATGCGGTGCAAAAGTATAAAGAATAAATGTGCAAAATAAAAAGGAAACTTAGGTAACTGTAATGCAATACCGATAATATAATGATCAATGTGCATAATTGATAAATAATCTTGTAACAGAAAGACTATATAGTAAAATCATTTTCATGAGAATTTGCTTTACAGAATGAGAGTTATTTTTAAGGCTATTAAAAGAAAAATGCCCTAAAAATTTAAAGAATACAGATATTAAAAAACCCATGCAGGTCCTCATGTCATTTACATTGTCAAAATATAGGACACATCTAGTCAAACTGGTTTTAAACTAAACATCTAGTCAAACTGGTTTGGTATAACTGACTGTTTCTTGCCCTAGATGTCTATTTCACAGTGACCTTATGTGTTTGTGCTAAGAGTACATTGTACTGTCAAATTCATTGATTTTCTGTTGGGACATGACCTACATTGTAAACATGCAAAATAGTGGCTTGAGATTTCAACTGATATTAGTATAATAAATTAAAATTTGGAATATTATATCCTGGTTGATGATGGGTTTTTTTGGGACCAAGATGTTTTCTTCATTCTTGTTCACATTATGATTATTTTAACCTTCAACATTGTTCAATGCACATTTAAAGATAGAAAAAATTTCAGCTCTCATTTAAAATATTTTGCAACTTAATAATAATCTGTCAGATTTGGTGTAAACAAAAATCAAGACCCTGCAAGCATAGTTTATTTCTATAACAGTCAAGCAGATAGTTTTTTTTATATCTGAAAAAAAACTACCATGTAAAGAAATATGCAATTAAAAGGCCTAAAATAACCCCTAAAATTCAACATTAACAGATTTTTAACAATTAAATCAAGATGCACAAAGTTTTAAGTATTGGTCAGAATATAGGGTTCTTTTGTATCACAATAACAATAAAGTGACCTTAATTTTGACAAGGTAAATGGCATGAAGCCAAATTCATCAACTTCTATTGTATGAATGGGATAAACTGACCTTTCAATTCTCAAGGCTAAATAAGTATTTTATAGGCTAAATACAAACCTACCTGTCAAGGTAGAATTGTAATCTGAGTGATACCGGTGTTATTCAAGTCACCATAAAGCTTTCTACATGTATATGGTACAAACATTTCTCATTATTGACAACCTTTCATTATGGACTATAGTTATGAATACATTTTCATTCTTTGAACTCTTTTGGATAGCATTGGTTCTTTGCAAACAATACTGCATCCTTACTTATAAATAAGACAGTTACAGTAACTTAAATCAATACAACTGTAAAGAAAGTGAATTTATATTAAAGGCTTTTATCAAAAAAAATAGGGAACATGTCCATGGGTCTCAAATGATGCCCTCGCTAGCATTAACGTTATAAACTCAAGAACTGTAAATGTGACACTACCAAAATTTAATTTTACTTGATATGAATAATGGGTTAATAAACATTGTGTATTCATTCTAATTATAAGTGTAGTATTGCGCAATAGAATTGTAAGATCTTCACATTTGTTTTGTGTCAGAAAACAATATGTTATGTCAACAATTTGATCGCAATCCAAAGTCAGAACTGTATCAAGCTTGAATATTGTGGCCATACTTGTCCCAAATGTTCAGGGTTTCGACTTCTGTGGTCGTATAAAGCTTTGCCCTGCAGAGCATCTGGTTTCATTTGTAACACGGCACAACCCTAGAGCAGTAAAAATAAATTCACCCAAATTCAAACTTGATCAGTGTTTGTGGTAATGAGAATTGTATATAAGTTTCATAACATTTGGTTAAGACAAACTATACTTAGAGAACAGAAACTTAAATTTACAGCAACTTTTCTTTTTGGTAAAGTAGCATTAAACACTAAAATGGTAAAAGTTACGCAACTAAAATTCAAACTTGACTTGTGAATTGTGGTTATAAGCATTGCGTATCAGTTTCATACAATTTGGTTCAGGCAAACTAAAGTAAGAGAACAGAAACGAATTTTGGGATACATACGGAGGTACTTATAAGTAAGGGAAGAATGTACATACTTACAGAAGAACAAGGATAAAACTCAATACGGTGGGAGCATAACAACAGCAGTATGACCACAGGAATAAAAAGTTTATATACGCTAGATTCATAATTTTTGTTGTTGTAAGCCATTCGTTTGATATATTATGGTAATCATTGCCTGTGTTTGGATGACAAAGCAATAACATTTCTATTTAAATAGGGCATACTATGCACGTGTTTGTCTGTAATCTATATAAATTTTGAGGTGAAAATGCAGCCATTTTAGCCGAAGGGTACACATCATCATAATTTCATGAAACTTAATCATTTCTACAGCACTTGTCTTCATATCCTGAGCTATGTTATTCTAAGAAGTAGATGCTGACTCGGTTGTTTTTAATATGGATGCTATATGATACGAATTTGCGATAATACACCAGAGGTGGTATGATGTAAATTATTGGAAGAAGACTGAAGAAGAATTGACGTTGGGTCAATGTTTTTCTGCTGTCAGTTTGATCCACTTGAGCATGCTGAACGAGCGAAGGCTCTTATATCCACATTGGAATGTATTTAAATAACGGAATTAAAAGTTTTCAAATGATTTTTGGCATCAAAACCTTTCGATCGATGTTTAGACAAACACAATGTATTTTAAAACTATTTTTTTTTATGAAAGCCCGTACCGTATTAACCTGTACTCGTCTATTACTGAGACATTAGACATATAATTATCGAGAATTTTATATTCTATCACCTGTGTTTTGTTATAACAAACCACTATCACTTGTCAATTATCCGACGGCTTGGTCACTTCATTCCCGATTTTTTTGATACTCTCGGGCTTTTACCACGTTTACGTACGTACATTGTAAACAGGTAAAAGTAGAGCGAAAAATTTTCATGAATGAAACTGACACAATCTGGCGTAGATTTCTTGTGATTTTCTCTTCAGCGTATGGCAGATCCGCGAAGTAGTGTTTGAGATACTCATTTTCAAAATGAAGTTAAATTCATCTGAATCGTCGGTGAACATTCAATTCTTTTTTATTGAAGCTGTAATCTTTTCAGTCAAATGAAAAGTTACTCAAAATTTTAAAAGAACCTTCCAAGAATCAGAATTCAAACACTAGTACTAGTACTAAATTATCTCGGATCCGAATAAATGGCGATAATCTGTCACCATAAGTTTGAGGCCGATGGCTATGGAAAGTAGCAATAGCAAGCTATAGCAAACTTTCCAAAAATCAGAATTGCTTACGTACATAGTGTAAGCGGGATACGGGAATCTGACAAAACGGTAAGCGGGATCCGGGATCGGAACCCCCCAATGAGACCCCCTAAATACAGGTTTGACTGCATATGTATCTAAATGATCCAATACAAATAAATTAATCATTTACATAAGGTAATTTATCATGTGACCGTCAAATTACTTACTTATACACTTTGTCACAGTATTGTTCCATGTTCCATCCAGTTGACATTCTACAACAACTGATCCGTCTGGTACTGTTCCCCGAGGACAGTGTATCTTAACTGTTGTAGGGGCTATGTAGTTACCAGAAGACAGGGGAACAGTATCAGCTACAATAACTCCACCATTACTGACATTGAAGCTTGGACAAACAGCTGGAATGGAGTATCAAATTTTAATAAGGTTATCTAATGAGGCAATTCTTTTTTGTAAATGAAATGGAACAATAAAGGCAAATAAAAAATACTCTAATAATCTTACATTTATTTCTCCCCCTGATTTTAATGCAGTCAATTATTAAATGAGCTTTCACAACATAAAATCATAAATACAAATGTAGTACTTCATGACTTATAGGGGCATCAGCGGCTCAGTAGTCTAAGTAGTCTAAATAGCATGTCAACACTGAGGTTGTAAGTTCAAATCCCACACAAGGATTGTCAGTTTTCCTACTGAAAGTTGGTAGTTCTCTATGGGCACCTAAAAAACTGACTACCATAAAATAGCACAATAGTGTTGAAAGTTGCCTTAATACATCAATCAATCAATTAATCAATCAATCAATCAATCATGACTTATATTTGGAGAAAGATGAAAAACATGAAATTATATATTCCAATCCTTTTGCCAAAAAAATAACAGTTAATTTCATACCTTTTTTGCTCTTGAATAAAAGTATAAGCTAGATACAAAGTTGAAGATTACAGGAAAAAATATTGAAAAATCATTCAACCACTGGTAACAAAAATTTGAAGATAAATTTTTTACTTTACTTTTATGAATACATAACTTTGCATGTAATGGTTGCTTTTTTTTCTTTTTTTTCATATGTTTTCAAATATTTTTCTATGAATATCTATTTGTACTAACCTATACAAGTACTATTGGGTCTGAGTACTTTTCTTTTAACAATCCTGATTATATTTTCTGTGTACAGTTCCTGTGGTGGGTTACAGTTACACCTATATTTACCATTTAAGTTTTCACATATACCTGTGCATGGAAATGAACTACATTCATCTGTATCTGAAATAAAGGGAGAAAATCATTATTCAAGTTTGTGTTTTCATTTTCAATTTTACCGGTAATTGCCAAATAGAAAATATGTTTCAATTTTACTGTACAACAATGTTTTTCCATGTAAAATTTTAACCAAACGTTTACCGGTAATTGCCAAATAGAAAATATTTCTTCAAAATACAATATTCTTTGATTGGTAATAACTCACATGAATCAGTGAACTGGTTTGCATGGGAACATTTAAACAGATGCTGATTAACTGATATGAAAAGAAATTATAGAAGGAAGAATATTGGGAGTAAATTACCACATTTAGATAAGTGTACACAAAAGTAGAATCTCATTTACATTTTCTGTTTTTTATGTACACAAACCACAATGACAACAAACACAAACCACAATGACAACCATATTTTTTCTTGACTAAACTTATCACCTTGACCTATTATATCATCTTTTTTTTATTTCAGTTGTAAAAACGTTTCTGTGGAATACATACCTTTGCACACGGTGTAACTGTTTGGTGGGTTCTGATATCCACGATTACACACACATCTATAGGATCCAGGTGTATTCTGACAAGTGTGACCACCACACACATTTCCTGTTTCACATTCATTTATATCTACAATTAAGTTATAAAACAATTATTAATTTCATGCAATTCCTACATTGCTTGTTTTAAATTCCTACTCATGTGAACTAGTTTTGTAAGTTTTGATGACATTTTTTACCTGGACTTTGAAAGTTTTTTTTATTAAAAAATAATAGTAATTAAGATTATTATCATTGATATGTAAAGTAACACACACACATACTTAACATATAAAATTTTTCAAATGATAACTTGTGTAATGAAATGTTTGCATGCAATTTAAAAGACCAAACAAATGAATGCCATAGTAAAAAGAAAATTGCAGTTAAGTCTAATATAAAAAAAGGCTGAGAATTACTTTTTAAGCTATAACCTGTGTTCATTACTTAAGTCATTTAGATCATCCATATACTAGAAATATAAAATTAGAATGCAAAAGTTCTAAAGATTTAATGAATGTTTACCACTGCAGTATGGTAATGCTGTATATACACCATTGAGATCACAGAACACCATTGGGTTGCCTGTGAGTGAATATCCATTGTTACAGTCCACTTGTAAAAAGTCCCCTCCTACCACAATATTTGTAGCATTTGTGTAACCATTCCTTATATATACTGGAGGACAAACAGGTGCTGAAAATAGAACAAGTATAATGCTGTTTACAATATTAATATTTTTATCAAAACTGAAGAAAATCTTCACATTTAATTGATAGTTTTCATGATGTGAAAGTATACAGATAAAAGAAAGTCAAAGGAAATACACCAAAACTATCAGACATCGAATTGACATACCCTGTGTCATATTTGTAGGTTATGAACTTAGGTTTACAGATTGTAATATGTGAACTTAGGATAGAAATAGACCGTATGCAAATGAATATCGATACGTCTGTTCATTTATTTTGTGTTGAAAAAATCTGATTGGAAAGTCTGACTGTTTAAAAATGGAATTGTCATAAGAACCCTACAAAACAGAGAGAGGGTAGGAGGGGTCCTGATCCCGAAATCCAAGGCTAAAAAACACGTGATCCCGAAATCCTGGGCTTAAAAACACGAAATCCAGAGGTCCCGAAATCCGAAAAAAAGAATTCACGGGTCCCAAAAGGGTCAATCCCGAAATCCCGAGCTTAAAAAGACCCGATCCCAGTGTCCCGATAAAGGTCCTATCCCCCTAAAAACAGACCAAGATTTATCTTTATTTCATGTTTGAATGTTCCAAATGCACTCAAATTCTTTTAGATGTACATATATACAAGCACTTGCACTAGGTAGATTTCTATTGGACTCAGCTCATATTTAGATCAAGCTTCTCTTTAGAGCAAAGAACCTCTATAGCTTTCAAAAGTCAAATCTAGTCATAATCTTAAATACTTACATTTACAAGATGGTGTAGGTTTGGACCAAGTTCCATTTTCTGTACAGTAAACCATAGAAGCTCCTATAAGTCTGTAGTTACTATCACAGTCATAGATTACAATATCTCCATACACATAGTGAGATTCTGATGTTGTGAATTTTAACATTAATTTCTCTGTCATATCTAGCTTAGGACAACTGATTTCTAAAAAACAAAATACATAGTATGTCTATTACTAGCATGTTATTTGAGCTGTTCATTTTGCTGTGCAAATTTTAAAATGAATGCTACATTTAGATTGGATATAATTATGCTGTAATATTAGATCTTAGGTCATCTCAAGAGTAATAAAGCATATACAAATTAAAGTGTCCTTCCTGTGCAAATTGATCATGGAAGTGTTTGAACCATCAGGACTATGCAATTGGAAAAGAAAGAGAATGGCATATAGGTTCATGACACTAAAGCAATAAACAAACTTGAAAAAAGGCAACCTTAAATTTGAATAAATGAAGGTAAGTATTATGGTTTGTTTGATTTTGTCCGAAAATTAGACTTAAATCTTAAAATTCGATTAAAGCCATGGTAGTTCTGAAAAGTCCCACAAACACTGAGTTTCTTGTATTAGTAATAACATACCTGTACAATAAAGTGTTGACCATTGTCTATTACTCTGACAGATACTGGTATCATTGGTAGACATTTTATACCCTGAATTACATTTATATACAGCTGTTCCAAGGTAAGATGTGGAACTCACACTAACCAGCTTGGTATTAACTGGTATGGAAGGTGATCCACAATTAATTACTGAAAATAAATTAGAAAAAAATAAAGAACCATGCTCACATACCCCACACCCCCATATTGTCACTGGACAAAAAAAAAAAAATTTCTGTCGATAAGCACATCTTCATAGTATGTCCTTATTATCTAAAAAGGTTACATGAAATTCTGTTGTGTGGTTTCAGAGGAGTTGCGATGACAAACTGTTGCAGTAGTATATTTAGGCAAATTAGTTCAAAGGGGCGTAACTCCTAGAAAAACCAGATGCTCCACAGGGCGCAGCTTTATACGACCGCAGAGGTCGAATCCTGAACAGTTGGGGCAAGTATGGACACAACATTTAAGCTTGATACAGCTCTGAATTTAGATTGTGATTAAATAGTTGACACAACATAGGTTTCTGACACAGAATGAATGTGGTCTAAGAACTTAAACTTAAAAACTTAAAAATTTTAAATTGGACATTTACCTATTATGGTCCAATATCCAAAATCTAAATACATGGTTAGATTCAGCATATCATAAAAACCCAAAAATTCAATTTTTGGTGAAATCAAATAATGTTCAATTTTAGACCCTAAATTTACACCTCAATGTGGACCAATTTGATAACTGGGCCCAAATATTAAAAATCTAAATACATGGTTAAATTCAGCATATTGAAGAACCCCATATATTCAATTTTGGTTGAAATCAAACAAAGTTTAATTTTGGACCCCTATTTGGACCAACTTGAAAACTAGGCCCATAATCAAAAAACTAAGTACATGTTTAGATTCAGCATATCAAAGAACCCCAAGAATTCAATTTTTGTTAAAATCAAACTAAGTTTAATTTTGGACCCTTTGGACCTTAATGTAGACCAATTTGAAAACAGGACCAAAAATTAAGAATCTAAATACATGGTTAGATTTGGCATATCAAAGAACCCCAATAATTAATTTTTTAATGAAATCTTTTGGCCCCTAATTCCTAAACTGTTGGGACCAAAACTCCCAAAATCAATCCCAACCTTCCTTTTGTGGTCATAAACTTTGTGTTAAAATTTGATAGATTTATATTTACTTATACTAAAGTTATTGTGCAAAAACCAAGAAAAATGCTTATTTGGGACCTTTTTTTGTCCCCTAATTCCTAAACTGTTGGGACCAAAACTCCCAAAATCAATCCCAACCTTCCTTTTATGGTCATAAACATTATGTTAAAATTTCATAGATTTCTATTTACTTATACTAAAGTTATTGTGTGAAAACCAAGAAAAATGCTTATTTGGGCCCTTTTTGGCCCCTAATTCCTAAACTGTTGGGACCAAAACTCCCAAAATCAATCCCAACCTTCCTTTTATGGTCATAAACCTTGTGTTTTAATTTCATATATTTCTATTTACTTTTACTAAAGTTATAGTGCGAAAACCAAATGTCTTCGGACGACGACGACGCCAACGTCATACCAATATATGACCAAAAAATTTTCAATTTTTGCAGTCGTATAAAAACTGTATCGTAATTTCCTGTTGATATGCACATCTACATAGTATGTCCTTATTGTCTAAAAGGTTTCTTGAAATTCTGTTGTGTGGTTTCAGAGGAGTTGTGATGACAAGAACAGTACTGACTGACTGATGGACTGACAAATGGATGGACGGACAGACAGGTCAAAAACATTATACCCTCCACAACTTTGTTGCATGGGGTATAATTTGAATAATCAAATATGTGAATCCAGAAGTATTTTTCATTATTGAAACAGGTACATTTTAAGGCAAGAGCTCTTTCTTTTTGTAATTTACATGCACAAAAATTAAAAACAAATTTTGAAATCTTGTCTGACATTAAAACAAAGTGTGAAAGAATTTGTATCAATGAGTGTAAAATGTGTCCTCATATCTATATAATAAAAGCAGTTAACCATAATTCAGAAGAAAATCAAAAGTTTTTATGGTGTAAATTATTAAGCATTTTTTGTAATATATTAAAAGGAACCTTGACTTACCATTACAAGTAGGGGGAGATGTTGACCATCTTCCCCCAATATCACAGATAAGCACACTGGTACCAGCTAACTGGTAACCATTATCACAGTAAAACAGTACATATGTACCAAATGTTGTAATTGATGAATTGGTTTGTAGATGATCACTTAAATTTAATGTAGGACAATCTGAAATATAAGAAATTATAGGTTTTACTGTAGTTAGTATAACATCGGAAATGGTATTTTTTTCTTTACCATATAAATAATTCTTTTTGACCATAGATTTTTTTTCTCTTTCATCATTCTCTTGACGACAACAATAACAAAGTTGTGAATACATCAGTAACTCACCAAGCCTTTTGGACCAGTTAAGCATTGATAGAACTGAATGAGGGCAAGATAAATGAGGGATAAAAAACAACCATTTTACTTTCTCAAACTAAAATTTAAAAATCCTTTTCAAATGTTCATGCCCTGAAAATGCATGAAATATTAAATCAAACACACTTTTAAACTTCTAACTCTTGACTGTTTTTCTTTTTGCTATTTGCAGGAAATGTTTTACTGCCAAATATGTTCAAAGGGAGACAACTATATATATACCTACCAAATGACACAGTGATGGCCCATCCATTCCTATTAACTTGACTGTCTGAACTAAAGTTTACATGGAAATGCTCTGACTGAGTTGTAATGGCTGGTGGGGCACCCTGCCCTGCATGTGTATAGGAGGTATGATTGTTTGTATAAACCTGAAAAAAAAATATAAATATAATTACACCAAACAATGACTTGATACTTCCTTTGATTTTTTATAGTAAAATATTTTGTGAAAGCAACTAATTAGCTATTTTTTTGCGAATATTTCGTTGTATGTTTTTGCAAGCATTGTCGCAAGGCTTATATTTCTTTCTAAGTTTTTGCAAGCATTGTCGCAAGGCTTATATTTCTTTCTAAGTTTTTGCAACATTGTCGCAAGGCTTATATTTCTTTCTAAGTTTTTGCAAGCATTGTCGCAAGGCTTATATTTCTTTCTAAGTTTTTGCAAGCATTGTCGCAAGGCTTATATTTCTTTCTAAGTTTTTGCAAGCATTGTCGCAAGGCTTATATTTCTTTCTAAGTTTTTGCAAGCATTGTCGCAAGGCTTATATTTCTTTCTAAGTTTTTGCAAGCATTGTCGCAAGGCTTATATTTCTTTCTAAGTTTTTGAAAGCATTGTCTCTATGCTTATATTTTGTAAATTTTAAAAGGCTGAAGCATGCACACAGTTGCTCTTTTATTCACTTACTGTAACATTATCAAATCCTTTCTCTGTATCAAAATTATTATTAAAAACCAGAGATAAATTTCTTTGTAGAGGATCACTAATTGTCCAATCACAGTTTATGCTGTTTGGGTACTTGGTTATCCCATATCCAGGGGACATAATTCTGGCATAGCCTTGAAGTATTGTATTATTACAACCTGTAAAAAGACAATTTAGAAATTCAGTATACAATTAAATTATACCAATATTCTCAAATGCTTTTTTTTTCTTCTTTGAAATCTTTAACAATAGTTATAATCATTCTATACAAAATCATAAGATCTTATTTTTTGCTTTAAAATCATTATTTGACCTGACGGTACAGTTATATACACATGTAGGTAGTCAAGATCCTTATAAATCGCCTGGTAGTAAAATCACTTATCTTATCTAATATATATATGGGATCACAGGGATCAATAAAATATACTGAAGAGTGAATTAAATCTCATAAACCTTTTGACTCCTCCTCCAAAAAAAACCCAGAATTTTAAGCAAAGGCTATCAACACTGAACCTCCTTCGAAGTATAAAAGCTGTATATCAAACTTCCTCTGAGTATTCATGTGTTTGAGCCGACAGAGACCTGAGTGAATAGCTACAGTGTCAAATAATTGGAACAAAAAGTGGCTCATAATATGAAGGAAAAGTCAAAATGCTCTAGCTAATATAGTCAACGTAGTATGGGCTTTGCTCCTTGTTAAAGTTTGTACAGTAACCTATAGCTGTTAATTTCTGTCATTTGGTCTCTTGTGGAGAGTTGAATCATTGGCAATCATACCACATCTTTTTTTATAGCTAAGATAGCTACAACTGGTTGTTGACTACTGCCACTCAAGAAAACATGTGAGGTTTCATGAAGTCTGATAGTAAAATCGAATTGAAATCTGCAGTTTTTGTGAGAGACGAGTAGGTATTTAAAATTGTCAAGGTTTTTTAATGGGTATTGAATTTGTGAGTATATCATGCCCGTATTAAGTCTTGCTGTTGAAAGATTTGGAAATGTTTATTTTTTTTCTCTTTTATACAGGTTCTGGTACATCAAAGTTTAAAATTCTCCTTATAATGGAATTCATCAAATGATGGAACTTATCTATTGCAAGGCTATATTCAATTTCAATGAAGATTTTTTTTCATTACACAGACGAAATAGGCAGCAATTTCTTAGTATAGTATAAAACTGGGGATATATTGAATCTTTTGAAGAAAAGTGCTTAGCATATAAAATGTATAAACAAGAAAAATCATTGAAATATGTTATTCACAGACTGTTCGTGGTATTGATTTGTCTAATGTGCATCTATTTGCATTAAATCTGTCATTTTTGAGGGCCGAAAAAAAATTTCAATTTGTTTGCTAACTGAGCTTGTCTCTTACAATTTAGTATTTACCTACTTGCTTAATTACATAAGAGAAAAATCATTGTATGTATCAGATGGCCTTTTCATCACTACATGACCTGCCATAAAATCCATATAAAACTTGGATAAATATGCTAATGAAAAAACATTTTTTCTGGTGGGTGGGTGACTGGAAATATGTATACTGTAGACCAATTTTCATGAATCAAGCATATGTTCTTTTTGTTTTTTCTTCTTTCAATCACATTTAGAGATAACATCCTTCAAATCATATCGAAACTCATTGGTATGAGTATTTAGATATAAAAATACAAACCTGTTTTATATGTTGCATTAAAGCCAGTACCAGTATGGGTGAAGTCTGTATAAAGCCTGATAAAAAAACTGTGACTAGTACTAATAAATACTGGAGGTATATCTTCACCGGTAAAGCGTCCATATAATGGCGAGTCAATTGATTCCCCTTGTCTGATCTCTATGAAATCTGAGGTATCTAAGGAAAAACTGTGAAACTGAAAAATAGAATACATTTATAAAACTAATGAGTTGCTCTCAAATGACACTTCCACTATATAAAGTTCTATAAATTTAGAAATTATTGCAATGTTTTTATTATTGCCAAAAATGCAACAGTGTTATAATCCCAATAATTTAAACATGCATTGTATCCTAGCCTTAAATGACAAAATCGCAATAATAAATCCATGCAATAATTTCTGATTATACAGTATTCAGTAAAAAAGAATGTAAGTGAGCAATGGATAAAATTGAGAATGGAAATGGGGAATGTGTCAAAGAGACAACAACCCGACCATAGAAAAAACAACAGCAGAAGGTCACCAACAGGTCTTCAATGTAGTGAGAAATTCTCGCACTGGAGGCGTCCTTCAGCTGGCCCCTAAACAAATATATACTAGTTAAGTGATAATGAGCGCCATACTAATTTCCAAATTGTACACAATAAAATAATACATAACTAACAAAGGCCAGAGGCTCCTGACTTGGGACAGGCGCAAAAATGCGGCGGGGTTAAACATGTTTATGAGATCTCAACCCTCCCCCTATACCTCTAGCCAATGTAGAAAAGTAAACGCATAACAATATGCATGCCGATGCATGCATACTCCTATACAGCATGATACAAGTTCAAGTTAGCCCTAATATACTGAGATTGATAAAAATGGCCATTAAGTGTAAAAAAAAACAATACTTAGTAATTTAGAAGAAAATATACAGTCTTTTACTACAAATTAAAACTGTGATTCGATTGGCATTTCTTTGTCTTGCAAGCATGACTAAAACTGTTAGTGATTTTCTACATTTGTATTACAGTGCTTTTTGTCCTTGGTGCTGGTGTGTGTTCCATGGCAAACTTTTATATGTGTTTTTATAGTCATTTTTCTCTTTATAAAACATTTGATAATTTTTGACATGCTGCATTTGTTTAAGCAAAATTAATTAAGAAAAAAATTATATGGATTAATTGTGTATCAAAGTAGCATTTACGTCATGAATTAGGAGGTGCATTAGTATATATGAATTCAATTTGTCACTGTTTTTTTTTCTACATGGAATTTGGTGTAATAGCAAATCAAATGATATAGGCATGTGTCCATTAGTTGGTTAACATCATGATGCCTTTTTTTGTTTGTAAAACTCTTGTTGGATTGTTGGCTTACTGGTATAATCCAAATCTGCCTTAGTATAATAAGTTTATTGTCGTTATTTGAAAAACAAGTTAAAAGCTATACCCATCTGACAATTTTCTTGAAGGAAAATCTATGTATCTGATAAAATTGGCATTTCTTAAAACTTGACATTTTTCATAAGTTGACCACTCTGACAAAAAGAAATTATAACTGCAACTTGGCATCTAAAAGTATTTTGGCAAATTAGAAGTCTGTATAAAGCCTAAAACTTTTTGTACAGTTAAACATTCATAAATTCATATCTAAAAATTGAAAAACATACAAACCTATATAGATTGTAAATCCTAAAATATAAACACATTGGTCTCATTTGCACTCTTTGTATTTCTAACTAATGCATCAAAATTTTCACCAATGAAATTAACATTTCCTACCTGTAATGATATGAGGTCCACTGAGTTGTCTGTCTTGATGATCCATTCACACAGTATATTGTTAGGATAGGAATTAGGAAAGTTTGGAGATCCAAACCACTGTGATATACTAGACGCAATCATTTCACTTCCACATTTGTCCATCGGCACTGAAATATAAACCAAAAATATATTAAAAAAAGAACTACAAAAAATTGTACTGGTACTAAAAGTCAGCTTATTAAATGAAACCAAGCCCGTTATAAAGTCTAGGATTTGTTAAAGGAGACCATTAAAAATCATGAATATGAAGAAAAGAGTTAGGAGGTGCAAATAAAGTGAGTCAGACTCAGTGAAATCAAAGTTCTGATCAGGCAATACAGAAACATTGCAAATACAAATGTGAGGAGCAACTAACAGACTGCCGTAGACTCCAATCTTTATTTAACTCTCACTTCAGAAAGCTTAGGTTACAATAAGACTTTTTAAGAAATATATCACATCAGTTACAAATACTTTTTATGCTATATTAAATGAAGTTGTCAAAGAATTTTATCTTTGCAATTTCAGTATCTGAGGTTAATAATTTGTAATGAGGAGCAAATCAAAGTATTCTATCGTCATGATCATCTATGAAATATTTTCCACTGGACTAAGCAATCAGTAAATTTAACATTTCATGCATTTAAAAACATCAAATGTGTAATGTGAACTGGTTTAGCTGACCACTCACTATGTTTAGCACTGTAACAACCTCTAAGGAGTCACAAGTGGGACTTATATCAACTCTATAGAATTGCGAAGGATTCTGTTGAGGAGCCAATTTCATTTAATTATTGACACCATAATGATGTGTTATTAGCTAGAAGCCTAAAAGTGATTCCAAAGAAGACTTTTAAATCTATTTTCTAACATCTTCACACTATCCCATGTCCATGTTCAGTGAACCTTGAGATGGGGGTCAACACCACAATTTGTCATGTTAGTTCATAATGATCATGTGTACTAAGATTCAAGTTTATGTGACAACAACTTCATGGTGAACTACCATAGCCATAAACTTTAACCTGAAAATGTACCTGTTTCCAGCTATCATATTTCTATATTCAGTGAACCTTGTATTCTGGGTCATAACCATAATTTGACATATAATTTAAGAGATCACATTAAGAACTAGATGTGTCAAAGCGACATGAATGGCCCCGTCCCAAAAAGTTGAAAAATCTGCAGTTTCAATAAAAACACATGTGGACACAAACATGATGGTCATATCAAAAATCAGCTCAAAATCTGGAGGGAAATAGAGAAAAAATCTGTATAACTGTGATTTTCAATAATTTATCAAAGTCCAAAGCCCGTAATTTCAGCAAAAATTAGCGGAGCGGAACGAAACTTAAGCAGGACCTGTAACTCATCATGGTTAACACACATACCAAAAATCAGACCAATATCTGAAGGTATTTAGAAAAAAAGTCTGTATAACTGTGATTTTCAACAATTTCTCAAAGTCCAAAGCTTGTAATTTCCAAAAATCAGCCCAATATCTGAAGGCGTTTAGAAAAAACTCTGTATAACTGTGATTATCAACAATTTCTCGATGGATAAAATGTCAAGGTCATAGAACCCAATTGTATAAGGATAAAAGGATAAAATTCCTTTACTTTGGATCTATGATGAGGATAGTTCATATCTTTATTTAATCTGTGATAAAGTAACATTTGATTCACTTTAAACTACATTTGTACCTAAACATTTATTCAACCATGATCACTAAACTATTAGAGCCATGTCGCAACATCCTTTAAATATTTTATCTTGATGTACTCTAAATTCATATTTTTTTTTGCGCATTTATTATTGCTGAATATGGGACAAAATATGAATTTAACTTATAAAGGAATGCTTCAAAATTTAATATGCAAATTATTTATCAGCAATATAATTATGATTATTGTTGAATCATGATGTCAACATATTCATTTTTTTACGCATTAATTATTGCTGAATATGGGACAAAAATGAATTTAAATTATACAGTTTAAGAAATACTTCTATCAAAATTTAAAATGCAAAATTATCTATCAGAAATGTAATTAATGATTATTAAATCATGATGTCAAGTCACGGTCATAACATGGATCAGACCTATGAATTTTTTTATTCTGTAAACCTGGATATTTTCATGAAATATTATTTTCTGGATTTCAATGCTACTTCTTGACCAACTCAAATCCTGAGGCAGAACAAATAGACAGAGAAATGGACAAAAATGATAGTACAGATACAAAGATCGGCATAACACAATCTGTCCTCACTGCTAAGACAGGCATGGTATATATCCTGCTTCTATGCAATGATATTTTCATACTCTAATGAAAGTTACAAAAGAGAGATCAAAGATTCCAAAGGAACATACAAACTAAAAAAGAAAAAGACAGTCAGACAAACAATAGTACACAAAACACAACATAGAAAGACTAAGCAACACAAACCCCTTACAACTGTATCAGTCCACATCAATTACATACTACCCAAAAAGTACTTTTCTAAATCAATTGGAAAAGTCTAGACTTGTTGTTCCAGCAGTCTTTGTGGACTAATTTAGAAAATTTGTAAAGATTTTTTTTAAATATTGTTTTTGCACTTATGTTAAGATGCACAACAACCCTTTCTTTCAACTGAAATGTTTTAATGAACAAGCTCCACCCTTCAATATAATACCTTAAAATGCTTCATTAAAATATGCACCAAGCCATGTTAAGATTTTACTCAAGATACGAAAAAAGTATATATTTACTTTAAAGTATAAAGTATCATAAAATAAATGATAAAAACTTTCAGTACAAAGGTTCTGTATCACTATGTACCATGTCAGAACTATTTATTTGATCCACCCATCTATAGTGCTATTATATTATTTCTTATATTTCATACTAGATGTACTGTTACTGAGAATGAACTTTCTTGCTATTGACCTTGACCAACTATGAAGGTCTCAGTCTTGACAAATATTACACAAATCTTCTTGAGACTTTTAAGTAGTGTTACAAGTTTTAGAGAAAAATGATTCTTTCACATCAGCATTGGGATAATGATATATTTGTTACTATCAATATGTATGGAATTCACTAATAAAGTAAAAAGAGGGGAGACAACTTTCTTATATATTAACCTATCTACATTTACAGAAAAAAGTTCTTCAGCTACATATTCTCTAATAAATTGACATTTTTTGTTACTAGTGTTCATGATGAACATTAAATAATTCTAATCTTGAAGGGTGAATGAAAAATTAGCAGCATCTTAACATTAAAACAAGAGCAACAACAAACTGGCAACACAGTTAAGATTCAATCCAAAAGCTCTTGTACAGTTAGTTAAGTAATGTTTTTGCCCAACTCATATTTAGGAAAGGGATATCACCAAGAAACAAGAATGTGTCCAAAGTACACGGATGCCCCACTCCCACTATCATTTTCCATGTTCAATGGACCGTGAAATTGGATAAAAAATATAATTAGGCATTAAAATTAGAAAGATAATATCATAGGGAACATTTGTACTAAGTTTCAAGTTGATTGGACTTCAACTTCATCAAAAACTACCTTGACCAAAAACTTTAACCTGAAACATGCACTTTCATTTTCTATGTTCAGTGGACCGTGAAATTGGGGTCAAAAGTTTAATTTGGCTTTAAAATTAGAAAGATCATATCATAAGGAACATGTGTACTAAGTTTCAAGTTGATTGGACTTCAACTTCATCAAAAACTACCTTGACCAAAAACTTTAACCTGAAGCGGGACAGACGGACGAACGAACAGACGGACGGACGAACGAACGAACGGACGCACAGACCAGAAAACATAATGCCCCTCTACTATCGTAGGTGGGGCATAAAAATTTATGTTCCGTCATGTCTTTCAACATTTAACTGTATTTTCTACGTCAAAAGGCTAATTCTCTTTTAAAATTTCATTTCTTCTACTGTAGTCCTAAAACTTGTGCCAGTTGTTGTCAAATAATTTTTTAAGAAAAAAGATTATTACAGAAAATAAATAAAGAATTGGACACTGCTTCATAAGAATTTTTGAACCTCTATAGTAACAGCGCCATTTATCTGAAATGCAATGCTTGTCAACTTCTGGTTTCACTTAATACTCCACCTTATTGTCTGGGTCTAATAAAATATTCAAGGACACTAAACAATGTAAACAATCTCTGACAGTTTAATTTGGTACACGCCCACAATTTACATAAGCATGGCTACTATACTAATAAGTTTTAAATGTCTTATGATACATGTAATATGACAAGCAAATAATTACACAATTAAAGAGCTGAGAAATCTCATTTATATCTTTATACTAGGTCATGTCATCATAGACATTTATACCAGTCCCCTGTCTTAGTGGTGCCTATGTTTGCATGTCACCATTTTCAGCTCAGCAGGTGACTAAACCTTGAAGTGAAGTATTATAAAAAAAAAGAAAAAAAAAAAATTTAATAAATTTTTCATGAATCTCTCCTCTCTTATCATTGTTTCTGTCAGCATCAATGAAAAATGTTACCATGTGTTTTGTTTTATTTAATTTCAATGTAAAAAAAAAATAATTTTGTTAAAAATCACAATGTATCGTTTTGCATGTATACATGCCATGTTGCCCATCAAGGACCCTTAATTGGAATAATAAATATTCTTGTTCTTTATTCTTTTATTAGAATTTCCTCAATACAAGAATAGAGGAAGGGAGGTACTAAAATAAGGATTTTATGGGTGTTTGCTGTTGTTTATTGTTCTTTGAAGAATTTTGGTTTATTTTGAGAAATATCTATTGTTTACAGGAAAACAATAACATCATCAACTTGAATACTTATGACTGCATGCGTGACAATTGTGACTTGCCATTGATATTATTTCCACTATAAATATGAATTTGACTAAGTTTCTGACTAGCAGAGGTATTTATAATCCTCTTAATTTTATGACTTCTTGTATCATAAAAAGAATCCCAATGTAAACAACTTATGAAATATACATTGTAGAGAGCAAAATATTGTATTTTATTGGCAGTCCACATTTCATGCATATGTTGCATGTACTTTTATCAGATATTTCTTTCAACAACTACTTGTAACTTGACTTCCCCTCTCAAAATCTTATTTATTTACGTCTGATTATATCATCTGATATTTACCTTTTTGAATAATAAGTTATTAATTAATTCATTTAACTGCCAGAATAATCACAAAATAATTTATTCACAATAATGTCAATAGTTTATAATTGATTGGACATTTTGTACCATACAAAACAGCCCCCTACTGTGGAGCTATGTTATACTAATCAAGAACAACTATGTTGGTAACAAAGGGTACATCCGCTTAAACTGATTTTTAATATTACAAAATAATTTTTACGATATAATTCAATTTTCTTGGTGATGTCCCTAATCTCTCTTTCAACATTACACAATTTCATTTCATGAAAGTAGCTTTTCCGTTATTTCAATTATGAGATTATTAGCTTAACCCCTCTTGAGAACCTCTGCAATTTTTGGGTGGAGCAGTAATTGATCTTGTATCAATCAACTAAAGGTATAATTTTACCATGATAACTCAATAAACATTACTATTTTCAAATAGATAAAATTATGGCATTTTAACAAACTGCAAGGTCTGTGTTTGTCTGTAGATACCAGTATTCTTATAACAGTCTAAACAGGACTACTCCCTTTCTTAAAACAGATGCAGGAGAGATCATTTCTGGGTGGAAATATCTTTAATAACATAAGCATATCTCTGCCGTCTGCCAGTAAGTATGTCATAACAGTGACCAAAAGGAACAAACTATCACAGTACAAGGTTTTTCCTTTTTTTGCATAAAAACTCAGTGCATTTCATTCAATTTGATTTTAATGCAATGTTTCTTTCCATTTTATAAGTAAGAAATTTCATATTCAGATTCTAAAACTGCTTTAAAAATGTTTTAGTGAATTTCTTGGTGGAAATATATTTCACTATATCTGCTGTCTGCTTGAGTATTCCATTTTAACAGTGACCAAAGGAACAAGATTTTTACTTTTTTGCAGAAAAAATCAATGAATTTCATTTAATTTTATTTGAAAATGCAATATTTTATTCTATTTTATAAGTAATGCATACAATATTGTCAGATTCTAAAACTTATTAAAAATGTTTTGAATCTTTCAGAGACAACATGTATATGTCTAGACCACTCTTTATCATAAGCCTAAAAGAAGAGTGCATAAAGGCAAAGAGCAAGATGCTTGTCAACAGACTCGCATTATGTCATATGAAGAAGAAAAAAATAGGGCTTCTCATTTCAATGAAGATATAGTTGAAATTTTTGGTGCCATTTCCTTTACTAATGATTGCATTTTTTTTGTCAAATCTGATATGGGGTAATGTGTCGTTTGTAAGGTTCAGGAAGTTTACAAACTTATATTTACAATATTTGATCAAAAGTTGTACTTAAACGAAAGTCAGTAGTTTTATTTACCTACACTATTTATACCTATCTTATCTTGACAGATTTTAGCATTGGGTGGAAGCAAGTTAAATTTATTTGACAAATTATACCTGTAGAACAAACAAATTAACAGATAAATGGAAATCATTTCTAATCTAAAAGCACTTAAGATAATACATTTATATTCAAAGTAGTGTTTTAAGTAAAGGGTTTGTCTCATTGTATATTCATTAAACAGCTTGTTAATTAACTAAACATTTAATCAGTTTATCATTACAGTGACATATATGTCACAAAATATGATTCATACAAATTCTAAGTCACAACATAGTTAGTAATTACTAATTAGTTTTGAACAACGACAGTAAGAGGACAATGTAACCTGGACTCCATCATCCCTACTACTTGAAAAGAACTATTGGTAAATGAAAAAAAAAACAGGAGGACAAAATCATCCACTTTTTTGTTTGAAAAAGGATGCAAAGAAGTTGCAAGATCACTTTTTGCCAAACAATTTTTGTATAAATAATACTAATTTTACTGGAATCACTGCATTTTAGTATCTATTTCAACAAATAAGATAGTGTTAATTTAAGGTGTACAAAATATTTTACTGTGGTCAGTGTGGTGAGAACTTAAAGGTAACAACCATACAATATTAGAAGAACATATTAAAATGATTAAAAGGAGATGGGTCAATGAGACAACATTTATATAATTTAGCTCATTGTTGAAGGTCAAACCAAAAGTGACCTGTAGTTGTTTATATCCTTGTTCTATGATCTTTGGGGGGATAGAGGACTCATTGATATCCATACCACATCTTCTTATATCATATAATACTTCAATTTAAACTAAAATAAATAACCGAGAACACCTACTTGCAGCCAAAATGAGATAAAATTAATGAGGTAATTAGTATGATGGTGAATACTTTGTTAAAATACAGGTATTGTCATATTAGAGATGGCACATTATATCTGGTTCCCTAGCTGTCTTAAAAAAGATTTTTATTATGTATGTTTTTTAAATTTGGTTCAACTATATTTTTCAGAGTTAAAAGTGGTTTCCTTTTTCACTGAACTAATACACACTTTTGTATAGGGGCCAGCTGAGGACTGCCTCTAAGAGCCAGATTTTCTCGTTGTGTTGAAGACCAATTAGTGGCCTTGAGCTATTTTCTGCTCTTTGATCGGTTTGTTGTCTCTTTGACACATTTCCCATTCCCTTCCCCACTTTACACAAAGATCATCTTCATTGACCTTCTTTTATGCATTTTACAGTGAAAAAAAAACAGAATTACTAATCTCTACTAATATTATTTTTAAAAACTAAATGGTAAAAGGTGCTGTAACATACTAATTGGTTGCATATTTATCCCTGGGTTACAATTTTGTAATAAACAACATTTTTCTTTTTGATATCTCTAATCATTATTGATATCTATGAGTTCACGCAAAAACATCATTAATAACATCTTCCTTTATCTTATTAATTTCTTTTATAATAATTATATTCATCAATAAATGTCAGAATGGTATTTAGAGGTGCTAAAGGTCAAATGGATTCAAGGTCAATGTTTCAGGAAGGAACATCCTTAACATCATCCTTATCTTGGGTTTGCCGCAAATCTCACAGTTTGAAGTGTGCACTAAAAATCTAATTCCAATACAATAATGCAATTAAATTTGTCTTCAAAACAAAAATTGATAAAAACTTTATAATTTAATGCACTGCTGAGAAACTCTTCAGTGTAAAATTCATACTCCCATATTCATTGAGATTTTATTTGTTATTAAAAACATCCTAGGCTTCTTTACTAAGCAGCCTTTCCAGTTGATAAAATAATCAAGGAAAATTAAAGCCGTGAACTCTATTGGTACTCCACCCATGTTAACATCTGTTCTTAACGTAAATACAAGAGTGGTAATTAGTGACTTCGTTAAACACAGAAATGTCAACATGATTCTTAAGTCTTAGAAAACATATTCTAGATACAGGAGGAATTCTATGATATATATATAAAATTCAAGCAAGTTACGTTTTGTATAATGCATCATTTCTGCTTTTATTGCATAATTTCAACTTGTTATCTTTTTCAAACCGGAACCTAAAAAAATGTTT
The DNA here is from genome assembly GCF_963676685.1 of Mytilus edulis. Taxonomy (NCBI): domain Eukaryota; kingdom Metazoa; phylum Mollusca; class Bivalvia; order Mytilida; family Mytilidae; genus Mytilus; species Mytilus edulis. Next base: position 36,158,915 of record NC_092352.1, on the reverse strand, counting down.
TTATTAAGAGATATTTCTTATCATTAATATCCAAGGAGTACTGACATTACACTCTCATATAAAATGAAATCAATTAAATTTGCAGATACTCCAAACATATGCTTATTTCAAAAGATAAATTGAGCATTTCAAAGGATAATTCCCTTAACTATTCATTTATCTACCTTATGTAGCCTCTATATATTTAACTTACATATATTTTCTGTGACTCTCCAGGAAGACAGACCTATTACAAGCTAGATGACTTTCCAGGAAGATAGAGGCATACAAATACCTTGAGAACAATCGACAAAACCATGCCAAAACTAGAGACTTTAGGAAGACACTCAACAAACCTTTAACAAGCTGGATGACTGTCCAAGAAGTTAGAAAAAATCCAATTTTCAGAATGACTATTGAGGATAACAGAACTATAACAAGCTGGTTATACTTATTAGGAAGATAGAAGGCTTCAATTTTCATGAGAACTTTCCAAGAAGACATCTGTAAACAAGCTAGATGACTTCTCAAGAAGATAGAAGATAGAAGCCTTCAAAATTTACTAATTTACCAAATTTCTCAATCAATTAAAGTTTTCATTTTCAAAAAAAAGTTAGGTGGGTTTTTGAACTACATGAATTTTGATGAAACTTAGCATGGGTCTGGTATAAGTCAAAACAAACCACGTGCTTATCAAAGGTCATAACGAACAAGGTTCTGACACACTGATATAGTTAAAGTTTTGGGAGGAGCTCATAAAGGTATTATCTCTTAAAGATAAGAAAATCAATCTTCACTTTCCTCTATAAATACTTTCACATTATATGTTTTTATCAAAAGATCTTATAGAAATATTAATGATCTGTTGATGATCCATAAATGACAACTAAGCAATTAATGTTTTTTTTTGGTTCTTAGATGTTGATTTACTTTTATACATGATCTTGGCATTTTCAATTTTTTTTTTCATACAATGTATTTTATTGTAGAAAGGGAAAAGCACCTGTTTTTAGTCTTATTGCTTTCAATTTATGAAATCAAATGTTGACAGAAATTTTTTTTTAAATGTGCTTCAAAGCAATATTAGATTACATTATATTCTATTGTAAAAAATGCATCTATATTTTAGATTTATTGTTTTCAAATTATGAAATTAAATGTGTGCTAAAATCTTATAAAATCATGCTTTCTTTTAGTGAATTCCTACACTCTTTCAATAAATTTCAAATAAATTGATTTATTCAAATTATATAAAAATTTTGTTTGATTATAATATTTTTTAATTCCAAGTTTATATATTTTTAACAAACTTATATTTAAAATACCCAATAAGTTCCTTTTTCAAACCATATTACATGCCAATAGAAAACATTGACGGGTTTAAGAGTTTTAGGATTTTAGAAAAAACCAACCTCTTGAAACAAAAAATATTAGTTATGACCATTTTAAGTTTCAGATTGCAGTCAGATTTTTGCCTAATGACAGGCTCCCTAAACAGTGGTGGATGCAGAACTTTTCCTAAAGGGGGACCCGCTGACTGACCTAAGGGGGGCCCGCTTTAGTAATGCTTCAGTGATTCCCTTTATAATCAACCAAATTTTTCCCATGAAAGGGGGGGGGGGCCTGGATCCACCTATGCTAAAATACCTAACATAAAATTGTTGCAAATGTATTTTTCAAATTATATCACGAGGCATTAACCACATATTCATTTTCTCCAAATTATAAATGCAAATTTTGTAGATATCTCAAGAAGATCTTGAAGGTCACTAAAATTAAGTGTACTGTTATACAGTTCCTAAATCATGTATTTCAGTTAACGCCCTTAATGAGGTCAAAGACTTTCGAAACCATTATTCACAACTATTCACATTTAAGTTTTTATGGATCTAGAAACAGAGAAATCTACTCAAAAAGTGTAAAAACATTAATTATACTGATGTATTTAAAAATTCAAATGATTAAAATATGTTTAATGCAAACTATTACTTTAAATAACAAGGAAGCTATTTTGAATTCTGCAGAAGTAGATACAACACATTAATGTACTTTTAACATTGCTTCAAGGTGAAAAAGATTTGTATTGAATAAAATCGTAGAAAATATTTGTGGTAAACCACAGTTAAAATAATATTTAATAACCGAAAAACAAAAAATCATTGCAACATTTTGAGATTTAAAGCTTTAATTTGTAATCAAAGGCATTGAAAAAACAGAGAATGCTATTTTTGGTTTGTTTTGATATCTGATCACGGTATCCACCCTTTTTTCTTAATTCCTAAGTTCAATATTGACGTCAAACATCTAACATTTACATGCACCTTTAGTTCCAAATATTACTTTAATGACATCATGAAGAATGCTACGTAAAAATATTTCTTATTTATTGGCTTTAATCCAGTCTTCATCATCATACAAAAACCACAAAAAGAGAATAACGCTATTATCATCTGTCATAATCAGCGTGAATCTGTCACCTCATAAAAACCCCTCCTCCCTCTCAATCATATTATATCATATTAAATCAAAAAATCAAAATTTATACTAAGCAGAAAAGCTTTTAATTTGTCAAATCTAGGGGCCATTGTCCTTTGGAAGAAACTTTCCCTTGTGAAGGTCAAGTAGCAACTGGATATACTTTTGATCATCAAGCTACAAAGGAGTAGGTCCGGTAAGACCCCTTTTTCGCCCCAAAATATAGCTGTTTTACAAAATTGTTAAAATGTAAACTTTTAGTTATTTATTGGACAGTAGAATGCTTCTGCTACATAAATATGGGCTGTTTTTGACAATACAAGGCACATATGTCGGGTACTAGCACCATTAAGTCATGCTAAATTACTGAAATCTTCACAATTCTATCATTTTAGTTAAATTTTAGACAGTTTTCGTGTAAAACGAAAGTGGCCGCATTCGTGTTCATCCTTAATATTGAAATGTGAGTTGTATTTTATGATTATACATAACATATATAAAGGTTTAGGATGAACACGGATGCGGCCACTTTCATTTTTGACAAAAACCATCTGAAAAGTGACATTTTTCAACATATTTGGTAGATTTTTCATATTTGAGCTTGAATCGGATCATTTTTAATGACTAAATCCGTTAAAATCTTTCACATAAACTAATTGATTCAAATGAAATAAACATTTAAGACAGATTTTTAAATCTGAACAATGAGTACAGAAGAATCTTTATTTGGTCAACACATTTTTGTACTTCAAAAATATGATTTTTCAGAAATTCGTAAAATCTTTGTTTTGAATCAGTGAATAAAAGAGATGTGGGTTTTATCTGATAGCAATTCATAATCCTAATGACACAAATAAAATCACAAGATGTCTTGCTTTTTTAAAACATGCTATCTAAGACAAATTTAATATACAGGTAGCAGAACCACAGTACCAATCTCCTTCTGTATAAATTCCAATTCATTACAAACATAACTTTAACAAGCAATGTAGCCTCATTTATGTTTGCCTTCAATACCTGCAGATTAGATACACCTTTTTTTATTTTAAAGATTTTACCATTATCGTGCAATTAATGGCACATCCCCAATTTAACTAAAGGTTAACATTTTTCTACCTGCCTACTCACACATCCTACTCTCTGCACTCTGTGGTAGTGTGTAACATGGCCCCTCGTGGCCCTGAGAATAACACCATGTGCAGCAGCATAGAATTTCACACATCATATCTTATTTTCAACCATGCAAAAAATTGACAGTTATATTTTATTATTTGACTATATGCACGTTGCACACCTCCCTAATCTGTTTCTGTTTTATTTTATTCCTTTGATAATAATTGCGATACCATCTACAGAAATTAATGCATTAATTTATTATATAAAGTTTCTATAGTACAATTCAATTTATTACTCCATGGAGGAAAACCTTGGCATTTGTCAAAAATTCTGTGTCTGCATGAATATAAATCAAACAGTGATACAAATATGAAAGCTGATACAGGCGAAACTGAAAGTAGAGCATGAAAAATGTCATGTAATCCTTATCTTGAAGTCTGTAAATTTGAAAAGCTACTCATAATTTTATTTTGAAGGTGGATGAAAGACAAGATATATAATAGTATATGCTTAGTAAGATTGTATCAACAACAAAGTTCAACTTGCAATCTGTTTTTGTTCTGTTTGGGTGTTAACACTAAGTTATATGGGAATTAAATTTGATCATATCTTCTTTACTATTTTATTATTGTTTAAAGACAATCTGCTTTGTGAGGTCCTGCAAGACTTTTAATTCTTAGTCCTGATTTTAAAATGACTGTTACTGAATAACTCTAAAAGCACACAGAATGTGCATTTTTACAGGTTTTTTCTATTTGAGAATTCGGATACTATTAAATCTACATAACTGAGACACACTCAAAACAAATCAAGGAGATGTAGGGTCTTCCGATATCAACAACATTAACCCAACAAACATTGAAACCAGAAAACAAATATAATTTCCTAGAAGAGAACACAAAATCAGTTCACCCATCTTTTATTTTTGAAGTGCTATATGGAATAAATATGAAGGTTTTCATTAAAACAGTACTTGTCACATTAAAGCCCTTTTAATGTTGCGTACACCAAATACATATTATTCAAATCAATCAATTATCATCGCTCTCCAGCTCATTTCTTTCTCTTACATTAAAATCAAAGAGACCAGAATTTTGAAATCCCACAATTATCAATTTTAATTGAAAAACTTTGCAATCATTTTAATTCTTAATTAAACTGTTTCAACAAACTAAATGTCATATCAAAAGTTATTCATTTCAAACTTTAGTTTTTAGCCTTAAAACAGTTTTCACTTTGTTTCATATTGAATTGTATATGATGATATCCATTTCATATTATTACGATTTAATATACAATATTTATTATAAACCCAGCAGTTGCAGCATAGCATCTTACCACACATGCTGTTTATCTTCAATTTAATTTTTCATTTATTACGGAATCAAAAGTTTTACCTTTGATTTTTCTGACATAACATAAAGAGAATTCTAGCGCTAATGTTGTTAATTATTTTGTCAGGTACACAGCAGATTGCATGAAGTCAGTCACACCCTGATATAGTTAGATCATTTGTCATATTAGAATCTTTCAAAGCTTTTACAAAACTCATAAAACATCAACCGAAAAAGTATATCAACTTGTTAAGAGACTATCTCCTCTCATATTCTCTACAAAGGGGAGACAGATAGAGTTCTTTGACCTAACAAATGTAGGGAAAATCTCCTCTCATATTCTCTACAGAGGGGAGACGGATAGGGTTCTTTGACCTAACAAATGTAGGGAAAATCTCCTCTCATATTCTCTACAGAGGGGAGACGGATAGGGTTCTTTGACCTAACAAATGTAGGGAAAATCTCCTCTCATATTCTCTACAGAGGGGAGACGGATAGGGTTCTTTGACCTAACAAATGTAGGGAAAATCTCCTCTCATATTCTCTACAGAGGGGAGACGGATAGGGTTCTTTGACCTAACAAATGTAGGGAAAATCTCCTCTCATATTCTCTACAAAGGGGAGACAGATAGAGTTCTTTGACCTAACAAATGTAGGGAAAATCTCCTCTCATATTCTCTACAGAGGGGAGACGGATAGGGTTCTTTGACCTAACAAATGTAGGGAAAATCTCCTCTCATATTCTCTACAGAGGGGAGACAGATAGAGTTCTTTGACCTAACAAATGTAGGGAATCTCTCATATTCTCTACAGAGGGGAGATAGATAGGGTTCTTTGACCTAACAAATGTAGGGAAAATCTCCTCTCATATTCTCTACAGAGGGGAGACGGATAGGGTTCTTTGACCTAACAAATGTAGGGAAAATCTCCTCTCATATTCTCTACAAAGGGGAAACGGATAAGGTTTTTTGACCTAACAAATGTAGGGAAAATCTCCTCTCATATTCTCTACAGGGGGGAGACAGATAGGGTTCTTTGACCTAACAAATGTAGGGAAAATCTCCTCTCATATTCTCTGCAGGGGAGACGGATAGGGTTCTTTTACCTAACAAATGTAGGGAAAATCTCCTCTCATATTCTCTACAGAGGGGAGACGGATAGGGTTCTTTGACCTAACAAATGTAGGGAAAATCTCCTCTCATATTCTCTACAGAGGGGAGACGGATAGGGTTCTTTGACCTAACAAATGTAGGGAAAATCTCCTCTCATATTCTCTACAGAGGGGAGACGGATAGGGTTCTTTGACCTAACAAATGTAGGGAAAATCTCCTCTCATATTCTCTACAGAGGGGAGACGGATAGGGTTCTTTGACCTAACAAATGTAGGGAAAATCTCCTCTCATATTCTCTACAGAGGGGAGACGGATAGGGTTCTTTGACCTAACAAATGTAGGGAAAATCTCCTCTCATATTCTCTACAAAGGGGAGACAGATAGAGTTCTTTGACCTAACAAATGTAGGGAAAATCTCCTCTCATATTCTCTACAGAGGGGAGACGGATAGGGTTCTTTGACCTAACAAATGTAGGGAAAATCTCCTCTCATATTCTCTACAGAGGGGAGACAGATAGAGTTCTTTGACCTAACAAATGTAGGGAATCTCTCATATTCTCTACAGAGGGGAGATAGATAGGGTTCTTTGACCTAACAAATGTAGGGAAAATCTCCTCTCATATTCTCTACAGAGGGGAGACGGATAGGGTTCTTTGACCTAACAAATGTAGGGAAAATCTCCTCTCATATTCTCTACAAAGGGGAAACGGATAAGGTTTTTTGACCTAACAAATGTAGGGAAAATCTCCTCTCATATTCTCTACAGGGGGGAGACAGATAGGGTTCTTTGACCTAACAAATGTAGGGAAAATCTCCTCTCATATTCTCTACAGAGGGGAGACAGATAGAGTTCTTTGACCTAACAAATGTAGGGAAAATCTCCTCTCATATTCTCTACAGAGGGGAGACGGATAGGGTTCTTTGACCTAACAAATGTAGGGAAAATCTCCTCTCATATTCTCTACAGAGGGGAGACGGATAGGGTTCTTTGACCTAACAAATGTAGGGAAAATCTCCTCTCATAATCTCTACAGAGGGGAGACGGATAGGGTTCTTTGACCTAACAAATGTAGGGAAAATCTCCTCTCATATTCTCTACAGAGGGGAGACGGATAAGGTTCTTTGACCTAACAAATGTAGGGAAAATCTCCTCTCATATTCTCTACAGAGGGGAGACAGATAGAGTTCTTTGACCTAACAAATGTAGGGAAAATCTCCTCTCATATTCTCTACAGGGGAGACGGATAGGGTTCTTTGACCTAACAAATGTAGGGAAAATCTCCTCTCATATTCTCTACAGAGGGGAGATAGATAGGGTTCTTTGACCTAACAAATGTAGGGAATCTCTCATATTCTCTACAGAGGGGAGATAGATAGGGTTCTTTGACCTAACAAATGTACGAAAAAACAGATAATTAAAGAGAGAATATGGTGAAGGAATAAAAAAAAAAAAAAAAAGCGTGAATAACAAGCAAATTCAAAATGAAGATTAGAGTGACACAAACAATTGATGAAGGGAGGAACCTTGGATTAAAAACAGAAGAGTTGGGGATAAGGAATGACAAGGAAAAATACAGCTGAGAAAAAGTAAGGCCAACACAGGGAAAAAAAGCAAAAGAGGACTGCCCATCATTATTCATTTCTAACAAGATCGTAAACGATGTATGTTATACATGTATTTGAGGTTACAAAGCAGCATGGTGCACATTTAGATAGTATTACCCTATAGTTTGTTATAAGAATAAAGTATAATAACAGGCTCCAGTAATTTTCAATTGTTGCAAAGATTATATATTCCATTTTAAAATCAAGAGAAAAAAAATGCCAGAAAATTGCTCAACTCAAAAACAGATCAAAACAGGGTACTTTGAAAGCATTACCCACTAACCAAAAACTCATTCTGATAAAGAATATAAAACTTCTACACTTTCAACTTCAACTACTCTGGTATGATAAGCAGTCTAACACTTCTGTAAATGAAGTTTGTATAGTTTGAACACAGTCAGAACTGGATAAAGTGTTATGATAAACATTCAGCATAAAGAGTCAGAACAAATACCATGCTATATAAAACAGCATATACAGATAACAATGACAAACAAAGACCATATAGACCCCATACAAAGGTATTTAATGGTATTGTTTGAACATAATTTCCTTATTTCAGTAAAATATGTTCACACTTGTGTGTAGGTTAAGATATAGGTTAAAGAAAACAATACTGTTATCTTGATATAAATAAGGAAAACAAATTATATAATAGATATGAAATGTTAAACAAATGGTATTTAGGACTAAAAAAAATATGAAGGAACGCATATAACCATATAAGGTGTAAACAAACTACAGTTTAACCAGCCTAATCCGACACCAGAGTATTTCAACATCCTGCTTTAACTGCACATTTTTCTGGTTACAAAATATGTCTAGCCTTGCAGAAAAAACCCCGAGTATTCCGACACCCTGCTTAATCTGCCATTTTTTTCTGGTCCTCCCGTGTCAGATAACACAGGTTTCACTGTAATAACTTTTCATGCCATTATCTTTTTTGATACCTACCTGCAGAAAATGATGCGTTAAATCCAGACATTTGATTTTCCTGGTCTGATTGAAATATGACTAGATAAAAATTGGACGATGAATATGGCACACTTGGTTTGTCAGTTCCAGAATAAGTCCCGACCAGCGGATCCTTCTCCGAGCTGCCATCATGAATTATGACTTTATCATACAATGTTTCTACTGCAAATGATTCAAACTGAAACAGAAATAAGCATACTATCATCATAAATCAATCAGCCCTCAAATGTTACCAAAAAAATGCATAAAATATATGAAAATCTTCAATTTGCAGTTTAATTAGGTTCTGTTTGTTTCTAAACTGAATTTTAAAATGTGTATATGCACTTATTGAATCTATTTTTCTGAAATAATATGTGTCATTCTAAAAACAATGAACTCATAATGCTATTCCCTAGTCATTGATCTATAATAGTTATAGACAGTGTGAAAATGCATTTGGGTCTATATCTGTTGTTTAATGTTTTGTGCTGCTAGATAATTTGTTTCTGACAGTGGTAACTTCCCAAAACAACAGTAATCACTGACAAACAATTTTAATATGTTGTTTACATGCAGAAAAGAAAGGTCCTATGTTGCACTATGTTGCACTATGTTCCACATTGGCAGATATGCTTAATTTCAGATTGGCACCATGATCTTGAATTCTGCATATAACAAATCTGCTCTATGAATATGTTTACAAAAAAAAGATCAATATGTCTACATTTTACTTATGATAGGGTTTACTTTATGCTTTGGTGGCCATCTTTAATTTTACATTGTCAAAATAAACAGTTTGGTTCTGGACAATATAAGAATCTTCCACAAATATAAAACATGGGTTACTAACCAAGATAAGTAGGCACATAGCATTATAGTAATTGCACAATATGAACAAATATTGTAAATGTTCTAAGAAACTGTTTGCATGGTAAGCCCAAAATTTTCTGTGAAACCTTTTATTTATCTCTGGTAGCCATACTGGACTTCTGACTAACAAACATATCTAAAGACTTAGAGAAACTTATAATTCATACAGCTAACAACTAAATGGCTGAGTGGTTGATGTCTGTTAACCAACAATACAATCTCTTTGGAATATGTTTATATTGTAAGATTTCTGCACAAAATTTAACATGACAATACTACAATGAACCACATACAATCAAACAGGCAATAACATGTATAGTACTTGTCACAATCAAACAGGCAATAACATGTATAGTACTTGTCACAATCAAACAGGCAATAACATGTATAGTACTTGTCACAATCAAACAGGCAATAACATGTATAGTACTTGTCACAATCAAACAGGCAATAACATGTATAGCACTTGTCACAATCAAACAGGCAATAACATGTATAGTACTTGTCGCAATCAAACAGGCAATAACATGTATAGTACTTGTCACAATCAAACAGGCAATAACATGTATAGTACTTGTCACAATCAAACAGGCAATAACATGTATAGTACTTGTCACAATCAAACAGGCAATAACATGTATAGTACTTGTCACAATCAAACAGGCAATAACATGTATAGTACTTGTCACAATCAAACAGGCAATAACATGTATAGTACTTGTCACAATCAAACAGGCAATAACATTATAGTACTTGTCACAATCAAACAAGCAATAACAAGAGGTTTCTTTCTGAATAGTACTTGTATTAAAAGCCTCCTCAAGCAAACATCAACATATTTTGTGTGTTTTTGATCTTTCTGAAGATGTCAGTTTACTACTATGTGTTTTAAGATATCTGGAAAGTTGTTTTTCATTAATTTTGTTTATTAAAAATAAAGTGTGACTGGGTCAAAAATACATTCTGTTTCTTACTTGTCAATAAGAAATACTATTGGTACATTTCATATAAATTAGAATACACATATTCCTAATAAATATAAAGACTTTTTATAAAATTAATCTGGTAAAGTGTTTAAAAGCCTAAATATGATTCTACAAGTACACTGGAAATAACGGATATAGAATTCAACTTATCAATGTTCAAATGGTAAGACATCTTAAACTTGTGTAAAGTGTTACCCCCTTGTCAGGGTTTCTTCATACAAATAAAATCCAGTAGCTCATTTTCAAAAGACATAATGGCTATAAATTATTGCTTCATTTCAAACTTTTGAGGACACAATTTTTACATAAGAAGGGCTATGTAATAAAGAGTTTTTAGCACAGTGTCTACTCACCTTTAAATGAACTCTAGTTCCTACAGGAGTTTCTAGCCTCCATATACATGATGAATATTTAGGATATGTTTGAGGATAATGAGGTGAATGGAATGTCTGTAATATTCCCTGAAGGTGACCCCCACAGCTACCTGAAAAATAAAATCAAAAAGTTTTATAGAAATAGTAAAATAAAAAAAAAAAATACAATTACATGATTTTTTTTATCTGTAATTCATTATAAGTAAAGTCTGCAACTAAACTCATTTTCAGTCTGTATGTCAAGAACATGCAAAATCTTGGAAATATCTGAAAGCACAACAAAAAGAAGACTCTACAACCTTTTTTCCCCTTCAATATGACCAAATGAGTTAAACTTTATTCACTGTCAGGGACATAAAAATGTACTACATAGATACTTCTGCAAACTAGCTGCTCCAGTTCACACCACTGATAGTTACAATAAAAGTGTGTAATTATAAGATGAAAAAAAATGTATTCTATAACTCTTAAATATGTACTTTTATGTTACACTAGTACTACAAAACCCTCTACCAGTAAGTAGGTGCATTAGTTATTAGACTATAACTATCAATAATAACCTCTTCCTATTAACATTATACATTATGATTGAAGGGTAACATTTCATCATAAAAGATGATTTGGTCATGCATATGTGTATATTAAACTTAAACCACAGAATGCTGGTACATGTATACTGTTAATTAAGTCATAGTCTAACACACTTTGATAGGAGTGGTTTCAAACTCCAGACCTTCAGAGTTGACAGAAATAAACTTCACAGATCCCTTGGCCAATGAGGCCAATACGTTTGAAAGTGAAACCTAACAGCTATAACACTATATTAATGTTGTTACCACTATGCAGCATTTGTAAAATACATACAAATCTTTAATTTTGGCCAAATGGTTTGTTATCCATCTTTATAAGTAATGGTTAAATCATGTTTGAATGAATTTAAAATCACCAAGAATGATTCTTTAAGGGGATCATAAATGTTTCAATTAGTCCTTTACAAATTTTTTTATAAGTTTTTCTATTTTAAGTAAGGGCAGATGCAATGATAATTGGTGGTTTGGGTTACATAAGGACAAAAGCCATGATTAATGGTGGTTTGGGTTTATTTAAGGGCAGAAGCCATGATTAATGGTGGTTTGGGTTACTGCCATAACAAATAAAGGGGAATATAAATGTATCATTTTCCCAAATTTGACCTTCTAGATTGTGTTTTGTTGTTGTTGTTAAATTGTTAAATAGGTTGCTGTCTCATTGATGTTTGCCAAACAGTTCCTTCTATTCATAAATAGCCTTTTACAGGATGTTATATATATTTTCAGTTTAACTTAAGTGATAATAACCACTATGTACTAGTTTTAATAATTGCAGCCTTTTCAGTCATTTGACAACATATCACATATAATTTAAGTTTACATTGGGGTGATTCTTGTTTAGTATGGTTCCCACTTGCCTAGTGTTTTAACAAAGCCTGAAATAAGACGTGAAATGATGATTTAAGCTTTTATCGTCCTTCCCTACGCATATATCACCCAGCTCTGTAGCTCCGTAATTCTCGTATCAAGACTTCAAAACGAGACCAGACATTATCTGCGACGTCACAATGTGAGAGGAGAAGTAATCAGCGACGTCACAATGCGAGAGGAGACATTATCAAGCTTGCTTTCGTCAAGCGTAAAACTGTCTTAGGGAGAGGAAAAAAGACCATTAATAGAACAATAAACAGATAATCGGGTTTTCTACGTATAGATATCGTAAAATATCAATGTGTAGAAAACCCGATAATCTATACATACTGGTCCTTAGGGCTATGTAGTCTAAAAAATCATATATATATATACAAGTATATCTATAAAACAAAAAACATTTTCAAAACATTTGGAAAAGTTCACATAAATTTCCCAGTAAATATCACCTAATAACATTTTAACAGCTTTTTAATATTTTATATGTTGTCTTTATAACATTTCCTGGAAGTGTTTTTGACATTTTTTGTTTGTTTTATTATAAATGTCAAAAATCTACAATTTTTATGATTTTTAAAATGTTTTTATTTTGACACTTATTATGATTGGTCTTATATATCAAGCAGAACTTCAGAAAATACACATACAAAGACTTTTATTTATAAAAAGTAAAATATACTGTAAGATTGTGTATGAGCATACACGTTTTTAACCTATTGTCTGCATAACTAAGACAGTGATCCTTCAAATTATAGATCTAATCTTCAATCACGATACATCCTTGTTATACAAATTAACCATTCATGTCAAGAATCATTTTAATATTCCAAGAAATAGGAACTTATGTCATAAGGGTTAAACATTTTGTGGAGGGTAGACTTATAAATTTAACTTATTATTTGGTTTAAATATACAGTCCAAAACAGTTAAAAGTATGATTAAGGATGAAGGAAGTAAATTGGCCCCATACAGTTCAATATTTTATACCTATCCAATTGGCTACCATAGGATCTAATAACAGGGCAGACATATAATGTAATCTCAAGGAAGAATTTTGTCCAATAATAAACATTTCGTAGACAGATATTTTTTTATTAAAGATTTATTTATTTAAAAAGTCGGTGACTGTGTACTTCTAATTTAAATTATTACAGATTTGTGTTTACAAATATTAGTTTTCAGAAAACTAGACATACACTAAGTAATATTGATTCATTCTTGGTTGTTAAACATTCAATGCAATTTCCTACAACTGTCAAATTCACGAGAATATTTTTGTTGACCCTTTATAACATGAAACGGTATGTGATGTACCATGTTTTGGCGGTATAACACCTAGTATTATATACATTTTAAAGTTCAAGAGAGAAAACACAGCACTGGAGTCAACAACTGATAAGTTAACCCTGATGTTTGATTCTCAGTTATCTGGTTATAGGCTGAATCTTTTATGGTTCAACTAGAGTGCTGAGTAAACATGTACCTATCTAAAGAATGAGGAAATGTTTACAGTGAAACCTGTAACCTAGTGACCAGACAAGGTGTTAGACTATGACTGATACTTACAAACTAGTATGATAAACTGATCAACACTATGTCAACCTATTACATTGTACTATTATAATGTATCACTATCCTTTTCTAATGTATTAATGCTAAATAAATAACATCTATTTTTTTCTATATTTCTATTAAGATATTCCTTCTTTTATCCCAATTTTCTAAATATGGGCTTTTAAAAAAATAACAGTCTTTTTGATATAGACCAACTTCTTGATGAAAAATTTGTAACATTTTGTTTTAAAAGATACAAGTGTATTTCTCATTTTTATTTCATTTGGACAAACAAATGGAAGTGTTTAACGACCTTGACTGGATAATACAGCCCTCGCACGGTCGGTTTCATTTGGTAAACAGAGTTCCATATTTGAGAATCTGAATATGTAAATGTTTTCTTTAAAAAATTTGTTTATGGTTTTGGAAGATTTAATAGTTTTTCATCAGCTGAACATAAGATATAATTTTGATTACCAGTAAAATGAAAATTTTCTTGTAAATAGTTAGGAACCATATCATTTAATGATTTAAATACAAGAATTGCCTTTTGGTATTGAATGCATTTTTACACATTTAACCAGTGTTTACTATTAAACAATAAACTGGATGATGGCGTTATGTCAGCTTCTACTATAACCCTAGCTGATTTTTTTAATAACTTTTTAAGTTTATTTATTCCACTTTCATAACAACTTCCCCATATATTGCAACAATAATCAAACAATGGCAGAATATAAGTACAATGTACTAAAATAGATAAAACGTATATGCATAGGTACATATTTTCTTTTCTTTTGTAATAAATTGATTCTATTTGATATTGTACACGACATTTTATCTATTTGCTCATTTCAATTTAGGTTTTTGTCAATATGTAAACCAAGAAGTTTCTCACAATCTACATTTTCTATTTGTTCATTTGAAATATAGATATCTAAACTGTTTCCAGTTGAACAAAGCCTTTGTTTTGAACCAATAATCATTGATTTACACATTTTGGCATTTAGTTTCATACAATTTTGCGAACACCAGTTTTCAATTACATGAATATCATGTAGAATCATCTGCATGTAAATCGATTAATGAATGTTCTATGTTTAATGGTAAATCATTGATATATAAAATAAATAACAGAGGGCCTAGGATAGAGCCTTGTGGTACACCAGTTTTTATGGATCTAGTACATGTATTAGACATGACGTTATTGACCTTAACTTGTTGGCTTCGTTCAAACAAGTATGACTTTAACTAGTCTAGTGTACAATTTGAAACATTACAATATTCAAGTTTTTTCAATAAAATAATATGATTAACCAGATCAAAAGCTTTCTTTATTTCTCCATTATCTATATTTGCTAACCATTTATCTACTAATTTAGTAAGTGCAGTAGTGCACAAATGTTTAGGTCTGAAACCTGACTGTGTAGTATTAAGAAGATCATTACTATTTAAAAATATATACAATCTATTATTTATATGTCGTTCTATGATTTTAGAGAGACAAGGCAAAACTGCTATTAGTCTGTAATTATTAGGATTACAAGCATCGCCACTTTTAAAATTTGGGCAAACTCTTGCAGTTTTAAAAATACTTGGAAATTTACCACATTTGATTCTTAGATTAAATAGATATGTCAATGCTGATGTAATGACATTGCTGCACATACTCAAAATATTTGGTCCGACATCATCCAAACCAGTTGCTTTAGACTTGTCAAGTTTTTTCAAATACATGTTTACATCTAGAATACTCATTTCTGGTTTAATGAATTTTTCACTATCCCTTTGTAACTTTGATTTTACAAATTTGTTGAGTACATGCAAACTATAACAATATTATGAATTGGGAGATATATAGATTCCACAACTGCAACAAGTGTATGACGATATTTCTCCACTCGAGACCTTTTAACATTTAAAGCGCGAGGCTTGCCAAGCTTTTTAAATAATTAAAACTCAACTGTTAAGAGTGGAGAAATATCGTAATACACGAGTTACAGTGGTGGAATCTGTTTCTGTAATGATTTGTATCCTTCCTTTTCATAGATTTGAGGAAAGTTGTGTCCTTTGATGTGAGGTCATCAGGCATGGTTGGCTTTTTTCATGACGTCACAATAAGAAAATTCTGAAGAAAACAAGAAAATTTAACGTCAGAATTAAAATTAAATCAATCATTTGCTGAGAACAGATTTTTCACTAGTGAGGAGAAATATTTTTCTCACATCGGTCAGGAAATGTGAAAATAGCACAAAAAATAGAGAAGACAAAAAATGTAAATTTAAGAGACATTTAACTCACTAAAGTTAATCATCCATCTAAATAAAAGAATAATAAAATCGAATTATTAACAATAATTCTAACATAGAAATAACTGCCTAAAGATGGATTGGGTGGCTTATGCCACCTTGGATTGTAAATCAGCAGATCAAAGTCTTGATCTTTAATAAAATATGCAAATTTTGAGAGAGAAATGCAACTCATTTGTCATACTTAACATCTAAAAAGGAAAATTATTTGTTTTATCTTATTATACATGTATTCTTATTTGAAGACAACAGAACATTTTTTGCATGATTCAATTCTTTTTAACTTTGTAATGGGGAGATAACTCAGACAACCTTTCTTTAAAATAGGAATGTGCAGTAAATTTACGTATTTCAGTTTGTTGCAAGAAGTTATATTTCTTTTTTGATAATACCACACACTATTGGCTTTTTCCATGCATAATCTTCCAGCAATTAAAATCTGACATTTTTGCACAACCTTTAGCTTGAAAAAAGAACTGTGACCCATACCTTTTTAACATATTTTTGAAAAGTTCATGATATAAATTAATTTTGGTGATTCTCTTTTTTTTTTCAAAATTCCATTCATTTATATTTAGACCCATGATTTTTCTTTGAGAAAATTTACTTTTTTACTTTCTATTGGGGTCATATGAATGATATTCAAGTACGGGGAAACTTGAAGCATCCTCCATTCATACTTTTTGTAAAAGACATGACTAATTTAGCAACAGATCACAGGTGAACACATATCTGTCAGTCATGGGTTACATCCTGCATATAAATGGTTGTTACAGAAAAAAAAATATATAACTTTTTCATTTGAAATAAACTTCTAAATTACTTTGCAATTATAACATAAGTAATTATTGGTGAATTTACCTGGAAGAATCCTAATTGAAAATATTTTCTTGTTTCTAATACATGTATTTTATTGTCACTAAAATAATATGGTGTGTAACAATTAAGTTATGTAACAAAGCAAACTCTATTATTTATAACTGTAATACATGTACTGTCATACAGTGGACCTTAAAAAGCGTTACCAATTTTTCACATGCAGGCTTAAATAAACTTGAACTGAAACAGAGGTTAAGTTTATTGGGTCTACTGTAAAATTTACATGTTATGACCATGCTTGTTTAGTGTGATCATAGTGGAATAACTTTGAAAAGAGTAAAAAAATTGTCACCAGATTTCAACTGCATAACTTGATAAAGAAAATATCTTATTCTTATAAAAAGCAGTCTCTAGATTAATTAGGTGTGACAATTCTAGAACAGCAATTGTTAAGATTACATAAGACTGTAATTTCAGACATCTTAAGTATTGTTGATAATTACAACGTTTATGCGTTAAATATTTGTATCATATTTTTCAGGTGTAAAAGACTCATTAAAATCGAGGAAAATTTGTTCACAAGCAAGGGAATAATTACACTGCACAGTCTAAGCGGGAGGTGATTTACATATAAAGCCTATGTGATGGGTTCCGCCTATGACAATTATTTGACAACAATAATATCTGTAAAGATTCTTTCTTAACACTTTACCAATGACATAATGAAAAGGAACAACAATTGACTTCGGTAAATTCCTGCAATATTTGACGAAATATAAGTAACTATGAATCTTCAATGGAAACAATTATAGATGTAAAATACATCCTTAGTAAACACCCACGAGTTTCTTACATAATACAAAACAGAGGAAATTTTGGATTTGTGGTCAATCTATCCGGTATTCCTACTTGTGTGTGTAGGAATAACAAGGCATTACGAAACATGTATTAATCACTCTAAGCTGTGTGTCATGTCTCTTTATTTTCAAAAGAGTACTGTAAGTTCGTCTGTTTTCATGGGTTTCAGTCTTCATGGTTTGATATCCTGGTTTTGCCAAAGTCTGCATACAATAACAACCTAATATAAAAGCTTGTAATGCATTGAAAATTTTAATTTGTGAATGTACAAACCCGAATAAAATAAAATAATGACTCCAAAGTATACTGTAAAACTTCTACCAAGCAAATCAGGTATTCATTGATTCAGAAGATCCCTCATAAAATATTAGTATCTATCCTATAGGAAAGGTACCTTAGTAACTCCTACTGTTGCTTCTCTAGCATTTAGTTTGTTTAAAATCCATTCAATCCCTCAAAGAAATGTCCCTGCTATAAAATAAGAGAAATCTAGAGAGAGAAATAGATCAAACCTCCTTATCTCAAACCTGTTAGAGAAATTAGATGGTTAAAAGTCAAAATAAATGAGGCATGTACCTTCAAACCTAGCTTAGAAAACAAATCTAACCATTTTCAACAAGCACAGGGTTCTTTCAAGAAAAAAGAGATGTCCAGTCATCACAAGGCCAAAATCCTCTGATGAAGTGTATGACTTATAGGAGAGGGGTACTTTACCTCACAGAGAATTTGTTTATCATTTTCTTCAAATTGGTTCTACCATTCTCAATTGGGAAAAGAAAACAACAACAGAGATCTGTCTATATAACTGTTCTAAAGAATCATTTGCAGGGGCGTTTTTAAAAGGGAGGTTCCTAACCCAGAACAAAGGGGGTGTTCCAACTACATGTCCCCATTCAAATGAATTGATCGTCCAAAAAAAACCCGGGGGGTTTCAACCCAGGAAACCCCCCTGGATCCGCCACTGGGTTTGGTTTAATTTGTTAAAGCTTACGTAAGATCTACAAATGTGATGATGTTTGACAAAAGGGTGGAAGAAAATAGACATCAGGTTACAACTCTTTATATATAAAAAAGTTTTGTTTCATAAATCTAAAATTGCACAGAAAACGCAGCCACAAATGGTGACATAAAATTATATTGTTTTTGCTCAATTCAGCAATCAAGTCTGTTGATTTTTAATAAAGGTCCTGTATCATATTAATTTTGTAAAAACTTCAATGATTGTATACTGATAAACAATATAAAGGCATCATTGATGAAAGTCTTTTTACCCCCAGGTAAGATTTATATTCTGAAATTACATCCTTTCTAAAATAATCAAGCTAAATTAATTTCAGCCGAAATTTTTTTTGAAAAGTTCTAGTATGAAGTTTTATATTTTTAAATGATGCAATTTGATTAAATTTATCTTTAAAATTCAATCAGGGTATTTAGTGCAAATTTCTGTTTAAATTGATAAACAATTAAGTCAGGAAGTACAAAATATTTAAAAATCTACAAGTACCATTTGTATGATCGATATATCATGTTTGAGTTAAAACATGCATTTGTATTATGATATCATATTAATCCTATATACTGACACGTCCTCTCTTGTCTAACCCTAAGAAATTTCAATGTCTTGGATTTGCTTGAGTGTTCTTTGTTCAACATCCAATGGCTAATATTTCTTGCAAATCATTATGTGTGCTTTTTAAGAATTAATTGTAAAATGCTTCCCTAGTGAGGCATGGATATGAAAAAAAAGCATCGATTTGTATTTTTTTTATACATACACTTATATTGTATTTTCAAATAGATGAATGACCTTTTACCACAAGATTTAATCTGGGATGCAAAAACTGTAAAATTGATATTTAAATCCATTATAAAAACTATCTCTGGTGAATTATGGTAATGTTTTGCATTTTTTTTCACTGATCCACCTTAATAAACCAATTTATAGTACAAGTTAACAATTCTATGGCCTGCTCAAAGACAGACAACGCCTTCTTCTCCATTGTGTTAGTTTTTAAATGGAGGAAATGATGTATTGTTATATCTATTGATCGGTATAAAACTTATATAAATCAGCCTTTCACGGGGTCACCTAACTGAAAAAACAAGGGCGGAGTGTCACCACTAACTGGAGTTCCTGGTTGGTTCGAAAAAATCACTGAGTCATAAACTTTTCAAATATGTACTTTTTGCATTGAAATACACCTGCTTGGTTTTGCATAATAAGTATTATTATATTTCTTTTTATACAGAAGTTTAAATTCTATAAAGATATAATAGAGCTTTTATAAATTAGTATTGTAATCTGACATCTTACATAATACATTTCAATTTGAATCTCAAATCAATTTTAGCAGTCAGTGAGAAGATGGGTGGTAAAATTTTAAATTCGACCTAATATGACAAATTATTTTCTATGGGTAATATTTTTTTGCCGTAAAAGAAAACGTGGGTCATAATACATGCTACCACCTATTCATGAGGGACAATAATAATAAATTATTACTTCACAAATTGATAAATTATACATGTTTTTAAACTCCAGTTTAGAATTACATATACTGCAGCAAAAATGCTTACGTACATTTAATTCATGTCTATATAAATTTAATGTCTCTATTATTCCTGACTTCAATGGTTATATAATTATCACATCAATATGTCTTCAATTGCTATTCATTTTTTTAACCATGTCTAATTTTGAGAACAGATTTTATTGATAGCCCATGTCAAATTTTATGTTGAAACAAATCTCTAATTTTTGCTATTCACACCTTAAAAGTAATTGTTATTTTATGTTTATCTTCATAAAATAATGACAGCTTGTATATCAAGATGAACAAGTTGAAAAAAAGAGAAATGAAGTGACTTTTTAATCATCATAATACATTGTTATAAAACAAAATATAGATTTGTTTCATCTGTGATTTTTATTAGACAGTCATCTGCGGAATCTATGTTATAAATGTCAGGTGCCCTCATAGATTTTGAAAATCTGTTTGAAGACTTGGCATTAAAATTACACTTAGCTCTGTTTTCAAAATCAAGTACAAAATGAAACGTAGACAGGAAAAGAAAATTTGAAAATCTATAGCCAGTAGCTGATATACCTGTTTTTGATTAAACGTTTTAATAAATTTAAAAATTACGCATTAAATAGTTGTTTTAATAACATACTTCTGGTTGTTTAACAAAAATATGAGATAATTTTTTTAATGTTTGGAGTCATTATTTTACACTAAAATGTTATTACCAGAAAGAATTATGATTCATAACTTATTTCAGTTGTTTAAATAATACTTGTTTTTAATTTTCCCCTCTGTAGATTTTGTAAGCTAATGGTGAT
Source organism: Mytilus edulis (assembly GCF_963676685.1). Classification (NCBI taxonomy): domain Eukaryota; kingdom Metazoa; phylum Mollusca; class Bivalvia; order Mytilida; family Mytilidae; genus Mytilus; species Mytilus edulis. The sequence continues at coordinate 36,137,764 of NC_092352.1, read as the reverse complement.
TTTGAATTAGTCTGGTAAATGTAAAATTCATTTAAAACCGCCTAATGACATATATTAGCATAATTTAGACTCATTTTTTTTGCGTTCCAAATACAGATAATACCTTTTATGAATGTATTACTATTAAATTAAATGATGAAGCTTTAAAATTGAATTGTAAAATGTAAATTGATATTTTTTTTTTGGCCTTCCAAATACAGATAATACCTTTTATGAATGTATTACTATTAAATCAATTGATGAAAATTGAAATGTAATGTAAATTGATATATTTTATAAATTTTTATGAAAGAGGCATCTTATTTACAATAATTTTATTTACCAGTAGTCTTAAAATTAAACATGAATTTAAAGTCATCAATTTTTATGATCATGACAAATTAAGAAAATGAAACAATTAAAATGATTAAACATTTAGTAAACCAATGTCATACTGTCATGACCTCATCAAGGAAGTAAAGGTCAATAACATTCATTTCTACAGGTTTTTTGCTTGTTTTTATTTTTGTTTTTGTTTATTTTTTACATCTTATATGCCTGGTTTCTATGTGACAATGAGTAAAAACAAAAAGAAAAAAATTAAGTAAAATTACCTAATTTTTTACAAAAAAAAAAAGTACCATATCAATCAAAGATTTAAAAGTAGATACAAAGATAACATCGTGACATGGGAAGAAAAAATTTAACAACAAAACACCTGACAAGAAAAAATAGGCCTTTTGTTTATGATTGACAAGTTAATTTTTTCTAAACATATTTAGTATAAGGGCCATTATTATGTCTATTTTGCTAAAACGTTTGTGTAGATGTTTGATTACAAGTATGTACTGGGCCTTACCAGTTACACCCACTTTATTACATCCAAAGACTTATAACATACATAACATATAAACACACGGCAGCGCACGTTTACTCTATATTTCCTACATACCTGTAAACCTATTTTTACCAATGCAGTTTTACAGATTATTGATATTAACGTTTATGGGGGGAAAAAGCATACAGCTTTAAAAAAATTGATTATTCAATTTTAACCCATCAAATACATTGTATTAACATTAGTGTGAAAAAAAATGCATACAGCTCTAATAAAATCAGTTATTCAATTTTAACCCCTTATATATGTTACATTATTTCATATCGGTTAAGAATAAGCTTCTTTTATTGGATAAAAAGGGGCCACATGACATTCATTATTCTTCAGTAATAAATTCAATCGGTCATTAACAGAATAAAACGGACCAGAAAACCGGTCGTTAACAAACTTTTACATGAAAATGACCGGTGGGGCGTGATTTCCGTTTGATAATGACCGCTGGGGCGTGGTTTCCGTCTGATAATGACCGTTGGGGCGTGATTTCTCTGTTAATGACCGGTGGGGCGTGGTTTCTCTTTTTAGAAGAGAGATGTCCCTTTAATAAAACATTTTCCTGTTTTCAATATTATATATCAGCTGTTAAATTGTTTATAATATGTTTTCGTTAATTATAAAATTTAGAAAACTTGATTAAGTATTTATAAACTGAAAATTGCACTAAAATGAATGGCAGTTTTACTACAACTGGTCTTCACTCTTTGCAATAAAAATGATAAAACTAATCGAGTTTGCTTTAGGCATTTTGAAATTATGCGAATTTTCCAAAACATGGTATCTCAATAAAATAAACATAATAGTTCTTGAAAAACTTGTCATTATCGTGATACATGGACTGCCCGTAGGAAAGTGGTATTGACTGCGACAGCGATAATGACCTCGCCTTCGGCTCAGTCATTATCACTATCTTAGTCAATACCACTGTCCTGTGGGCAGTCCATATATCACGATAATGACCAGTTTTTCAAGAACTATTATATAAGTAAATAGGTGAAATCAGGAATTACATGTAATTACTAAAATTTAGGAATTACAGGTAATTCCCAGTGCACTTAGTTAATACAAGTAATTCCTGAAACAGCCCAGTTATTACCAGTAATTACTAATTTTAAAATGAGTTTTTACACCTATTTACTGACTGCTAAAACAATGTTGTATTATGGTCAGATGATCAAAAGTTATGATAATACTAACTAGAAGATCAGTTAGTACTCTTAAAATATTGAATGGTTGATTTGTAATCAAAATATCTTGAATAAATATGGACTTTCAAATATTTGGTTAAATCAGAGTAACTTTAGTTTTAATCCAAAATGATTAAAGTTAAGCATCTATAATACTAAAATTACGAAGTCCAATTTTTCAGCCGTCATCACGTAAAAACGACGAATCAAAGAATTCAACTTTATATATCACTAATATAGTACAAAGGTGTAGATTGAAAATTACACCACTCCAGGCCCTTTTGTTTTCCACGTAATTAATATTGCCAATAATTAAGAAGTTCCGGGTCGAGTCCGATACCGATACCAATAGTCTATTCATCTGTTACCTATTACCTAATCTGTACGCTCCGCATCTGACAGGCGCACCACCAAACGGTGTATTCAGGGTTAATATGCTATATACACGGGTCATAATCACAGGGTTGACACTACTAAATTGTCAAATAGCTACCTATTGTAGTATTTTAATCAGTAAGACTTTCTAAGATAACAAGACTAAAAATGGGGAACAGTTTTCAATTTGTTAGTGGGCATACATGACGTAAAACAGCGAATCAAAGAATTCATCTTTTTTATAACTTATATAGGACAATGTTGTTGATTAAAAAATAGTCCATTCTAGGACCTTTTGTTTTCCAAATAATTAATATTACCAATAATTGATAAGTTCCAGTTCGACGGGTTCAAACATAAAGATTTGAAAGCAGAGAAAAACTGTGTATCTTATAATCGGCATGACTTTATCAGATGACAATACTAATACTAAAATAAGGCTTGCGCATAGTTATATACCTTAATTCAGTCACGGACCCGCGATATCACGGGTGTGTTCTAGTTATACAGATAATTTTTGACCAATTTCAGCAGACATGGAAATCAGAAATGGAAAATTCTCCCAAAGCATTATGTTTTAACTTTTTTCAAAAGAACTTCAAGTTTGAAGAATATTTAGACTTATTACCTTATAAAGATCAGATAACGTTGTGAAGGTTAAGAACTGGAATGAACTGTTATGTGCATTAGCTTCGAGATATAAAAAAAATATATATATATAATTTTTGTTTGTTAAATCATTAATAAAAATGATATAGTGAAATTATAATTCACTGTTAGTAGCCAATCTAGTTCTATTTTGTTAAATTAGACGAGAAACAAGGTTGATGAGTCATGAACTTGCGAGTGAATATTTGGACCTCATTGAATATGTATTCATGTGACCTTCAATTCTACCCCTAACGGAAGATGGGTTATTGATGTATTTTTAAAGCTATTAAAATTGTAAGGGTTTTGCAGAACAAATAGTCTCGCCTACTTTTGCTGTTCATCGCAGGCTCAACAAAAATGAGGAAAAAATATTAAATTTTCCTCTAGATACTATCTTTTGACTAGTACTATAAGAAGCTTCTGTCAAAATTGGGTAAAAATCCAGGATGGTTTATAAAATCTAATGTTTTAAAAACTTTAACTGCAGAGTGTATGTAATGTTAACTGGGAAAAAACTAGTCCATTTATCATGTTTATAAGTAATATAGGAAACCAGGTGCTCCGCAGGGCGCAGCTTTATACGACCGCAGAGGTCGAACCCTGAACAGTTGGGGCAAGTATGGACAAAACATTCAAGCATGATACAGCTCTGAAGTTGGATTGTGATCAAATTTTTGACATTACATGGGTTTTTTTTTACACAAAACAAATGCCAAAATTTTACAAATCAATTAAAGATTTCTTCTTCAAACTTTTTAAATCTAAAATTAAATAGTTGACACAGCATAGGTTTCTGACACAGAATGAATGTGGTCTAATGAACTTAAAAGGTTTTTTTTGCCTTTGAGCAATTCACTTTGCTGTTGAATATTAATCCTCTCAAAAAAATGTTTGAAGAAATTTTCTTTTTATTTATGAAATCTGAAATGAGAAAAATTTAACCTCCCCCTTTTTTTTCACATCCCCGTTTCCCTTTTTCAAAACTGATATCAATTCAAATTTCTAATGGAGATTGCAACAATAACTACTCATTTAAATACATCATAAAATATTAAGATGTAAAAAAACTGCTTGTTATCACTGAATGGTAAAGATTATTTAAATTTATCAGTTGGTAGTAAAAAGTGTATATACATTGTATATTGTATATAACAAAGATTTAAGTTGATTCTGGACAAAGAAAGATAACTCCAATTAAAAAAAGATTCTTGCTATTGCACAATATTGTGCAATAGGATATTTCTTGCTTACTATTCTGGACAAAGAAAGATAACTCTAATTAAAAAAAATTTTGCTATTTCACAATATTTTGCAATTAGATATTTCTTGCCATTGCACAATACTGTGCAATTGAAAAGACTTGCTATTGCACAATACTTAATATAATAATTTTAGATCCTGATTTGGACCAACTTGAAAACTGGGCCCATAATCAAAAATCTAAGTACATGTTTAGATTCAGCATATCAAAGAGGCCCAAGAATTCAATTTTTGTTAAAATCAAACTTAGTTTAATTTTGGACCCTTTGGACTTTAATGTAGAATTTGAAATTTGAAAACAGGACCAAAAATGAAGAATCTACATACACAGTTAGATTTGGCATATCAAAGAACCCCAAGGATTCAATTTTTGATGAAATCAAACAAAGTTTAATTTTGGACCCTTTGGACCTTAATGTAGACCAATTTGAAAACTGGACCAAAAAACTTCAATAATCAAGAATCTAAGTACATTTTTAGATTCAACATATCAAAGAACCCAACCGATTCATTTTTTGTCAAAATCAAACTAAGTTTAATTTTGGACCCTTTGGACCTTAATGTAGACCAATTTGAAAACGGGACCAAAAGTTGAGAATCTACATATACAGTTAGATTCGGCATATCAAAGAACCCCAATTATTCAATTTTGATGAAATCAAACAAAGTTTAATTTTGGGCCCTTTGGGCCCCTTTTTCCTAAACTATTGGGACCAAAACTCCCAAAATCAATACCAACCTTCCTTTTATGGTCATAAGCCTTGTGTTTAAATTTCATAGATTTGTATTTACTTATACTAACGTTATGGTGCGAAAACCAAGAAAAATGCTTATTTGGGTCCCTTTTTGGCCCCTAATTCCTAAACTGTTGGGTCCTAAACTCCCAAAATCAATACCAACCTTCCTTTTGTGGTCATAAACATTGTGTTTAAATTTCATAGATTTCTATTTACTTAAACTAAAGTTATTGTGCAAAAACCAAGAAAAATGCTTATTTGGGCCCTTTATTGGCCCCTTATTCCTAAACTATTGAAACCAAAACTCCCAAAATCAATCCCAATCTTTCTTTTGTGGTCATAAACCTTGTGTCAAAATTTCATAGATTTCTATTAACTTAAACTAAAGTTATGGTGCGAAAACCAAGAAAATGCTTATTTGGGCCCTTTTTGGCCCCTAATTCCTAAAATGTTGGGACCAAAACTCCCAAAATCAATACCAACCTTCCTTTTATGGTCATAAACCTTGTGTTAAAATTTCATAGATTTCTATTCACTTTTACTAAAGTTAGAGTGCGAAAACTAAAAGTATTCGGACGCCGGACGACGACGACGACGACGACGACGACGACGACGACGACGACGCAGACGCCAACGTGATAGCAATATACGACGAAATTTTTTCAAAATTTGCGGTCGTATAAAAAAGGATTTTTTTTACAATCTTTACTTGCGGATATTATCTTTATATGATCATAAACATTTAGCTTCTGTCCAAGTTTGATAGAAATCCAAGATATTTGGAGAAAGTTATTTTAAAGTTTTAAACCACAGTGCATGATTGAGATTTAAGTTTAACAAAATTATGAAAATCAATTTTGGATTGATATCATTGTCTTGCATGCATATATTTACGGAGTTTCAAGACCTATAAAACAACCATTTTCCAGTTTCAATTCACAAACACTAAAAAGCATGCACTTTTGGTGTGCCTTATATTCCTACACCCTCAAGTAAGCACCCTTAAAATCTCTACCCCTTTTCTTTCTTATTTGGTATCTTGAGTTATGTTTTTAATTTTAAAACAAAAACATCAAGTTAGTAAATAGCTGTAAAAGTGACAAAAAAAATCAGTAATTACCAGTAATCACTGAAACAACTAGTAAATACATGTAATTACTAAATTGGCTAGTAATTACAGGTATTTACTGAAATGTTTAGTAATTACGTGTAATTCCTAATTTCACCTATTTACTGTAACATATACATTGTATTAACAGTAATGTGAAAAAAATTGCATACATCTCCAATAAAATCAGTTATTTAATTTTAACCAGTTTTAAACATTGTAAATCAATTTTTAAACTTCTCACGTGAATGAGGAAGTCATAAAGATCAAAGATTTGTAACATAAGGATAACAATATCAAATTAGGAAAATCTTGTGTGTGTTACTAGGAAAGACATTTAAAATAACCCTTCCCTAAATAGGATAATTTCATTCTGTGAAAATTTTCTATAGGGTATCACTTTTTACACATTAAAGTTATACAGATAAAATACAGATTTCAACCTATATAGATTTAAAGGGGCATGATTTTAAAAATCCAATATATCTACAGTCTTGGTAGTTTGACAGATTCTAGCTCTGGTTAATCTGAATATAAGGTATCATTTGCTCTGCTGAAAGGGTAGGTAGCTACAGAGAGGGTAATATAAAAATATGTTTCCTTATGTCAATTTAAATTCATTGGACTTTAATCTCTGTAATGATAAAAGACAATTGCAAAGAAAATCAAAATATTAAACCATCTCTTATTAACAACCTGTACCAAAACAATAAATTTAACTTATATAACATCATTCATAGTTCGTTCTTATAATCTGATTCAACCTGTGGCCAAGAAGTCACAAAGAAAAAGTTTGAATGAACTTTCAACAAATGTGATATTTGTTTTATGGTGGTCATCTTGAATTTCATATTTCAACTGAACTATGAAAATGAAAAAGTTCAAGACATGTTCAACTGATGACCTTTGTCTATTTTTGATTCTAGTCTGAGGAATAGTGGAAAAATGTGATGATTTTAACTAATTTCCTATAAAAATGTAAGTCAAAGTATTGTGCATTAATTGAGATACTTGGCTTAAAATAAAATAAAAGCAGTAGAAAGATAAGCAGTACATGTAGTTGTTGAAAAGTAAAAAACAATCACATGGAAATAATTGTTATCATGTAATCTAACCTTTGACCTGAAAATTGTATAATACTCTAAATACAGGTCAATTATTATATCTAACTATTCATCAACATCCCCAAAAGAGATCTATATATCATTTCACTAAACATGGTATATTACTGTAAAGCGGTTTAATTTTGAGGGGTGTAAATTTTCGCTTTTTTTCTCTCGGATAGAATAAAAATCGCCAATGCAAATTCCTCAAATTCAAAAGTGCACATGCACAGATATTGATAAAAGTTTTAAGTTAGACAAAATAATAACCACCAAAATATTTTGTATACCTTATTCAATGAAAATTGCAAAATTTTACACCCACAAAAATAACCTGCTATACAGTATATTATCATTATGCTTGCCTCATTGCATTCATTTGTCCTCATGAATAAAATATTTGCCACTGGTTATTAAGCAAGCAGCAATCAATCAATCATGACTTAACAAAATACATACAAATGTTGTCATCATGTTTGAGACAATTTTTCTAATTATACATCTTAGACCAATAAGTCAAAAAGGCCATGAAATAATTATAAAAAAGCGGCCCTAATACAAGCAATGTCAATTAAATTTGTCTACCTGTATTCATTAGAGCTTTGACAGAAACCTTTTAAGCTAGAACTTCTAACCAGCAAACCCATAAACAGAATTTGAGGAATATGTAGGTTGAATGATTATTGGTTTATCAAAGTCCAGTGGCAAATATTACAAGATGTTACAGTTAGGGACAACATAGAGGTTGACCTAGAGAATACAAAACCAATAGATGATAAACGAATTACCTGGACACATCAGCTCATCTGATCTATCTGAACACTGACCACAGTAGATAATTAAATGTTTACCTGGACACATCAGCTCATCTGATCTATCGGAACACTGATGAATCCCATCACAAATCCATGACCTACTGATACATCCACTTCCATCGGAACAGCGGAATTGTCCTGCAACACACGCTGATGTCTGACACACAGAGCTATAACCTATATCACAATTACTTAGTGTCCAACGATATTCTCCATTGTCAGATAAAGTTGTTGTCATAACAGTACACAAATCATATTCTGAAGAAGAAAAAAGTTATTTATTATGAATAATAAAGACAAGTGGAGAAACTATGAAAAAATTAATATGCATAATGATGTTTAACATTAAAGCTCAAAGATAAATTGAAATATCTAGCAAATGGAAATAATGCATTTATCTAGTGTAAAAACGAAATATTGTATGTTACTGTTGAGATGACTTTTTATGTGTTTTGCCAGCTCATTGCATATACATCCCATATCTGCTTTTCTCCTGTGATCAGTCAACTATTTTACAAAAAGCAGGTACAAAAAATATATTTTTGCTTTATGTTTACTTGTACAGTGGCAAGTATTACATTCCTCAAAAGAGCTTCTTCAATCCTTCTGTGGGGTGAGCACTTAAGACATTTAGTATCTCACCCTTTTTATTCATTTTGAAGAAGGGGAGAGAACTGTGAACCAACTTATTTTCATGGATACTTGATTCCATGTTTAGCCTTTTCTATCCAAATTTGTGGCAATTCAATTTCGCTATTTTCAAATTTACTTGATGTATATAGTTAGACAAGGAGAGATCCAGGTTTTAAATTTTCACAACAATTTATATTCATGTTATTTTTCTTCTCGCGAAAGACGCAAAAATAAATCATTTGTAAATTAGTTGGTTTACAGTATACTATAGATTAGTGTTTATGGTGTACAAATTTCAATTTCTAATGTTCTGTCTGTTACAGGTGATGGCGACTCAAGTTCTTTACATGAACAATATTCAATTATGTAACATAGTCATACATGACAATTTTGATATAAACAGATATATAAAAATAAACATTGACACCTTCCGCATCTGAACATTCACTTCAAAAAGTTTGAACATCTGTACAAAGTGAAAAGCAATGTTGAAGTTCTATGGATATATATAATGCGGTTTATTTCTCTATTTTACACCTATGTATGGTTTACATGGGATGTAATATTGCTTGAATGACAAGAACCAAGTGGTTATCCATACATATTTGTGGTATGTTAACCCATCATTGTTTTTCTGAGGTTTTCAAGTGTTTTTTCTCAGTGTTGAATAGACTCAACCAATGTTCCTGATGAAGAACAGCAATAAAAAGTCTTGTTCTTGTTCCCTAAATTCCATTTGATGATATTAAGTATATATATTTAGTAACCTAAATATGATATTAAAAAAACTCTTTTTCTAAGTGTCTGGAAGAAAAAAGGAAAATCGTATAATTTAAAAATAAAAGGGAGGGGTGATATATAACATATCATGCAATGTTTTTAAATTTTGAATAAAAAAATATTTTAATGCAGTTCATACAAACCAATTAAGTTGTGGTCTGTTTTAGGGGAAGTGTAACACTCTCTCATTCAAAAACAAGGCTAGACATGTTAAGTAATAATATTACTCACAGTTCGAGGCCTTGTAGTAAGTTTCAACAATCGTAAAAAGTAGAAAAGTTTCCCTTCAAAGAATGATTTATATCACTTTGTTTTTGATTGTGGCATGAAAATCAAATCTAATACCCCTTTTTTTTTCAAAATACATGTACAAATATTATGATTTTTGCATGTATATAAGTCTGACTAGAGCATTGTTTCAATGGGAAAATAAATCACTTTGCAGCATAAATCATTCATGTGTTAACCTATTTTTCTGACAAGTGGTAAATTCTATTTAGATCGCTGCTAGTTTTTTGTCAATTTTTAGCTGTTTTAGTGTAGAAACAGTTAAAGTAACACAAAATCATTTAGACAAACTGATGTTATATTTACCAAACATTTGTCTAAACATTTCTAATTTTAATTACAAACGAAATAATAGCAAGCATTTAAAATCTTATGTAACATTCTATAGATTGTTTGCTATGAAACCTTAATATGAGCGCCCTGAGTCGATCGATTGCTTAAACTGTTGATTGCTTAAGGTCCAGTGGCAAATATTTCATGATTGTTCAGGACGACACCCACACTGGAATCGTAAAAAAAAATTAGCATTGGGAAGTGTGCATGACTGGGAAATCTTAGACACCTGAGAGTTATATTTGCAGGAAGCTAGTCAGAGAATGGATATCTTATCAAATCGTGTCTATAGGTTCACAGGTGTTATAGACAAGAAAGGTGGGTGCCAGAAGTGCCGCCAGGATGTACACTGCCTCACCCAGGAGCTGGGGAAAGAAAGAATTAATTCAGTTCAGAGCAAACTGACTTCAAACTTGTTATTGCTGGATACTATATAGTGACATGCCTCTTTATTATTTTTAAAAGATTCTCTTGACATAAGATTATATTGAATTATTTATTGTTTTAGTTAATTTATACACATTATATCAAAAAGCAATTTTAACTCCAATCCATTCAGGCATACTGGCCATGATAGAAAGATTTATTTCTTTGTAAGAACTTCTACTTTACTAAAAAATACCAACCAGTAGATTTGATGGGTAGCTGGGTTGTCCAGAACCCATCTGCAGCCTCTGCTTGCTGCCCATCGGACCACCAAAATTCACCAGATTTCTTCCTTTGTAAACCTAAAACAAATAAATGTACTGATTTTATACCAATAGATGGATGACCTTGCTAAATTGTCAAAGCTTAGTGTATGTTAAAGTACATATAAAAGAGATGAAATGCATAACACATTGTTTCAAAAGTATTTTGGATATGCATTTCAAACATAAAATATGCATGTCAAATACACATTGACCAGAATGTAAATAAATACTATGAGTCATGTTATTTAATTAATAATTATTTATCCAAGGTTAATTACTTTGTCTGCTATTAGTTTTCTACTTGTCAAATGTCACTTTTTCTACCATTTATTTCATGGCCCTGTCAATCATTAACACAAATTGTGTACGATTTCTACTTAATTTTACAGTCAAAACAAATATATACATGTAAAAAATTACAAATATATTCATGTTCGACTATACGTAAGGTTAAGTCAAACAAGAAATCATGTATATCATGACCTAACTCCTATACATAGTACAAGTAAGGTATTTGATTTGCTATAACAATTCTGTTAGACCAAACAAAGTATTTGTTTCAAGGTTTTCCGCAATGTTATATCAGAAAGAGTCTTTATCATAAAGTAATTAATATCTGCAAAGTAATACTTCCTGTTCAATTGTTACAAAAGAATTCATGGTAGTATTTTAAAATTTTCAGATTTTCAAAAGAAGTGGGAGGGGGAGCTGCAAGACTTTAAATCTTATTGAATTTTTTTTTTACTGCTGCTGCTTTATTCGTAATGGAGGGGTGTAAAGGGGGGCATCTGCGCAGAAGAACACAAAATAAAATAGCCATTTCACGATGAATGAACAATTAAAAATTGCCCGTTGATCTTTTTACAGATTTCATGAAACATGGTGAATAACGAACCTTTCTCAAGGCTGCAGGTGAAATGAAAATGGCAAAAAATGTTGCACGAAAATAACCCTTTACCACTCTCGTAATGGTTTACAGAGCATTCTATACATATTTTATATTCACAGCTACCATTGAGAAATAATAAAATAATGTTAGGTTTCTTTATATTTTGAAGTTACTGTAGGATAATTTGTGTTGACAAACTTCTCCCAATGCAAAAATGATAAATTTTGCAATAGAAAACCCTGACATATAAACCTATTAGGAAATAAAAAGTAAGAAATGCAAATATATCTATCAATGGTTTGAACTACTAGTAATTTGGCTTTTATTATCAAGTTTATATTCCTTCATAAGTAAACTGCAGAAAGTTCCCTTATTTAGAAAGGACAAAGTTTATATTTGACAATGTGTGAAGGTGTCTTTTTGATAAAATTTCCCAACACCAGATGAAACCTTAGTCTAAATATTGGCATGGCCTTACATTAGGACTGTTACAACTGCCAAGAATACAATTGTCACTAAATGCTTTCACCACAATAATGATACTTATAGCGTTAAAAATTACTATCATCTGATCTAAATATAAGTCATTTGTAGAATATGTAAGACAAACAAAAACTGGAATAAATTAGTTGTTTGATACAAGAACTCCAAAGGTGAAGAAAATGTTTAAATCCGTGTTAGTAAGGTGATGTGACATCTAACATGCAAATTAAGTAATTAGCGACGGTGAAAGAAATTAATTAAAAAATGTTTACTTGTACAATATACAAGTAATGAACTAGCATAAGAAATCTGGTGTAAGAAGTTATGAAGATCTTTATTCTCATAAAATTATAAAATTTACCAAAAAAAAAGATTAAAAGTATTATTAGTTGGATTTGAAAACTAGAGGCCCATAAGAGTTTGTGTTATTCACCTAGTATCTATACCCAATGTCATGAATGGCCACATCTAGCCAAATTAAACCTATTTACAGATGCAGATCCCCCTTTTTTTACCCCAACCACCACCAGAAGTTATGTTTAAATTGGCCAAGTAGTGTCAGATAAGAGGATGAAATATGAATTGCCATAAGTTTAATGGAAGCCTATTTGGAATTAATGCCACGATGTACATGTATGCCATCTCTAAATTAAGAAAAATGAGAAATCAGTGTAACAGGGCCATTTATATATTCATCAGTTTGGTTTAATTTTGACAAGTTAATTGTTCTATAGGAATTGAAGAAAAAAAAAAGTCAAAGGATGTATTGGTTTGATACCAAATAAGCACATATATAAGCACTGTTTGAATTGTAACTTAAAGTTGACTATGATTGTATCCCCCCATGGAAATTCCTGTCTTCATGCCTGCTACATGGAGTATTATGTATGGGCAAGGTCTAATAGTAATGACTATCCTCTGGTCTGCACATCTGTAGTAAGAAGCTTACCAATCCAATATTGTGGTTACTAATTATCTTACCAATCCACACATTACTAATATTGTGGTTACTAATTAGCTTACCAATCCACACATTACTAATATTGTGGTTACTAATTAGTTTACCAATCCACACATTACTTATATTGTGGTTACTAATTAGCTTACCAATCCACACATTACTAATATTGTGGTTACTAATTAGCTTACCAATCCACACATTACTAATATTGTGGTTACTAATTAGCTTGCCAATCCACACATTACTAATATTGTGGTTACTAACTAGCTTACTAATCCACACATTACTAATATTGTGGTTACTAATTAGCTTACCAATCCACACATTACTAATATTGTGGTTACTAACTAGCTTACCAATCCACACATTACTAATACTGTGGTTACTAATTAGTTTCCCAATCCACACATTACTAATATTGTGGTTACTAATTAGCTTACCAATCCACACATTACTAATATTGTGGTTACTAATAAGCTTCCCAATTCCTTGATTATTATTGTACCCATCTGTCTTCACCAAGTGACCTCCATACCTACAAAATTATTTAATTTGGTTAATCAATGAAATGTTATTATAAAATTACAAGTGTCAGATTTTATTATGTAAACTAATATATCCTCAAATAGTTTAAATAAATAGTTTCTCCCTATATTCACCATCCCTTCTCATACCAGTCACACAATTATATACATCTCCAAATGGTACTGATTTGAAGGAAAGGGAAGAGCAACTGTTTGTGTTTTTTTCTGACAATAAACTGTGTTACTCTTCATAATGTCCACTTAATAAATCATAAATGTTGAAGTATGTTAACAGCGATTACTTTTGGATTTTTGCATCGATAGGTTGCTATCTCCTTTATTTATATTTTGCACAAAAGTACATGTAGTAGCATTATTTGAATTTGTACATTCTTTCAATAATTACCCACTTTCATGTGTACTTTACCTTAATGCTAAATAAATTGAACAAAGCTAGAACAATCATAAAATTCTATCTGAATATCAATTTTATGTGTTATAATTTATAAACAACCTCTGAATTTAGTTATTCAATTATTTCTGGTACAAATGCACTTGTTTTCATTGATATTTTTCGAACCTCCCTGATAATTTAGTAACTATGTTACAAGAATAACAATGAAGCCAAAATTTAACACTTAAAATATAATTTTCAAGATTAAAGAAGTTTTATTAAAAAACGTGTTTAATTAAAATGGTACTAGCACTTTAGAAATCAATGTGCAATGAATACTGCAGTGAAGATATCCATGCATATTATCAATCATGAATCATGTCTAGCTGAAGAACATCTGGGTTCAAAACACTGTGCACAAATTACACCATGTTATAAAATACAACTTTATTGAGATATTTCAAAAGCTATGGAAGGAATATAACTAATGAAATACTTTTCTGTTGAAATCCACAATTACAAAAAAAGAGATGTAATTGACTGCCAATGAGACAACTATCTACCAGAGACCAAATCATGTAAACTTAAGAAACTACAGGTTATCATATGTGATTTCAGGGTCTTTTATAGCTGACTTTGCAGTATGGGCTTTGCTCATTGTTGAAGTCCTTACTGTAACTTTAGCTTTGAATTTCTGTGTCATTTGGTTGTGGAGAGTTGTCTCCTTAGCAATCATACCACATCTTCTTTTTTACATTCATCGATTACCAAAGCCCATAGTATAATGGGCCCAGACATTACATAATGACTATAACAACCAAATGGGAAAGCCAATCACCAGATTTAAACAATATCAGAAGGATATGACAGTCACTGATGTTTATGTTTTGAGTAGGTACAAGCACAATAATTGTGGTGGGATTATAAACTGTTTGTGTGGCTCTTGACTGACAGAAGTGACAAATAGGAAATATACCACAAGAGTTGACAAACTAATATATACTTACCCTACTTTAATATCTGAATGATTTCAAAGTCAATGAACTTGACACTTGGGTCAAGGTCTTACATTTGTCAGATGCAAAAACACTACATGTACTTATTTCAAATTCCTCTATGAATTATCATTTACTACTCTACAGAATTTCTAAGATACTAATGACCTGGCATTCTACCATAATATAAGGTCAAGGCTATATAAAATATGTAGGATGAAATATATTTGACAAAAAATATGTAGTGTTAAAAAAGGTCAAGGTCACTTGACATGTCAGACAGACATAAAGTTGTTACAATGAATCCACATACTAAATATTGTTTATTAACTGACAAATATAGAACAAGCCTGAACCAGAAACATCACAACTGATTTAATGTTTTGTCCAATATTTTTTTTTGGGTAGTCATAATTATTAGGGTTGTCCTATTTCTTATTAAAGGAAGTTTGGTAGTAATGTATATATATTTATATACTTTATCATGTTAATATACAGTATTTTTCAGAATTTTCATTAGATGTTTTTTTCAATGTCAGGAAGGGACATGTTTTATTTTGTGTATGTTGGCAGATATTTTGTCTTGCAGCAGGTCACATACAGGCCTATAAATGAGTTGTAAGGAATCTTTAAGTCAAAAACTGAAAAAGCATGGCACTTTCCATACATGTGGCTTCAGATTCAATGTTAAATTCTATAAACTGTAGATAATAAAATACATAAATGAGTATACCTTTTACATAGTATGTCAGCCTGCTGAAATGTAGCTTCTTCTTGAACTATATAATAACACTGATTCCTGAATTTAAGCCAGCCTGCAAATAAAATCATATAGACTAGTTACAGAAATTTCTAACCTTTTCTTATAAATAATATTTTTACTTCTCGGTTCTGTGTAATTGTAAACATGAAAATGGACAAAACAAATGGATTTGAAAATGGTAAAAGTAAGATGAACCAGATGCTCTGCAGGGCGCAGCTATATACGACCGCAGAGGTTGAACCCCTGAACAGTTGGGGCAAGTATGGACACAACATTAAAGCTGGATTAAGCTCTAAATTTGGAATGTGATTAAATAGTTGACACAGCATAGGTTTCTGACACAGAATGAATGTGGTCTAATGAACTTAAAATAATTTTTTTGCCTTTGAGCAATTCACTATGCTGTTGAATATTAATCCTCTCAAAAAAATGTTTGAAGAAATTTTCTTGTGCTTGTTATCACTGAATGGTAAAGACTGTTTTAATCTACTATTCTGGACAAAGAAAGATAACTCCAATTGAAAATTTCTTGCTATTGCACAATATTGTGCAATTAGATATTTCTTGCTATTGTGCAATACTGTGCAATTGAAAATATTTGCTATTGCACAATACTGTGCAATTGAAGATTTCTTGCTATTGCGCAATACTGTGCAATTGAAAATTGCTTGCTATTGCACAATACTGTGCAATTGAAGATTTCTTGCTATTGCTGAATAATTAATATAATAATTTTGGATCCTGATTTGAACCAACTTGAAAACTGGGCCCATAATCAAAAATCTAAGTACATTTTTAGATTCAGCATATCAAAGAACCCCAAGGATTCAATTTTAGTTAAAATCAAACTAAGTTTAATTTTGGACCCTTTGGACCTTAATGTAGACCAATTTGAAAACGGGACCAAAAATTAAGAATCTACATACACAGTTAGATTTGGCATATCAAAGAACCCCAATTATTCAATTTTCGATGAAATCAAACAAAGTTCAATTTTGGACCCTTTGGGCCACTTATTCCTAAATTGTTGGGACCAAACCTCCCAAAATCAAACCCAACCTTCCTTTTATGGTCATAAACCTTGTGTTTAAATTTCATAGATTTCTATTTACTTTAACTAAAGTCATGGTGCGAAAACCAAGAATAATGCTTATTTGGGCGCCTTTTTGGCCCCTAATTCCTAAACTGTTGGGACCAAAACTACCAAAATCAATCCCAACCTTCCTTTTGTGGTCATAAACCTTGTGTTAAATTTCATAGATTTCTATTCACTTTTACTAAAGTTAGAGTGCGAAAACTAAAAGTATTCGGACGACGACGATGCACGACGATGCAAGACGACGACAACGACAACGACGCCAACGTGATAGCAATATACGACGAAAAATTAAAAATTTTTGCGGTCGTATAAAAAGTAAGGCTGTAAAAGTGTTCAGATGAAGAAATCTTAAAAATCAAAAGTTGGCAGTTTATCATAGACTCCAATCACATAGAGTGGGGCGCTCATATTCGCCGTGGACACAATTTCGCTGTTTTATGATTTTGAGGTGTAAAAACTTCAAATGATGGTTGTAATGGAAGAAATATGCCGGTAAATCATATTTTTATAACAAATATGATTATTTTTTTAAACTGAGACCAAATTTCGGCACTTACCGCAGAGGACCGAAAAACAGACAACGATTTTCAGCCAATTTCCTGAATGAAAAAAACAAGATTTCAAAGAAGTATTTCTCAGTAATTCTTTGACTGATTGTCCTAAATTTCAGTTTTTTACACCTTTCAAATGTCTACTATTCATCTATAATGAAATTTATTTGATAAATATTGTTTAAAATTGCAGTTATTTGGTTTTAAATAGATGTGTAAAAACGGCGATTATGTGTCCCCCGTTGACAAAAAATCAGGAAATTTCAAACACCCTTTAATCCAACTTTTCAGATGATTTTTCTCAAAACAAACACGCTTTCAAGCTAAGAATATTTTGCATTTGAAGTTATCAGTTATCTTCATATAGAAATATCAGTATACTTCAAAAACATAAAGACCTGAACATAAACTGAAGAAAACATGGAAAGATATAGCAAAATTGAGCAACCCACCTACAGATAATTAATTTTATTACCAAATTCATATTAGAAATGAATGATGAATTCGTGTGTATTGCTGATTTCCTTCTGTATGAAGTATTTGTGATAGTGATGAAAACTTACATTTGAGATGACATGAACTTTAAATTGTATTGAAATTCAATAACAAGCCCAGTTTGAATTTTTAAATTATCTTGTTTGCTTTTAAAAAGAATACTGGAATTATTTCACAAGTAATGAAATTAATTAGTTTGATAGCATTTGAGATAAATGTACATTAAATTGTATTAAAACTCAATAATAAACAGTTTGAATGCTTGAAATAATCTTGTTTGATTTTAAAAAGAATACTTAGATTATTTCATAAGTAATGAAATTTATTATTATTATCACATTCACAAATGGTAAATTTTAAGAGGGGTGGTAGGACCTTTTTCGGGACGTCGGGATTGGGTGTTTTTAAGCTCAGGATTTCAGGATTGATCCTTCCTGGATCCAGGATTATTTTTTTTTCGAATATCAGGATGTCTGGATATAAATTTCTATAAATTTCTATAAATTTGGGACCTCCAGATTTCATGTTTTTAAGCATAGGATGTTGGAATCAGGATCCCTCCAACCCCCCTCTTTTTCCCCCCAGTTGATGGAGACCTTTATTTGTTTGTTTTTTCTCACCTGTTGGACATTCTAACAAAGTTTCATCCACCTGGTAAAGCTGAAGGTCAAATTCATATGTTGGAGCCTGAAATAAGATTTAGTAACATTAGTTTATTCTCATATTGGAGAAATAAAAAAAAAAAGCCAATCAAATGAAATTCATATTAAATTTCTGTTACCCCCTCTTATGTTGACCACATACTATGAATACTTATAAGGATTAACTAATATTTCCATATGTTATACCTCATGTACATGTAATTTTGTTAAACTTTTTTACAACATCTTTCAGATCTTATCTTGATAAAGTTATACGAAAAAAAGCAAACCGGAAACAATAAAACTAAAACACAAACCAATTACCGTGTATCTCGAACTCAATTCGTTATCTTAATGTCTTAGATTTTTTTCAAAGTTTTGCATTTCATGACATCCTTTCCATAACATTATTCAAATACAAATGCCTTTAAAGTAGGATCAAAAAAATTAATCTCATCTTTACTGAAAAATCTCACAGTATATCAAATATGACTCGGCATACTAGTCTATCCATATTATAATATCATGACTAAACTGAATAGCTACGGCATATTTCGCGTGATGGCCACAATAGGAATAGGTAACCGTTTTGTTTCTTTTGCGTTATATCATACGCCAAATGTTTATTTCAGTTAAAAAGTTTCTGGTTGGAAAATAAAACGGACAAGGGATGAAATTTGAACTAGAATACTCAGCGTGGGAAACCAAAATTAAAATGGTCAATGGTGGTGTAGTTCACTTCAAACTATATGTATGTGTGTGACACAAAGATGACCATTTCCCAATCTAGCCTTTGTTGTATTGTTTTCGTTATTTCCACTTTGGTTCTTTTTCTCTCTCTCCAAAATCCCACCTTTTTACCTCCCTTTTCGCATGAAATACATGTATTGTGTTGGTTTTTTTAGAGAATGAGATATTGGTAATACCCGACGAGCAGAAAATGGGAAACATTCTACGTTCAGATTTCACACAAGGGTGTTTCCAGTGGTTTGTTGTTTCATATTGAAGACTTAACGGTATCAATATAAAAAGACAGATTGTGCTGGGAAACGTTTAATTCGTTCCTTCTGGTACCACTGGGTGTGTATTTCCTATTATTCTGTGGGCTGGGTGTCAAGTGAATTCAAATAAACTTTGCCGAACGTGTCAGTATTTCAGTGTTTTGCCATATGAAAAATGTATTAAAAAAAATACAGATTTTTGTTTAAAAACAATAAACCTATTACTCCGTATACGTAGTTCATTGTGAAATTGCAATGGGAGAGTCTAATTCTGCTCAAGTTATTTTTATTTATAGATCACATTTTCTTTATTTTAAGTAAAGTTTGTAAATAGCCATCCGTTTTAAACGGCACGTCTTGTATGTTTTACCACTTAAGAGAAAGGAAAATATTGTAGATATGAACAATGTATCTTTATCAATTGGTTTTTTCCTGAAGTACATAACTAGTTGGTTACACCCTCAGATAACCATCAAGTTGTTCTCTAGTCAAACATCTCTCACGTCTTATTCTTCAAATAAAATATTTTGTCTCCTCGTTTCTCTTTACCGATCCTTGTTTTCGATAATTTGAATCATGTAAATACGATACATATGATTTTACCAAATAAATTCTATACTTAAAATTTTAGATGAGAAATCTTTAAAAAGAACAGTTTCGACGGATAACGGAGCTCATGTCATGGGAAAAGTTCCTAAATTCAATATTCAATTATAACACCCAGACACTGTTTCCGCAATCTTGTCACTCCATCGTAAATTCAATATTCAATTATTGTAACCAGACACCTTGCAATCATTGCAATCCATTGATAGAAGAAGCAGAAAATTTTATACTGACCATATATATACTATTTGTAGTTTGAGAACCTAAAGCAGCGCGAACACAGCTAGGGTTTGGAGGTGAACGTAAGCAATGCGATGTGGTTAAACTAGAATTTATGATTTTATGAACAATTCCAGGAACTTTTCCTTAACCATTGATGGATTCGGGGTTCGGGTCGTAAAGGGGCCTTGATGGAATAAATATCCTTTTTTATAGCATAAAACAAGTGTCTCGCTCCGCTCGGTGTGGAATATATAGTTTCCTTGAACTGTGCCTTCTTTCAAAACTACTGAATTCCCCATTGTCCCCTTTTGCCACATGTGTCATCCTTGTGAAATTATGTGCCAACAGAAAAAAAAGTGGTTTGATAAATAATCCCGTATTGATTTACTCGTGTGGCCTGTTTTTATACTTTATGTCCAAACTACAAAAACTAATAGGATTGTTGCTTGAAAGTTCCATTGCATTGCATGCCATTCGAATAACGGCGAAGAAATCCGTTAATTGTTTGCATGTATTTTAGAGAAAAATATACTTTTTTGGACTGAAAAAAATCATTAGAAAAGCTTGTTATATTTGATTGCTAAAAAAATATCATCTCATTACAGATCGTAGCAGTACTTGTATAACACATACACTATGCGCAAACAATAAATTGGAGAACGTAAATCTTAACTTGAAACCAAAATAACAGTTTTATAACCATCTTACTTTGAATGGTGAGTTTCTGTTAATCAAACATAATTTTTTTTTTTTAAATGTTTTTTTGTAAGTTCGGTCTCTAAAACTGCACATACATGAGATGTGGTTGGTTTACTGTTAGGAAATTAACTATTTTTTCTTTATAATGCTAGGTTCACAGTAGAATCGGAATTATTTGAATTATAATTTTAAAAACAAAATCGTTTCGTGTAATCAGCAAAAGTGGGATTTAAAAGTAATTTTGAGATCAATCCCTGTTATTCGTCATTTCGCCCAGGAAAACGATTTGAAAATTGAAATTTAAATATTTTTTAACCTTTTTAATACGTCTTTTGTGCTTAACTTTCCCGAGCAATTGATATGACTCAACATTTTGATGGACATTTCAACAAGTTTACGCATAGCCATTTAGCTTTATGATAAGTTGTATAGGTGACTGGTCGTTGCATTTTTTTTATGTCCGTAAGCCCGTCTCCGTTGCTTTAAATTTTAACGTCGAGTTCTCATATTTTGTTTATTTTCTTCTGAATTTCGATATATCTGTTTCTCACTGGCTGAAACAACATATTGCATCTGTAATATTCCTTCGTCGTATTAGCTTTCAATTTTATTGCCTTTTTTATTTTCTTAGTATATTTTATTTATTCATTATGTTTTTCAAATGCAATTCACAATGCCACTTGGGGACTCTGGTATATGTTGCATACTAGTATATCCTTTGTTTCATGGTTTGTATTTGTCTGTTTTCAGTTATCGTTGTTTATACCTCTGTGGTGCACAGGCACTTGTCTGATTTTTTTATTTATATATAACAGTCAGATGCATTTTATAAGACAAGTACCTGTGTTCTAGTGCTGTGATGCTTTGTGTATACGAACTTGAGCTCAACAAAAAAGCTTGAAAGGATAGAATCCGCGTAAATATTCATTCATTTTATGTCATATTGACTAGGTTTTAAGGGTTAACATTTTTACAACCTTAACCTTGTTAGAAAGTATAAAAAAAGTGTTCATCCCCCTATCTCCCTCTCAAGAATCCCTTCAATTTTAGTGTGAAAAGTTGGTGGAAATTTCAATTTTTCATATTAAGACTATACATGCTATAACTTAGCGAGAATGTTTAATTTGCAGATGTCGAAAAAACGCACCTCTACGGTTGATATCGTGATACATCAGCATCCAAGGTCAATAACCTCTTAAAATTACACGCTTAATTTGTGTGCAATCCATGTCTTCAATTCTATATTAACTTCAGTGATACTCTTTATATTTAGCTGATTATTTCTGCCCCCACCCTTTATATATACAGAATAGCAACAACAAAAGTAAAAAGATCTTAAAAATGTAGGAAGTAATTTGTAAGGGTAGATAGATATATTTTTATTTTTGGGTTAAATTAAGTTAAAGAGCTAGGGAAATAAACAAAAGCATAACAAAAATTATATAATCTCATAGTTATAAAATTGTAATTAAAATGGTTAAATCTGACATAAAAGCACGTGTTACATATTTAAGTACCAACCTTGACACAAGATGTAAATATAAGAAATCCAATTGACCATAAAATCAGAAAAATCAATTTCCAAACGGACATCAGCCCGACCATCTGACTGCACAGAAAAGTCGTTCCCCACCCCGGGGCGACATCGGGTCGTCTCGGAAACCAAACGTCTCCAGAATCCTTTTTGAAATCAGTATTTAGAAATCAATATTAATTTGTATTAAATCCAGTTTCGGTTAGGCTGTGTTTAAAAATCCCAAACAAAGCGTGATTTGATTTAATCCGGCTGAATGTCATTATTTGTAATTAACGATGACATGGTCAGCATCCTAGATACACATTGTCATTTGTAGTGTATTCCGTCATGCCGGCATGTATGTATGTATAGTAAAGCGACATATCAGTAGAAATATGATCCAATACACATAGCCGGGGGAAATACAGGTTCCTATTATAGCTCAATCAATAAATAGATTTGTTGTGTATGTTTATATCACATAACGTGCTCTGTTCAAAGTACTATAGTCACTTTATAACATAAGATAAGATCACAATATTTTTAAAACGATCACAAAATTAATTTTCCCCTAAACCAGTAGCCTCAGGAATATTTACTGGGCGCAAACAAAGACTAACCAATGAAATATCAACACTGCACTCATTCATAGTTAAAGTAATATACTGCTGTAAAATAATGCATGTGTTTGTTTGTTAAATGACAGTCTCTCGTATTTATAAGTATCAATATCCATAAAAATACTAAAGGCAACACCATTTAAATCCATCCATTGTCCCTGCGAGAATAATTATCAGCGTGATAGTGTAGAATATAACATGAACTTAAGTACACTTCGTTGTTCAAGTTCATATTGATATACTTGGGTGTGGTTCACTTTTACCCTATCAATTTGCAAATAAATTAGTTAAATAATACGGTATTTGCATTCCTCGGAGACAAAGCAAGAGAAATATACCAGTTTTATAAATGTCAGCACATTAATGAATATAAAATTTCGACTTTGAAATTGAACATATATTTTTCATTTATTGCGGCATTTCCAAAGCATTGCTGTACGTGCTAAAAACAAGTTGTTTTTAAAATGCATTAACATGCAAACAACATTAATATCAAAACTAACACATGAATATGTAATAAGACCATGTAGTTGTGAAAATATTAGAAAAAGGAGAATCTTAATAAAACTAAGTGCACTTGCACTTGAAAGAGGTTACAAAATCAATATATACAGATTCTACATATGAGTGAACTTTTCGGGTTTGTTTTTTATTTGTGTGTAAAATGTAATTTGATTTTCTTTCACAGGCAGTGGTTTAACAATACAGTTTTCTTTCTGAAATATGTGTATAGCTTTTTATAACGATTTCTGAAAAAATGTATGAGCTGATTTGAATGTTGTTTCTATTGTTTCCTAAAATATCTAGAGGCGTCTTTAATATAAAAGACGTGCATATTTTGTTTTAATACAAAACATAAAATCTGTGAATCCGAAATCATTTATCGTTCAAAACTTTTACTTGTTTGGTATGATTCAACAGCGCACTTGTACAGAATATCATGAAAACTATACTCAACAACCAAAATAAGTAAACAAGATAATGAGTTGTCTTTTGTACTTTTTGTTATTTTTTTTTTAATACACTTAACGACAAATTTTTGTTGTTGTAAAAACTGCTGTATTTGCATGTCAGGGAAAGATGCTTTATTTGCAAACAAAATCACTTTAGAAAATAAAATTCCGGCGAGTATAGAAATTACTGTTCCCAGTTTTTTTTGTGTAAGTGGAACCCCCTCCACTACTTTTTCACAGTGAGCGTACATCGGCGTGGCGATTTTTACCAAATACGCACGCCCGCATGATTTTGGGCGAATGCTGCGGTATCTGCAACTACTTTTAGATAGCTAAATAGTTGCTAGTATCCTGTTCCTAGGCAAAGTTTCTGACCCTATCAAACGGTTTATCCTCATTTTAGCGGCAGTCCGACTTCCCCCTCTCCATAGCGGTCGACTTTGCCGGATCTATATACTTATTGGACCTAATGTTCAACTTGTTTGGGGTTTGAAATGTACGAAATATTTGCCACTGAACGTTTAAACAAACAATAATTAATCAATCAACCAATTATTCTGTATGATAGAATCTCTTTTTTTTTTATAGATTTACAACTGTTTTTTTTTTTAAATAGTGAGATGGCGCTCACTTGATTTTTTTTGTTTAAAGCTTTGTGTTTTGATCTCCTGCGATAACTGTATTCGATTGTTGTTTGCTTAACTTCCAGTGGCAAATAGTTCATACATATTCAGGACGAGATACCAAGTTGAAATAATTGTGTTCTGGTTTGAAAGCCGCTGCTACAGAAATAAAATGAACATTCATGAACTGATATTATATCGTCCTGAACACGCATGAAATATTTGCCACTGGACGTTAAGCAACTAACAATCACAATCAATCGATTGTCTCCTTTAAATTCATTCACTATATATATATAGTTGTATATACATTATGTACACAGCCATGTATCACCATCATTGATGGCGATCCGATAGATACATCTGTTGTAGAGTTGTCACTGACTCAGACGTACTTATAAATATAATTATTTTCTGTGACTGTATATTACATTAATTTGTAGGATCCTTTACTATAGATAATTTAGCTGATCTGTAACAATAACATCTTCATGCCTTATATATCATGTACTCTAGTACGCCGCTAGATTAAAACTGACGAGGAAAGGTAACACACGGCCAGCGAAAGCTCTTTTTTTGAGAGCCCAGGTGGTCGTGTGGTCTAGCGGGACGGCTGCAGTGCAGGCGATTTGGTGTCACGATATCACAGTAGCATGGGTTCGAATCCCGGCGAGGGAAGAACCAAAAATTTGCGAAAGCAAATTTACAGATCTAACATTGTTGGGTTGATGTTTAGACGAGTTGTATATATATATATATATATATTCGCGTTGACTAACGACGAATTAAAGTTTGCTATGGAGTCTATCAAAAGGGTAGATGGATCTGTTCACTACACTGGGTGTGTAAAAGGTCGAAGATAAGGTGGATATGAGACTTACGGCAGGGGTCAAGATAATTTGTGAAGCACGATATTTTGTTTTATTTTTTCCACAAACAAAAACTGTGCACTAAACCGCTAAATCGATTATAGTATCTTTAGATTTTCCCCGGGAATTTTTCAAAACAAAAAAAGGCAGGATGTAGGAGGAGGGTGGGGGGGGCAATTATTTACAAAACAAGCATTCTTTGATTATTGCTAGTTCATCAAAAATTAAATTCTCGAAAAAGTTTTAAAAAAAATGAGTTCTTTCCCTTTGAACATAAATCTAGTAATAAATAAGTATTTCATCAAAAATTTAATTCTAGGGAAAGGGCTTTAATTGAATAAGGAGAAAAGCTAAAATCGAACTTGACCTGTAACTTGTCATGATAAAACAATACACCAAATATCAAATCAATATCTTCTAGCATGAAGAAGAAAAGTCTGGAAAACTGATTTGCCGGATTGATGGATTGACAGACGAATAGAGTGCAAACATAAGTCCCCTTCGTCTTCGTCGGTAGGGGACTAAAATATATCTATATAAAAGTATACCCGACAGTGTGTAGATGTACACGATGCAAATATTTCTCAAAATACAAACCAATTTGTCAAAGAACCGTTGCTTGATGGAAATGCGGTCCTACAAAAATAAGCAAAGCATCGATTGTTTAAAGAACTGGTTTAGCATTCGCTGTAAAATTTCCGGAAACATATATTTGCAGAAAACTCACAAATATATGCATTTATTTGTTTATAAAAAAGACATTGTAAGGTGTCGAATTAACTCATTTTAAATTAAAAGATATATTCAAAACTTGACGAGGTCACTTTAAAAAATCAAAGCAGAATCTTATTTATAAATTCTTTGCAGTTCAGACATCTTAGAAAGTACTTTCGTTTTATGTATTTCCATTTTTGTCCTCAATTTAAAAAAAAATGAATTTTAAAAAGAGGCAAGACCAAATTTCCCTTTATTTGTTTCATCCATATGGTCAATATTAGAAATTAATTACATTATATTGGAATTAGAATATAAAAAGACTAAGTTGTGGGATAGTTTTCTCATTGGCAATCATACGACATCTTTTTTTCATATATATAAACTGTTTAAATAAACTTACATAATTTCAACATATTTCCATATGATAAAATTTATTATGCATTGATACACTATATCTATGTTGAAAACAATTAAGAAAATTTTACATTCTTTCTCAGAAGTGAAATATTTATTTAGAATTTTAGACATCTAACCTTTACATTTTTAAATAGTTTCATGTGCACTTTGTTTATGTCGGGTCCTTTTAAAATTGACCATTTGTAATGGGTGGGGTTAATTGACGAAGACCGTACTGAGACCTACAGTTACTTGATCTTACTTAAATCCGCTTCATTTAGACTACTGTAAAATGTCCAATTTGTATATATATCCATAGATAATGCAAAAACGGTAAAAGTGATGCCACTCACACTTGATCTGTGTTTTGTGGTTATAAACGTTGTGTATAAGTTTTTATGATATTTAGTTGAGGCAAACTAAAGAAAGAGAACGAAAACGAAAAATTCAGCAATTTTTATGTTTTTAAAGGGGCATAACTTATAAACGGTAAATTGACGCCACACAATTTCGAGTTTGATTTGTGGTAATAAGCACTGTGTACAAGTTAACATTAGGTTGAGGCAAACTAAAGAGAACGGATTTACCAATTTTGGGGATTTACGCGACGGACGGGACAGACAGGAAGGACGCGTAGGACGGACGGACGGGACGAACAAGGGTGATAATTTAAGCACCCTCCGCTACTGCGGGGCATTAATACGATTTTACTTGCAAAACATAAATGCTTCCTGGGAGTGGGAGCTGCGCCCCACACACATTCCTTGCTAAAATGATACAACTACGCATATGTACATATATTGACTTGATTAAAAAAATGTGCAGATTGCGACATAAGATAGAATTCTTGAAATTCAACATCATTTGAATCACTATGACAGTTCTGTCATAGTTTAATTATCTCAGTTGTTCATAATAGAAAGTACTTTTAGTGTGTCATACAGTATGTCACTTTGTGAGTATAAATAAAGTAGATAGTCAGTGGTAAAAAAGTTGAATACCTTTCAATGTATCATTTACAATTTTTGATATTGACTTCAACCATATTAGTAAGTTAGTATTTAAAGTCGGCACATATAAATACAGAACAAAAAGTAACTTGAGCTTTGATGAACTCATATACAACCGTCTATATAAAACATCACCCTTTTATATATAAAACTGCTGTTTCCTTTTCTCTGTATGTATACTAACTTGATAATTTTTTTCCGGATCCTAAATAATGTCTTAATATTGTATCATGCTCTTTAACACATTATGGTAATAACATATCTTCTTCTATACACACACACACACGTTCCTGTATTAATAACCAAAAACATAAAAGCAATTACAGCCAGAAGAACAAATAAAGACGCCAAGGAAAATACATAACAAAGCCATACAAACATATTAAAGCCATACAAAAAACAAGCCTATAAATAAAAAAAGAACAGAATAATATCAGTAACCATATATTTCAAGCACACCAGAAAAAAAATCATTACAAAATACAAAAAAAAAGGTTTAATGTGGCTGGAAGTAAGAACCAAGTAAGCAGCGAGGCAGCACTTATTGGAATTGGAATGAATTATAATTACATTTTGAACCCCAAGGGAGACTGGGGTATAGAAATATGGTTACTTGGTCTTCTCCCGACCGGCAGAAAAACGCTTGCCGAAGTGGGGCGTCCGTTTGGCTGTGCGGGATGTATCAAGTTCGCAGTCACGTCCGGTCAGAAGGGGGACGTTAAATCCGATGTCTCGTGTAAAGAGAGTGCCACGCTCTTTGCACTTTAAGAACCCTTGCAACAACTCTTTGAGGGGTCCGTAGGTGGCCTGCTGCAAGGCAAAATTTCTGTCCCTATCCAATATAACCTCATTTTCCAGTGGCAGTCCAAATTTCCCCGACCATCATCCCAGATGGCCTCTATTGTACCAACCTACCTATTGTATTTATTGTGAACTTGTTCTCGTCCTGAATATGCATGAAATATTTGCCACTGGACGTTAAGCAACCAACAATCAATCAATAATTACATTTTGTCCCCCCACACCAGCTATTTATATAACTGTTTAATTTTTCAAAAGAAGTTATGACTCAAGCTTCATTTGAAAGTGAGTTTCACACTCATGTAGTCTTTAACCTGAATGATTTCAAAGACAGAACATCGTAGTTCTTGGGTGGGGTACATCTACAGTTTTTGCATGCATTATAGTTCTAACAACAACCCAAACTTGAAAAATATCGTTTTATCATGTTGAAGGTCTCGAATGCAATGGTGCACATCTGGTGGGTTTCAATTAAAATGGATGGCTATTTTATTTATTTATCATACTTCATTAAATCTGTAATATCTATAAATTATGACTTTGCTGACCGATAAAGT
This sequence comes from Mytilus edulis, assembly GCF_963676685.1. Lineage (NCBI taxonomy): Eukaryota > Metazoa > Mollusca > Bivalvia > Mytilida > Mytilidae > Mytilus > Mytilus edulis. Next base: position 36,108,546 of record NC_092352.1, on the reverse strand, counting down.
ATAAATTTCAATAATAGAAGATCGCGATTGATTGATTGTTGGTTTATTAACGTCAAGTGGCAAATATGCCATGCATTTTCAGGACGAGAACAAGGTAGCAATAAATACAATAGGTAGGTCTTGTACTAGAGACCGTTCGGGATGATGAATTTGATCAGGGAAATTTGAACTGCCTTTGGGAAATCAGGGTATATTGGATAGGGACAGAAATTTTGCCTTGCAGCAGGCCACTTACGGACCCCTCAAAGAGTTGTTGCAAAGTCTAAACGTACAAAGAGCGTGGTACTGTCTTTACACGATGCATCGAATTTAACGTCCCCATTCTGACAGGACGTGGCTGCAAAGGAGTAGGTTCAGTAAGACCCCTTTTTGGCCCCAAAATATAGCAGTTTTAAAAAATTGTTAAAATGTAAACTTTTAGTTATTTATTGTACAGTAGAATGCTTCTGCTTCATAAATATGGGCTGTTTTTGACAATACAATGCACATATATCAGGTATTAGCACCATTAAGTCATGCTAAATTACTGAAATCTTCACAATTCTAGCATTTTAGTTAAATTTTAGACGGTTTTCGTGTGAAACGAAAGTGGCCGCATTCGTGTTCATCCCTAATATTAAAATGTAAGTTGTATTTTATGATAATACATAACATATATAAAGATTGAAGATGAACACGGATGCGGCCACTTTCATTTTTGACGAAAACCATCTGAAAAGTGACATTTTTCGGCATATTTGGTAGATTTTTCATATTTTAGCTTGAATCGGGTCGTTTTTAATGACAAAATCAGGTAAAATCTTTTACATAAACAAATTAATTCAAATGAAATAGACACTTAAATGTTTAAAAAGTGGTCAAAATCTTTCATCAGATGAACCTGAAATTTGAGGCCAAAATCGGTCCTTACCGGACCTACTCCTTTGATACATCCCGCACAGCCAAACGGACGCCCTACTTTGGCATGCGTTTTACTGCCGGTCGGAAGAAGACCAACCAGATTCCCCAGTCACCCTTCGGGAAAAAAACACTAGGAGGGCCTTTTGTAAGGCCTTTGACAGATCCAGTTAAATATCAGCAATATACTTATTATTATCTTAAAGCTTTTTTACAATCTTAAATCCCAAATCGTGACCTAAAACTAAGAAGTAGTGGAAGAATTACAGATTTCCCCCCAAATAATCAAATTAAATGAATTAAGCACTATTTAAAAAAAGATATAAGTAGAAGGGGAGACACTTACTGGCCTTTCTCCATAATTTCTTTATTCTTTAATTATTAAGAACATTTTTCTCTATTCTCAATTATTTTTAATCATTATTCTCTACTCTTCACACCCCACCCAGACCCTCTTAAAATGAAGAGTTTACAGTTTACTTGTTTGGTTAAGTAACGCTGTTTTTGATTGGATTAACATTTGAACACTTGTTCCATCCACGCTTTCGACGACGTCCGCACTAGTTTTATAAAAAGGTGAACCCGATTTGCCTATTGTGATAACGTGCTGAAAAAAAGTAAGAGAAAGACGAGAAAATGGCATCTACTTCTCCCGCCAAAAATGGACCAAAGAAAGTGGCTAAACCGCCACCTAGCCATCCACCAACAATTCAAATGGTAAAAGATGCTCTTGAAGCAATAAGTGAACCAAAAGGTGTACCTGCTTCTGCAATTAAAAACTATATTTGTGAAAAGTACAAAGACATTAATCCAAATTCGTTGAAACCCAGACTTCGTCAAGCACTCACCAAAGGTTTAGAGAAAGGCATCATTGTCCAAACAAAAGCGACATTAGAAAAGCCAGTTTTAATGAGTAGATTCAAGCTTGTCAAAGAGAAAACTAAAAAGGTGAAGAAAACTACGGAAGAAACCGTCAAGAAAACCACCAAAGTTAAAACTTCAACAGAAAAGAAAACCACAACGAAAAAGGCCACAGAAAAGGTGAAAGCAACAAAATCGCCCAAAAAAACTGCAACTAAAGAAAAAAAGGAAACCAAACCAAAGAAGGCCAAATCACCAGCTAAGACGAAAACGACAAAAGCAGCTAAACCAGTCAAGGCAGTAAGTTAATTTTTAAGAAATTATCTGATTGAATAAATAAGCAACCTGACAATCACATGTTTTGTCCACAGGTATTTGGGGCCCTTTTTTTTTCTCGATATTTTCAATTTTTTAAAATTTATAGACATAACAAGTCTCAACAATCTATTTCTAGTCGATTGCAATATCTTTTTTACTATCCGCATGAGCCCCAAGTTAAAGCCCCAAATACCTGTGAAAATATTTTTTTTTTTGCCTTTTTTTTTAGAAAAAAATTATTTTTATGCCCAGTGGCGGATCCAGAAATTTACATAAGTGGGCCAGGGGCCCGCTCCAGTCACGCTTCAATGATTCCCTATACAAGCAACCAAATTTTTTCCCAAAAAGGGCCCCCCCTAAATCCGCCTCTGCTGCCCCACCTACGATAGTAGGGGGGGGGGCATTATGTTTTCTAGTCTGTACGTCCGTTCGTTGTACCGTCCGTTCGTCCCGCTTCAGGTTCAAGTTTTTAGTCCAGGTAGTTTTTGATGAAGCTGAAGTCCAATCAACTTGAAACTTGGGACACTTGTTGCTTATGATATGATCTTTCTAATTTTAAACCCAAATTAGACTTTTTACCCCAATTTCATGGTCCACTGAACATAGTAAATGAAAGTGCGAGTGGGGCATCCGTGTACTTTGGACACATTCTTGTTCTGGTCTAAACTAACAGTTGTGGGATCAAATTTTATTACTTGAAATTTTAAAAAGGAAGCCTTATTGGACTTATTAAGCACAACTGTAGGTCACCATATGGCCTTAAACAATAAGCAAAGCCCATACTGCAGTCTGCACGGTTAGCCATTAGTCTGATGCCCAAGACTAGTGAAATTTTATTCGGACTAGTAAATTATAAGACTTTGTTTGGACCAATAAGAAATTTGAAATATTGGTCTTCGGGACTAGGAGTTGGAAAAGTTTTTGGTGCAGACTGATACTGCATGGTAAGCTATAAAAGGCCCTGAAATGAGAATTGCTGTATTGCTGTAATCTAATAATTTGTTTATGTAATTTTTTGTTGATTAAATATTTGTGTAACGTTGCTCTATGAAGTAGCACATTAAAAATCCAACTCTAAAATTGGATCCATATCTTTTTATTACATGTTTTCATCCAGAATTTGTATTTTATTTTCCAATCAACCTATACTAATTTGTTCTTGTTTTTCTTTGAAGGTTCCAAAGACCCCAAAGACACCTAAAACACCAAAGACATCAAAGAAAACTGCAAAGAAATAGTGAGAGCCTGGGACAACAAATTTGGTGCAATGCGTTGAATGTTTTATGAATTTTTAACATTAACTATTTTTAATTTGTCTGAATGGATTAACATGTGCTGATGGATAAATGTGCTTCATATTCGTATTTTAAAGCAAATATTAATTTTAATATTAAAATGTATAAACTAAATGTATAGATTTGTTTTATTGGAGGTGGACAGCTGCCTCAAACTGGTTGAAATCTTGTTAAATAATACCTTTTGAAGATGGTCAGACAATCCACTCGCAAGGAATTTTTTGATTCAACAAGACCAAGGTCAGATTGTTAATGTGACCTGTTATAAACATTAGTATAAATGTAGAATGACGCACTTGCAATAGTTTTAAGGATTTTTTTTCTCATATTTCCAGATTTGTACAACTGTATTGTAAGCATTCTTCATTGATCAGTCACATATATTGCAACCCGACTTCATTTGCTTCAATGTTAGTTTTTGTTTTTATTGGCATTGTTGTTGTTTTTAGTCCGTCAGTATTCCAACTTCAGGTATTTGATAACTTGAAACTTAGTACACATATTCCCTATGATGTGATCTTTCTAATTTTAATGAAAGATCCAAGAGTTTTGACCAAATTTTCACGGTCCACTGAACATAGAAAATGATAATGCAAGTTGGACATCCATGTACCATGGACACATTCTTGTTTTCAGTCTGTTATTCCAGCACTACAAAAAATAGGTCATATATATTTGGGTTATGGGATGATTGTATACTGTATATGTCTATCTGGCAATTATCATTTGACGTTTCATTGGTCACTCAAGTTATCCAGTTTTAATTCTTGGATACTTACTATATGCAATACATCCACTTTATTAAACGCATGTAATGATGGTAAGGTGTACATGTCTTGTCTGGAAAGGTTAATCTGACCTTTGGATCATTTTCATGTGTTTCTCAGATGTGCAAAAGGCAACTCTATTTAAAGTACATTGTATGGGTTAACGTGTAATGCTTTATCTGACCTTGACCTCATTTTTCTTGGATCATGTCAAGATTGGATTAGTTGTAGTCGAGCTTTATATTTAGAACTATCCATGTAACATCAATGGTTGTTAAAGAAGATGACATATTACAGTGTGTTCACTCTGGTCTCTAAATAGTAGCAAATTTCCCAAGTGATTCCAATTTCATTTATAAAGTATTTATTTCCTGGTATGCAAGTAATATTTGCTGCAGGACATTAACACCGTGACCTGTACATTCATCTAAGAAACAAATTTATTTTGGGTAGATGTGTTCAATATTTTATTTAGTGTTATTTTTTGGAAGTAATGACCACTGGTAGAAACAAGTAATGATGATGTATCATTCTTGTTCATACATCATTGTGCAGGATTATACCCATAATTGATGTATGTATTCCTATTTTAAATTGTTATAGGTTTTGTAGTTTAACCCAAGCAAACATGATACATCTTGGTTTTGAACTTTTATGTATTCATTAAACTGTACCTCATATCTCTGTGAGCCTACATTTTGTCCATAGTGAGTAATCCCATGTCAGTGTCAACATCAAGGTTTAGTCTGGTTAGTTTTTGTCTTTGACTTTACTCGTTGCTAAATGCAATACATAGGGGTAACTGTCAGATGATGGTAGCCTAAAGCTTTATATTTTGTGAAAATTTGAATACTAGTACCTTGATTCATCATACCCTGAACTGGTATATAGATGCCTTAAACTACTATTAGTTTCTGGCCCTGTTTGGCTGCCTATAATTACCCTGGGTACCCTTACAATGTCTTGATATCCTGGTATAGAGGTCACCTTACATAGGCGGATCCAGGGGCCCGGGGCCCCCCTTTAGTGGGAAAAATTTGGTTGATTATATAGGGAATAACTGAAGCATGACTGGAGTGCCCCCCTTAGGAAAAGTTCTGGATCCGCCACTGCCTTTTCTGGACTTCATCGTGTTTTAATTTTTGTATTTCATTCATATATTGGATACTGTAAACAATGGGTCAACCAAATTTGGTGTTTTGTGAATGTGTTAGAACTATTGGTATCGTCTTAATTTGACAACTTTATGAAATATTATCTAAACTTGGACAAGTTTTTAAATAACCTTTTTCCCATAAATGAAACCGACTAAACAATGGAAGTTCTATAGTGACCCAATGAACTATGAAAATGAAATCAAGGTCAGATTAACCCTGCCAGACACACCTTAACATTATTTGATGCATCAAATATAGTTGACCTATTGCTTAAGTATCTATTAAAGAAACAAAGTTCATCAGGAAAACTGAACTGACAAATGAACTAAATATGAGTGAAAGTCGGGTGATACCTGGCAACAGACATACACCTTACAATCGTTCCATATACCAAATATAGTTGACTTGTTGGTTAAAGTTTAAGAAAAACTACCAAAAAACAAAAACTTAACTTTAAGCTTTGAACCATAAAATGAGGTCAAGGTCAAAGAAAACCTGACCGATTTTCGTGTACATCTTCAAACATTTTCATACACCAAATATAGCTTACCTATTGCATACAGCTTTAGAAACAGACCAAAACCCACAAAGTTATAATTGAGAAATAACAATGAAAATGAGGTCAAGGTAAAAAAAAAAACTTGTCAGACTGACATGTACATTGTTAAATATTACTGTACACCAAATATAGTTGACCTGTTGCATTCAAAAAAAGATCAAAAACTTAACTTTGACCACTGAACCATGAAAATGAGGTCAAGGTCAGATGACACCTGCCAGTTGGACATACACCAAAGTAGATATTGGTTATAGTATCTGAGATATGGACTTGACCAGAAAACTTAACCTCAAATGAAAACTGTCTAACAGGCATTAGGACCTTGAAGGGAAACGCATATCAAATATGATTATCCTACTGTTCATAATATCTTTTTTTCAAGTAATCACTGAACCATGAAAATGCTGTCAAGGACAATGGACATATGACAGACAGAAACTTCTTATAAGATATTTAAATACACAGTATGAAGCTTTCAGGTCTTCTACCTTCTTAAATATTAAGCTTTTAAGAAGTTAGGTAACGCTGCCTATGCCATCGATAATTACAGATAAAATATGAAGTGTTTTTGTACAGAAGTACATGAGAAAAAATTTACAAAAATTGTTTAATGAAAAAAAACTAAGAATGTGTCCATAGTACCAGATGCCCCATCCGCAAGATCATTTTCTATGTTCAGTTGACTGTGAAAATGGGGTTTAATCTCTAATTTGGCATTAAAATTAGAAAGATAATATCATATGGAACATGTGCACTAAGTTTCAAGTTGATTGGACTTCAACTTAAAAAAAACTACCTCCACCAAAAACTTTAACCTGAAACGGGACAGATGGATGAACAAACGAAAGAACGGATGCACAGACCAGAAAACCTAATGCCCATAAATGGGGCATAAAAGTATTGGGCAATGGAGACATCACAACACAACAGGAGTGATCCATAATTATCTACAACTGGATTCTGTAGGGCACTAAAATAATACAGGCTGATATATTCCAGAATATTGAACAATCATTAATATAGCTCTCTTACCAATAGTGCAAATAGATCGTATAACTAAATTTTTCATAGTGTCTTAATCGTGAGAGTTAAATTTAAATAAATTTAAATATGAACAGAGTAAAGTGTCTTCCAAATTTTCTTGCGCAACAGAGCTTCATTGTACAATTAATTAAATCAGTAGTTTTTTGCAAAGTTATCTCCCTTCTTCTATTGATTAGATACCGGTAATTGACAACCTTTTCTACTGCAACAATGTTTTCTTTAAACAATCAATGACAACAAATGAGTTAAGCAAACAATTAAATAGTTCAAAATTTTAAAGACAGAAAATTCTATGGCTTGAAAAACATTTCCAAAATATTAGAAATGTCTAAAGGGGAGGCTACCCTATCAATTAATTTCAACTCGGTTGTTTCAGGTCTGCTGTGACTATACTTTACATGGTTTTGGACATTTGGAAGTAACAAGAATATAACATATATAAATTATGAGACTTTTACTGTTTTATTTTTCATCAATCTATACATATCAATAGCTTTCTGTCTTTCAGCGTCCATAACTTGCTGTTTAGCCATGGAAAGATTTTTCCTTTTCGTAGTTTGTCCTATTTCTCTATTACTTGAACGTAAGCTACTATTTGGACTAGAAGCAGAATTTGCCAAAATTATTTCTTTTAGAAGCAGTGATCTTTTTCCAGGCTGAAAGAATAATAAAATAAAATGTAAATTCGTCATGTACAATTAAATTTCAATAATTAATTGTCAGCTGTTTTTATATTGTAACATAAACTAAGAAAATCTTAAAATTTAATGGGCAATACATGCAGTTTATGTAGAAAATATATGAAATGTTTTCAAAGTAAAAAAACAATCAGTTATATTGTATTTTAAGCACTTAGTTGATTTTAACCAAACCTACAGATATACTGGAGGGAAAACAGATCACTCTCACTTCATGCCTCATTTGGAGACACATGTGAAATTATGCAGATGTCTAATATAAAATATGAATCCAGCAGAAAATCCTTCTTTGTAAATTTATTATCTGATGAATAACAGAACAAAAGAATGTAAAATAGCTGTTAAATGAAGAGGCAATTCATGAGTGTCTGTAGGGGGTTCTACATTTCTTTATTTTTAATTTTTAAAACCATTTTTTTTATGACCTTTATATATTTTGCTTATTATTCTCTATTCTTTACAATGTTAAACACAATTATTCTCTTTTATTAACTTTATTGTCAATTTGTCTCTCCGCATTTTTTTTCTGCCCTTCATTCTGCACTTTGTGCTTATTATTTTCTAAACTGTAAACACCATCCAGACCCTAATGTTTTGAGTTGTTCATAAAATTCACATAAACTCACATGACATAGACAGAATGACTCAATATCTATTACTTTTTATTCATAATCCAATGAATATTGTAGGTCTTGAGTCTTGACATTTTAACCTTACTCAGCACCTTAGTTCAATATCTTTCTTCAGCATGTGCAGCACTATAGTACAATGTCCTTATGCAGTGCCATATTGTAACAGTATTATTAAGGGTCTTAGTGCGATGCTATTTAAAGATACAGTAAATCAATGATGTAAGAGTGATAGTTGATCCAAAATTTATCTTTTTTAAAATGTGAAAACTTGCAATAATTAACATACATTCATAAGGGTACATTTGATTTTAAAACATGAACAAATTGATCCGTTACCATATTTATAACATAGTACCATGTGACCGTAATGTCCTTTTTTTTTACTGTTAACTAAAATGTATTTCAATAAAAGCTATTCCAAAAGACACAGGGAAAATCTTCACATGATCTTGAGAAAACAGGTTTGTCAACTGAAAAACTGATAATAATATATCTGATAAAAAATTATTGCTTTTTTATAATAGTGAAATAAATGGGGAATGTGTTCATTCGACACAGATGATGCCCCTGCTTGCATATAACGTTAAAAAGTGACATAACTCAAGAACTGTAAAACTAAAAGTGACACTACCTAAATTTGTACTTGATTTGAGTTTTGCAGTAATAAACATTGTATATAAGTTTCATAACATTTAGTTGAGGCAAACTAAAGTTAAGAGAACTGAAATAAAAAATTCAGCAATTTTTCTATCTGTAACGGGGCATACCTCTAGAACAGTAAAAGTGATGCCACTAAAATTCAAACTTGATCTGTGTTTTGTGGTAATTAGCATTGTGAATAAGTGTCTTAACATTTGTTTGACCCCAACTAAAGTTAGAGAACAATCAAAGAGATCGAAATCACTCATTGAAAGATTGGAAGAGTAGTTTGAATAATTTCATATTAAGGTATGATGGGGACAAAAGAACATTAACACAAAGCACTATTGCTGAAAATTCTTCTAGTAAATGTTACCAACTAACCTTGTTAGACATAAGATCTAGACCAACAGCTAAGAACTTTAAAGTGTCAAAAAAAATTAATCTAAAAATGTTGTTTTGGAGCATTTTGTAAGTTGAAACATAGGTTATATGACATTGAAGATTAAAAGTTGTAGAGTGCCTTTTGATCAATTTAAAAAGTATTTTTCAGCACAGGGCATTGAAAATGTACTTTTTCAATGTAAACAAATTAAAACACTTATTTTATTGAAATGAGTATTTTTTTCTTGATTGCAAAAATATATATTCACTTCTTATAAAAATTCAAATGACTAAAATAGACATAATGATTGATGTGGAATAAACTAATGGTTTGTTATTATTAAAAGTTTGAAGATTTTAAAACTGTTTCAAGCCACTTACTGATAAAAAAAATCAGTGAACTAACCTAAATTGTTTATAAATTGCAGATGATTATTGGAAATTTATCAAGTAAATTATAGGCCTTACTTGAATACCTTATTTATATTCATATTTACATTTCATTTTTTTAAAAGATCTTGTTAATCCTGAATTAATCATTTATCTTTCAGGCATAATTTACAGAATCACTTTATGTAATGTAGATCAAAAGTTATAAATCTATCATCCTTATATATCAAACATCTAATATATACATTTGTGTAATCAATTAGGAGATCAAATATTCATTGATATTGGTGTATTGGGATGTATAATTGAAAGGTTTGTATAATTATGTAAGACTGAGGTTGATAAGTGATGTGGTCAATTTGATTGACAGTTGGGGAATTGTAATTAAAGGTCCTCCTTGTCCCTGAATGATTGATGACAATCACAGTTGTCAATCATCTTGTATTGTATCAATACTCAATAACCAGATCAAAATGTTTAAAAAAAGCCTTTCCATCAACACACCTTAATGACATACATTTTTAAATGAACTACCCCAAAAATATACCCACTTTTTACAGTTTATATGTATATTATGTGCACATACATGAGAACTATAGGGAACTATATTTCAGTGTGAATACATTTAGTAATAGTAGCTAATCTGTCACGTTGTTAGGGAGGCCAGTGCCTAAGGAAAGATTTAAAACAAGTTCCAATCTTTCCAAAAACAAAAATTTCAGCAATTTTTCCTATTGTTAAAGGGCCACTAGCTACGAGATATATAAAAAATCTAAAGTTTGATTTTTTTCTGTTCAATCAATAATGAAAGTGAAATAGTAAAATAACAATTTCGCTTTTTGAAGCCAAAAAGGTTCAATTTTGTCAAATTACGCTAAGAAACATTGATAATTAGTTATTCACTTGCAAGTGAATGACTTGACCTCTTTAAATCCATATTCATGTGAACTTCAATTTAACCCCTTGCTAGAGATTGACAATGCATGCATTGTATGTGTACTGGTTATTTAAAGAAAAAAAATGTCAACAATATAAGTGAAACGACAGTAAATCATTTGATTACTAATTCAATGCACATAAAATCATTCTTATACGGTTAAAAGCAATGAGAAACATTCTATTTTTAATCTATAAAATAAGATCAAACAGACCTATAAAAATTCAATTGCAATTGTTGGTTTAATCTTTTCATATCTTTATTTATGTTTACATCTCTTATATGATCATCTGAGGTCAAATCGATAGTTAGATTGAGTCTGGACTAAAATACACACGAAACAAACCTACCGGTATATATAATCTACCCCATGCTCTGTAAACTGTTTATTTTAGACTTTTGATAGTTTGGATAAATGTTTTACATTGTTATAAATCAAATATGAGAATTTGAGTCAAATCGGTGACCATGAATTTGACAGCTAGTGCCCCTTTAAGGGGCATGACTCTAGAATGGTAAAAGTGATGCCACCAAAATTCAAACTTGATCTGTGTTTTGTGGAAATAAGCATTGTTGATAAGTTTTATTACATTTGGTTGAGGCAAACTAAAGCTAGAGAACAAAAAAAATATTTCAGCAATTTTTACATTTGAAAAGGGGCATAACTCTAGAATGGTAAAAGTGACACTACCAAAATTCAAACGATGTGGTAAAACGTATAGTCAAAAAGTTTCATAATATTTGGTAGAGGCAAACTAAAGTAAGTGAAGGTTACCCAATTTTGTGATGTACATACAAAAGGACACAAGTAAAAATTAATGCCCCTCCGCTATGACAGGGGCATAAAAATCATTACATGTACATCCATTTTTTGGCAAGGAAAAGAGACTTGAATATTCATCTTAACTTATATATTCCATTGCTATTGGTCCATATTGATTAATACACAGTTTATAGATTTAATCCCCATAAAAATTTGTGTCGTAAATCAATAAAATCTGTTCACAGGAGGATATAAATCACCTGCTTTGCAACAAAATCAAAATACTTTAAATTGAGAAATTTTAACAATGTTTTTATAAGTGCGAAAATTGTGATGGGATAGATTTCACCGAAAAAAATTAAAATCATTAGTATGTAAATTGGATTACCTCCCTTTTAACATGTTGGATGTTTTTTTGTTTTTTTTTCAAGAAGAGTCAATTTCTAATGGGAAATATACAAGTTACGTACCATTCATCCATGAAACATGGATGTTTACAAACATATTCAATTCACATTACCTTAGAAAACTGTTCATCTCTTACTGCCTTTCTTGGTTTAGATGTCAATATTGGGGGTGCAGAAACTACTTCACCAAATTGTATGTCATCTACAAAATAGAAAGTTTGTAATGAATTTAAAGATATCTGGTTTAAAACAATAGTTAACTTCCATATGTAAAATTTACTTTACTCAGCTAGCCTTACACAATATTTTGACTCAAGGCCAACAAGTCTTTGCTCTTAAACCTAAATGCAGCAAATACTAATCATCATGTCTTTCGTTTGCCCTGGCTGTGAAGCAAACCCATATCCTCCCACACTTGAGGCGTTCAAGCTTTTATGAGAAGAACACAGATAAAAGATATTTGAAATATAGATAAATAAAACTATATTTAAGTAACAGTACTTTGGTAAAAAATTTGATAGAAGCATCAAAAGTAACACAGTGAATGGAAATACAGGCTTGATAGGTTCTGTTAGGTGTATATAATTAATGTAGAGAAAACTAGTGAAAGTGCGAGCTACTGCTCACTGATGATACCCCTGCCGCAAGTGGATAATTTTAATAGTGTCAAAATATGTAAGTGTTCGTTAAACAGGAAAATGTTGAGCCATGAATCTGAAAACGCATCACACAGTATAGCTGACTTATATAAACCCTGAAACCAAATTTCAGAAATCCTTGTATTGTAGTTCCTGAGTAAAATGTGACTAAAATTTTCAACTTGGCTATCATATGTAAAATCATACAAGTGTTCAGTTATTAACAGGAATTTGTTGAGTGATGAATTTGAAAACGCATCTCACGGTACAGCTGACTTATATAAACCCTGAAACCAAATTTCAGAAATCCTTGTATTGTAGTTCCTGAGAAAACTTTGACAAAAATTTTCAACTTGGCTATCATGTGAAAAATCATACAAGTGTTCGGTAAACAGAAAGTTGTCGAATGATGAATCTGAAAACGCATCACACGGTATAGCAGACTTATATAAACCTTGAAACCAAATTTCAGAAATCCTTGTATTGTAGTTCCTGAGAAAAATGTGACGAAAAATATTCATGGGACGGACGGACAGACAGAGGTAAAACAGTATACCCCCCCTTTTTTGAAAGCGGGGGTATAATGATCAAAATGTGTGTACACTTTTATTATATATACAGTAATGACAGCCATGTTAGTATCCAGAATGATTGTATAAAATTTTAAGCTGTACTTTCTTTGAGTGATTGTACCCAAGTTTACAGCTTAAATTAACCCATTCATTTCACAGAATAACTTTAAAAATATATGATAACATATGCTGAGTGTTGATGAAAAAAAAGGCAACATGATGCCATAAAAATCTCTTTGACACATTCCCTATTTCAATATTCAAATCTTTAACTCCAATTGTTTAGACAAATAACAATATGAAACCAAGCCTTAAAGGATCTTATACAAAACCTTTTAAAAATTCTGTTTCTTTGTTATCTATATCTCTTTCATGTTTCTTATGTTTCATTTTCTCTTTCTTGTGTTTTAGTTTCCTGAAATCATATGTAAATAAGTTTATAATAAATAACTATCATTTAAACAGCTTAATAACATCAGCATAAAATGGATTCATTATTACATATCACTTTCCATAAGATTGATATCTCTATAGCAATTTTGCTAGTTTTTCAAATTTCAGAACTGTCTGAGGTTTCCACAATATCTTGAACATGTACCACAAGTGGAAACATATCACATTGGATGTAGTGGTTGTAATCCCATCTTAATAAGACATTTTCTGGAGATAGAGTTACATGTGTGTTTAAAAACTGATGTATTTTGAGAACTATAAATATGCAGGACTGTAAACAGTCGGTTTTCTAAAGTTGTTTTTATCTGAGAAAAAAAAACCAACAGAAATCTTGAGTTTGAGAATATGTACCACTGTAAACACTTATATATTTTCTGAGTTTGTACGTAGTTTAAACATATTTATTTAAAGTGGATTGGGGAAACAAGTTATTACAACTTATATTAATCTCTTTCCAGTTTGCAGGTGCTAGTGCTATTTTTTTTCATTGTTGAATGCTGTACGGTTGCTTGCAATTGCTTACAACCTAAGTAGATGGTCGTCTCATTGAGAGTCAAACCTCATCTCCTTATTTTCATATCAAACAATCATCCTTTATTAGTCAGAAGTAAAAATCGTCATTTGAACAGTTAATATTTACTCTTTTCTACTTTTGCTCATTGACTTTTTCTTCTTCGTTAAATCTCCTTGATCTATGTCTTCAATGTTCAGCTGCAAAAAATATTAATCTATTAATATTATACAATGTTCAAAAGGGGCTTTTAAATGCACCTCTTCAACCACAAGGTTGAATTTTAGAGAATGATATTTTTCTTCGTGGTTAAAAATCTTAATCAATAGTAGAATATTTTAAATGATCTATAAATTTTTTGACTAGAACTGAAATTGAATCAGTTCTGTATAAATCAGGTCAATCCTAGTCTAAATTTAAGTATCATGTCTATCATTGTATCAATTTGGCAATCAACAAGGTGATGATTTTTTTTTTCTTCAGCAAATAGTATTTTTCAATAGTATAAACAGAATTCTAATTATGCTTAACAATCTATTTAATTATGAATTTTGGTAAATAATTATTACTATAAAATAAATACATATCTTGTTATTATATTTATTTTTTTCAGAATCAATTTCAATGTCTATTTGCATATACATACCGTTACACCGAAACAAATATAAAAGTAAAAGTACAGCTAAAATGAAACAACCAAAATACTGATTAAAACATAAGATAATGTATGTTTAATTGGGACTTTTTGAGATATAATTAAAGACTTCAAGTTAAAATATATGTACAAGTATTCATAACATGCACTAACCCCATAGTGATCCGATAATTTAGACTGTAGTAAAACTTTTTGTGTGGCATTATCAACACGATTCAGAAAATCTCTTTCCTTTTCTTTTTTCTTCTGAATAAAAACTGGAGGTGCATCAAGAGGTCTTGTCTGTCCTGGGACCAGCTTTTGAAAGGTATCTACAATAAAAAAAAAGAAAGATTATTTGCAAATTATATAAGCATTTGTGAATGAATTAGATGATTTGTGTCTAACAGCACATCTTCTGAAACTTACTCAATGTAGAGCACCTAATAGGAATGTGTAATAATCATTTCTACATCAAGATTAAGAACTTTTGAGCTTACTTCAGCGACTGCAAGCATTTTTTTACTAAATCATTTACAAAGTGTGCAAAAAATACCTTAACTACTTTTCCTGAACTGGTCTTAATTGTATGTTTTACTATGTACAATAGTTTTATCTATTGATTAAGATTCAAAACGGGTAGAGTTGAGTATGAAAATCTAGTTTAACCATGCTATATTATTTGTGTGCCTGTTCCAACTCAAAATTTTAAGTGATTGTCTTGTTGAATAAGATTATACATGAATCTTACATGTTTTGTTTGTTTACTTAAGAATGTTCATTAGAGATCATTAATAGTTTCTGTAAAACTTAAACACTCTTAATAATATAACTGAGTAAATAGCCTGACATTTTTTTCTATTGTTGAAGGCAACACTGATCTCCAAATGTCTTTTGATTTTTCTATTATTGAAGGCAACACTGTCAGATCGCCAAATGTCTTTTGATTTTTCTATTTTTGAAGGCAACACTGATCTCCAAATGTCTTTTGATTTTTCTATTGTTGAAGGCAACACTGATCGCCAAATGTCTTTTGATTTTTCATTGTTGAAGACAACACTGATCGCCAAATGTCTTTTGATTTTTCATTGTTGATGAGTTGCTGTTTACTTTTTGTAGATTCTTGTAGATGCACATGTACATTGTGTAGCCTTCCAGGCAGATACCAAGTTGAAATAAACAAAAGAAATGGAACTCTTTATAAGAGAAAAGTAAAATGGCCAAATAAGTTTATTTGAATTGTTTGCATCCCTTTCTATTGACTTTAAATTTTAAGTTTAGTGATTGTATGTGCCTTATATACCTGTTTTTACTTAAAGGGGCACTAGCTGTTAAATTTGTGGTCACCAATTTGACTCAAATTCTCATATTTTATTTATAATAGTGTAAAACATTTATCCAAACTACCAAAAGTCTAAAATAAACAGTTTACAGAGCATGGGGTAGATAATATGTAGGTTCGTTTCGTGTGTATCTTAGTCCAGACGCCATTTAATTAACTATCGATTTGATTTCAGATGACCATATAAGCGATGTAAACATGAATGAAGATATGAATAGATTAAACCAACACCTGCAATTTTTTTTTTGGGTCAGTTTGATCTTATTTTATAGATTAACCAGATGCTCTGCAGGGCACAGCTTTATACGACCGCAGAGGTTAAACCCTGAACGGTTGGGGCAAGTATGGACACAACATTCAAGCTGGATTCAGCTCTAAATTTAGATTGTGATTAAATAGTTGACACAGCATAGGTTTTGGACACAGAATGAATGTTGTCTAATGAATTTAAAATATTTTTTTTGCCTTTGAGCAATTCACTATGCTGTTGAATATTAATCCTCTCAAAAAAATGTTTGAAGAAATTTTCTTTTTATTTATGAAATCTGAAATGAGAAAAATTTAACCCCCACCCCCTTTTTTTTCACATCCCCCTTTTCCTTTTTCCAAAACTGATCTCAATTCAAATTTCTAATGGAGTTTGAAACAATAACTACTTATTTAAATATATCATAAAATATTAAAATGTAACAAAAGGTGCTTGTTATAACTGAATGGTAAAGATAGTTTTAATTTATCAGTTGGTAGTAAAAGTGAATATACATTGTTTATTGTATAGAACAATGATTTAAGTTGATTCAACTACTATTCTGGACAAAGAAAGATAACTCCAATCAATTGAAAATTTCTTGCTATTCCACAATATTGTGCAATTAGATATTTCTTGCTATCGCGCAATACTGTGCAATTGAAAATATTTGCTATTGCACAATACTGTGCAATTGAAGATTTCTTGCTATTGCGCTATACTGTGCAATTGAACATTTCTTGCTATTGCTGAATACTGTGCAATTGAAAATTTCTTGCTATTTTTTTTTTTTGGCCCTTAATTCCTAAACTGCTTAAACAAAAACTCCAAAAATCAATCCCAACCTTCCTTTTGTGGTCATAAACCTTGTGTCAAAATTTCATAGATTTCTATTTACTTAAACCAAAGTTATAGTGCGAAAACCAAGAAAATGCTTATTTGGGCCCTTTTTGGCCCTTAATTCCTAAAAGGTTGGGACCAAAACTCCCAAAATCAATCCCAACCTTCCTTTTGTGATCATTAACCTTGTGTTTAAATTTCATAGATTTCTATTCACTTTTACTAAAGTTAGAGTGCGAAAACTAAAAGTATTCGGACGATGACGACGCAGATGACGACGCCAACGTGATACCAATATACGACCAAAATTTTTTTTAATTTTGCTCTCGTATAAAAATATATGTTTCTCATTGTTTTAACCGTATAAGAATGATTTTATATGGATCAAATCAGTAATCAAATGATTTACCGTAGTTTCACTTTCATTGTTGACATTCTTTTTCTTTAAATAACCAGTACACGTACAATGCATGCGTTGTCAATCTCTAGCAAGGGGTTACATTGAAGTTAACGTGAATACGGATTTAATGAGGTCGACTAATTCACTTGCAAGTGAATGAGTAATTAGCAATGTTTCTTCGCTTAATTTGACAAAATTGAACCGTTTTGGCTGCTAAAAGCGAATTATTATTTCACTATTTCACTTTCATTATTGATTGAACAAAAAAAAATCTTACTTTAGTTTTTTTATATATCTCGTAGCTAGGGCCCCTTTAAAGTATAGAATGAATTATTTGTAAACTTTCGATTATTAGACAAATCAACACAAAACAGTAACTTGTAGTAAGTACGAATACACATAACTTGATCTTTATTGTGCACAAGCATAAATTGTGCAGAAAAAAATCCACAGAAATAAAATAGATTGATCTGTTTAAATCAACAATTTGCTTCTATGAGCAATTTTAATCAAAAGAGAAATTGAAGAACCCCTTTTTCTGTTTTGATGTGTTTCAGTTCACTATTCTGTCTTGAAATGTATAAAGCAAACATATTTGGTACATCATTTTGATTCACATTCTATTATTTTTCTCTTTTTAGGCTTTCAAGAGCTAAACTGACAGATTGTCATCCCTATAATGGCTTCCATTTTAATAATGATAAAAATTAAAGTTCTGGCATAATGGGGAGATAATTTTGACGAAGAAAAGTTCTGACTGCTTCTTCTTTTATTCATTCTGGACAAGCATGGGAACCAGTTTCAATAATATCACAATACTGGGAGCCTAGCCTATCAAAGCAAAGTTTCAATCAATTAGTTATTTTTTCAGTAGTTAGTCTTTTGTTCCTCATCTGCCTGGAAGAAAACTTACATTTCCATTTTCAACCAGGTGCTCCACAGGGCGCAGCTTTATACGACCGCAGAGGTCAAATCCTGAACCGTTGGGGCAAGTATTGACCCAACATTCAAGATTGTTACAGCTCTGAATTTGGATTGTGATCAAATTTTTGACATAATATGGGTTTCTGACATAAAACAAATGTCAAGATCTTAGAAATCTATTGCGTAATATTGTGTAATTAAAGATTTCTTTGTCAAACTTTTTCAAAAATTTGGAAAAAAAAAAACTACTACCATCCCCTTTTTTTTTGCAATTGGTCCAAAACTTGACATTTTATTATACATAATTTACAAGTAGTGTAAGGGAGGTAAATCCGAACATACCTAACATTGTATGTTAAATGTTCTGAGTTACTTCCCTTACACTGCTTTTAAATTGTCTTAATTGTCCATTGACCAGAAAAACATAGTTTTCCCTTTTTTTTGCCCCTTATTCCAAAACATTTTGAGTCATAACCCCCCAAAGTCAATACTAACCATCCCTTCATGGTATGGAAACCTGCGGCACAATTTCTGAGAGATTCATACACTTAAGCACAAGTTATTGTTTGAAAACTACAAAAATGCTTATTTATGGCCCCTGATTCCTAAACTATTGGGACCATAACCCCCAAAATGAATCCAAACCTTCTACCTGTGGTATGAAACATTGTGGTACAATTTTAGAGCAATTGAAATACTTATACACCAGATAATAGCCTGAAAGTAGAAAAATGCTTGTTTTCTGCCCCTTTTGGGCCCCTAATTCCAAAACGGTTGGAACCATCATCCCTCACCTTCCCTTTGTGGTATTGAACCTTCATGTAAATTTCATAGAAATCGATGCACTTCAACTAAAGTTATTATCCGGACACCAAATGTGTCTTCGAACGACTTAGATGATGCCGACGACATTATACCATTATACAAACGTAAAAAAATTTTGCGGTCGTATCAAAATACTTTAACTGGAGAATATGTGATGTATTTGACCACAATAATTAATAATGTCGATTTATTTTTTAGCAATTGATTAATGGTTATAATCAAAGACAATAAAACAATACCTTTTGCTTTGTTTTTCTTGAATTTTTGCTTTTTTCCTTGTTTAAACTTTTCTTTATTGTCCATGAAATATTGCACTTTTCTGGGAATTTCTTGTGTGTCATCATTTTTGGGAGCCTCATCTTGACGAGTTTTTTGATGGCTGAAATGCAAATAAAAATTAACATGAATCTGAGACATACAGTCAGTGGACAAAAGTGAGTTCCCACTCAACTAAAAACTTTTGTCCACTGACTGTACATGTACATTCTAAAACATAACTGTAGTTGTTATAAGACTCTCTACATTCTAACACATTGTACAATGTATTAAGGCTTAAATTCTAATATCAGCAGTAGTGGATTAGAAGTAAAATAAGCTTTTAAACTGAAGCATCGCTAACCTTAACTCTTTAGCTAGTGTGTATTCATAAACAAGACAACCTATATATTTCATTATTGATAATCGTAATTTACATATGTGCAATGTAAGTCAAAGAATGGCTTCAATCTATTAGTATTCTATGTGCAGGTGGAATTGACAATTCACAGTGTTTAACAATTTGTAATGTTTCTTTTAATGCTTTTGTTTTATTGTTGTTTTCTTTTTCTTATCCTGAATGAAGAAAATTTAAATATTTTTACTATTTAAGGACTTTTGATATATGTAAATGTCAATAGTTAATAAATTTCAAAAAATTTGTAAAGTAAAGAGTAATAAAATGCCTTGCTGAGCTATTGCATAATACTGTGCAATTGAAGATTTCGTGCTCACGGGGGGATGGCACTTCCCATATTATGGTTTATATATATGTGCCGCTGGAATGGGTCCCTTTTTTGATACGTCAAATATATCAATAGGGTGCATTTTACCAAGAAAATATATCAATAAGTAGTAATTGACCGATTGTGATATAATCAATGAGTTATAATTTTTCAGTTTGTTGTGCAACGATCTTCATTGAATTTCCCAAACTCTTTGTCACTAAAATTGTCATGATAAATATATGAATGGGTTATGATTTCGCTCTGAAATAGATGTATATAGGTTGGGATTTCACAATTATTCAATTTATGATTGAGGGGTTTTTGGAAATCCCAGCTGCATAACTGTACCCAAAATCCCATGTTGTGGTGTGGTACCTTGCAAAAATGCATTTTTTTGGCCCCTTTGTGGAGAAAAAAAATCCCCCCCCCATTTTTTTTTTACCCCCTAATATAGTATAACCCCAAACTCAATCCAAGCTTTCCCTTTATGGTATTGTACCTTGCAGTACAATTACAGAGAGATCCATACACTTTAACACAAGTTATTATCTGTAAACTAGAAAAATGTTTGTTTTTTGCCCCTAAACAATTACCCCCAAAATTCAATCCCAGCCTTCCCTTTGTGGTATGGTATCTTCCATTACAATTTCAAAGAGATCCATAAACATGCTTGTTTTGGCCCCTTTCCTGAATATTTAGGGCAATTACCCCCAAACTCAATCCCAGCCTTCCCTTTGTGATATGGAACCTTGTGGTACAATTTCAGAAAGATCCATACACTTACATGTACAAGTTATTGTCTGGAATCTACAAAAATGCCTATGTGGGCCCCTTTTTGGATCCTAATTACTAAATAGTTGGAGTCATAACCTCCAAAATCAATCCAAACCTTGTGTTTAAATTTCATAGATCTACAGTTGTACCTACATGTATACTAAAGTTATTTCTGGAATTCATCTGTTTTCATATGACGCAGATGATGACGACGATAAAGTGATACCAATATACAACCACAAAATTTGTGTCTGTCTCGGACATGTCGGATGGAATTGTCACTTATTTCATATTTCTAAGGGAAATTTTTGGAAACACTTTGCACTTACAAACACATAAAAGGTAAGCAATTGAATATTTAATACGGTACCTCAATGACTAAATGATACTGTAAAATTGTAATTTTAGCAAATATATATAATATAATTAACCCCAGAATCTGTCCCGCTCGAACTATTGAGGTCATACAACAATGACTTTTTTATTGTGGCGTCAGATATTTTGTATTGATGTCAAAATTATATGGAAACCTTTTTGATGATCAGTAGTGGCGGACAAATTGTGATAAGGTGTATAGGAATGTCTACCTTTAATGTTTAATAGGATAATGTAAGATAGTACATTGTTAGTCGACCTTCCCATTGAAATAATATTTATAAAACAGGTGCCTGTATAATATAAGTATCATATGATACATGTATTTATCATATACTTAGACTAAATAACATATGATTTTTACTGTATGATAATAGCATTAAATTAACGTAAATTCCATATTTTTTTCGAATTGGTGCTTAGCGGGCTGATATGAAAAGTTTATCACATGCTTCGATTGTTATCACATGCCTTTCCATAACGTTATCCCATGGTATTCCGGTGATACTCGGCAAATTCCGGAAAATACACCTTAATGCTACGTTTTCTATGAAAAACATTACAAAGTAGTTTACAAAACAATTATTTGGATACTGGAAAGTATATTGTGTAAAATAATTTTAAAAAACAAAAAAAAAACTAACAAACAAATTATAAAAATAAATGCATTTTTTAAATTTTCAAACATAATTTTGAAAGTTACTTTAAAAAAGTTGACTTTTCCAAAGAGTGTTCATTATGCATATTTTTGTCGATTCGTCCATATAAAATATGTTTCTTCTCTGTTGAGGCATATGATAGAAAGATTTCATATCGATTGTAGTTGTACGTACTAAATTTACGGTCCGACGTCCGTGAACTTTTTTCACTCTTTGAATTTCTATTTGGGAACCACGTAAAAGGATCAATATATGAATCTGTTATTTTTCTCCATTGTTGAAGCATATGATAAAAAGATCATAACATGTCAATTTTTCATATCGCAACGTATAATCAGCCCTCGGTCAATATCAGCCCTCGAGCCATGCGGCTCTTGGGCTGATATTGAACCTAGGGCTGATAATACATGCGATATGAAAAATGCCATGTAATAATCTGATAGTATTGCATATGCTATCATAATTATGGACAAAAATATTGGTCATTAGCTTTCAGATTTATGGCTTTATGGTGGATATTGATAGGAAATAAAATAAAAAATAACTAACATTTGCTTTCTTTCACCATTGTAAAATGGGTCTACAAATTTAATCTTCCTGTGCTTTTTACTTTTCTGTGGTTTAGTCATAGGACCATTTTGATGATTAGTTTTACCCATGCTTGTTTGTTGTTTTTTGTTATCTCCCCTGTCAGTTTCCTCTTGCACATAAATTGATGACGTTTTCAACAGTTCCGGTAACATTGAAACAATTTTTGAAGTTGATTGAATTGTCATTCGTATGTATTTCATAATATCTGTGATCATAATCAAGTTTCAAATTAATTTAATTGAATACTAACATTGAGCAAACCTAAATAGTTGAAATGAAAGAAAATCATATATGTAATTTAGATATAAAAAAAAAATAACACAAAAGATCTTCTTTTACTTGATTCGATTTTAACAAAAATAGCGTTAGCTAACTTCTTAAAAGCTTTCTATTTTAAAAGGTAGAAGACATGGATGCTTCATATTTTGTATATAGATGCCTCATGTTACGAACTTTCCGTCAGTCACATGTCCAATGTCCTTGACCTCATTTTCATGGTTCAGTGACTATTTGAAAAAAACTTAAGATTTTTTGTAATGTTAAATTCTCTCTTATTATAAGTAATTGGATAACTATATTTGGTATGTGCCGACCTTGCAAGGTCCTCATGCCCGTCAGACAGTTTTCACTTGACCTCGACCTCATTTCATGGATCAGTGAACAAGGTTAAGTTTTGGTGGTCAAGTCCATATCTCAGATACTATAAGCAATAGGTCTAGTATATTCAGTGTATGGAAGGACTGTAAGGTGTACATGTCCAACTGGCAGGTGTCATCTGACCTTGACCTCATTTTTATGGTTCAGTGGTTATAGTTAAGTTTTTTTGTGTTTTGGTCTGTTTTTATGGTATACAAATGTCCGGTGTCCGTCTGTCCGGCGTAAACATGTCGCACCGTAACTTGAGAACGACTTATCCAAATTTCATGAAACTTAATATAGTTGTTTCTTATGATGGTCAAATGATCTGTATACTTTTTGGTGAAAATAAGATTTAAACTTTTTGAGTTACGGCACTTTATAACTAAAACAGGGGTGTGTTTTTTTCACATGTCACACTGCATCTCATAAACGATTCTTGATTATGACTTAAAACTTTAAACACTTCTTAGTTATATTAATCTCAATATCTGTATACTTTTTGGTGATGATTCAAAATTTCATTTTTGAGTTATTGAGTATTTTGTAAAAAAGGGGGAGGTTTTTTTTACATGTCGCGCCATATCTCAAAAACTATTTATGATTATTGCTTAAAACTTTACACATGTCTTTGTTATTTTAATCTCAATATTTGTATACTTTTTGGTGATGATTCAAAATTTCATTTTTGAGTTATTAGTATTTTGTAAAAAAGGGGGAGGTTTTTTTTTACATGTTGTGCCGTATCTCAAAAACGATTTATGATTATTGCTTAAAACTTTACACACTTCTTTGTTCTATTAATCTAAAGATCTGTATACTTTTTGGTGATTATTCAAAATTTTATTTTTGAGTTATTGAGTATTTTGTAAAATAGGGGAGGTTTTTTTACATGTCGCGCCGTATCTCAAAAATAAGTTATGATTATTGCTTAAAACTTAACACACTTCTTTGATATATTAATCTAAAGATCTGTATACTTTTTGGTTTTGATTCAAAATTTTATTTTGGTAATATTTAGTTTTTGTAAAAAAAAACAGGGTGGGGGGTTTCACATGTCCTGCCGTGTCTCTAAAACAATATATGGTTATTGCTTAAAACTTTCTCATAAACTATTTATGATTATTGCATAAGACTTCCACATAAGACGTCGGGCGTATCATGCGCTCATGGCGCAGCTGTTTATTCTTATACTATATGCAATAGGTCTACTGTATTTGATGTATGGAATGATTGTAAGGTGTACATGTCTAGCTGACAGGTCTCATCTGACCTTGACCTCATTTTCATGGTTCAGTGGTCAAAGTTAAGTTTTTGAGTTTTGGTCTATTTTTCTAATACTTTATGCATTAGGTCAACTATATTTGGTGTATGGAAATATTTTATGATCTATATGTCTGTTACGCACATTTTATTTGACCTTGACCTCATTTTCCCGGTCCATTGCTAAGTGTTAAGTGTTTGTGTGTTGGTCTGTTTTTCTTAATTTATAAGCAATAAGTCAACTGTATTTGTTGTATTGAAAAATTGTTAGCTGTACATGTCTGCCTGGCATGGTTCATCTGACCTTGACCTCATTTTCATGGTTTCTTGATCAATGTTTTGTTTTCTTGGTTAATGTTGAGTTTATGTGACAGTTGTAATAAAGCTTTATATTTAGGTCTATCAACATAACATCAATGATTAGTAAAGAAGGCGAGACATTTCAGCGTGTGCACTCTTGTTAATATATAGAACCGGTTATCAAATTGGTACATATTGAGGTCTTAAGGGTCCAAAATTGAACTTTATTAGATTTCATGAAAAATTGAATTCTTGGGGTTCTTTGATATGATGAATCTAACCATGTATTTAGATTTTGGATATGGAATACCACAAAGGGATGGTAAGAATTGTCTTTGGGAGTTATGGCTCAAACCGTTAAGGAATAAGGTGCTAAAAAGGGGGGGAAAAGGGTTTCCAGGTTAATGAACAATTACTTAAGCATGTTAAGTACAAAACATAATTTAAAAGCAGTGTAAGGTTGGCAATTGAAACTCATTTTAATAGCTCACCTAAACTGCTCTTAAATTATGTATATTGGAAATTTGCCAAAAACTTTAGTTTAATGAACTTCATTGGAAATTTGCCAATTTTAAATGTTGCATTGGAGTTATCTTTCTTTGTCCAGAATAGTAGTCAAATCAACTTAAATCATGACTGTACGACATTTTATATTTGATGATGTATTTAAATGAGTAGTTATTGTTGAAAACTCCATTAGAAATTTGAATTGAGATCATTTTTGGAATAAGGGAAAGGGGGAGGTGAAAAAAAATTGGTGGGGTTCAATTTTTCTTATTTCAGATTTCAGAAATGAAAAAGAAAATTTCTTCAAATATCAAAGGATTAATATTCAACAGCATAGTGAATTGCTCAAAAGCAAAAAAAAACATTTTAAGTTCATTAGACCACATTCATTCTGTGTCAGAAACCTATGCTGTGTCAACTATTTAATCACAATCCAAATTCAGAGCTGTATCCAGTTTGAATGCTGTGTCCATACCAGCCCCAACCGTTCAGGGTTCGACCTCTGCGGTCATATAAAGCTGTGCACTGTGGAGCATCTGGTTAACATTTGATTGCAAACTCCATTAGTAATTTTAAATGAAAAACTGACCATATCTTGAGTGAAAGATTTTATTTTTGGAATAAGGGAAAAGGGAGAGGTGAAAATATTTAGGGGGGGGGGGGGACAATTGTAGTCATTTCAGATTTCAGAAATTAAAAAAAAAAAAATTGGTGGGTGTGTTATTATTTAACAGTATAGTGTATTGCAACTACATTTATTCTGTGTCAGAAATCTATTCTGTGTCAAATATTTAATTACAATCCAAATTCCGACCTGTATCAAGTGTGAATATCATGTGTCCATTTTACCCCAACTGTTCAGGGTTGGACTTCTGCGGCTTATCAAGCTGCGATTGTGAAGTAATTTAATCATAAAACTGGCAAGTTCGTAAACCAGATTGTGGCAAGTTGGTAGGTAATGGGGCTATTTGGCATAGGGGTGAGTTGTCATGAATCCTGGTTAGCTCACCTGGTCTAAAGGTCATGTGAGCTTTTGCCATCTTTTGGCATACTTTATTGAGGTCCTTCCGTCATCTGTCTGTTGTGTATATTTTGAAATGTCCTCTAAAAATATTAAATAATGTTATATACCCCCATAAGTCCCTTCAATCATGACAGTGCATACTGCTTCATAAGTTGATCTCAAATTTTTATATCTTTCTAGTAAGGACTTTTCCATCTTTGAATTCTATTACCTAGCTACATTGTAACTTCTTCTCTTTTCATTCCTGCTGGTTTAATTTTCTTTTCAAACTTATTTCATGATGAATGTTATTTTTCATTAATTAGGACATATTTTATTGATTTTTTCCCCCTTCAAATTCATTCAATCTATGTCGGCTCTTATTTTAAGAGGTATGAATTTTTTTTTCCCCCAACAAATTCATTCAATCCATGTCGGCTCTTATTTTAATATATAGGACATGATTTCAATACTACTTATTTATATAAGCAAATACAATTCAAGATAAATCAAAATCTTACAGGTGAGAAATAATGGCATCTTGAAGTCTCAAATCTTTATATAATTAACCATAGACATATAATTTTTACAAGAAACAGTTACATGTACAAAGATTGATCTGATGTATTTTTGGCTGCCATTTTGTTATTAGATAAAGTTAGTATAACTTTTTATAATCAATGACAAGAAAAGACTATTGCTTAGGTTTTTTTTTTTATTAATGTTACTTTATAAAGGATACATGCCTAGTAATAAAGGGATAATCAACCATAGAACACTGGAAAGGTTTTAAAATACTTTCTTCTAGTATACAATTATAGTTCAGAACTTTGAAAAGAAATAATTCTTAGAAAATCTCATTAAATTTTCAGATATTCAAATATTATTTATAAAAAAGATTTATTTGCATAATGTTTTCAAACTCATACATATATGATATGTATCTCTTGGCCGTGTTGACTATATTTCATTATTATATTTTAGAGACCTGTATTGGGATAAAGAAAACATTACACGTGCACCTGTTTTATTATGACACCCACAATGAGAAGAAGGTTGATTGAAAAATGAGTATGTACAGTTTGTCAAAAAACATCCATTCAGTCTTAACACAGATTTTAAGAAAAAGACTTTTATGTTGTGATATAAACCATATAGTTTATAATATAAGGAATGGATGTCAGTTATGTAAAACAGTGAGACATTGCAGTTCTCAACCCAATACTCAACCTAAAAGTTCTAACCAGAAAATAAGTGATGATGATAAAGATATAGAACCAAGTTTAAAAACTGTATTAGGAGATAATGTAAACAGTGATAAAACCTGCAGCACTGATGTTATACCGGGGAAGGGGAGACCACCAGAACCTCCGGTGGATTGCTGTATGAGTGGATGTGCCAATTGTGTGTGGATACAGTATGCAGAAGAATTGAAACAATACTATTCTGATGGATCGAAAAGAGCGTTAAAAGAAATTGACACAATAGAAAATGAATCATTAAAAGCCTTCATAAAGCTGGAATTAGGTTTGCTTTAATAACTACCTCAGAAAATTTTACAAATAGTTTTTTTCCAATTTATTTTGCTGGAGCTATCTTGTTATGCTATTCTCATTAAGTCGTACAGTTAGCTGTTCTATATTATATAATTAACTTTGTCGCAATGTTTTTTTTATACATTCTTTAAAGACTGCACAATGTACAACTATTACAATTTTAACTTATTTTTAGCTTGGGTTATCTCCCATTGCATATTGAATTGTCATTATTTTAAGGTATATGTACACTGTGTCAAATTTACATTTTTGAATGCACTTTTAAGAAGAATTTAATTACTTATTTATTTTAAAAACAAACTTTTAAAGTAGACTTGACATTTTTACTGTTGCTTTTCTCCTTTTATAAAATTGGTCTATTAAAAATTTAAAATATTATTTTGAAGATTTTTTTTATAAAATTACCATTTAAAAAAGGCTTATTCAGTTTCACTTTTGCACTTACTGCTTGAGATAGTATGAAGTAAAAAAAAATTCATACCTCTTAATTTTTTGATGTGAGATTAGACATTTTTGCTTTGCTGCTTGATTTTTTGTGTGAGTAAAATCTTGATATAAAAAAAGGTGTTGTACATCCTTAGTTTTTTTAAACTTAAATTGATTTTTAATTTACATGATCCCCTGTTTCATGAACTTGTTCTTTGTCATATATATGGTTTGTTTGAACAACAAAAAATATAGTGCAAGATGCACAAAACATGAATTCCAATTTTGAAAGGTGCTTTACTCAGTACAACCACATGTATTTACTAAAAATTAATTGTCAAGTACATTTACATGTCACCTTCAGTATTATATGTATACAAATACCTCTTTAGTTCAGTGACATTAATTTGCATTCTTGCAATGATTTTAAGAGTTATGTTTATTTTAAATGCACAGTTTACAAATTTTATGCAATATTTCGTTTTTAAAGTGACTAGCATATTGTTTTTGCCCTTAATTTTAGTATGAAATCTAATTCTTAAACTTGACTTTTGCTTGTTTATGTAAGCAAAAAGTCAAAAAGTAAAATTTTAATGTAAATATACATTTACATGTACCTTTTAGTTGTAAATTATTTTAACATTCCTTAAATGAGAGTTAAATTTTCTGTATTATAAATGACATTACATTATGTGTATATCAGACAGAAAGTTTGTTAATTTGACGAAAATATCAATTTTATTTTTTTCTCACTTGGTCATATGGATGGCGTCAGTCTTCGTTAACTTTTCTAAAATCTGCTGATGATTAATGTTTATTTTTTGAAAGTTTTGACATTTTGGGATATATTGTCGGGAAACAAAAATGTGACCTTCATGGAAAATGTACAAATCACATTACTGAAACTATCAATTTAATACATTTATTGTAGTTCTTGCCCATTTATGAAGATTTTTCTGAACTGTTTTTTTTTTCTCCAATATTTTAAAATTTAAAAACAAGGAAATAACGATCATTGGTTATTGTGATAACTGCATAATGGAGGGTCATTGAATGGAGGATTCAGGTTTAGAAAGGAAGAAAAAAAATATTGACTGGTCTTGATTTCACTTTGATGTGCTAAAATTTATATTTGAAATTAAATAATTTGCTTCTGGTGACAAAAATTTTGATTGCAATAAAGGTGAATATAAAAATCAAAATGACATACTGTGGATCAATTTATTTTTGTGGGTGTCAATTTTCGTGGATGGAGGAAAACTTGCATGTTTATGGATATTTGATTTCATGGTTTGGCCAAAATCTGCAGACAAGCCTATAGAAAACTTGTTATTCGTTGTACATATAATTTTGTGGTTCACCTGTACCCACGATATCCACGAAAATTGGTATCCAACGAATAATAATGAATCCACAGTATTCTTGTCAGGTGAGAGTTTCAGACTCTTAGTACTTAGGAGCCACTATTATTACCGGTATTAAGTAACACTGTGATACTGTTGTTTTATATTACTTATTTATTTGTCCACCTAGTCAGTTATTGTTATACTCAAGGTTTTAAATGCAGTGATTGCTTTTAAATATAATTTGTGAAGATACTTAGAGGTTTATCAATAAAATCTTTTTTTAATTTCTCAAAGATCAGTGATTTAGTTCTGTTGTCATTTTAAGTTCTTACAAATTAGATTAACTTGTAGACTTCGTAAAAGTATTTAGTACAACAGTTCTTAGAAGAAAGAATTGGTTTGTCAACTCCTTTAAACAGACACAAAAGACTATCTACAGTTTTACCTATTCTTTGAACTGGTTGAAATGACACTGAAGAATATAGTAATTCTTTGGTATATTGAAACCAAACCAATGATGCAGTTTTATTTTGAAATAATAAAGAATACATGTATATGAGGATATAAAGATAAGACATGGTATGATTGTCAATGGGACAACAGTCCTGTGAACAAAGACCAAAGGACAAGGATGTGTCAATAAGAACTGCAGCCTTCAGCAATGACCAAAACTAATACTTATAGCCAATGACAACCACTGGTTTACAGGCTCCTGGCTCAGAACAGAAAAAAAATGTTAAGGTTGGGTAAACATATTTGTGCATTGCAAGCGCAACACAGCTAACTCCAACTCTATTATCTTAAATCAACAGTTGACAATAGGGTCAGATCCAGCCATTTGTGCTCATCCAAAAGGATTGATTGTCAAAAATAGGTGGTTCAAATCCCTGTAACCCCCTTGTTCTGCCAATGGACATTGTCAAATCTTGTTAATAAATTTGGTTAAAAAACACTGGAAACAGATTTAAAAAATATATATAATGTCTTTAAAACGTGTATCCCTTGAGTCCCTGGAGCTGCTAGACATGATGTCCTCACTGGAAATGAGTTGGTTTTGATTTGGTAGCAGAAATTACCATTCTATTTGAGATAGCAGTGGTAATGCTGATTTTTGGAAGAAATTCTGTTGTCATTTTGTCATGGTAGTGCTAATTAAAAATCTGCATTAAATAAAATATTGGAATGGTTGGGTAGAGTTGTTGAATGGTGGGTAGAGCTGTTGAGTGTTGAATGGTTGGATAGAGTTGTTGAGTGTTGAATAGTTGGGTAGAGTTGTTGAGTGTTGAATGGTTGGGTAGAGTCTTATAGTGATAAATGGTTGGATCCAGTTATTGAGTGTTGAATAGTTGGGTAGAGTTGTTGAGTGTTGAATGGTTGGGTAGAGTCTTAGAGTGATAAATGGTTGGGTCCAGTTATTGAGAGTTGAATGGTTGGATAGAGTTGTTAAGTGTTGAATGGTTGGGTAGAGTTGTTGAGTGTTGAATTGTTGGGTAGAGTCTTAGAGTGTTGAATGGTTGGTTAGAGTTGTTTAGTGTTGGATGGTTGGGTAGAGTCTTAGAGTGTTAAATGGTTGAATCGAGTTGTTGAGAGTTGAATGGTTGGAAAGAGTTGTTAAGTGTTGAATTGTTCAGTAGAGTCTTAGAGTGTTGAATGGTTGGTTAGAGGTGTTGAATGGTTGGATAGAGTTGTTGAGTGTTGATTGGTTGGATAGATTTGTTGAGTGTTTGGTGGTTGGATAGAGTTGTTGAATGTTGAATTGTTGGGTAGAGTCTTTGAGTATTGAATGGTTGGTTAGAGTTGTTTAGAGTTGGATGGTTGGGTAGAGTCTTAGAGTGATAAATGGTTGGATCGAGTTGTTGAGAGTTGAATGGTTGGATAGAGTTGTTAAGTGTTGAATTGTTGGGTAGAGTCTTAGAGTGTTGAATAGTTGTTTAGAGGTGTTGAATGGTTGGATAGAGTTGTTGAGTGTTGATTGGTTGGATAGATTTGTTGAGTGTTTGGAGGTTGAATAGAGTTGTTGAGTGTTGAATTGTTGGGTAAAGTCTTTGAGTATTGAATGGTTGGTTAGAGTTGGATGGTTGGGTAGAGTCTTATAGTGATAAATGGTTGGATCGAGTTGTTGAGGGTTGAATGGTTGGATAGAGTTGTTAAGTGTTGAATTGTTGGGTAGAGTCTTAGAGTGTTGAATAATTTGGTAGTGTTGTTGAGTGTTGGATGGATGGGTAGAGTTGTTGAGTTTTGAATGGTTAGATAGAATTGTTGAGTGTTTGATGTTTGGGTAGAGTCTTAGAGTTTAAAATGGTTGGAGAAAGTTGTTGAGTGTTGGATGGTTGGATAGAGTTGTTGAGTGTTGGATGGTTGGGTAGAGTTGTTGAATGTTCAAGTAGTGTTGTTGATTGATGGATGGTTGGATAGAGTTGTTGAGTGTTGAATGGTTTGGTAGAGGTGTTGAATGGTTGGATAGAGTTGTTGAGTGTTGAATGGTTTGGTAGAGGTGTTGAATGGTTGGATAGACTTGTTGAGTGTTGAATGGTTGGGCAGAGTTGTTGAGTGTTGAATGGTATGGTAAAGTTGTTGAGTTTTGAATGGTTGGATAGAGTTGTTGAGTGTTTAATGGTTGGATAAAGTTGTTGAGTTTTGAATGGTTGGATAGAGTTGTTGAGTTTTGAATGGTTGGATAGAGTTGTTGAGTGTTGAATTGTTGGATAGAGTTGTGGAGTGTTGAGTGGTTGAATAGAGTTGTTGAGTGTTGAATGGTTGGGAAGAGTTCTTGAGTGTTGGATGGTTGGGTACGGTGTTATGGCGTTAAATGGTTGGATCGAGTTGTTGAGTGTTGAATGGTTGGATAAAGTTGTTAAGTGTTGAATTGTTGGGAAGAGTCTTAAAGTGTTGAATGGTTGGATTAATTTGTTGATTGTTGGATAGTTGGGTAGAGTGTGAGAGTGTTAAATGGTTGGATCGAGTTGTTGAGTGTTGAATGGTTGGATAGAGTTGCTATGTGTTGGATGGTTGAGTAGAAATGTTGAGTGTTGAATGGTTAGGTAGAGTTGTTGAGTGTTGGATGGTTCGGTAGAATCTTAGAGTGTTAAACGTCTGGATAGAGTTGGAGGATAGATAGTTGGGTAGAGTTGTTGAGTGTTGAATGGTTGAGTAGAGTCTTAGAGTGTGAATAGTTGGCCAGTGTTGTTGAGTGTTGGATGGTTGGGTAGAGTTGTTGAGTTTTGAATGGTTGGATTGAGTTGTTGAGTGTTGGATGGTGGGATACAGTCTTAGAGTGTTAAATGGTTGGATCGAGTTCTTAAGTGTTGGATGGTTTGATTGAGTTGTTAAGTGTTGAATTTTTTGGGTAGAGCTGTTGAGTTAAAATGATTTGGTAGAGTTGTTGAGTTGGATGGTTGGGTAGAGTCTTTGAGTGTTAAATGGTTGGATCGAGTTTTTGAATGTTGAATGGTTGGATAGAATTGTTGAGTTTTAAATGGTTGGGTAGAGTTGTGGAGTGTTGAATGGTTGGGTAGAATTGTTAAATTTGGAATGGTTGGGTAGAATTGTTAAATTTGGAATGATTGGGTAGAATTGTTGAGTGTTGAATAGTCGGGTAGAGTTGTTGAGTGTTGAATTGTTGGGTAAAGTCTTAGAGTGTTGAATGGTTGGTTAAAGTTGTTTAGTGTTGGATGGTTGGGTAGAGTCTTAGAGTGATAAATGATTGAATCGAGCTGTTGAGAGTTGAATGGTTGAATAGAGTTGTTAAGTGTTGAATTGTTGGGTAGAGTCTTAGAGTGTTGAATGGTTGGTTATAGGTGTTGAATGGTTGGATAGAGTTGTTGAGTGTTGATTGGTTGGATAGATTTGTTGAGTGTTTGGTGGTTTGATAGAGTTGTTGAGTGTTGACTTGTTGGGTAGAGTCTTTGAGTATTGAATGGTTGGTTAGAGTTGTTTAGAGTTGGATGGTTGGGTAGAGTCTTAGAGTGATAAATGGTTGGATCGAGTTGTTGGGAGTTGAATGGTTGGGTAGACTTGTTAAGTGTTGAATTGTTGGGTAGAGTCTTAGAGTGTTGAATGGTTGGTTAGAGGTGTTGAATGGTTGGATAGAGTTGTTGAGTGTTGATTGGTTGGATAGATTTGTTGAGTGTTTGGTGGTTGAATAGAGTTGTTGAGTGTTGAATTGTTGGGTAGAGTCTTTGAGTATTGAATGGTTGGTCAGAGTTGTTTAGAGTTTGATGGTTGGGTAGAGTCTTAGAGTGATAAATGGTTGGATCGAGTTGTTGAGAGTTGAATGGTTGGATAGAGTTGTTAAGTGTTGAATTGTTTGGTAGGGTCTTAGAGTGTTGAATAATTTGGTAGTGTTGTTGAGTGTTGGATGGATGGGTAGAGTTGTTGAGTTTTGAATGGTTAGATAGAGTTGTTGAGTGTTTGATGGTTCGGTAGAATCTTAGAGTGTTAAACGTCTGGATAGAGTTGGAGGATAGATAGTTGGGTAGAGTTGTTGAGTGTTGAATGGTTGAGTAGAGTCTTAGAGTGTGAATAGTTGGGCAGTGTTGTTGAGTGTTGGATGGTTGGGTAGAGTTGTTGAGTTTTGAATGGTTGGATTGAGTTGTTGAGTGTTGGATGGTGGGATACAGTCTTAGAGTGTTAAATGGTTGGATCGAGTTCTTAAGTGTTGGATGGTTTGATTGAGTTGTTAAGTGTTGAATTTTTTGGGTAGAGCTGTTGAGTTAAAATGATTTGGTAGAGTTGTTGAGTTGGATGGTTGGGTAGAGTCTTTGAGTGTTAAATGGTTGGATCGAGTTTTTGAGTGTTGAATGGTTGGATAGAATTGTTGAGTTTTTGAAATGGTTGGGTAGAGTTGTGGAGTGTTGAATGGTTGGGTAGAATTGTTAAATTTGGAATGGTTGGGTAGAATTGTTAAATTTGGAATGATTGGGTAGAATTGTTGAGTGTTGAATAGTTGGGTAGAGTTGTTGAGTGTTGAATTGTTGGGTAAAGTCTTAGAGTGTTGAATGGTTGGTTAAAGTTGTTTAGTGTTGGATGGTTGGGTAGAGTCTTAGAGTGATAAATGATTGAATCGAGCTGTTGAGAGTTGAATGGTTGAATAGAGTTGTTAAGTGTTGAATTGTTGGGTAGAGTCTTAAAGTGTTGAATGGTTGGATAGAGTTGTTGAGTGTTGATTGGTTGGATAGATTTGTTGAGCGTTTGGTGGTTTGATAGAGTTGTTGAGTGTTGAATTGTTGGGTAGAGTCTTTGAGTATTGAATGGTTGGTTAGAGTTGTTTAGAGTTGGATGGTTGGGTAGAGTCTTAGAGTGATAAATGGTTGGATCGAGTTGTTGAGAGTTGAATGGTTGGATAGAGTTGTTAAGTGTTGAATTGTTTGGTAGGGTCTTAGAGTGTTGAATAATTTGGTAGTGTTGTTGAGTGTTGGATGGATGGGTAGAGTTGTTGAGTTTTGAATGGTTAGATAGAGTTGTTGAGTGTTTGATGGTTCGGTAGAATCTTAGAGTGTTAAACGTCTGGATAGAGTTGGAGGATAGATAGTTGGGTAGAGTTGTTGAGTGTTGAATGGTTGAGTAGAGTCTTAGAGTGTGAATAGTTGGGCAGTGTTATTGAGTGTTGGATGGTTGGGTAGAGTTGTTGAGTTTTGAATGGTTGGATTGAGTTGTTGAGTGTTGGATGGTGGGATACAGTCTTAGAGTGTTAAATGGTTGGATCGAGTTCTTAAGTGTTGGATGGTTTGATTGAGTTGTTAAGTGTTGCATTTTTTGGGTAGAGCTGTTGAGTTAAAATGATTTGGTAGAGTTGTTGAGTGTTGGATGGTTGGGTAGAGTCTTTGAGTGTTAAATGGTTGGATCGAGTTTTTGAGTGTTGAATGGTTGGATAGAATTGTTGAGTTTTGAATGGTTGGGTAGAGTTGTGGAGTGTTGAATGGTTGGGTAGAATTGTTAAATTTGGAATGGTTGGGTAGAATTGTTAAATTTGGAATGATAGGGTAGAATTGTTGAGTGTTGAATAGTCGGGTAGAGTTGTTGAGTGTTGAATTGTTGGGTAAAGTCTTAGAGTGTTGAATGGTTGGTTAAAGTTGTTTAGTGTTGGATGGTTGGGTAGAGTCTTAGAGTGATAAATGATTGAATCGAGGTGTTGAGAGTTGAATGGTTGAATGGAGTTGTTAAGTGTTGAATTGTTGGGTAGAGTCTTAGAGTGTTGAATGGTTGGTTATAGGTGTTGAATGGTTGGATAGAGTTGTTGAGTGTTGATTGGTTGGATAGATTTGTTGAGTGTTTGGTGGTTTGATAGAGTTGTTGAGTGTTGAATTGTTGGGTAGAGTCTTTGAGTATTGAATGGTTGGTTAGAGTTGTTTAGAGTTGGATGGTTGGGTAGAGTCTTAGAGTGATAAATGGTTGGATCGAGTTGTTGGGAGTTGAATGGTTGGATAGACTTGTTAAGTGTTGAATTGTTGGGTAGAGTCTTAGAGTGTTGAATGGTTGGTTAGAGGTGTTGAATGGTTGGATAGAGTTGTTGAGTGTTGATTGGTTGGATAGATTTGTTGAGTGTTTGGTGGTTGAATAAAGTTGTTGAGTGTTGAATTGTTGGGTAGAGTCTTTGAGTATTGAATGGTTGGTTAGAGTTGTTTAGAGTTTGATGGTTGGGTAGAGTCTTAGTGTGATAAATGGTTGGATCGAGTTGTTGAGAGTTGAATGGTGGGATAGAGTTGTTAAGTGTTGAATTGTTTGGTAGAGTCTCAGAGCGTTGAATAATTTGGTAGTGTTGTTGAGTGTTGGATGGATGGGTAGAGTTTTTTAGTTTTGAATGGTTAGATAGAGTTGTTGAGTGTTTGATGGTTGGGTAGAGTCTTAGAGTGTTAAATGGTTGGATCGGGTTGGGTAGAGTCTTTAAGTGTTGAATGGTTGGAATGAGTTGTTGAGTGTTGGATAGTTGGGTAGAATCTTAGAGTGTAAAATTGTTGTATCGAGTTGTTGAGTGTTGAATGGTTGGATAGAGTTGTTGAGTGTTGGATGGTTCGGTAGAATTTTAGAGTGTTAAACGTCTGGATAGAGTTGGAGGATAGATAATTGGGAAGAGTTGTTGAGTGTTGAATGGTTGAGTAGAGTCTTAGAGCGTGAATAGTTGGGCAGTGTTGTTGAGTGTTGAGTGGTTGAATAGAGTTGTTGAGTGTTGAATTTTTTGGTAGAGGCTTAGAATGTTGAATGGTTGGGAAGAGTTGTTGAGTGTTGGATGGTTGGGTACGGTGTTATAGCGTTAAATGGTTGGATCGAGTTGTTGAGTGTTGAATAGTCGGGTAGAGTTGTTGAGTGTTGAATTGTTGGGTAAAGTCTTAGAGTGTTGAATGGTTGGTTAAAGTTGTTTAGTGTTGGATGGTTGGGTAGAGTCTTAGAGTGATAAATGATTGAATCGAGCTGTTGAGAGTTGAATGGTTGAATAGAGTTGTTAAGTGTTAAATTGTTGGGTAGAGTCTTAGAGTGTTGAATGGTTGGTTATAGGTGTTGAATGGTTGGATAGAGTTGTTGAGTGTTGATTGGTTGGATAGATTTGTTGAGTGTTTGGTGGTTGAATAGAGTTGTTGAGTGTTGAATTGTTGGGTAGAGTCTTTGAGTATTGAATGGTTGGTTAGAGTTGTTTAGAGTTTGATGGTTGGGTAGAGTCTTAGAGTGATAAATGGTTGGATCGAGTTGTTGAGAGTTGAATGGTTGGATAGAGTTGTTAAGTGTTGAATTGTTTGGTAGGGTCTTAGGGTGTTGAATAATTTGGTAGTGTTGTTGAGTGTTGGATGGATGGGTAGAGTTGTTGAGTTTTAAATGGTTAGATAGAGTTGTTGAGTGTTTGATGGTTGGGTAGAGTCTTAGAGTGTCGAATGGTTGGATCGGGTTGGGTAGAGTCTTTAAGTGTTGAATGGTTGGAATGAGTTGTTGAGTGTTGGATAGTTGGGTAGAATCTTAGAGTGTAAAATTGTTGAATCGTGTTGTTGAGTTTTTGGATGGTTGGGTATAGAGTGAGAGTGTTAAATGGTTGGATCGAGTTGTTGAGTGTTGAATGGTTGGATAGAGTTGTTGAGTGTTGGATGGTTCGGTAGAATTTTAGAGTGTTAAACGTCTGGATAGATTTGGAGGATAGATAATTGGGAAGAGTTGTTCAGTGTTGAATGGTTGAGTAGAGTCTTAGAGTGTGAATAGTTGGGCAGTGTTGATGAGTGTTGAGTGGTTGAATAGAGTTGTTGAGTGTTGAATTTTTTGGTAGAGGCTTAGAATGTTGAATGGTTGGGAAGAGTTGTTGAGTGTTGGATGGTTGGGTACGGTGTTATAGCGTTAAATGGTTGGATCGAGTTGTTGAGTGTTGAATGGTTGGATAAAGTTGTTAAGTGTTGAATTGTTGGGTAGAGTCTTAAAGTGTTGAATGGTTGGATTGAGTTGTTGATTGTTGGATAGTTGGGTAGAATCTTAGAGTGTTAAATGGTTGTATCGAGTTGTTGAGTTTTTGGATGGTTGGGTAGAGTGTGAGAGTGTTAAATGGTTGGATCGAGTTGTTGAGTGTTGAATGGTTGGATAGAGTTGCTATGTGTTGGATGGTTGGGTAGAAATGTTGAGTGTTGAATGGTTAGGTAGAGTTGTTGAGTGTTGGATGGTTCGGTGGAATCTTAGAGTGTTAAACGTCTGGATAGAGTTGGAGGATAGATAATTGGGAAGAGTTGTTGAGTGTTGAATGGTTGAGTAGAGTCTTAGAGTGTGTATAGTTAGGCAGTGTTGTTGAGTGTTGGATGGTTGGGTAGAGTTGTTGAGTTTTGAATGGTTGAATTGAGTTGTTGAGTGTTGGATGGTGGGATACAGTCTTAGAGTGTTAAATGGTTGGATCGAGTTCTTAAGTGTTGGATGGTTTGATTGAGTTGTTAAGTGTTGAATTTTTTGGGTAGAGCTGTTGAGTTAAAATGATTTGGATAGAGTTGGAGGATAGATAATTGGGAAGAGTTGTTGAGTGTTGAATGGTTGAGTAGAGTCTTAGAGTGTGTATAGTTAGGCAGTGTTGTTGAGTGTTGGATGGTTGGGTAGAGTTGTTGAGTTTTGAATGGTTGAATTGAGTTGTTGAGTGTTGGATGGTGGGATACAGTCTTAGAGTGTTAAATGGTTGGATCGAGTTCTTAAGTGTTGGATGGTTTGATTGAGTTGTTAAGTGTTGAATTTTTTGGGTAGAGCTGTTGAGTTAAAATGATTTGGTAGAGTTGTTGAGTGTTGGATGGTTGGGTAGAGTCTTTGAGTGTTAAATGGTTGGATCGAGTTTTTGAGTGTTGAATGGTTGGATAGAATTGTTGAGTTTTGAATGGTTGGGTAGAGTTGTGGAGTGTTGAATGATTGGGAAGAGTTGTTGAGTGATGAATGGTTAGGTAGAATTGTTAAATTTGGAATGGTTGGTTAGAATTGTTGAGTGTTGAATAGTCGGGTAGAGTTGTTGAGTGTTGAATTGTTGGATAGAGTCTTAGAGTGTTGAATGGTTGGTTAGAGTTGTTAAGTGTTGGATGATTGGGTAGAGTCTTAGAGTAATAAATGGTTGAATCGAGTTGTTGAGAGTTGAATGGTTTGATAGAGTTTTGATTTGGTAGAGCTAATATTATCACTAAGATGGGAAGAAAAACATACATATGCTTTCCTGTCGGTGTTGAATTGAAAGGAGTTGTTTACTGTCCGA
Source organism: Mytilus edulis (assembly GCF_963676685.1). Lineage (NCBI taxonomy): Eukaryota > Metazoa > Mollusca > Bivalvia > Mytilida > Mytilidae > Mytilus > Mytilus edulis. Next base: position 36,069,308 of record NC_092352.1, on the reverse strand, counting down.
TTTATGGTTGGTAGAGCTGATGTTTAATATCTCTGAATTCGAATAGGGGAGATGTAGATTATGTCCTGTCCTGTCGATTTTTACATGACATGAATGGTCTCCTGCCTGATTTTGGTTTTGTAGAGTTGGAAAGAGACACAGATTCTGTCCTGTCTTGTTGCATTGCAAAGAATTATGGCCTGTCTGATTTTGGTTTAGTAGAGTTATGTTACATCTGAGTAAGAAAGATATACAGATTCTGCACTGTTGGTGTTAAATGAACAGGAACGTTCTCCTGGTTGCTTTAGGTTTGGTAAAGTTAATTTTAAATCTGAGTGAGAACAATATACAGATTCTGTTCTGTTGGTGTTGAATGAATAGGAACGGTCTCCTGATTGTTTTCGGTTTGGTAGAGTTAATGAGTTGAAAACATATTCTTTCCTGTTGGTGTTGGTGTTAGCAGGAATGGTGTCCTGTATGCATGATATTGGCTTGATAGGGTTTATATTAACTCTGAATTGAGATGAGATGTAGATTTTGTCCTGTCTTGTCGGTGTTGAATTCACAGGACTTCTGTCCTGTCTGATTTTAATTTGGTAGAGTTGCTGTTATCTCTGAGTTAAGAAGTACATGTTCTGTCCTGTTGTATTTGAATTGACAGAAAATGTGTCCTGGTTGATTATGGTTTGGTAGGTTTTCATTCTTAAAAAAAACAACAGGGGAAAGACATTAGTCCGTCCAACTCAACACAGATGTGGTAGAATCTCAACTACAATATGTTCCGAGAACGAACATGTTCTACTAAACCAAAGACAAACAGTCAACTCAATACGAACAGGATTTTTATCTCACCATCCCCAAATCAAAGGTTTCATAATTTCTACTACCACACAAACACAAGCTGGGTACTATAATCCTTGCAAACCAATACAGACAGGATATAATCTATACTGTTCTAAACTCAGAGATGAAAAAAAATCAAAATCAGACCGACCTCACTGCCTGTCAATTCAACACAAACAGGACAGAATATGTGTCACTTCTCAACTCAGAGATAACAATAACTCTACCAAAAACAACCAGTAGACCGTTCCTGTCGATTCAACTCAAACAGAATAGGACAGAATCTACATCTCTTGAGGAGAGCACACGAACATATGGCACAGTTTCACTACTATTTTGGAGATTCCATCCCTTTTAATCTAGATTGAAATGTACTAAAACTCCATTCATAATAACGATAAAACAGATAATGGTATGTAGTGGGCTTCCTTCATTCCTTTATGCTTTAACATTCTACATTTTTTTCTCTCTTTTCTTTATTTATTTTCAACCTTATTCCCTTTTTTTAATATCCAACTCATTTCTTTTATTCTTTATCCCTATTCTTTATATTTGTGGCTTTTTATCCTTCATATACTCATTAGTATCTATTCTGTAAACTCTATTCAGACCCTTACAGATTTCAAAACACAAGTATACAAGCAAAGCAATCATTTAATAAACAAACCGTTTTAAAGATTGTCGCAGTTTCAGAATGCAACATACCATATATACAGTTATTGTCTATAAACATGAAAAAATATGTACTTTTATAAAATTCTGATATCATTTTTTTTTTTTCATTTCATGGTCGAGTTGAAAAGGTTACGTCATATACAGCTGGCACATTTTTTTTTACCTCATGCATTGAAGGTCTCTGCGTATATAAACCAATAGCAATGATTGAACTACAATATTGTAAAATTATTACCTTTATCATTAGTTTAGTATAAGCAAAAAAAGAAACACTCGAGAAAAATTGACGTAGATGTAAAGTAGTGTAAATAATCGTGACGTACAAAACAGGTGTAAATTTTTAATTTTTATTTTATAATTACATTGTGTGATCCTACTTTCATTAAAAAAATCTTACATTTGTAAAATGATAATAATAATAAAAGTGTTGAGCGCTTTACGATATCTATATCCATGCAGAATACATGTCAGCATTATTTTTTTAAATCCGAGTCGTCACTACACAATCTGAGAATTCTGAAATGTGCACTCTGTAAGAATATATAAAAAAGCCTTCCGGACTTATAAAATTGGAAACATTATTATTTGGCTATAGAACGTAATTAGAGATACCATTCACCCTCTGTCGCATACTCTATAAAGAAACACTACAATCGATCTGTTCTACAGGTCCGGCATGCAGGATTGGGTTGCTGTCTCATTTTCATCTATTCTAGTTCATGTCTGTGTTCTTTTTCTATATCGGACAAAAGCTGGCATCCAAAAAAGTTAAAAATAATTGAAATTTAGTTCTAATCCTAATCCTTTTGTATGGTACTCAGATATTGAAGAACAAACCCAGTAATAGGTCATATTCGAGCCGAAAAAGAAAACGGAATTGTTGAAAAGTTTCGTCGGACAATTGAAACATGTATATAGCCAATGTCATTTTCCACAGAAACACTGAGATATTGCGTAACGGTCAACTAACTTTTGTTATAACTGTACAGATAATTTTAAACTATTATACATAATAAGTTTTACGAGGTGTTTTCTTTGACGTCCGCTTTGTGTGCAAAATGTTTTCCTAGACGTCCGCTTTGTGTGCAAAATGTTTTCCAAGACGTCCGCATTTTATTATCATTTACAACTGAATCAAGTTTTAATTTTAATAACAGAATACGCGTATTCCTACAGATTGTAAGATTTAAAACTGAGGGGTCGGCGTCAGTACATTTCACGAATTCGATTATACCATTTGCTTCTAAGAGAAAACTGTTCCCCGCTTCCTACATGTAATATCATTATTCGAATGCTAATATTTAAATTGATTTGATATGTATGTATCAAAAAAAAAATTCTACTATTAATCGTGAGAATATCTGAGATTACTATAACACTAGTTATAGTAAACTCGGGAAATAACTAAGATAAATAAAGTGCTGAAATAAATCAATAACTGGCATCATAATGAGAATGGTATCCAATGTAGGAGGCCGGGGTACAGGAGCTGATATATGTAAACATTTGTAAATTTAAATTGATGTCGGGCAGTGCTATTGTTTATACAGTAACTATGTTATTTTGACGCTAGTGCACTAACATTTAAATTTCTAAATCAAAATCACAAAAAAGTGTAAATATCTCTACTCCCAGAACTAAAAACATTCAATAATTCCCGTGAATTAAAATGAAATGTCGACGTTAAAATATTGGTCTGAAAATGTTGATCTAGATCTAAAAAAGACTAGGTGGATCCAGAGACATACATAATACAATATTGTATTATGTCTCTGTTGGATCTAAATACCCATGAAGCCTCTGTGAACGAATTTTTGAATTTAAATAAATTAATACTTGGCCAGAGACATATATAACAACAATACAGGGCTGGGTCCCAACGGTCCGGGATTAAAAGGGGGTTCCAACTATATGTCCCCTTACAAATGCATTGATCGTCAAAAAAGGGGGTTCCACTCTTCCAACACACCCTCCTTAATTTTCCCCTGGATCCCGCAACTGATATTATGTCTCTGACTTAACTTTCACTTGCATTGAACACTTAGATTCTGAACTGTACTTAACTGAGCCAGAGACACATATTCATATACACACTGTTGTATAACTGAATGTCTCAGCTTTAGATAAATTTCATTTATTACATAATCATTTGTTATTCAATTCCTCTTCACAAAACGTTTATCCTTTGTTCTTCCTTGACTAGTCAAATGTTGTTTTAAATTTTCTTTTATCTAGGACAAAAGAAAAGATCAATAAATCAATAATATATCATATATCATTCAAATAATACATTTAAATAACAACCAATCGTTTCTATAAGTCCATTTTTATATTTAGAAATCCCTAAGTGTACGCAACAAGTCCCAAAACAAAACAATCTGCTGCTGGAGAAACGGTTCTCCATAGCACTGTTTACATAGTCACTATGGGATTGTGTTATTGTTGTGGTTTTTACTGCTGAATCATCAGAAACGTAGAAGGTTGATTGAGTTCGTGCTGAGTCATCAGTTTGAACATTTCACATAGCCAATCAGAATTCTTCCCGAGAGGCGCAAAAATACGCACACTCCGAGAATTGCCGAGTCGCAAAATAATACGTAGAAACCAAAATAAACGCATTTTACAGAATTTGGAGATTTTATAGTTGGATTTAGGTGACCCAGTTATTCTTAAAGGGACAGTTTAATATTATTTAACCTGTTTATTGTTGACAGATAAAGAAGAATGAGTAAAAAGGTAAGATTGTTTTATAATTTCAACCACGATGTGTACTATGGCGTGGCCTTGTTTATGTTTTGTTTACATCTGGAATACACGTTTCTTGCTTTCTGTGAATCAATTTTACATGTAAAAGGGTACATTTTGATGTAAAAATGTTATTGAATCAGTTTTTGAATACATATATTTCGTGATATAGTTAAATTTGACAGTATTTAGAACTGCTGAGTTGTTTGTTGTTGAAGACCACGTGATATGTTCGTCCCCATTGATTATTGCGCAGATCGTCTTTGTGTATTGAGCTTATGCAATTGTAAATTTAATGACATAACCTATGTCCATAGATGTTTGTTATTATACAGATTGAATCCATAACTTTTAACGAAAGTATATTAATAAATTATGCCATTCCACCAATTTACATGCCAAATAAGATTATTAGAAAAAAGTAAACATTGTTAGGGCAATACCTGGAATTTGACCTAAATGTCACAAGTGTATAATAAAATGATGAGCTTTCACTTTTATGTCTTATTTGGATATTCATCAGATTTTTAGAATTATAAAATCATTAGTATTCTTTAACAAAAAAGACACATAAGTTTAAAGTTTTAAGTCAAACCTATGATTTATCATCATTTGTACAAAATTGCAAAAAGATGTACCGTTACATTTGTAATATCCTGGAGTAGTAGCCTTGTTGATTGGGTTACATGTTTGTTTAGAATCAGTTAGTTATAAAAAGGATGAACCACTAGAAGACAATTAATATTAAAATATTTGACTTTTACAAATGTTATGACTACTGTACTTTGTCATGCCTGTACAATGTATTATAAAGAAAAAGTGTTAAATATATGAGAAAAAAAATTGTGAAATTTGAACTGAAAGTTAATGTACATTTATATGGGTAAAAATACTTAACATTTTTCGTTCATAATTGAAATTGAAAAAGGTAAAAGAAAAAATATCTTTATATTGATTCGTAATATAAATGTTTCAGCTGAATCAGTAAAAAAAATTTCATTAGTCATCTAAAAGATGAGTGAGTAATACCTATATATTGATTTTATTTAATCGTCTTTTTCTCAGTGCACTATACAGATAACAAAAACAGGATCTAGCAATTTTAAGTGATTATGACACTGACTTTACATTTTGTAGTATACTGTGAAAAACATGTACAAATGTACTTCATCAATTGTAATAGTACATAATCATGTGCTTATTAAAATTTATTTATCAGAAAAGATTACTTAAGATATATAAAAGATAACCCTTTTAATCAGTATTGTGTACTACCTGAAATGAAAAATTTAGGAGAGATATGTAGGATTTCTTGTTCATTCATTACCATGTGATCAGGTTATTTATAGACACTGATGTTGTTTTGGCATGTGATCACATAGGTAGATTATTTGCATCATGTTCTGGCAATGGAAAATTGACTGCTGTTCAAGAATAAAAAACAAGGACATTCATCTCCCATTGTTTATGTCTTGTCAGTTCTAATGTAAAACTTTGGTCGAAGCTTTTCATATATTTTATATGATTTGCTTAATTAAGACTCCTTTACCATGATTCGTCTCTAGTCCTTCCAGTAGTGAGTTTTATGCGGGTTATTTTTGTTAACAATGTACAATGTAGCTTGAATTCTTGTTGAAAACATTCAAAACACATAAATTGTAAACCTTATTTTCTTTCTGCAATACTAGTGTCTGAAAAAACAAATATACATTTTGTGTATATGTTTACGTAGTTAAAGATTCATAAGAATTGCAAACCTTTTTGTTTGGGTTTAATGATGTTTATAGTGTACCGATTCACTTTGACTTTTAATATCTTTTTATGTGAATTGGCCTAGTTTACACATTTATAAACTCTGGAATAAAAATGCTTAAATCATACTTCAAGAAGATGAGAAAATTTGAGAATAACGTACAAATGTAAGTTTGTAGTACATGCACATGTACCATTATATAGTTATAATCTGATATTAGACACTGCTTTATCTTTGTCTCTGGTATGACTTTGCAATTGATATAACGATTTCATGTAATGGAATCACATTAGCACGAAGTTTTGGGTGTTTTGTGTGAAATTAATTGTAAGTTTCTGAACTGATTAATTAAAATTCATGTGTGAACAAACAATCAAGTAACAAGGAATGCCTTTAAAGAATCTTTTCTTATTCATTCCATAAAAGGATCATACAGGTTCTTGGAATACAATGTATGTCGTGTTGCAGGTCTACTGGCATTTATGATTAGTATACAAACTAAAAACCTGCTTGTTTACAATTTCGTTATTTAAGTGCCTGAAGTTCATGGTCTTTAAGTTATACCTACTCTGAGAAAAATTGTATTACAATGTACCTCATCTTATTTACACCACCGAAGGGGTATTAATTTGATATTAAAGGAATTGTATATCACACCTTATTTACACCTCTGAAAGTTAACAGAACTGTAACAAAGATACTTTGTGAACAAAACTACTGACATATACATGTACTATAGTGATAATTGACCATCTATACATTAATAAGGATCTACGTCACATTAACGTACATCACTTTGTTTTCCAACCAAATATAGGCTCGGACTACAAATATAGGCTTGGACTACAAATTAAATATAGGCTGGGACTACAATACATTTGTGTTTTGAATCTGAATTTTCCTTTTCTTTAAATACAGTTGATTTTTATTTGCCTACAGTAGTTTGTTACTGTTCAGGTGCAATTGCTTGTTTTCTCTTTTGCTTTGTGACAAAGGGGTCTTTAGAGATATTAGCTTTATATTGACTTAGTCAGTTGTCTCATTGTTGTTTGAAGGCCATGATATGGGTGACCTCAAACTCAGTAGACCTTTAGAATCACTGATAATGTGATGTTACCAAAGAAATTTCCTAATTACCTGTTAACAGTACAAATGTACTAGTATAAGACATTAAAGTAAATGAAATATGATTTCAAATGCATGTTTGAGTTTTTCTTGGTTCATTCAGTTTGATGTGATGTCACAGTGTCACTCTGTTATTAAGTTCTTTATTACAGAAAACATAAGGATAAGTTGTCCGTCAATGCTCACTGTAATGGGCAACATCAGTGTTTAAATCTCTTTTACCTTTTTGAGAAGTTAATTACTTCAAAATTTAAACTCAAGCACAAAGAAAAGAAATAAGAACCAACTTGTTCTTTAAAGAACTCTGTACTTTGAGGTATGAGTTCATTTAAGGGTCAGGGTTACTATGAGGTTTGAGTTCATTTAAGGGTCAGGGTTACTATGAGGTTTGAGTTCATTTAAGGGTCAGGGTTACTATGAGGTTTGAGTTCATTTAAGGGTCAGGGTTACTATGAGGTTTGAGTTCATTTAAGGGTCAGGGTTTCTTTGAGGTTTGAGTTCATTTAAGGGTCAGGGTTACTATGAGGTTTGAGTTCATTTAAGGATCAGGGTTACTTTGAGGTTTGAGTTCATTTAAGGGTCAGGGTTACTATGAGGTTTGAGTTCATTTAAGGGTCAGGGTTACTATGAGGTTTGACTTCATTTAAGGGTCAGGGTTACTTTGAGGTTTGACTTCATTTAAGGGTCAGGGTTATGTTAGGGTTTGGGCCTTGATGGCTGAGTGGTAAAAGAAGTTCTTCTATTGTGATCACTTGAAATTCCCTATCAACAATGAGTTGAATCGCTGCTCCTTCAATCTTAATTAACCAATTACCAGGATTGTAAGTTTTCCTGTAGAAGGTTGTGATTCTCACTTGATCAGGACACACTGGCTTCCTCAACCAATAAGATTTGGCTCCCTTGATATAACCAAGTGTGTGGAAATGGTATTAATGCCAACAATCAATCAATCAATACAGTTACATTGTACATTGCAGTGGTTAGTAATTGTTTGAGTAGAAGTTATGATTATAATTAAGGATAAAGATTGGTTTAGGATTAGTGTAATGAAGCTAGCTACATGTATATCATTGCCTTCTCCTGTTTCTGCTCTTTGGTTGGGTTGTTGTCCTTTTGACACATTCACCATTTAAATTCTCAATTCTATATGGGTTGTGTTCACCTACATTTTGTACAATCAGTGGCGGATCCAGAACTTTTCCTAAGGGGGGGCCTGCTCCAGTCATGCTTCAATGATTCCCTATATAATCAACCAAATTTTTCCCACAAAAAGGGGGGGGGGGCAGGGCCCCCCCCCTGGATCCGCCTATGACAATGTTAGTAAACAGAGGTCTAAATGATATTTTACATCATTGGCACACTTCAAATACATGTAAAAGGGCTTAGATAAAAGTGAATATTTATATGTTCAATCTAAAAGGTTGTCTTTTTTTTCCAGATCTTTTTGTCGCAGTGCAAATCAGATGCAGCTGCAGCTTTGCTTGCATGTAGCCCACCTTCTCGTCCTAGTAGAAGCAGTACACCTACTGCACCCATCTCAGATAATGAGCTGGTAGCCATGACGGTCAAAGAGCTGAATAAGTTACTTAAAGGCTTGAACAAAGATGAGATAATCAAGTTGAAGCAGAGACGAAGAACGTTAAAAAACCGTGGGTATGCTGCAAATTGTAGAGAAAAGAGGATGACACAGAAGGAAATTCTTGAAGGAGAAAAAGATGGTTTGAGAGCCGAGGTTGAACGTTTACAGCGCGAAAATGATGTGGTTAAACTGGAGTTAAATTCACTCAAAAACAAATATGATGCTTTACAGAGATTTGCAGAGGTGAACAGGATCCGTGTTTTATCACCACCCATTATGTATTCTACTGGTTTCCCACATATTGTCAAAGCGGAACCGAGTCTTGGGTAACCCAAGTTAAACATTCCTTATCATTCACCTGTATATAACATTTCTGTTTCATTAATTTATTACAAGTGTTGATATCGACACTAACTTGACAATTTCCAGATTGAAGATTGCTGGTTGCTCATTTCGCCTTACAAGGTTTAAAATGTGTTCAGATTTTTTGTAATTTTGTATTGTATGTAAATTGTAAGGGTCATTGACTAACGGAGTTATGTAATGATGTTACATAAACTTGGACAAAGTCTTACAAGAAACTGATCATTCAACTTTTGCATGATAGTTGACTTTCGACAAATATTTTATACCTCTGAAAGTTAACATGACATTATCAGGTGATTACACAATGTGTGTCACATGAAGCCCTAGATACATTTGTACTCCCACTTGCTTAGAGTAAACAAATATTTATTATTAGTTTTGATTATGCAGCAGCGCTGGAGATAACAAGTGCATTAAGAAATAAAGTTCATTGACAAGGAAATGGAAAACAAACAAAACATACGTCATTGGCATATTAAAACACAAATCATGCACTGGTACTTAAAAAAATATTCAAGATTTTTTCAATTTCATTATTACAAGATTTTCTGTAAGTACATTAAGGTTAATGATCAGTTTCTGTATTTTGACTGATTTTTATGGTGCTGTAGTATTAGTGGCAAGTAATGTTTGCACAATTTTGCACATGTCTGGTCATATGGACGATGTTTTATTTATTTATGATGATGTTTCAAAGGTTGTGACTTGTTATAGGTGCAACTAGGTTACTTATGAAGGAAGAAGATAGGGATATTTTTAGAACAGATGCACACATTTGAGATAGAAATTTTAAGTATGACTAACTGTTCAAAAGAAAATTATTTTATCCTTTGAGCATATTTTTAAAATGACTTCTTTAGATCAGTAGGAAGTTTCGCAATATTTTTATGACTGAAATTGGATAACATTCATAATGATGTGTGCGGAAGTTCTAATTAGTTTTATCCATATGATGACTTCCATTCCTTGGTTGCAATTGCCTTGCAATAGTGTGTTTTTTTTTTTATACCTGGGCATTTTATTTCATTCCTTACAGTTCAAATTCTTTTAAAGAAGCCTTATGGGAAAATATCTTTGTATGTACATGTAAAAATCTGTTTTACCTGAAAACTTCTTACAAATTTATAATTGTTAAAAACAAAATTGCCAAACCTACATTTCTTACAAATTTTTGTGGTTACTGAAAAAGTTTTAAAAGGCAGTAGGTTTTGGACGACAAGAAAGAGTTATAAGAAATTGAGGGAAAGTTGACATTCCAATGACCCAACAATTATGTGATTGAGTTTATGTGTTGATGTATTGAATTATCAGTGATTGCTCTGGGGTACCATGTCAAATTATCCTTGTTTTGTTATTTGATTTTTAAATTTAATTAATTTCAATTAAAGAAATATTTTTGAAATTGTATAAGGTACCCAGAACAGTCTGATAGAATATATGACAAAGTTATCAGATGTGGTTTATGAAAGATCAGAATCTATCTCCCTGATATTCATGGGAGTGCATAAGATATTGACCATGTGATGTGTATATGAACTTGATAAACTTTTATAAGGTGTGCTGCCTCAAAACTCATTGAAGAAAGATCATTTTGTGAGAGTATAGAGTACAAATATATTTTTGTAATCGAAACTTTTAGTCCGCTTACAGTGCATGTATATAATGATCAATTTTTTAAGTGCAGTCATTTAAAAAACAATTTCATGCCAAGACATTGTTACACCGTGTTTAAATTTAGGACAATTGTAAACGTTTATTTAGAAAATCCTGACCAACAAGGAAGAAGAAAACGAAAATGGACTTCCTGATTTTGTTATTTTTGTAACATAGTCATTGTAGTAAACAAACAAATATTACGTCAATACCACCACTCTGAGCTTTATTTTTTGTACAATTTAAATCACAATGCCGTCCAAAAAGTAGTTGTATATATATTTAGACATTGTATTACTGTGTGAAATTCTGTATTGTTTGTCAGATTGTGCAAGTTCTAACTAAAGACAGGTGCTTTTAACCACCTTTCAGATCTTCCCAATTCACTTCAAAATTTCAATAAGATGGGATCGTACATACAAATAATGAAGTTTGAAAACTTAATTGATATTGTTTTTATGTTAAAAAAATAAGTTCTAAGTCAATTAAGAAAGGTATATTTAAATAATAAATTTTGTTTGAACTTTCAGCCTTCAAACGTTTACATTTTTAATTAGTTGAATTTATCACATTTGAAGGAGTACAAAAAACAGAGTTTAAATAAGTAAATGATCTCATTTTATGACGTGTTTTGGGTGGATCATAGTTTGTGGTTATTATACTACTTCACACTAGGATACCACTATTGATGACATTTTTACCTTTAAATTGCTTTAACATGCTTTATCAAGTATTGTTAAAATATACCCAACCTATATACTTAAGAAAAATCACTGAAGCCTGTTATAACACAAGAATTTCCTGTTGACAAATTTTTTGTCCGCTCAGCAAAAATTTTATTGCTTATAGTGCAATGAAAGAATTGTGTGGATTCAGCACTTTGTGATTTATTTCTAATTTTAATGTTAAAATACATATTCTTTTCAGACCAGAAACATAAATATAATCTGACTAGTTAAAATGTTCTGTTGAAATTGATTAAAAGTTTACAAGGTTGAATTCGGAGTAATTGTAGTATGATAGATCAGTATTGCCACATCTCACTATTGTCTAGGTAACATTCTGTACAACCTGTTACCAGAACGTGGATTGTCGTGGCGGGACATATTTAGTTAATGAAAAAAGTATAATGTAACACATTGTTAAGGTTTAACAGAGTGAAAGTACATGTATATGCAATTATTTCAAAAAGCTTATAAATCTAGTAAAGACACTTGAGAAACAAAAATTAATAAAATAGTAAAAATAGTAAAACCAAATTTTGGATCATACAAATTTCAGAATGGATATGGGTCCTTTGAGACATACAAATTTCAGAATAGATCAGGTCATCTTTGGGTTACACTAATTTCAAAATTGATTTTAGGTATGAAAGTGAAAAGTGTGTATGCACTTTATTTGAGTGAATGAAAAATGGTGAAAATATGTGGTCAAGAGAAAAACTATTGTTTCTCATAAGTTTCTCAAACCTTTATATTGGTATGTTTAACTTGTTTATTGAAGGTAAATTATTAAAGCAATATGAAATAGATTACAGGTAAATAAATCAATAGTGACCTGTTTACCTAGACAGGTATATAAAACCCTACCTTTTGATTACCAACACATTTCCTGGTGTTGTGAAATATGTTATATATTTTTGCAGACTAAACAAGTTTTATAAGCCACACATCAAAGATTCTTTAATACAAATTTTCAGATTGAAAAATCTCGTTTCATGTTGATGGAGTTCATGATGAATGTATAATTTTTCAAACAATCAAGGGTTTAAATTGGCAATTTTTTTCTTACTACTTTCTTCATGTAGATTTAAAACTAGTTATCATGTTTCAAGTCCTTCAGTTTTGATACATAAAGTATATGTATATTTTCTAAAGATTTAAATTCGGTCTCAAATATGGGTTCATTATGGAAATAGGTCCTCCTGCGGTTAAATTTAAAATTAACCTAATGATAGTACGATAAATAAAGTTTATTTCAAAAGTTGTTCCCAAAATGTACTTGATAAGTAGTAAATTTCTTGAGGTCGCCATTTTAAAACATTTTTAATTTAGTATAACACTTGACATCTGTGCAATCAATCAGCATATATGTACTTATTTAGTATATAATTAGGGAATATAAAATAAACATACTTCTTCAATGTTTAAATTCATGATCAGCATTTTAGGAAATTTAAGTAATTAAAAAAAAATGTGTAAAAAAGGCACATGTCAGTACAGTAAATAAGAAAGATTATTTTTAGGATTATAAATACTGCTTCTAAATTTTAATCAAAAGTCTCAGATTGAAAATATTAAGACCAGCAAGTACCTCAATACTAAGATATGTACTTACAACACGTATGATTTGTATAGATTTGAAATATGTATGTAAAAATGAGTAGAACTGGGACAACTAGAAAAGATTAAGGGTACCGCCCTGAATTTTACAAAATAAAAGTGCTAAAATGTTTCTCAAAGATGAAAATTCAAAGTCCATTTATAAATTTTGATTTGATTTTGAATGGCAATTTTTCAATGTGATGTGGTTGTAAATGCTACAGATCTTATTTTTAATGAATGTACTATGCAGTGATGTAGCTATCAAATTAATGTGTTAATTGGCCACAAAATTTAAGTACACCAGATGGTAGCTTTTACAAAAAATGAGTTAATATGTACTAAGTTAAAGTTAGACCATGATGCATCACTGCTTAGATGTTTGAACTTGTGGTCATGTGACAGATTGTGGTCATGTGAAAGATTGTGTTCAGTTGAGATAGTTCTTTTTGCATTTAATTTGCAGAGGGGATTGAGGTTTATATGGACGGGATGCAATATTGTTGTTTATTATTTATATTTATGAATGTATTGTAAGTGTTATATGAGTTCATGGGGCAGCTAATGAATCTTTTGTTTTGTATATTAAATCTTTAATTCATTGTACTTTCCATTTTTTTTTATTTCAAAGAATAAACTGGTGTTGAAGACCTTATATGAAAATGTTAACAATGCTTATCTAAGGTATTAGAAGCAGGTAGTAACTTGAGTGCATTCTGGGTAATATTTCAAGGTAGCTTTTGGTCAACAATATCCTATTTAAAGGATTTTAATCGTGTAATGTTATTTTCATTTTATAAATTTTAAGCCTTGACATCTACTAATAAGTTCTGAAAGGCAAGTTAATAAAAGATTATCAGACATATTTAAAGTTCAACTGAGGAAAATTTTATGTTTGTTTTATTTTTGTTGGGAATTTACATACATATTAATTTGTTTATAGAGTTTAAAGAAACATGTCTTTCAAAACTTTGTTAAACAGAATGATAGAAATATTTTCATTTTACTTTAGAAACGGAAAAGATAACCTTGTGAGGGAATAAGATATAGGTGGTTTATTCTTTGAAATATATTGTACAAATGTTCAGTCATACTATATAACTTGATGTAAATTTATGCATTGAATCATTTGGATATTGTAGTGCTATCTCTTTGATCTTCTGAGTGCTGTGATTAAGTAACATTTCCATGTATGTTTTACTTATGTTTTTTTTTCTTGTACTTTGTTTTAATTACAAAATAATTTGAAAATTATTGATGAATGTATGTTTCATATAAAAATCCAATGCTATATGTAATGGAAAAAACAATCATGTAAATACATGTATGTAATACAGGTTGAATTAATTGACAAATTAATGTTTGTTTCTAAATTTTTGTGCAAAATTTGATTTAAAATAACCTATTTGACATACTGTTTTTTTATTTGCCAAAATTTGTTTGAAATTTCGATCACATTGTTTATATTTTACAAGGAAATTCAGTTATTGAATGAATATGTACGTCAAATTGCATTTAATAAAAACAAAATTTCTCAAAGACTGCTTTATGTTGTATACTGGCCTTAAGGTAAATGTTGCAGTAATTTATAGAGTACAAATATGTAGGTGTTATATACAAGGATCAGTACATTCTCTTTGACACCACTTCCATGTCTATTTTAGAAGAGGTTAGGATTACGGATAAAATTGTTCTGTTTTTGTCTTACCTTTGATGAAACTCAGAGTATGTAAATAAGGAGATTTGGTGTGATTGCCAATGAAACAACTTTCCACTAAAGTTCAAATGAAGTGGATGTAAGAAAATACAGGCCACTGTATGGCCTTCAACAATGAGATACACCCATACTGTATAGTAGGCAAAAACAGATTACCGGTAAAGGACCCAGATATGAATATATCTAGTTCAGATTATATAGATGACAGGGTAAATTATTTAAAGAAAGAATTTAGAAGGTATATTTTTCATGTTTTGTACACAAAAATGAAGGAGGAAAACCCAATTATCTGTATACAAATCTTGAAAATGAAATATATCCAGTGAATAGGCACCACACTGTATAAGATTCTGAAAGGTCTTTCTTAAACCTTCGTATCCCCAAACTCATAAACCATTGGTTACTGGTATGTGAATTCTCTAACATCAAACTTGACAAATGTGATATTTTTAAAAAATGACCGCACTGAAACTAAAAAAAAAGCCACAAGAGCTCAACATACTGCACTGACACTAAAGCAAAAGCCACAAGAGCTCAACACACTAAACTGAACTGAAACTAAAGTAAAAGCCACAAGAACTCAACATACTCCACTCAAATTTAAGCAAAAGCCCCAAGACCTCAACTTATTTCACTGAAACTAATACAAAAGCCATAAGAGCTTAAAATACTACACTGAAACTGAAGCAAAAGCTACTAGATCACAACATACTACACTAGAAACAAAAGCTGCCACAAGAGCTCAACATACTACACTGAAACTAAAGCTAAAGCCACAAAAGCTCAATTTACTAAACTGAAACTAAAGCAAAAGCCACAAGAGCTCGACATACTGCACTGAAACTAAAACAAAAGCCACAAGAGCTCAACATACTGCACTGAAACTATAGCTAAAGCCACAAAAGCTCAATTTACTAAACTGAAACTAAAGCAAATGCCACAAGAGCTCAACATATTGCACTGAAACTAAAACAAAAGCCACAAGAGCTCAATATACTGCACTGAAACTAAAACAAAAGCCACAAGAGCTCAACATACTGCACTGAAACTATAGCTAAAGCCACAAAAGCTCAATTTACTAAACTGAAACTAAAGCAAAAGCCACAAGAGCTCAACATACTGCACTGAAACTAAAACAAAAGCCACAAGAGCTCAATATACTGCACTGAAACTAAAACAAAAGCCACAAGAGCTCAACATACTACACTGAAACTAAAACAAAAGCCACAAGAGCTCAATATACTGCACTGACACTAAAGCAAAAGCCACAAGAGCTCAACACACTAAACTGAACCTAAACCAAAAGCCACAAGAGCTCAACACACTAAACTGAACCTAAACCAAAAGCCACAAGAGCTCAACACACTAAACTGAACCTAAACCAAAAGCCACAAGAGCTCAACATACTATACTCAAATATAGGCAAAAGCCACAAGAGCTCAACTTACTTCAATGAAACTGAAGTAAAAGCCACTAGAGCTCAACGTAATCCACTAAAACTAAAGCTTAAGCCACAAGAGCTCAACATTCTACACTGAAACTAATGAATTTCTAGATATTTGGCTATTGATCTTAATTTGCGATTACAATGGTATAGTTCAAGTTCAAGTTTTGTTCCAGTCTGATGATTTGGTGTAAAGTTATGGTCCTTGGACTTTTTGTTCCAGTTCAATGAATTTTAACCGGTAGTGGTGTATTGCCATGCAACACTCTCAGAGTGCTTGTTTCATTAGATGTATGTTTCATTTTAATACGTTATTTTGATTGGCTAACAGCAATCTCATGTCATTATAAAATTATGACCTTTTCATGATAAAACTATACACCAAGGTCAAATCAATATCTTTATGTATGACCAAAACAAATTAGGAAAACTGATTATTTGATTGAATTTTCAATGGACCATAACTCGGCACAAATCATCAGACCTGAACAAAATTCAAACTTGATCTGCCAGACAAACAAACATAGTGCAGACCTAAAGTCCCCTTTGACTTGGTCTGTAGGGGACTAATTTTTTATTTATGGTGTATAAAATGATATAAGGTTTAATGAGCCCACTGACTAAACCTCTTTAAATTGCTTTATTACTAGCTAGTTATATTACAATATATTATCATTTTTCCTATACAGTTCCATTTTTTCCCCTGGTTGGTTGATGTTGAAAACTGGCATATAGTGTGGTGAGGTTGGGCATGAGACATGCAAGGTAGTTGGGAAAAGTTGGACATGTTTTTATGTAACCAACTCTCCTCTTGCAATATGAACCAAGATGCTGACCTGAATAATTCAATCGTTATATTTCACTGTTCTTTCTATGATTGTTTCATAACATTGCAAGTAGGTGATGAATTATGGGGAGTGACTGAGTTATTTCGATAACCAAGATCCTTAAAACTTCACAGATAGGATAGATCAACTCCTATAGATTCCACCCAAATATTTGGAACACTGCAACAACTTGTCAACCTATAGAGGTTCTGCACCTTCCACTATGGAATTTTTCAAAGATTTTAACATTTTATATCTCCATATAAGTACATAAATGCTCATTATAAACAATTTTCCATTGTTAAAATTGTCTCCGCCTCTAGTGTGAGAGGATATGGGTTTAAAACACTGGTCAGGTCAAATTGAGGACTTTAAAATTGGTATTACCGGTAGCTGCTTTTTATTCAATGTATGAAAGAGAACATAAAAAAATTGCCAAATTTGAGCTTGTGAGTCAATATCATGTATCATGGTTAAGGGATATTTTTTCATGCAGTCTTTTACCTTGTTAACTAAAACATTAAAAGTCCAGCTCAGTATATGTATGTTCTTGTCCTGCATATTGTTTAATGCATTGAACATTAAACCATTTTCCATCTACTGTTTAAGTAAACTTCTGCCAAGACAGCCATTTGAGTCTTTGATCTATTTTGTAAAAAAAATCTGTTCATTAAAAAACGGGTAACTATTTGAAGAGGCAGATATTAATATTTTCTTTTAACAAAATCTGCCGCTGATTTTGCAGAAGAAATGTATTTCTAGTCTAATCTGTATATAAAACAAAACAAGATTTGCACAAACACCACAATTTATTTTATAAATAATAACACACAAGTTTGAACATAACACACATTGTATTACTGTGTTATACACAAATGTTTACACAAGCGGCGGGAATGATTATGAGGAATGGCTGACATATAATATTGCCAAAACAAATTAAAAATAGTTTTAATTCCATCACTTCCTGGTAAAAAAAACCCTTCTTTTTATGAAGAATATTTTGACCACGCTTCATCTTGTCTTATGTAGTCAAAGGGAGATAATTCATTATATTTTTAATCTCCTTTTGTTATGTAACCAACTCAATTGGAAACAAAACTACTGTAACATGTTTTAGTCTAGGTTAAAAACTTTTAAGTAGGTACAATTTTGATAAATTATGAAGGATAACAGTCAAAGGGGAAAGAATTAGTTGAACCATTTATAAAAGCAATACTGCAGGTTTTTTTAAAATAAAATTGTACACCTTTTTCAGTTATTGTTCACATTCAATTTTGAAATTAAAAGAATTTGATTAGTATAGCCCTACGTGTACATAATGAACTGGCAAGAAGATGGGTTCACATAATACATTCTAAACAACATAAAATGAAGGATTTAATTACCTAATAGTGTAATGGTAACTGACTAGAGTGGTTCGACTTGATGATTTTTTACACATGATTTTAATAAACAATTCATGATTACAAACACAATATTTTCATAAAAGGTAAGTTATAAATCGTAAAAATTCTATGGAAAAGCTAAGTTTTAGGTAAAAACAAAATATTTGAGTTGATTCTTTTTATGATTAAGTAGAAGATTCCTGAATTATCTTTAAATTTGCTGAAGTATGTGATGTTGCATTTACTTTAAAGAAATGTATTAACCTTTACACATCTTTTTCAGTCTGCATGTATTGTTGGGTCACTGTCTCATAGACATTTACTCACATATCAACACATTTACATATAACAAGTTTTGTGTTTGTGTTTTTCTCCCCATTATTTTAATGAAGTTAAATCTTTTACAATATACTCTTTTTACCATATATATTTTTTCTTTCCAAACTTTTTTTTTCGTGTAGATAATAAAAAAAAATCAAGAAAATTGTATAGAGCTCAGGCAATCTGCTTCATAAACTTTTTCATAACGCATGTGGAAATTATTACTCCCATACAAAACTATATACTAGTTACTTGTTGACAGTATGGAGTGACTTGTCCTACTTTTACAATATGAAAGCTCAGTAAAAAATAAATTTCCCCTTTTTCATATATTCACAGATTTTATAAACACAACATTAATTTTTTACACTACCTATTCCTAAAAAGTGAACTGACCCCAGCAACACCACATAATCAGCAGAAAACAACATTGTTTAGAACTATGATACAGCATCACAGAGAATTAACAACAAAAAGCTGTTATATAACAAGAATTGCATATTACTATGAGATAAAAAGCAAAATCTATAACAATATAATCAGTCAAAAAACTGTTTAGATTTAAGTACAGTCACACCTCCTCATACATGGTTTAATATAGTCCATTTTAAAGCATTTTTGACGACAACTAAGCTTGTCAAGCATTAAACTGGGAACAGATTAGAATATGACATTACTATTTGAATTTCAATGAATAATCTAAGTTTTGAAAATTAATATTAAGTATGAATATACTATTTTAAAAATTAATGAGGATAAAATTGATAGAGAACATGCCATTTTCAGATTTTGATTGTTCTAACAAAGATGTTTGTTTTCATTTCATTTCATTTCTTGCAATTTATTACTGGTACATGTATAAAAACTTTGATCAAATTTAATTTTTATTCCTTCTCAAAAAAATCTGATATCTTAGTATTATATTTATATAAGTTTACAAATGTACTAATCATGCAATCTTTAAAGATTCTCAAATGGCAAATAGAGACCAAAAAAGACATATAGATGTTAAAAGGGAGGAAATTCAAAAAATCAAATTAGTCCTAAAAGTCAACAATATGCAAAAATGATACATGTACAACCTATTAAATCATTACAACAGAAAAGTAAATAACTATGTTACAATTTAAAAATGAAGGCACAAAACTTTAAATTACAGCAAACTTATTTCCATTATCACTGGACTAGTATATATTTGTTTAGGGGCCAGCTGAAGGACGCCTCCGGGTGCGGGAATTTCTCGCTACATTGAAGACCTGTTGGTGACCCTCTGCTGTTGTTTTTTATTTGGTCGGGTTGTTGTCTCTTTGACACATTCCCCATTTCCATTCTCAATTTTATTCTTCATTTGTTCTCACTTTTATTATAATTAAATTTAAACAGAATCTGTTTTTTTTTAATTTAAAACTACTGCCTTCTAGCTTGCTTGCATTTAAGTATTATTGCCTGTCTATTTCCCCATCTTTTGTATATAAAGTTAATCATGCTTGTAGTTAATGTTAAATAAAAAAATTGTTATCGGTATGAACGTATATACACAGACATACAGAAGGATTTAATATCTCAATATGGACATACGAAATTATCTTCTGTACTTTTCTTGGTAAATATGAATTTTAAAAGTATGGAATATGACAGCAGTGACCTATATACTAAATACCAAATCATTAAAAAATCTATATTGTAAGTAGTCAAAAACATCAACAATCAATTAGGAAAGATAAGAGACATAAAATACTCAATCTGAGGAATGTAAAACACAAATGGTAGAAAACATTAATAACAAAAAATAAATAAAAGCACTATAAAAGTTAAAATAAAACAAAATATAAAAAATAAACTTGTGTAAATGATAATGCTAAAATGACAATTGAAATGATTTAATCCTTTTTTCGAAAAAAAGATTAAATAATGAGTAAAATAGTAATTTTAATGATTTTCAAAAGAATCTACATAGGTCATATGTTTAAACGTAATATAAGTATGTGTTTCTTTGAAACTGAAAGTTTTGGAATAGAACAAAGATAGGGTTGTCTTATTTCAACAATCCTGAACCTTCATAGATTCAGAATAAAAAGTAATGTTCAGTGTTTCTCACTAAAATGTGAAAATTAGGGCACACAGATGTGAAAAAATCTTAAAGACAGAGATTTGTGAACACTGATTCACATGTTTATTGGAATTTGCTATATGGAATGTTTTTATTTTGAGATGATAAATAATATGAAAATTATGTTTCTATTTACCCGTGATATTATTAATAGAGTAAAATATCATATTAATAGAGTAGAATGTTACTAACAAATCTTAACAAACTGCTATAATAGTTCTACAATTGAAATCTGTGATTTACAAAAATCTATAATATTGTAAATAGAAATTATTATTATCAATAAAAAATTACATAATGAATATTATAATAAATTATGAAAATCATTTAATAATGATTCAGCACTCTTAACAACAATACTTCTCTTTTTTTCTACAATAATCAGACTTTTGGGACACAAAAGTGATCAAAAGAAAAACCAAACTTGCTAATTCCTTGGTAATATCATAAAATGCTGTCTTTTTCAAATAGATATTTTCATTTTCATGGTCATATTTTTTATCTTCATATATCTTGAATGACTAGAATCTGATCTGAGTGTTGTCCTATAGAGTAATCATTAGACAATTGTGCTGACGTATACGATCTGATCTGGACTGTCTAGGCCTGGGTAACTACAATGTATCCGTTTGTCACGTCCATTTAACAACAGTACTGTAGATTTAGATGGTGCTGCCACATACTGACTGAACATATCACCAGTAACTATTGTTCTAACTGATCTTGACCATGGCCAGACTCGTTTGGTACGGGCTTCATCTTTACCTGAGAAAATAGGATAACGAAATAAATATGATAGTATAAAATATAAGACATAATATTCCAGTCAAAGTCTCAGTTAGTAAAGTGAAGAAAACATAGATTATGGTGTGCAGATAAATAGAGAAACGTTATCAAGTGCATTGGTCAGTGAACTAGCAGATTTGAAATGCAATTTTTTGGTCTTCAAAACTGCAATATATGGATGAAGGAACTGTCATTAAGTTATAATGTGTGAAAATAGGGTTTGACATGATTTCCAATCCACATAAACAATTAGATATGCCTAAGTGTACTGTCATTTTGAAATTTGATTTGACAAAACTTGCCCTTATACCTCTAGAAACATTATATCTATTCCTAACTACGAAGAATTTAAGTCGCAGGCAAAACAATTAAAAATAGGTCATGCATGCAGAGCTCATAAATAAAATTGATCTCAGGCAGTCGAAAAAAACATTACTCCAAATTATCCATTTTATTCAATTCAGGTTGAATATATTTAAGCATTTTGTGTGCTTTAAATTAACCCAATGTCTAGTGCATGTTAATATACACACGATGGTGGAGTTCTTTTTAACTTTAAGACATTATACCTGTTATTTTTGTAACTTGTCCATTATCTAATCGGACTGGATAGATGGATTCTTCACCAACTGCTGCCAGAAACATGTCATATCCTGTCCTGATGTCTGATGGGAAAAATGTGACATCACTCAGTGCAGAACCTGTTGTCACCTCAAACCTCTTCTTAATTGTGCCTAAGACAGAAAGAACAGAATGAACAGTAAATCATTATATCTTTAACCTTATAATTTACTGCAGGAAAAAAATGTCAGCTTAAATATTATGATTTATAATAAACAGATAAACTTTATAAAATGACATATAACATTATACAAGAACAAATAATAGTTTAATTTGATTTGATTTGATTTTTGGTGTTTTAATGCCACTTTTAAGCACTGCTTTTTGGGCTATTTCATGGCGGCCAGAATCTATTGGTGGAGGAAGCCTGAGTGCCTGGAGAAAACCACAGACCTTCTATGGGAAAACTGACGATCCTAGTCAATTAAGATTGGAGTCAAGTGCACCCGCACCAGCAGGGTTCAAACTCACAACGTCAGTGTTGATTGGCTAGTGATTACAGTAGTAACTACTAAAGACCACTTGGCCACCAAGGCCCCAAAAATGATGGTTTAATAATACATTTTGTACCAGTGTAAGAACTAGGTATTTTTGATTCCATACTCACTGAATTAGATTACTTAGCAGTTATAATCATAAGAATAAACTATTTTGATACTAAACAGTGATAAACACCTATTTTTTATTAAACCATGTATACATAATGGGTCATTTTTAGATTACTACGTTCATTGTTGAAGGCTGAACACAGACCTTTTGTTGTTAAGTTATATGTCGTTTTGTCTGTAAGAGAGCAGTCTCATTGGCAATCATACCACATCTTTTTATTTTTATAAGATATACATATGTCCTAGATACCATCAAAGACACCAATAAAGGCATGAGCAATTAAATGAAAAAATGAATTTACTGTAAAGCATATACCAATACATCAGTAACATGTTTTACAAAGGAATTTACTTGTTAAACAAACTAAAAACAAACCAGTTGAAGTAGGTAAAACTTATTGAAACATCTACTTTGAGTTGAGGACTTGCAATTGGATGCTGATGCAATTTCAAAAATCCCATTCAAAATATGTTAGATTCTTTACCATGTGTAAAAGATGGTAGGACTGAATTAATTTTGAATCTATATGTTAGAATAAAGTCATCAAGATTCTTCAAACATAACACAGGTATTTACCATTTTCCTGAACACTGTACACTGTAACATGTCCTGTTGTCATCTGAACAAAGATGAGATTCCTGGAGTCTGGTGATACGTAAGGTGTACCCTTTACAGGTAATATGTATACCACAGAATCAGTTATATAGTCCATTATAATCTGTACATGTCGGTGACATTCTACCACAATATAGCCTCCTAGGAAGAAATAAAAACATTATGTAGGAACTTCTCTGATGCCTGACTGATGTATTGACTACATATTGCATCTTAAGGTAAACATTAATAAAATTTTGCCCTAAAAATATGCTATATAAACTTTGTAATTTTTATACCATTCTTATAAAAAATTCTGTATAACTGGCATATATAAACATTTGATGAGAAATGCACTGCTTCAAGATTTAAAAGCGTAGTACGATAAAGTTTTAATAAGGTTATGTTTGAATTCCAAAGTAGTACACAACTGGTTTGTTTATGTAGTATGATCATTAATGTGATATTAAGGAATTACTGTATTGTATTTTTGTACTTGCCCACAACTATTCTTACTTCTATCAGGGTACATCAATAAGTGAGAATTAGTCATTACGAACAGGTTTTGCTCTATAAATTAAAAATTCATAACCTCATGGGCACTCATACCACATCTTCTTATGTCTATTGTAAGAATAAATCTATGTACAGTCTTTTCGTCTAATAATATCTTTTCAACAGTAAATTTATACCGGTAAATCAATTTTTTATCCATACTAAATATATGTTATTACCTATTGGAATAAATGCTACAGATTTTGGAATGCAGTCTTGTTTTTCAAAGTCCACAGCTTTGGTATATCTCATCGAGTCAAGGTCAAGTTTAAACAATCCCCTCTGTTTACTGTGTATTACATATCCATGTTTAAACTTATGGTCAAGGTCATTCTGTGGAGGTAGAAAAATATCTTCAACCTGCAAAAAATCATAAAGAAATACTTATTTTTCTGCCTGCCATGAAATAAGAGAATACTGACCACATGAACTAGAATTATATGCATTGTTTATCATAGGATAGAACTGGGTTCCCTCTTTATCAGTGAGAAAAAATATTTTCAAATATGCACAGCACTTTAATGTAAGCAGTATGTCTCATATAATCTTTTGTTTACTTCCAAATAAAGGGAGCTGATTATAAAAGGCAGTAGTTTTCTATTTCCTGGACTGTCAGAGGGAAGACTACTGTGATGTTTGTTTTCTTGGTTTATTCAATGTAGTTAAAAAAAAATAAACATTAGAAAGTTTTGCTTCACATAAGCACAATTTTGTTTTCTCTTTCGACTAGTTTCTCAATTTCCATAATATATTCAATACAGACTATATCATTATAAACCAACACAATGAAAATTCTGACAAAAAATTAAGAAACAACATATTTGTTTTATTAATTTTTTGCAATATCTCAATAAAATTGAGAATGGAAATGGGTAATGTGTCAAAGAGACTAACCCGACCAAAGAGCAGAATACAGCCAAAGGCCACCAATGGGTCTTCAACATAGAGAAAATCCCACATCTGGAGGCTGGCTTTAGATGGCCCTCAACAAAATGTGTACTAAAAAAATAGCTTTCTATAAATTAAACTGACCAAATCAAACCTGTATCCAACAGGCTGTGTATGTACAATATGATGTCGGACATCTTTGCTAGCATCCCTAATAACTACAATAGTTTTACTGCCGGAGTTATGGTCAGCATTCCAACACAGAATCCATACTTCATCTAAATCTGCTACATAGTACAGTTTTACTGGATACTTGTCTGTCTTTACAATCTACAAAATAGGAAATCTATGAATAAAAAGTTTGCCTCATTTCAAAATTGGCTTCATAAACCTCTATGTTTCATAATATTTTGGTAAGTCAAACTAATGACTTTTACAGTTTGTTCTATAAATGTTATGCTGCTACACCACTATCATAAGTTGAGGAGAATTAAGTACTCAAAAACCTGATTAACCCTGCTACATTCTTTGAGTGCCTGTCACAAGTTGGGATCCTCTTTTCAATGATTGATATAAACTTCTGTCCTTCAGATTTTTTATTGTTTTGTCATATATCAGGCCATTGGTTTTCACTTGAAATTTTGAACAATTAAAATTGAGAATGGAAATATGGAATGTGTCAAAGAGACAACAATCCAACCATATAACAGACAACAGCAGAAGGTCACGAATAGGTCTATTTTTGTATCTTGCCATGGCCTTTCATATATCATTATACTTTATGGATCTGTTCATTGTTGAAGGCTGTATGAAAACAAAAAGTTGTATACGTCATCATCATTTTGTCCCTGAAAATTAACTACCACATCTTAACGTGTTACATGTAAAAGTATTTGTGTTTCTGTGACAACCTGTGCTGGATTTAATATGTTCAAATCATCTTTGATTTTGTGATTACATGTACCTATATATAATTACAAGTGCTCACAGTATACTTGATTGCATTTTGTTTCTATGCATACAGAGTTAAATATGTACATACTTTATGTGTCTTTGATTTTACACCAAGGGTATAGAAACAAGCATATTTGCCAGACATAAATGAAACTGAAAGCAATTTGTCCTAAACGGAAGATTGGGATTTCAGACAGATATTTTTTTTCAGAAAAAAGTTTTGGTTATTTCATTGAGATTGTTTTTTTCTGAAGTCAGCTTATAATGACCGAATTTGTGTAAAAAATTTCTGAAACATGGTTCTACACTTGAGGTCTTACCTGTACAGGATTATATGTATTGGCAATATCTATAATGATAACTCTGTTATGTTCTGGCTGGCTTGAGTATATATATTTGTTCTGAACATTAACAGCGCCTCCCCAAACACAATCTTGTCCAATTCCACACATAGATGGCGCTCTATCTAACTCTTCAGGAATGTACTTTAAGTTCCCAAAGTCACCTTTTACATGACGTACAGTTTCACAACCTTCAGGTTCATAAGCTGTATAGCCATTTTTATGGAAAGCATAAAATGCTTCCAACCTCTTTTTTTCCGGGGTTCCTGTAATAAATGTATAGGTATTAGATATGCAACTTCTGTTTATATTCCAAAATGCAACAAACTTGCTCTGGAAAAGTATCATTCTAATAAATCATGTGATGGATTCTTAAGAAACCATCTGGGGGCATTTGTTTTGGACACATAGGCGAATACACAAAAGGATAGAAAGACAAAGTTACTACTTTATACTCTTGAATCCCCCCCATACCCCCCCCCCCCCCACTACCACCAAGAGCATTAAAAGTCAAGGACACAATGAAATGTATAAAGCACATATCCTAGGTCCCATTCTTTTCCTCTACTGCATCAATGATATGCCAGAGGGATAGAACATGATTGTGTTCCAATATTTTTGGCAGGTCATGGGTAGGAAATGAAATACATTTAACTACGTCTACAAAATTTAAGGTAGCCTAAAGAATACAAAATAAGACAAGTTCATGTGACAATATCCTGGCTCCATTCTTTTTTTTACCTCAATGCATAAAAGGTAAATGCATATGTAATAAAATATTATCTAAAATAACATACCTGGTTTATTAATTTTAGCCTCAGCTTCAGCATTTCCAACTATATTAGTAGCTTTACATTTATAGGAACCTGTATCTCTCACTATGTCAGAATTGTGGATCATTAAAGTGCCATTGTTATCTGCAATAAAAACATATAATATATGATGAACAAGAATGTGTCCATAGTACACGGATGCCCCACTCGCACTATCATTTTCTATGTTCAGTGGAATGTGAAATTGGGGTCAAAATTATAATTTGGAGTTATAATAAGAAAGATCATATCATAGGAAACATGTGTACTAAGTTTCAAGTTGATGTAACTTTAACTTCATCAAAAACTACCTTGACCAAAAACTTTAACCTGAACTTCGCACTATCATTTTCTATGTTCAGTGGACCATAAAATTGGGGTCAAAACTATAATTTGGCATTAAAATTAGAAAGATCATATCATGGGGAACATGTGTACTAAGTTTCAAGTTGATTGGACTTCAACTTCTTCAAAAACTACCTTGACCAAAAACTTTAACCTGAACTTCCCACTATCATTTTCTATGTTCAGTGGACCATGAAATTGGGGTCAAAACTATAATTTGGCATTAAAATTAGAAAGATCATAACATGGGGAACATGCGTACTAAGTTTCAAGTTGATTGGACTTCAACTTCTTCAAAAACTACCTTGACCAAAAACTTTAACCTGAACTTCCCACTATCATTTTCTATGTTCAGTGGACCATGAAATTGGGGTCAAAACTATAATTTGGCATTAAAATTAAAAAGATCATTTCATGGGGAACATGTGTACTAAGTTGCAAGTTGATTGGACTTCAACTTCTTCAAAAACTACCTTGACCAAAAACTTTATCCTGAAGCAAACGGATGGACACACAGACGGACGGACGCACGGACAAACGGAGGCACAGACCAGAAAACATAATGCCCCTCTACTATCGTAGGTGGGGCATAAAAATTCTACTTTGAACTCAGAGTTGTGTACAGTGACCAAAAGAGTAATATCTGTATGGTCCATATTTGGCTGCGATCAATAAGCTCAATGTTGCAAAATATTCGTCAATAAAAAAAAGTTTAAAACGGATGAAAAAATTTGTCAGAAAGTTGAATACTTGTCAAAGTTTTTTTTTAAGCATTGCATGATTTTTAAATCCCAAACAAGACAAAAAAGGAGATTTTGTGAAATTCTGGATATCAACCAAAAAAGGAATATCAAAATGAGTGCACTTTGTGATGTCATTATAGAAAGTAAGTATGTATTAGCCATAATTTATTGTGATATTGGTAAATAAATTCTAACTTGAAATTGAAGCTAGAATTTTAGGAGCTTATCAACTTACTACATTAGTAATTTAAACTGTTACTGTATTAAAAATTTATTTATAACAAGAAACAGCAATATATCTTATAAAATACATTGTATGGGATGAAATTAAAAACACTGATAAATATAGATGCCAAATTACAAATAAAACATAGGAAATATAAACTAATATGTACAATTTGGTGACAGTCAGTGAAATATAAAGCTGATTACTTACGTGTAGTAATGAAATGTTTTGGTTTATAAGGAAGTTTTTCATTGTTGATTTGCCAAGTAATACTTGGTTGTGGAATGCCATCTACGTGACAGTCAATAAAAAGGTCCAGAGAATTCATCTCCAAAGTTTGCATTGCAGGTGACACTCTCACTATTGGACGTACTGAAAACAAAATACAGAATAGTAATATGTATTAAACATGTGCATTACCCTACTATAATAAACTTGACTAGTTGTTATTGGTACACTGAATAGGTAAAATAATGAAATACCTGTTTCAAAACTAATCATTTGTCCTTTAAAAAAATAAAATAATGGAGAATTTGTCCATGGGACACACATGATGTCCCTGCTTGCAAGGGTAACACTTAATGCTTCCTCCAAGTCTGTTTTTTCAGCCAATGATATGAATTATGTTGTTTTCATATAATTTTTAGGTTAAAATTATCATGACAGTTTTGCGTGTTTAAAATGTGTATTTTTAATCAGTTTTATGTATCTCCTTTTGTAGTTCTAAGTTTTAAAACAATGATTTCTTATCATATAAGTGAAAGATATGACATTAGCTCCAACAGATACTCCTTGCTAAGTGTAATAACACCATTTTTCCTTTTGACTAAAAATCCTGACATTACATTTGTAGGAACCTTAAATGTAATCAATTCTTGATAAAGAGCAATACGTTGGCTTTTTCACCTTTCACATGATATACAGATAGCTATTGAAGCATTGATGTGATAATTACAGGAAATGAAAAGTGATAAAATTTTAGCTCATGGTTCACATTAAGACATATACTTATTAACATGTACATTACACTTGTATGAACTTTGAAAATAATTAATTCTAGACAAAAGGGCATTGAGGTGGCTTTTTCACCTTTCACATGATAAACAAATAGCTATTGAAGCATCAATATGATAATTACAGGAAATGAAAAGGGATAAAATTTTAGCTTAAAGTCATAAGAAACCTCAAATTAAAAAAAAATATGCAGATGTTTTTTATAACTAAATGGATAGTTTTCATTATACAACTTATGTACATATACTTTTTTCTGAGGAAAATTCTTTAATATGTGTACATTTAGAAGAAGTTTACTTATTTTTAATTGCTTGCTTCTAGGAAGCAATTCGCCGACATATTTTCGGTATGCATAGTGACCCGAGCATAACCCTCCTCGTAAAAATCCGGTGATCGCAATATGCATGGATCTGTCATTGAAATAAACAAATATCTGATTATACATGTTAAACACGTGCTCAATACCCATGCTTTTTGTGATTTGTTTACTATAAGGTGACAATCGGTAAAACTCTGCTTCAAAACATGGCATTTAATGAGCAGCCATATTTGTTAAATCATAACAAACAGAGAGAAAAAAAATTGACGATTATATGATATATTTGCGAAAATAATGATAAAATCGTGCACAGAGGACTAAGTTTATGATATATACATGCATTGGTTCAAGAATTGGATAAACATTATTTTTCACCACTCACTCGTTTCATATGACTTTAAGGTTCACATTAGAACAAGTCCTTGCCATTAGACTTGTTTGGACTTTCAAAATAAATTATTCTAGACAAAGAGCATCAAGGTTGCTTTTTCACCTTTCACAAAATGACACTTAAGAATGCTAAATCTTTGACTCACAGTTGACATTTAATACATGTATCTCCTTTACACCTGGTTTGACTTTATCATAACATGTATAGTTCCCAGTATGGTGTAGACCTACATCCTCAAAGTATAATGTTCCATCAGAGAATACCTGTGGATAAATGAGGTATAATTAAGTTCCATTTAAAACACTATCAAAAGTCTGGAACCTTGTCAGTGATATTCTTAGTTATTTCAAGTGGCGTTTCTGTCCCTTGAAGAATTTGGTGATGGTTGCATATATCTTGCAGTTTCTATCAAATTTATAGCTTCACATATAGAATAGACTATTTTTTATGGTGAAGATATAGACTTCTTGCTAGTGTGATTTTTGAGTGATGTTGGGTTGTTGCCTCACTACACTGATGTATATTTATAATCTCTTATTCATATTGCATACTATTAGAAATTATATCAAGTCAGTTCAGAGTATTTAAACTTCAGAATATTCACTCTCGTCTTAGTTTGTACCAATCATTTTTTTATTTACTAATGAATGACAAGGATCTGATGTATATTGATTCAAGGTGGAAATGTGTAATTCTTGAATTCATTGTTAAGAAAGTCAATTACTCTAGCAGCTATGAAAAATCATAGATTTTATGTTCAAATTCCTTGTATAACATAGCTAAAATTTTGTTCAGTCATAACTGGATAACAAGAAATAATTACATTAGATGTATGTTTCATCATAATAAGTTATTCTGATTGGCTAACTGCAATCTCGCAATATTCCTTAATCAACTTCTAACATTCATGTTGACACGTGCTTCTACAATTAAGTGCACAGGTAAATTAAATAAAAACTTGATAGAAATCGTGTTTTCATGATCCTAGCTAAAAAATGTAATTATAAGTATTGAATGCTTCTTTTTGTAACTTCATAGGGTTGTAAAAGCGTTGACCCTGGGCACATTTTTAGAATGAAGCGCTTCCGAAATAGTTTTCATCTGTAATACTGCTTCCCCGTCAACCAACAGAAGAATTCCATATTAACCACTTCATCATTTACCAATCATAAAAATACTAACAGCCATATCAGGAATACTAATTGTATTCAGGTCAATGTTGTTTCTCCTCCATACCACTTCAGAGTTCTCCAACATAGGAACACCACATTTGATCTCCAGACCATTACCAGCTGTTGATGTAACATGAATGATCTCCAAGTCTTCTTCTATAACAGCATCTGCTACAGCTACAAATAAAAAACAACATCGTTAAAATTGCTTTTACCCCCTTTTTAAAATTTAATAGGAATGAATTCATTGTAGTGCTAAGCAGACCCCAACTTTTAATCTAAGTTCAAGTAATCCAAAACTGAATGAAGGTGTCTGACAGATAAAAACAAGAATGTGTCCATAGTACACAGATGCTCCACTCTCACTATAATTTTCTATGTTCAGTGGACCGTGAAAATGGGGTCAAAAATCTAATTTAGCATTTAAATTAGAAAGATCATATCATAGGAAACATGTGTACTAAGTTTCAAGTTGATTGGACTTCAACTTCATCAAAAACAAACTCGACCAAAATCTTTAACCTGAAGTGGGACAGACAGAGGAATGGACGAACATATAAATGGACCCGCAGACCAGAAAACATAATGTCCCTCTACTATTGTAGGTGAGGAATAAAACACTCATCATTACCAAACTACTGACTAAATATGAATTAATTCTGTTCAATAGTACCTGAAAAAGGTGTGATAGACAAATGAACAGACGAATGAAATAGTGAATGAAATATAGTCCCACTCCTAGAGAGGGTGTGTTAGTTCAACCAAAACGTATTGGGACATTAAAATCAACTTTTATATAACAATACTCACTGAATGCATTTAAGAAGTTGAAATGATCAAGTTTGCTGTCTTTGACTTCATACTTCAGAATGTCTAGTAATGTACAGATGGTAGAAATGTGCTCTAAGTTCTCAGCTACCTGCATTTCCCATAATTCATCATTGCTTATGTCACCATTCATGTCACGGTCATAGTAACTAAACATCAATGATGCTATGTAACCTTTATCTGCAAAGATACATCACATAAATGTAGTATGTTATATGGTTTTATATGTGTGCAATAAAAAATTCAAATATATATATAGGTAATTTTGAAGGAGTTACTGGTACTACTTAATTAGTACTGTACACCAACTTATTTCACAGATACTTTATTTTGCATTTAGCCTTTTATGATCGTTTCGTGGCAATTTAATCTTGTGATTGTAAAATTTACTTGATGAAGATAAATAAGGACAAATAGAAGCTTTACATATTCAAGGCGATTTATATTTGTGTTAATTTCTCTCCACATGAAAGTTTAGTTGGTTTACAGTAAATGAAGTATTGTTTAACTATGCTATATAAAATTAAGACAATAAAGTAGTGAAAAAAATACTTAATTAATATGAGGCAGGTGTAATCTGTGAAAGACGACAAAGTATGAATTATTTTTGTGATCATTTTTTGTGATCAGATATATACAAATTTGCAGAAAATCAAATAGAGGCCACTGTCAACTGGAACAAGTGGGTAATGCTAAAGTGCAATTGTCAAGAAAAGAAAAAAAAGTAAACAATTTTGCATTCACTAGCATATTATTTTTCATCTAATTGATTTTCTTGCTATTTTTAGTACTTTCTCTTCTACTAAAACTGTTAAAAAGAACAAGGATGTGAATATTGCTGGGTGCCGGATTTTCTTGCTGTGTTGACCTGTTGGTTGCCTTAAGCTGTTTTCTGCTCTTTGGTCCAGTTGTTGTCTCATTGACACATTCTCCCTTTTCTATTCTTAAATTCTTATTATTGCCTAGACTTTTGTACTTACTAGGAATTACATTTTCATCACAATGAGTCTCTCTGAATCTAACACAATGGTATCTCAATAGGTCTGATTTAAACTGTACATAATCTTCTTGTGAACACACTAAATCGTCTTCATTGAAATTGTCCAATGATTTAGGCATAACATTGTATGGTGCTTTAGTAGATGGCAGGGGTGTGGTTGTAATCTTCGGTTTTTGTTGCACTTTCTTATTTGAATCTGCTTTATCTTTCTTCCCTTCTTGTTCCTTATTGACAATAACTGGTTTGGGAATTGGTAACTCATTTAATTGTGGAACCATTTTCAGGTTTGCCTCTGCTATAAATATAAATACATATTGTATGAAATGTTGCAAAATATGAATAACTTGCAATAATTTCTTATATGGTTTTAAGTGTTAAAATTGTAGGATTTCGGTGTTTATGGTTGATTTGGTCTGTAACGTACAGTAGTTTTGATGACTTCTGATATTCTTTTCATGTATTATTTCATTTTTTCTCTTATTGGCTTTGTTTTTCTTCCTTTTACTCACTTTTTTTTTAAATTTTCAGTCTGCCAAAGAATCGGGAAGTGGTGAAGATACGATAACCAAAGCCAATTCAAGTTCAAATCAATTTATGTGCAAAATGTATAATGGGGCATGAAAATAACAGTAATTTCCTTTTCCTGTTCTGGTATTTCAAGTGTTATTTGGTTGAAATGCACTAGAAATTAACAACTAGGTGGAGGTAACTTGCTATCATTCTAACCAAAAGTTATCTACAGTTATCTCAAATTACCAGGCATGCAGAAATGAAAGAACTACCATTTTTAAGTCAGGATGAGGGTAACTCAATGTAGGATGGTTAAGTCAGCTGTTTAATTTAAAATACAGACAGTGTCTCTTGGTGTACACATTTTTTTCAATCACAACGTTTTATTTAATAACCTCCTTTAAGGAAGATGATAGCCTTAGCTTTACTTTCTATGTTATGTTTTACATACCTTGCTTTGAATGACATTTTTTAATGACATAGTTCAGATTTTTTCCCAAAACACAGGACTGATCACTGTACAGGTCACACTTCAGACTGTCGTAATTATATCTAAATCCAAAACAACTGTCAACATTACACATGTCTCGACATTTCTCCATAGTATTCATGTCACTGGACGTTACTCTGCAGGGCATCATTCGGGCTGACTGGATCTGGTGATAGTCACAATCTGAAAATACAAATATATATAACTTCACTTTTAAAAATCTATGTAAATTTACCCCAAAATCAGTGCTACTTGAAGTTATGAAGTCTGACAACATTTTACTGGAAGCTTTGTGATGTCCAGTAATGATGGTCAAATAGTGAAAAGGTATATTGATATTATTATTACTATAATTTGTTTAGTAAATCTATTCTGAAGAATTTTTAAAGAAGAAATCCCTTTAAGCAACTCATTCTTTCATTTAATGGTTGTCTTTCTTTTCATCAAAATGAATATTAACCTTGTCATTTGGAATGATTACTTTCCTCAAGAATTATTCAATTTTTTAGTAACATAAAAAATATTCTTAAATTAGCATATCTAACAATGTGCATAATGTCATAGGTTGACTTCTGATATGTAAACAGAAACCGTTGGTGTTAGATATCATATAATAACATAATGACATTCTACTCATGGCAGTTACAACTAAAATACATTATTATTTAGTTACTGATGGAAGTTAATGGGAAAATTTTGTTTCATGAATAAGATTTTGACCTTGAAAGAGACTCAATAAACAGGAAGAGATATTCAATGGAAATGGGGCAGGATTAAAACGCTTGCTATCTTTTAAACAATCTTCTGCTTCCCTGGTAATCTTGCTTAGATGACTAGCTTGGTGTGTGTTGTTGATGTTTTCAATGCTATTTTCACTTTGAATTTTAACAAGAAGCATAAGCAAGTCTAATGTATATCTTTTGAGCAATTTCTTTTGTTTTTTCAAATTGATTGCATTAATGAACACTCAGACTAACTCACAAGATGTTTTAATATGAATATTTTGTGAAAAAGACAATTCTCTTGTATATTCCAACATGATTAACTGTCTTCTTGTCTTTTAATGCCTGAAGGCTGAATACAATCATCTAATAATAGGTACTTTAATATAGCATTAAACCATTCAGTCCATCGCAAATTAATCATATGGGTAGTGTGTACAGTGAACTCAATCTCATTGATTTCTATGACATCAAAATTTACATATCTTGTGTATGTATGTGTGTATTTTTCCAATAATAAATTACCTTTAGGATTTGTACATCTCTTCACATAATAGTTTTCCTTCTTTTTATTAAGAAGTTCTATACAAGATTTGTCAAAGAAGATTTCACAAGCAGTTGACTGGTCATCTTTGGTAAGATATTGGAATGCTTCACAGCGACCGTGGACACAAGCATCATGACATTCTATCAGACTGGATACACTACTGGTAGCTTTACTACACATGAAGGGTGACTTTCCTGGGATCACTTCTAAAACATTGCATATATCACCTGCAAAATGTGAGACATTTGTAAAAAGCAGTGTAACATGTCAATTGAAATTTGTATGCCGAGCAAACCAAGAAATAATGAGTGGAATATTATGCATTTTGTCTGTTACACATTTTCTTGTCTTTGAAATGGATGTTGTTGGTTCATGGCTGTCATTTTTGTTAGAAGTAAATTGTTTTGTTATTTTTAAAAGTATTTTCATTAGAATTTTCAATAGAATTGCCTCATGAATGTTTTCAAGTCCGAGTATTTTTGGCTTTTTTCTCAATGTTGAATGCTGTGCAGAGTTGGGAAATATAGTCACACAGTAAGAAAAAGCCAAATTAACATCACTGTCCAAAATGGGAAAATTTACCATAAGAAATTAAGAACTGTCTTATCTTACCTTTTTCATTACATCTCTTTATATAGTGGACAATACCAAGGGCATTCATCATATCTATACAAGCTTTACTGTGGTGTACATCACAAATATTCTCATCTTTACGGAAGGTAAAGGCTGTACAGTTTTGACAGGAGTCTCGACATTCTTCATAAGAGTTTACCACACTAGTTTTTACATTACACATGGCATAGATATGCTCTGCTACAAGGTTAACTGGCTCATAATCACATTCATAATCTGTAAAAGTGAAAGTTTAGTAAAATCAAACATTTCTTTTCAATCTGAATGTCAGAAGTTCAAAATTAGTTGCTATTAAGATAGGTCAGTATGGCAAGTCTTGGTTCTCAAATTATTTTTTTTTGTAATGGTTTACTCTCATTGAAATTGATTGCAACTGATCAAAAAAGTAGTTTGCCTCCAGTTACTAAGTATTAAACTGTTGATTTTTCTGTTTGAATAGTTTTACGCTAGTCATTTTTGGGCCCTTTATACATGTAGCTTGTTGTTCCGTGTGAGCCAAGGTTTGGTGTTGAAGGCCTTACTTTGACCTATAATGGTTTCCTTTTTACAAATTGTGATTTGGATTGAGAGTTGTCTCATTGGCACTAATACCACATCTTCTTACATCTATTTAAGTTTTGGAAAATTGCTTTCAAAATACATGAAATATCATTTCACTTGTTCTATTAAAAAATGTTCGTTCATGCAATAATGAGCCTGAACAGCAGTAAACAATACCTGGATTGGGTTGACACCTTCTTTGTTCATAGAAATCCATCTCAGAGTTTGGATGTCTGATAATGTCAGTTGGTTTCTCAAACAGGAAGCATAGTCCACTCTTCTCTGCAGAATACTGGAAGGCAAAGCAGCCACTATTTTGTGATTTCTTGTCACATAGGTCACTGCATTCTAAGAGAGACTTGACAGAAACAGGCATCAGTATATCTCCCCATAGGATCCCTTCTTGTCCCTTGAACACGGTGTATTCACACTGGGTACCTGAAATTTAATGATTCAATTGAAAATATAATTTAAGATGGTTTGCTGTTATTATAATGTTATGAGTTACATGTTTTTATGGCATTTTCTTTTTCTTTTTCCGACGAGCAAATAAGAGAGCAATCTAAGAGCTGTGAGAATAACTTTCATAAAATAACTATGCCGTGTTGCAATGGACTTGACATTTTTATTTAAATATAACAATAAATTTTTAAAGCACTACACCAAATAACGAATTTTTAGAAAATTTTCATGTTTTATGTGCATATCATTTCAAACTCTTGCATGTTAAATGCGACTGCTGAAGGCATTGCCCTTTTAAAATATCTGTAGTTACACAGCTGTCAGGAATTTACTCAGAAAGGTAATTAAGAAATGACTGTAATATTTTTTCTGTCTATGAAGAAATAACATAAAAAATTGGGTGCACACTGAATAACGTGCGTAGCAGGTTATTTAACAGTGTGCACCACATTTTTAATGTTATTTCGAATAGACAGAAAAAAAATTACAGTCATATCTTATAATTTAATTCTAAATTCAGGAAAAAACGTTGATGACGTCACGGTCACATGACTAAATTATGTCTATGGGCTGATAACAAAATAACGTCAGACAATCAGAAGACGCATTACATCCAAAATTAAATTATTTCAAGATAACATAAAAAAGACTAGATAATCAATATAGCCAACTTCTAAGGAATTGAAACTGTATTTTTATATGTCTGCATTTCAAGGAATTTCTAAACAAGATTTCAAGGATGCAGCACAGTTCTAATTATACAATTTTTGTAGGATGCAGACCCATTTCCTTATTACAGTAAAATATGCAATTTGTCACTTTAACTTATGTAATCTGACAAATTGTCCTTGCGTTTTTTACCTACTTATTTAATCTGATTAGTAAAACAAAAACCGATAGAATCAGACAATAATAAATGAATTAGATGGATGAAGTATTCAGACAAAAGTCCAGTTATGTCAGCGAGAAACTCATCATATGAACATAGTACAATGTACCCTAGAGACTAATACAATGCACTCTAACTAATTGTATAAATTATAAACATTACCAATATTTGCTTCAAATAATTGACGTAAAGAGAATAATATAAAAACAGGAATTTTGAAGTAAATGTACTGGGATTATATCAGAGTATAATAATAGTGGGTGTTTACATAGTCTATTGTTGCATGCGTGCGTTTTGTGAAACAAATTGTTTAGATAATTGGCCATAGTCATGCAATGATGATGGATATATGCTATATGTATAGTATAACTGACATGTTCCAGTAAAATTATCCAAACATAGTTGTATACAATGACATAAACTTTAATCAAAGGATTGGAGTGTTGGAAAAATATCTTAAATTTTAATGCTAGATATAAATGTTTTTTGTTTTTTTTTGGAAAATATTGTTAATGTACATGACATACAGATATGGAGTCAATGGTTCATAAGATGGGTGTAATGTGTTATGCAGCAAATCTAGACAAAAATAGTAAATAAAGAGGTGTTGAATAATTGCCAATGAGACAACTATCCACTAGATACCTATTGACATAGATGCCTCCACATAAAGTTCATTGCAACTCCTCAACAATAACAAAAATTCATGCCGCACAAGCAAGATATAAAAGGCCCTGTGCATAATTTCAAAGATTCTAGGTGTCACACCACAAATTCAAGCACTCATATTTAGAACATATGCAAAAGGGGCCCTGCTCTGTTAAACATAGTGCTTTTGTTAATGTTATTGGTTAATGGTAAACTACCCATTTTTTTTAATAGCGTATACAAGAATGATTATATACCCTCATAAATAGGCTGTATCTTGAAATGTTCCTGTAAGTTCTGTCCACATTGTCCATCACGATTGACTTTAATATGGGTCTGTTTAAGGCAGGCTTGACGATGTAACTCACAGTGACTAGAGTATAACTGTCCATCAGAGCCACACACTGCCACTTTATGATGGTGACCTTGACACAATGTGGCATCACCACAAACACAGACACCACTGTGGCACATTCGCCCTGGTGAACATCCTCCATCATCCATACACAGTTCTGAAAAATAATTTGAAGAATTATGTCATTATTCTCTGAATTAATGGTACAATCCTCACTTCCTCAAGCTTTACTGTCTTTTTGAATCTGAATTAGTCAATTTATTAATTATTGCAAAGTTTCATAACAATAGGTTGAGGCAAACTAAAGTTGTAGAACAGAAATGAAAAAATAAATCTATTTCAATGTTTATAAAGGGGCACGACTCATGACAGCAAAAGTGATGCCACCAAGTTTTAGAACTTGACTTGTGTTTTGTAGTAATAAGCATTTTGTATAAGTTTTAAAAACATTTGGTTGAGGTTAAAGTTAAAGAACATAAATCAATTTGGGGATGCATAGACAAACGGGACAGACAAGGGTCCCCATTGCCTAGCATTTCAATAGCATTACTTTTCTGCACCCTGCAATACTGCTTTTTTATAGTATTATACTATTGTTATGAAAACGTAGATGCAATATATCAGACAATAAGACAATTACCAAAAGGACGAGGAACCTTCTTAGGTGGACAGTGATCATTTTGGAGGTATAATCATGTTAGAAAATCTGCCGTTCTAACTTCACAAAGTCTTATCTTCACCACATCAAATAATTGATATCTGATTCACATTTCCTGCATTTTGTGACATTTTGAATGATCTGTTTTATTTGACATTATAGATTTACATACATGGATATAGACTTCCTAGATTTATGTCTTACTTAATAATCCTGAGGATTCATTTATATTTGTATTCACTAGACTAGTGATTTTAGACATTTACAAAAATAAAAATAAGACATTTGTCCATGGTAAAAGACAGTTTTGTTCACCCCAAACATTAACTACTATTTTTTTCTGTTATTGGGTTGCAGACTCATTGACGTCTGCTGCTTCTCCCCCAACTCATATATCAAGTACATTGGGTTGCAGACTCATTGACGTCTGCTGCTTCTCTCCCAACTCATATATCAAGTACACCCACATATAGTGCTTTGTTACCACCAAGTTTTTATAGAGACAGGTAAAATTGACATCAGAATTCTGAAATCTGAAATGCTATTGATAATCAATATATAAATGTTTTAATATTATTCTCCCTATACAACGTACAATGACTCAAGTTTACGTTTTACGCTGATGTTGTAATCCATTGTATTTATTGAGCTTAGAATTTCTATATCAGAATTTCCAGAAACAAGATTAGTCAGCTTGTTTTTTCTACATGTCAGAGGTCAAATTTTATCGAAGTTTTTGCTGTCATTATTTTAATCATCACACACTGATTATTTAACGATTTTAATGATTATCTCATCAGCATTGATCAGTAGTTTTGGTAATCAATGATATCACAGCAAGACAAACATAATATCAAGGGAAATCATTGGAAGACTAAGAAATATATTCTATGAGTAAGAAAGCTTTAAACAGTGGCATTTTTATTGAAATTAATGTGATTTGTACTGATTCCCTGTCTGAATCAAATAACTTTTAAAATGAATCTGTTCCCTTGCAATACAACTGTGATCTGGTATTTATGATGCTCAGTATTACAAAATGTCTGATTGGGAGAAGAATGGGTCAGACATGTAAATGACATTGTGAAAGAGGAAATAAATATTATGCAAATAAATCAAAGAATATACAATGTGTCCACTATTTCCTATAAGACTAAAGGTCAAATGGATTTCTGTCGTCTTCATTTTACAACGATGATTTATTGCCATAACAACCGATAAACTTTTCAGTATGAGTCTAGCAGTCAGAATTTGATAACCAAAAGGATCCAAATTAGTAACCTAATACACAAATCTTGATTTCTTAACAGTAAATATTAAATAATGGTATATATCATTGGTGGATCTGGGGGAGTTGGTTCCGGGGTTTGACATGCTCTTCAAATACACACTGGTGCATGATATGATTGTATCAATTTGGTTTGAAAAAAAGCCAAGACAGATGAGAAACACAAAAGTTATCATGGAAATGCTAGCTGCACTGCAAATATCAACAAGAATGAAACAAGAACTGGAAGATGCCATAATAAAGTCTCAAAATCATAGTCACATTCTCATTAAATTCTAATCCTGTAATGATTCACCTACTTACAAACCCAATACATGTACAATGCTTTTACTATCCCTAACAGAATACCTGAGATTGCCCCCTGGATATTGGTTGGTTTGTGTTGTTCAGTCTTTAGTTTTCTATGTTGTGTATTGTATGCTGCTGTTTGTCTTTTGTTTTGTTTTTTTCTA
This sequence comes from Mytilus edulis, assembly GCF_963676685.1. NCBI lineage: Eukaryota > Metazoa > Mollusca > Bivalvia > Mytilida > Mytilidae > Mytilus > Mytilus edulis. The sequence continues at coordinate 36,028,070 of NC_092352.1, read as the reverse complement.
TTTTGCTATGGCGTTGTAAGTTTTATTTCAACTTATGGGTTTGAATGCCCATTTAATATCTTTCGCTTCTCTTTTACCCTTTTTACCTGATTGCTAAACATGTACCTTGTTAATCGAATTAGTCTGTTCATGGTGCACAAAACCATCTCTCTATGGTCAGTTAATATACTCATAGTTTAATAATGAAGGTCAAGGTTGATGGAGACCAAACATAACAATACTTACGCAGTGGTTTAGACTGTATGTATTCCTTTACCCCTTTGATTGGTGCTGCAGTTACAGACACAGCTTTTGTTGTCGGTGGGTTTGGACTTGTCTTTGCAACATTTGTTGTTTTAAAGGCAGGATTTAACCTGGGTGTTTCTGACAAGTCACTTTCTTTTTCAGGTTCATTGAAATGAGGTTCCACTTTATCAGGTTTTCCTGTTGAAGGAGTTTGAGCTTTTAATGTTGTTTTTGACACAGGGATTACATCAGGTTTTAATTTTCTTTTTGATGTTTGCAACCTTTGAGGTTTAGATGTAGTTTTTATTTCCTGCAAATCACCATTATTTTGTTCTTTTTCCTGCTCAACATTTGGATTGAAAGGTTTTTCTGTCTTGTAACTTAAGTCAATATAATTCTCATTTTCTGAAGACTTTTTACCAACATTTTTGTCCTCAATGTTAGTATCTTTTTCTATATAACCAGGCAGAACTAAGTCATTTTCATTTAACTTTTCTCTGATTTCCTTGTTATTTTTCTTTCCAGTATTATGTGCTGAATCTGAAGACTTTTCATTAATTTGCTTTCTAATATTGTCTATCGAAGCCGAGTAAGGTAAAACTCCACCATAAATTTCCATTACCAATTCTTCCCAAGACTTTTTACTTTCTAATTCTGTATTAGTAATTATTTCATCATTTTCCTTTTCATCTTGTTTTATTTTTCCTTCCAATGGCACATTTTCCTTTTCAAGATTTTCAACAATTTCCTCTTTATCGGCCTCTTTATCAAAGTAATTATAATCTTGATAGTTATCATAATCATCATCAATTCCATCTTCATCTTCCTCTTCACTACTTTCATCTACATTTACCTCAGCAGTATCCTCAAAAACATCATCTGAACTTTTCTTTTCAACATTTGCAATATCCTTACTGTTGTCAGTATTTCCAGTTTGATCAGAATGTGGTTCTAGTAGGCCCACAGTTTCTTTGTTATCCTTGACATCAGGAACTGGTTCCTTGCTATCTGTAACATGGCTTATTATTTTATTATCTGGTTCCTTGATTTCATACAAATTATGCCAGAGTTTATCTTTGCTCCCACTATCTACTTCATTTAGTTGACTCTCTGAGTCAAATGATATTGCTTCTTGATTAAGAAAAACATCATGATTGTTTATTCTTTTTTTACTTACTAGTTTCTTCACCTTTTTAATACTAGTAGGTGTTAAAACATCAAATGCAAGATTGAGACTACTGTCTGTTTGTTTAATTTGTTTTGGTAATATAAGCTCCTGATGATGAATTTCATCATTGATTACAATGTCCTTTTTACTATCATCATTCACTACTAAAGATCTTTCTGTCTGCCATCTATGTTTGTGTTTGTGCTTCTGAAAAAAAAAAAAAAATAGTGTAAGATAACTTTGTCTTTAACAAATTGTGACTAATTTTGGAAATCTTAATTATATCTACCTCTTTGCTTCACAAGGCCAATACTTACAGTTCAAAATTTGATACTTATCAGAGGAGTGGAGGACAGTCAAAAGAAACGATTGATGGTCATGAATTCTTAAGGATAGGGCTTTATCTAGAGTTAAAGGGAATTAATATTGTGAAGGATGATTCTTACTTAATGCAAAGACAGGTACTGCACCATGCATAAATCCATTAGGAAAGAATTAATAAATATTTTAATACTAATGTGCAGCATGTATTATAACAAACAGGTATGTTCAAATATGTGATTAGTATGTTAATGATGCACTGTCATGATATCATACCCATTAAGTTTTCATTATTAAAAAAAAAATCCAAATTTAAACAAAATATGGTAAGGCACAAATCTTGGGAAAACAATGAGTTAAATATACTTGTAAAGTATGTCTTTTGAAAAAAATCAAATTCATGAAAGAATCAAGTGTATCTGAAAATCAAAATGTTGATAAATGAGATGTTTTCCTCCAAATTCAAATCAAATCAGTTTCAAATCAGAATACAATCAGACCAAGTTTTCCCAGACTAATTGTCGGATAACAATGCATGGTTTCATTATCCTTAGATTTAATTCTGAAGAGTAAAACCATCCACTAATTTTACATATAAACTATCAAATTATGTTTTGATCAATAGCATTGCCAACAATTTAATTTCCATTTTTTGGTCATTAATATTTGTATTGTAGTAATTTAATATTTTCTTTCCGTTTTCCAAGCAAATCTAAAAGTTTAAACCATTAGCAGTTAAAATCTATAAATTCTGCTGTCAGTTCCCAGACAAAAACTTCAATAACAACACATTGTTAAAATGCATGAATTTTATGGTATTTTATTGGGAACCTAACCGAATTGATTGCTGGCAAACCAACTGACCTATTAGAGCTTTCTTACAAATTGACAAAAGGCATGAACCTACATAAACCAAGATTACATACATTTTCCCGGGAATTGTTCAAGCACAAGTTTCACGATTAATATTTTAATTTCATTATTGTTGTGCGTTAATCGTGTAATGACAAGGTTTACATTTATTTTTATTTTTATGAGTACCGTTTCAGCAAATTTTTTACATGGATCATCGAGCAAAACAAGGATGCTACAATTTTTTGAAAAACAGTTTTTGTGATAAAGTTTTTTTCTTAATTAATGTTATGGTAAATGACAGAAAGTAATATGAATCTTGTGATCTCAGGCAACAAATGCGTAACTAATACTTTAATTGCAAATTCAGTTCAATATGAACGTAACAAAGTTCACACTGTTAAACAAGCACTTAATGACTAAAAAAAGAGAAGAAAACCAAACAACAAGTTATGGGAACAAGCATTTAACTTCAAATGTGGGAGGGGATGATGGTTGCGGATTGAAATAGGAAAAATCCGTAGCTCTATGGTCCGCAAATAGTCAAAAAATAACATAAGGACCTAAGAGCTACGGTTCCGCAGCTAGGGTATAGACACATCACAAGGTGTTCATGAATATTACCCAGGGACAGGCGGTGATTCACAAGTTATTAAATGCGCACCTGTATATGACATATTATGAAGGTCATATTTTTCTTCATTTTATTATTGTGGGCGTTGCAAACATTGAATTAAGGAAGAATTTGTTTTTTTTCTATTTTTTCTTATTTTTTCTCAGGGAAGTGGACAATGTATTTGCATTGGTATTTTCTTTGGTTATATATGTATAATGCAATATTGTTATTTGTTTTGACAATTGTTGGTGCCTTTTTTGTTTTGTTTTTAGGGGTATGTTTTTCTTCTGTCCTCAATATATTTAGTATATTTTGCCGGTAGAGTTATCTCCTTTCACCTAGTGGTATTATATGTTTTTCTATCGTAAGTCCCGAAATCTATATTGCATGAAAATTAATAAGTGTCGTTGCATGTAGGGTAATGGTCCTTAGAAGGCTAACATTAAGGGTGAAATGCCATCGAAGTTCAATGACGATTCTGTGATTATGTAAAAATAAAGGATCCCTAAAAAGAGTCTTACGTATGATTCATCAAGCATACGTACCTTTCGTCAATTTGTAAGAAAGCTCTATTATTACTTACATAAACTAAGAAATGGTCTTATCTTATTGTGATTTGACTGTAACTGTTGCTTTCCACCTATTGCAGTTCATTCAAAATCTGAGCCCAAAGAAATTTGATAAATAAAAAAACAAGAGTGCACACGCTGAAATGTCTCGCCTTCTATACTAATCATTGATATTATGCTGATAGTCCTAAGTATAAAGCTTAGTTTTATTACAACTGTCTCATAAACTTAACATTAACCAAGATAACTAAACAAAGACCAATGAACCTTGAAAATCAGGTCAAGGTCATATGAACCATGCCAGGCAGACATGTACAGCTAACAATGCTTCTATACAACATATATAGTTGACCCATTACTTATAGTTTAAGAAAAATAGACCAAAACACAAAAACTTAACACTGTGCAATGAACCGTGAAAATGAGGTCACCGTCAAATAAAACCTGCGCGACTGACATAAAGATCATAAAATATTTCCATACACCAAATATAGTTGACCTATGGCATACAGTATTAGATAAAAAGACCAAAACTCAAAAACTTAACTTTGACCACTGAACCATGAAAATGAGGTCAATGTCACATGACATCTGCCCGCTAGACATGTACACCTTACCATCATTCCATACAACAAATATAGTAGACCTATTGCATATAGTATGAGAAAAACAGACCAAAACACAAAAATTTAACTACAACCACTGAACCATGAAAATGAGGTCAAGGTCAGATGACACCTGCCAGTTGGACATGTACACCTTACAGTCCTTCCATACACCGAATATACTAGCCCTATTGCTTATAGTATCTGAGATATGGACTTGACCACCAAAACTTAACCTTGATCACTGATCCATGAAATGAGGTCGAGGTCAAGTGAAAACTGTCTGACAGACATGAGGACCTTGCAAGGTACGCACTTACCAAATATAGTTATCCTATTACTTATAATAAGAGAGAATTCAACATTACAAAAAATTTGAACTTTTTTTTCAAGTGGTCACTGAACCATGAAAATGAGGTCAAGGACATTTGACATGTGACTGACGGAAACTTCGTAACATGAAGCATCTATATACAAAGTATGAAGCATCCAGGTCTTCCACCTTCTGAAATATAAAGCTTTTAAGAAGTGAGCTAACACCGCCGCCGCCGTAGCCGCCGCCGGATCACTATCCCTATGTCGAGCTTTCTGCAACAAAAGTTGCAGGCTCGACAAAAACTATTCAACTGGTCAAAAAATTTAACACACTGCTGTAGAAAACCAGTCAAGTCATTAGATTGCAAGGTGATGAATAAAAAATATTTATAATCCTTCAAATCATTAGTTCCACTCCATTTCTATTATGATAATTTTGCTAAAAATTTCTATGCATATTGTTAATGTAAAGTAATTTGAAAGGTGAGAGGTAGTGTTATTTAATTTTCTGCCAGACAGACATAAAATCATTAAAACTTAAAATTGATCAATGAACCATGACAATGAGGGCAAGGTCATATTAGAACTGACAGTCAAATATGTACATTTGACAATCATTCCATACACCAAATTATATACAGTTGAACTATTGATTACAGTATTTGAGATGCAGACTTTACCTTGACAATTAATCATTATGAGTGGTCAATGAAATGAGGTTGAGGTCAGGTGAACTATGTCTGACAGACACATAGACCTTGCAAGGAACCCACATACCAATTATAACTATCCTATTATTCATAATCAGTTGGTTTTTTTTTAAGCAGTTGTTGAACCATGAAAATGAGGTCAAGGACAATGGACAAGGTATAAAGCATCCAGGTCTTCTGCCTTCTAAATTATAAAGCTTCATATTAATAGTTATCATGGCCACCATCAACTAGTTATCCCCATTTCTAATATTCTGTTATAAAAAGGCGAGAAAAAATTTCATTTCAGGAAATTCCAATACTGTAAAATTATTTTCTACAAATATGAAACAACATACAATTCATCAAACATGTTATATGTATCAATTCCACATGAGAGAAACTATAAAAATAATCGACCAATGTTCATAACATCATTCTAATTTCACTTTCGTAGGAAGATATCAATACTATCCCATGCATTATTTATCCCTGTAAAAACTAAAGTGACTCATGTATAACAAGGTGATGAATTCAAAATGCATAAAGTGACGTCAGTCCATTTACAGTAAGAACCTGACATTACAGAAGATCAATATGTATTTATGAAACTTTGATTAATTTTCATTAACCATAGATACGAAATAACATGGAAATTTTTTACACAAAAAAAACATATAAAGAACCATATCATCAAAAGCGATAAACTGAATAAAAGTATAAATGTACTTTAAGTTTAATTTTTTAAAGGCTTGCATAATACTATTCCTGCAAAAATTGTTGTAATTTGTATGATGAAGAATGTGTAATTATCGGTTTGATTTTATCACTATTTGCTTTTGAAATTGGATTGCACCAGTGACTCAGGCTTGCTGCACAATATATGGAATAAAACATTTACAGTAAATATAAAGAGTACTAGAATAAGTGTGTCTGTTCATTTTATTCAAGTTCCAATTAATCTAAAACAAAATCAGACTAAGAAAAATTTATCTAATTTATTTAAAAATTTAGAATAATTGCAGCTTAAACTAATACATTTTTGTCCCCTGCAGATCTGTTTCATTTACCAGTCATCCCTTTGAAAACCTGTTTTATTTACATAAACTTTCATTTCAAGTCATACACCAGACATTTTCTTCCCTAAAGCATCATAAAATTTATCCCTCTTATTTCATAGCAGATTTCTTAGCAGACGCAGCCCTACCATAAACCAAGCACTGTAACAACTCGAGCAAGTACACATCTCTTAAATACTTTTCTGATTTAAATGTACAAAGGATCGAATCATTAGAAATTTCTCCGTCAGCTAAACTCTAGAATGGACGTTGAACCATACAAGATCAATAGAGATACATATCCATACTGAATTTCAGACTAATTAGCTTAGCGTTAAAGTCTTATGATTCATGTAATATGATGTAATATGCAGAATCAATCAGCGCTCGACATGATAGAAATAACTTAAACTACTTTTATTATCAGATGAATTGAAATTAAGAATAAAACAGAATTTAAACAAGGCTTTGTTTATACATTTTACTAAATATTGTAAGCCAATTAAAAACCATGTTGAAAGGATGAGCATTCTAGAAGACCTTTTCTATTTATTAAGTGATAAAGAAATATTATTAAACTTTTTATGTTCTTTGAAATTTTGTGTCATGCTATATTTATCTCTGTTATAACAAAACCTCGTTTTGAGAAGAGACCAATTTCAATGAGCCGCATCTCCTCTAAAATCATACAAAGTTGGAAATATTTGTGATTTGAGGTATAATTGCAGTGTTTAGCACTTCCTTAATTTGTCTTTGAAACAATCTTTTTTCAACAGAAATCACCAATTTTTGAGAACATAACCAAATTCAAAAACCGTTATTGATCTGTGTCTTATAAGCTGTTGTCCATGCATAGGGGATGTACTGCCTGTGAAATTTAAAAACTCTTTTGTGTCAACACTTTCCCAATTGTAATACTTTTGGCAGGCATCTCCTAGTGAATTCTAAAATAACAGGCATACGATATGAAGTCTCTGGTTTGATATATGCATGGTGTATCAATTATTACAGTAACCTGAACGGTCTATCTAATATGTAAATAACAATATTTTGTCTGGCCCCCTAAAAATGATTGAAATTAAAAAAATTAACATGAATAGGAATGGGGGGTCAAGAATAGGTGGTATGTGTCTTATCGGTAATTTTAGTATATACTAAGTGGCCAAACATTTAGAGAATGATGTGGCACATATAAGAGAAGTTATCTGAAGACTAAATACACCATAACAGACATATCTTTAAAAATACAGAATAGCATACACCTACATACAAATTACATCAAGGTAGTTGACTTTTAACCCAATTTCCTCATTTTATAAACTTAAATGATGGAGAGGGTTTATAAATACATTATACAAGAAAGGAAGTAAGATAGTAAATTCTATTAAGTATGCCTTTAACATCTATTATACACTGACAATACCACTGTAAACGTCTTACTCAGAGAACTCAATTTAGGTTAATTACAGTAATGATTGGTCCCCTGTTGGACGAAAGTGGTTTCAGTTATTGAATAATTATAAAACACTTTCAGACTCTTTTCACATAATAAAAGTAAATTACATTTACTATCAAAAATCCAATACTTATCGACAATTCGGAATTTCAGCTTTTTGTATTTGTTTATTTCACCAAGACTTTCTTCAAAGTCGTAGTGGGAATATAATAATTAATTTCTAAACAATAATGGCAAAATTGTGTGTGTAATGGACCTTAATGTTGTTGATATTTAATTAACTTATTTTCATAATGTATAATACTGAATTTTGATGGAAAAATTGAGAATATATATTGAATCTATATTCTTTTTAAGATACCCAACAAAGAAGTAATTGTGTTTCATCCGCTCTCCTAGGAGACTTAATTCCATAACATACCGTCAATTTCAACCTACTTCCTGGAAAAATCTTGGAAGCAAGCTGATTATACAAAATGTTTATTTATGAACCAACTCTGTATACAGCTGACTTAAGTGTTTGCCAAATCTACTATTTTAAAAAGGACTTTTGTTTCTTATGTTTTATGGGTTCACTTTTTTTGATGTTTTAGATAAAATAAAATAGCTAGAACTGAGAATGGAAAGAGGGAATATGTCAAAGAGAACACAACTCGACCCAAGAACAGAAAACATCCCAAGGCCCCAATGAACCGCAATGCAGCGAGAAAATTGAGCTTCAGCTGACCCCTTAACAATAATATATACTAACTTAAATATACTACATATAGTAAAGATAGCAAAGAGACAGTCTAAATAAACTAACGACACCATTGCAAACAACAAAAAAGACCAACTAACTAGCAACAGCATACAAAACACAACATAGAAAGAACTGAACTACTCTAACTTGGGAGTGTTGCACTCAAATCTTCTGCAAGAAGTTGGTAAAATTCAAAAAATTTATAATACAAAATTGACTACCTGTATATTTGCTTATGAAACAGAAAGGTAAAAGTATTTGTTTTCACTGTTTCTCTCTAAATTATGGTTTAAAATACAGCTTTAAAATATGATTTGTGAATCTATTTTTCATTTAAACCTTATTGTACCAATACTGTGATAAATCTAATTTTTCATCCCTGATATATCTACTGGTTTATATAATAACACCAAATTAGTGGAAGATCCTGACGTTTTAAAGGGTGAGATTTTATCTGATGACATTTAATTAATACTATTGGGATTATATTTGATCTGACTTATATATTTTATAAATCTATTTAATGTTTCATTTATCAAAATGTAACACAATGCAACCCCAGAACAATTTAATATAATGGACTCTTCCTTATATTACACTGTTTTTTGTTAGCTGTCTTTAATATCCAATTGTATAATTTCATATAAAATGTAAATCATTCTGTTGTATCACAAAAGCTATTTAATCCCTACGACCTTGAACTTATAGATCGGAAGCATTTGTATTGGTATTTACTAGTCCTATCTTTCTTGATGTTTTCGTCTTTTAAGAAACTGGTGCTGATTCTGATTTTAGACTTTTGATAGTCTCTTTTAATATGACTTTCACATTATTTCTAAAATCAGGCGATTTAGGAACAGATTATCATACCAGTATTACTGTGAATACATTATTATTCATTGAATACCAAATTTTGCAGATTGCATGCATAAAGTTGAACCCCAAATTTTAAGATTCAACAAAGCACACTTATATTTATTAAAATACGAAAAGATGTTGTAAGATTATACCAATATGAAAACTCTAAACCAGAAATCATTGACATAAAAGTTAACAACCACAACCACCAGCAAATCTCATATCACATAGTAAGCAATAAAAGACCCTGCGATGACTCTGGAAGCTATTTTTACACTCATGAAAGTCGCAAAAAATAAATCACTCACGAAAATAATTTGGTTTACAGTAAATTACACATGTACATATCTAGAATCCTGACTGAAAAAAATAAACATTGTGGCTTTTAGTCTTTTAATAGGGAAACAGTCTACCATTATCTTGAAGGATTAAGATAGTTATCTAATATCTACTTGTATCCATTGAATTGAAAAGAAACAAGAATGTGTCCCCAGTACATGGATGCCCCATCCGCACTATAATTTTCTATGTTCAGTGGACCGTGGGGCATAAATAAAATGCCTGGAAGAACATTTTAATGAACTTTGGTGTGGTAGAATGCATATCACTGAGTAGCAGCTGCTTCTTCTGTGAGATATTATCAACCAATTTTCAAAGTAATCAAAATTCACTTCATCATTGTCAGAATTTCTCTGTCAACAATTTTTTTCTTACATTAAAATCAATAATCATAAAGTTTTAATATTGTGTACAACTACAATTATGTATGCATAACCAAACACAAACAGATAATTGAATCTAACACAAGTTGAGGAATTACAAATTTTAAGGACACTTGTCTGAATACCAAAATATAATTAGCACTCTCATGAGTATGTTAAGTTCAAATTACAATAAATTTATTCAAATTTTAGGATTTTTTTTTTAGAATTACCCAAAAGAATACACATATGAATGGCTTTTCTCACTATTGAAACAGCAGAAATGATGATATTAAGCAATAATTTCCAATTAAATGAAAAGATGTCCCTGTTACAATGTGCTTATGTTTCCTGTTAAGTGTTGATCTTATAAGGTTTTTAGATTGTTGCTGAATAAAAAAATGTTTTAATTGCTCATATTATAGCATATTTTGTAAACTCATATTACAGCATGTTTTGTTAACTGTCTATTTTATTAATGTTTTTGTGACTCATATTATAGCATGCTTTTTTAACTGTCCATGTTACAAAATGTTTTGTTAACTATCCATGTAACAAAATGTTTTGTTGACTGTCCATGTTACAAAATAGTTTGTAGACTGTCCATATTACAAAATGTTTTGTTGACGGTCTTTGTTACAATGTTTTGTTGACTGCCTATGTTACAAAATGTTTTGTTGACTGTTCATGTTACAATTTGTTTTGTTGACTGTCCATATTACAAAATGTTTTGTTGACTTCATGTTAAATATGTTCTGTAGACTCATGATACAAATGTTTTGTTGACTGTCCATGTTGCAAATTGTTTTGTTGACTGTCTATGTTACAAAATATTTTGTTGACTGTTCATGTTACAAAATGTTATGTTGACCGTCCATGTTACAGAATGTTTTGCTGACTGTCCATGTTACAAAATGTTTTGTTGACTGTCCATGTTACGAAGTGTTTTGTTGACTGACTGTCCATGTTAAAATGTTTTGTTGACTGTCCATGTTACAAAATGTTTTGCTGACTGTCCATGTTGCAAAATGTTTTGTTGACTGTCCATGCTACAAAATGTTTTGTTGACTGTCTTTGTTACAATATGTTTTGTTGACTGCTCATGTCACAATATGTTTTGTTGACCGTCTATGTTACAAAATGTTTTGTTGACTATCTTTGTTACAAAATGTTTTGTTGACTGTCCATGTTACAAAATGTTTTGTTGACTATCTTTGTTACAAAATGTTTTGTTAAATATTACTATGCAGTATGATCTTTGCTCATTGTTGAAGGCTGTATGGTGACCTATAGTTGTTAATTTCTGTGTCATTTTGGTCTCTTGTGTCCAGTTGTCTCATTTGCAATCATACCACATCTTCTTTTTTATATCAAATTGTGCTAGATTCTACAAAGTTAAAAAAAAAAAAAAAAAAAGACCTTTATAATAAAAAAAAACCACCTTGAAATGTGTTCATAACATCACATACTCAATTTATAATTGCTTTGTTGTTTGTATCATCATTATAACAAAGTAGTTTATACCTTATCTTTTGTCAATCATCTCCCAAAGGTAGATGGTATACATTGATCTTACAAAATTGATCTACTAGGTGTCTTTTTTTAATTTTAAATGGCATTTTTGTTATTGGAAACAATCAGGCTATTGAAGGTGAAACTGATAAAAAAAATCTGAAAAAAAATCATTAAATTTTCTTATAACAGCTTACTTTTGTTAAAAAATACTTTTCAAAAAGAATAAATTTTGTAAAAAAAGTATCAAGGGGATTGATTTACTTACAGAAAAGTGTGAACATCTACCAATTTGGAGAATAAAATCAGAGACAAATGATACTGACAGACTAATGAACTATTTCTACTTCAATCAATGCTATGATTTTTACACTCAATGCTTTGGTTTTTACACTCAATGCTATGGTTTTTACACTCAATGCTATGGTTTTTACACTCAATACTTTGGTTTTTACACTCAATGCTATGGTTTTTACACTCAATGCTTTGGTTTTTACACTCAATGCTATGGTTTTTACACTCAATGCTATGGTTTTTACACTCAATACTTTGGTTCTTTTGCTTAAGATAAAACTAATTAGTAAGTGGTTGATGAAAACAGAATAGTATTTAATGTCCATATAAAGAAATGTATAGGTGAAACATAGGTCAATTGTTAGTTTCATTTTCAATCAGAGTCATTATTTGAGGTTATATGATTCAAAAGGTTTTTAGGTATATTCAGATACTAATATTTAGGTGTAAAAGAAAAATTAAATCAGAGGGCAGAAAATTTATACTTTTCATTAAGTATGTTTACCAGATAACGGACTGATGCCATCACTGTTTGCATCATAAATTTCGTAATACTCAAAAGGAACTTGGTTATTCATGTCACTTGTTGGTACTAAGATAGATTTGAAAGATTACAAAATTTTGCCTTGGTGATACTGTATATTTTAACATGGTTGCACAAATAAATTATATGAACTTACAAGGCAAACAAAGCCTCTAATATTCCCTAGATCTCCACAGAGATTCCCTAATCAATAAACATGGAACAATAAATGAAATATTAACCATGATAATGCTTGGAATTCTCAGATGATTTATTCACTTCAGCGATTTTATACAGCTTGGTAAAAGCATTGTTTTAATACTACATCTGACAGTCTGTCAGTTTTAATATCTCATATTATCCAAGAGAACAATGAGAAAAAGGACTACTTGATTCATTTTAATGCTGCTAAAATATTTTTGAAATGTTACACGAGTTTGAATATCCTTTTAATATTGTTCATCTCTCTTTTCTACATAGATCTCAGGATTCTATAATTTGTAAATATTTACTGATTTCTATTCTATTTTAACCTTGAATGAAAGAAAATGTAGCCTGTCTGTAAAATTTGAATAATTGCAATAGTAAACTGACACCTAGCTATCAGATGCGTATGAAATTCAAATAATGAAATGAAAATAATTTTCAATCCTATTCATAAAGATAGGATTAACCACTTGAGTTCCTCGTCAAATGCGGAAATAACAAGGAATTATTTGAATCATGCGTGCATAGCTAACCCTATCTATTTGGGTAAGTTTATTATCAATTTTCCAGAATTGAAAATTATTCCCAATTCAAATAATTCCTTCCTTAAGTTTACATATACTTCTATCAAGATTTGCATATCATCAAACAAAAAGAATATTATTTACCTAAAATCTACGCCAAAATCCTGAATGTTTTCTTAACCAATAGAGCATGAAAATGATGCTGTATTATATAAATGCCATAAGATTAATTCATTGCTGCTTGTTTAATTTCTATATGCCATATGTCAAAAGAATATATACATTTCAATGCTACTTCACCTTCATATTACAGGATAAAAACCACATATGCTATACTTTTCAAGATAAAACCACATATGCTACACTTTTCAGGATGAACCCACATATGCTATACTTTTCAAGATAAAACCACATATGCTATACTTTCAAGATGAAACCACATATGCTATACTTTTCAGGATAAAAACCACATATGCTATACTTTTCAGGATAAAATCCACATATGCTATACTTTCAAGATGAAACCACATATGCTATACTTTCAAGATGAAACCACATATGCTATACTTTCAAGATGAAACCACATATGCTATACTTTTCAAGATGAAACCACATATGCTATACTTTTCAGGATGAACCCACACATGATATACTTTTTAGAATGAAACCACATATAACAGGCTATTATTTGAACTTGGAATTATTTTTAATTATGGAATTTGCTTGATTTCTTGTCATTGATTTTTTTAATAAATTCCATGTTTATTCTGTACTGAAATGTTCTGTGCTGCGCACAACACTTTCTATTACAAAGAAAATAGTATATTTTCAATAGAATGTACTGTGCCGCGCACAACACTATCTAACCAAAATACATTATATGGAAAGTGTTATTAACCGCTCAAAAGATTATAATACCAAATAAACATGGAATTTATCAAAAAATCAATAACAAGAAATCAAGCAAATTCCATAATTAAAAATAATTCCAAGTTCAAATAATAGCCTGTTATATGCTATACTTTTTAGGTTTAAACCATATATGATATACTTTTTAGGGTGAAACCTGCACATATGATATACTTTTCATGAAACCACATATTTTATAACTTTTAGGATGAAACCACATATGACATACTTTTCAAGATGAAACCACATATGACATACTTTTTAGAAGAAAGCCACAAACCATTTACTGTTATTCTGTCACCCATAGTTACTGATGAAAACACTTGATCCAGAAAGCTAAATCTACCTAATAATAAGGACAAGGTCAGATGATAACAATTGGCTGATAATATAATGCCTCATCATAAACAACTTCCATACAAATTTTGTTTAATCTAAGTGAAAGAGGGAATAAGATCAATAAATATTGTCAATTATGAAAGCTGTTAGAAAAGTGATATCTAATAATACAAGTATCTGAGATGCCTATGTTATGAACCCTATTAGAACTTACAAAAACAGCTTTTTCTTTTGAAAAACAATTATAAATAGCAAAAAGAACAGCTGAGAATCACTTTTAATTAGTCTTTCAAAGGTTAGAAATAATTGTAATGCTCTGCTGTACCCAGATTACTGTTGTAATCTAATATATTGTTGGTGACAAAATACTCAAAGATTTATTTTTGACAGACAAGAACCAAAAATTCTTTATTACATAAAATTTGTTTCCTCCATAGGAAAATTGAATTCCCATTACACAGGACATCCTTACTATTACCCATTATGGATGACATTTCTACGCCATTGTAATCCATCATGGCTATTTGTGAACTATTTAGAGATCACAAGCAGGAAAACTACATCAAGATCAGAATGAAACAACAAAAATAATGGCACTGATAATCATCAGGAACAATACCAACAGATATGTCACACAACTGAAATGGCATTAAAAACTTTCCAGAAATAGGACATTTCAGCCCACATAACATCATCTATTATTTCATTTCTACTAGTACACTGAGGTGTTTTACCATCTCTACCATAAAGCCATATGTGATCAGAATAAACTAGAGGCTCTAAATGCTCTAAATGCTTTGGGTTTTGAGTTATAAGCCAAAAACTGCATTTTACCCCTATGTTCTATTTTTAGCTGTGGCAGCCATCTTGATTTGATGGCCAGGTCACCGGACACATTTCTTAAACTAGATACCCCAAAGATGATTGTTGGCAAGTTTGGATTAGAATGGCCCAGCAGTTTCAGAGGAGAAGATTTTTGTAAAAGACTAAGATTTACGAAAAATGGTTAGAAATAGACTATAAAGGGCAATAACTTCTAAAGGGGTCAACTGACCATTTTGGTCACATTGACTTATTTGTAAATCTTACTTTGCTGAACATTATTGCTGTTTACAGTTTATCTCTATCTATAATAATATTCAAGATAATAACCAAAAACAGCAAAATTTCCTTAGAATTACCGATTCAGGGGCAGCAACCCAACAACAGTTATCAGGGCAGATAGAACTTGACCTGATAAACAATTATACCCCATGTCAGATTTGCTCTAAATGCTTTGGTTTTTGAGTTATAAGCCAAAAACTGCATTTTCCCCTATGTATAATTTTAGCCGTGGCGGCCATCTTGATTTGATGGCCAGGTCACCGGACACATTTTTTGAACTAGATACCCTAAAGATGATTGTGGCCAAGTTTGGATTAATTTGGCCCAGTAGTTGCAGAGGAGAAGAATTTTGTAAACGATAACTAAGATATACAAAACTAGAGGGTCTAAAGAGCCTGTGTCGCTCACCTTGGTCTATGTGAATATTAAAGGAAGCAGATGGATTCATGACAAAATTGTGTTTTGGTGATGGTGATTTGTTTGTATATCTTACTTTACTGATCATTCTTGCTGCTTAAAATTATCTCTATCTATAATGAACTTGGCCCATTAGTTTCAGTGGAAAAATGTTAGTAAAAATTTACAAGTTTTATGAAAATTGTTAAAAATTGACTATAAAGAACAATAACTCCTAAGGGGGTCAATTGACCATTTCGGTCATGTTGACTTATTTGTAAATCTTACTTTGCTGAACATTATTGTTGTTTACAGTTTATCTCTATCAATAATAATATTCAAGATAATGACCAAAAACAGCAAAATTTCCTTAAAACTAACAATTCAGGGTCAGCAACCCAACAACGGGTTGTCAGATTCATCTAAAAATTTCAGAGCAGATAAATGTTGAGCTGATAAACAATTTTACCCCATGTCAGATTTGCTCTAAATGCTTTGGGTTTTGAGTTATAAGCCAAAAACTCCATTTTACCCCATGTTCTATTTTTAGCCAGGGCGGCCATCTTGGTTGGATGGCCGGGTCACCGGAAACATTTTTCAAACAACTAACCCAAAAGATGATTGTGGCCAACTTTGGATTAATTTGGCCAAGTAGTTTCAGAGGAGAAGATTTTTGTAAAAGATTACTAAGATTTACGAAAAATGGTTAAAAATTGACTATAAAGGGCAATAACTCCTAAAGGGGTCAACTGACCATTTCAGTCATGTTGACTTATTTGTAAATCTTACTTTGCTGAACATTATTGCTGTTTATAGTTTATCTCTATCTATAATAATATTAAAGATAATAACCAAAAACAGCAAAATTTTCTTAAAATTACTGATTCAGGGGCAGCAACCCAACAACAGGTTGTCTGATTCATCTTAAAATTTCAGGGCAGATAGATCTTGACCTGATAAACAATTTTACCCCCATGTCAGATTTGCTTTAAATGCTTTGGTTTTTGAGTTATAAGCCAAAAACTGCATTTTACCCCTATGTTCTATTTTTAGCCATGGCGGCCATCTTGGATGGTTGGCCGGGTCACCGACACATTTTTTAAACTAAATACTCCAATGATGATTGTGGCCAAGTTTGGTTAAATTTGGCCCAGTAGTTTCAGAGGAGAAGATTTTTGTAAAAGTTAACGACGAAGACAGACGACGACAGACGACGGATGACGCCGGACGCCAAGTGATCAGAAAAGCTCACTTGGCCTTTTAGGCCAGGTGAGCTAAAAATGGTTAAAAATTGACTATAAAGGGCAATAACTCCTAAAGGGGTCAACTGACCATTTCAGTCACGCTGACTTATTTGTAAATCTTACTTTGCTGAACATTATTGCTGTTTATAGTTTATCTCTATCTATAATAATATTAAAGATAATAACCAAAAACAGCAAATTTCCTTAAAATTACTGATTCAGGGGCAGCAACCCAACAACAGGTTGTCTGATTCATCTTAAAATTTCAGGGCAGATAGATCTTGACCTGATAAACAATTTTACCCATGTCAGATTTGCTCTAAATGCTTTGGTTTTTTAGTTATAAGCCAAAAACTGCATTTTACCCCTATGTTCTATTTTTAGCCGTGGTGGCCATCTTGGTTGGTTGGCTGGGTCACGCCACACATTTTTTAAACTAGATACCCCAATGATGATTTTGGTCAAGTTTGGTTAAAGGCCCAGTAGTTTCAGAGGAGAAGATTTTTGTAAAAGTTAACGACGACGGACGACGAAACGACGACAACGAGGATGGACGACGCCGGACGCCGAACGCCAAGTGATGGGAAAAGCTCACTTGGCCCTTTGGGCCAGGTGAGCTAAAAAGCAGGTGCTTCACTGCAACCTGTATAATTTCTTCCTAGAAATATTGGTTAGAGTACTAATGATAAAACTGAACTGTTGACCATATCTGCATAACATAAATTTATAAAACAGGGCAACTTTATAATGAAATCTGGTTTCATATATTGTAGTTGTATTATGCCTTAAACCACTGTTATTAAATACTTAAGCTTCAATTCTTGTCTTAGAATTACTAAAAGATGAAACAAAGTAATCTTTGATTACAAAGGCTGTCAACTGATGTCAGAAAACCAGAAAATTCAGTACCAGTAGTTTGCATGATAATATTTTGTAAAATGACTGTGAAATGATTTGAACAAAAGTCAATGAAACAAAAAATGCAGGTTACAGTGACCCACTTTAATCTAGCTGAACACCTTCACACCAGTTCGTATCCACGCTCGAGCTTACATTTTATTAATATGTAGTCATTAAAATATATATGAACTTGTAGTAAAATCAAATTCAACAATGCAGTAAATGTAGGTCACAGTGACTTACTTTAGCTTGAATTCGAACCTACCTTCTAGAATGCATTCATACATGAATTATATACATGTTCATATTTAGAATAATGACTAAATAAGAACTTGTTGTAAAACTTGACCAAAGTCAATGAAATGGAAAATGGTGGTTACAGAAAACTTAATTTTGTGCATGGACATTGACATTTAGATGGACTGTAAATTGCTGACCAGTTTTATACAAATCTTTCTATATCCACCACTGTCCTACTAAGTAAAAAAAAATAAAACAAACAGACACCTCATCATAGATTGATTTGAAACAAATCATAGGAGATATAATGAGACAGGCCTCATCAACAAAAAAATACTTGATCAAATAAAATGCTCTCACAGAAAATCATTAATCAATAATGTATAACACATTTACTGGAGAATTAGTCAAAATTTATCTTTCAGAGTTTGCCGAGTTTGTTACTCAGAAAGTGTCTCAGTACTAGATCATCTGTACTAAGAAATACATCTAGTCCTAATGAAATGTTGACATACAAAACCCCCAAAAATAAGACCATCTTCATAAAAAATATCTCCCTCATACAGGCAGTGAATTTAATCCTTCCATCCCATCCTGTCAACTTTTTTAAAGAGAGGTGAAAATACCAAAGGAAATCTAAAGTCTAAGATAAAGTGACAACAATATGATAAAAAAAAAGCCCAACAGAACAACCTTAGTATACAAAACACCTTAGAAAACTAAAGATTAAGCAACATAAACCATTTTATATGATGAAAAATATCTATAACCAGTTTTCTAATATATAAAACAGTTCACTCTTTGATTTCTTCATCAACACTGATGCTGACAGTAAGTGATAAAGCCCAAAAGGAAAGTCTGTTGGTATGGTTTCTATAATATTATACAAATAATCTGTGCACTTGTTTAGACGTTTGTCTTCTATTATACAAATTGATATGTTATAACATTAGTAACAGATTTAAATGCATTACATTTTGAGTATAAGATTTTCTCATCAAGAAAGGATGAAGTGAAGAAGATGTCCATCAGACAGACATATTCAGAACAACAGAATGTCTATGTGTTATGAATGAAAACACAAATTTGTATTCAAAATTCAACAAAAGCTGGATTTTTAACACGCAAACTAATGAAGTTACAGTACAAGAGAAGTCATTTTATATTATTTCTACTCCAATCATTGCCTTTCCTACTAATCTTAAATAACACAAGGTTTAAATAAAGTTGTATTAGGTTACACTTTCAGAGACTTAGCTTTCACCTAGGTCTGAATCAAGTCAAAAACCTCAATAAATAGATTGATCACTTGATTGGTGTTTTACATCACTTTTAGCACTATTGGTCAGTTTTTATAGTCGGAGGCTGCTTGAGTGCCTGGAAAGAACCACTGACTTTCAGTAGGAAAACTGACAATTATTGAATGCCATATACAGAGGGGGGGGGTCAGAAAGGTCTCGATCCCGAAATCCCAGTCTTAAAAACAAGAAATCCTGAGGTCTCTAATTTTAATAAAAAAAAAATCTGACATCCCGAAATTGGAAAAAAGAAATCCCGGATCCCAAAAGGATCTATCCTGAAATCCTGAGCTTAAAACACCCTATCCTGACGTCCTGAAAAAGGTCCTGCCCCCCTCATATACACCTGCCATGTGCACGATTCAGACTCATAATATCAGTGTTGACAGGATAGTGATCGATACAGTTACATTTGGACTGCAAAGAACACTTAGGCCCTCAATTAATAAAAACTTTAATATAACCTAGTGTCTACCAAAGAAATATGACTCTTCTTGGAGATAGGGACAAAAGTATTCAGCTTACTGTAAAGGATGATTCAAGGTTCCCAATGAAATTAAGATCAGAAAAAGATATCATACAGGGTTGTCAATATTCCATGAATATTCCTTCTTTTATTACAGCATCATTTTTCACCAATCAATAGTACACAAAAGATATTCTGTCAGATATGCTAATATATTCCATCAAGGAACCACAATGTTCAGTCCTGTTAAGGTTTCAAGCAGAAAGAAATGAATTAAGTTAAAAGATAGAGATAAGATCTACCAAAAAAACATCAATATAATGTTTACTTAGCTAAACAAAGGCATCAGAATTAATTTAAAAAATAGAATTAATACAGCATACTTTCTTCAATCTCAAACATGTCAAGAAGTTAAATGACCAAATAAATCAATTTTTTTCCATCAATAAAAATCTGTCCGATTTAAGCTTAGATGCTTGGTAAACTGAAAGAGAAAAATTGCAGCCTTTAAAAATGCATTCATCAAACAAAAGAAAATTCTACTATTTAAGACAAGAGAGTTTAAAATGTCATTGGCTGTCTGGACTTAGGCATAGGCTGTCAATAGCAATTCATGAGTTAGTTCGTTGTTAGGACTTCAATGTAAGCCGGCAGCAATTCATGAATGAATTGGCTGTCTGGACTCTAATAAAGCTGTATATAGTTTTGATGAGTATGATGGCTCTCTTCGACTTCAAAATATGATGACAACAGCATGTCATGAGGGGTTTGTATGTCAGGACTTCAATATACGCTGACAGCAATCCACGAATAAGTTCAATGGATGTCTAGACTTCAGTATGTGCTGTTAAAAGTATTTCTTGAGTAAACAGCATTTTATGTTTTGTTTGGGTACCAGTACTAGAACATAAGCTGACAGCAATTCATTAGTAATTTGGCTGTTTGGACTTCAATATAGAATGACAATAGCAATACATTGTATAAGAAGGAGTTTGATGTCTAGACTTCAATATAGCATATGTTATCAATAGCAGTTCATGAATGAGTAGCCTGTCTACTGACTTCAGTTAAGGCTGCCAATAGCAATCCATGAAGGAGGTGGTTGTCTAGATTTCAATATATTATATGCTATCAAAACCAATCTATGAAGGAGTAGGCTGTCGATAGCAATACATGAATGATTTGGTTGTCTAAAAATCAATTTAGGCTGTCAGCAAAAGCAATCTGCAAGTTGGTTGTCTAGACTTCAATCTAGGCTGTCAGTAGCAAATAAGTGAGTTAGTTGTCTAGACTTAAATAGGCTGTCAGTAGCAAATTAGTGAGTTGGTTGTCTAGACTTCAATTTATGCTGTCAGTAGCAAATAAGTGAGTTGGTTGTCTAGACTTCAATTTAGGCTGTCAGTAGCAAATTAGTGAGTTGGTTGTCTAGACTTCAATTTAGGCTGTCAGTAGCAAATTAATGAGTTGGTTGTCTAGACTTCAATTTAGGCTGTCAGTAGCAAACTAATGAGTTAGTTGTCTAGACTTCAAAATAGGCTGTGACTATAGAACTTCAGATGTGAACATAGAATATAGATACAGGGCAATTTTCTGACATTATTTTTCATATGTACAAAAGTCATTTACCAGTAACAGTATTAGTCTGTACCATTCTTAGACAACTGCTTACCTTCTTTTTTCTCTCATTAAACTGTTTTAGCTGACATCAATTTAAGAAGGAGTTGGTTGTCTAAACTTCAGTATTGAATTATTTACACAGAATGCCATATAATGAAATGCCAATATATTGAATAATTTCAAAATCCTGATTAATTTTGGTCTTTTTGAAATAATACAATTGACATTTCATCATGCTCATTACTACAGTTCATTTCTTTTACAAGTTCAGTTGTAATGTTATGTTGGACGTTCAACCTGTAGATATTCCTCAAAATCCAAATGTCAAACCTCAGTAATATTTCTTTTACAAAATGCTGAAGTTCTTTCATATGGTGAGCAATTTCCGATATTAATGCTGAACAAACAATTACTATAATGAATGTTATTATTATGTTATAAATGCCAAGCAATCGATTGTAAATGAATCATACTTTATATCTACCTAAATTGTGGGAAAATAAGGACTCAAAATAACAAGTATGCTAACAAATTGTCATTTATTTTTAAGACACTTATTTCTTTCTAGATTTCAAACAATTTTCGTTCGAAGAGGAAAACCTTTTATTTGTATATCTATATCAACTATGGGCGGTGGAAAATTAAATGATTGGTATGGATCACAATGTGGAAAACCTTTATGGAGACTAAAGTTGTACAGACTGTAATCTTAACCAGAAAATACATCCTTAGACTCATCTATATACCGAAGCCAAAGAACCATGAAATATGAGACATGTGACTAATTGATCGAGTTTCCTAGATGTATCTTCGATCTGTATATATCTAATATATATGTGAAATGCTGTGAACACACAAGCTTACACCTAAATATGTGCCAAAGATACGCCAATAATCTTCTCAAAATTTTAATTAAGCCTAACAATTAATACACTGAACTGCTGAAGTCAGTGAGATTAAAATGTATCATTAAAATCTTCCAAGCATTTACATGTAGCAGACTACAAAGCTATAAATTCTTGTACATACATGTATAGAATTGCATCAGTTAACATCTGATCATTTATTTACATGGTAGTATAATAGGATGATAAATATCTATACGTAGACAGTCTCCATGTATTGGCTATCTATTAATGTCATATCTATAACTGTAGTCGGGAGATGAACTAAAGTCTCCATGTATTGGCTATCTATTAATGTCATATCTATAACTGCAGTCGGGAGATAAACTAAGTAAATGGAAACCATTTATGCTTTACTTTGGAATCTGAAATGATGACCGATGTTACATCAGGAAGCAGTTACCATAAAAAGCGAGGAAATAAATTTCCGACCAGCTTCCGAATTTGTAATACATTATTCCTTTAACAGCTTAACTTCAGGATGAACTCAGCTGATTAGAACACATTTTCTGTGGTCAATATTTTAAGAGATAAAACTATGGTATCCTTTATAAATTCTACAACAGGCATATATTGATTAAATTTTATACTTTTATGGAAAATTTAATTAAATTCTCTTCTGCTCGAGATCATTTTTAATAAACTTATAAGTATGAGCAACTGAAATAATGATCAAGATTATTCTATGAAATTCTAGTTGATTGGAATTCAACTTCATCAAAAACTACCTTGACCAAAAACTTTAACCCGAAGTGGGACAGATGGATGAATGGACAGAAGAACAAACAGATGCACAGACCTAACAAGTGAAACTGCAAGCTACTGCTCACTGATGATACCCCCGCCGCAAGTGGATAATATTAATAGTGTAAAAATATGCAAGTGTTCGGTAAACAGGAAGTTGTCAAGTGATGAATCTGAAAACGCATCACACGGTATAGCTGACTTATAAAAATCCTGAAACCAAATTTCAGAAATCCTTGTATTGTAGTTCCTGAGAAAAATGTGACGAAAATTTTTAACTTGGTTATCATGTGTAAAATCATACAAGTGTTCGGTAAACAGGAAGTAGTCGAGTGATGAATCTGAAAACGCATCACACGGTATAGCTGACTTATATAAATCCTGAAACCAAATTTCAGAATCCTTGTATTGTAGTTCCTGAGAAAAATGTGACGAAAATTTTCAACTTGGCTATCATGTGTAAAATCATACAAGTGTTCGGTAAACAGGAAGTTGTCGATTGATGAATCTGAAAACGCATCACACGGTATAGCTGACTTATATAAATCCTGAAACCAAATTTCAGAAATCCTTGTATTGTAGTTCCTGAGAAAATTGTGACGAAAATTTTCAACTTGGCTATCATGTGTAAAATCAGACAAGTGTTCGGTAAACAGGAAGTTTTCAAGTGATGAATCTGAAAACGCATCACACGGTATGGCTGACATATATAAATGTTGATACCAATTACAGAAAGGGTGGATGTGTAGTTCCTGAGAAAAATGTGACGAAAGTTTCATGGGACGGACTGACTGACTGACGGACGGACGGACTGATGGACGGACGGACGGACTGACAGACAGAGGTAAAACAGTATACCCCCCCTTTTTTAAAGCGGGGTATAAAAACATAATGCCCCTAGGTGACGCATAAAAAGCAAATATTTAAAGAAGAGCATATTTCAAATAATCAATGCAAATAAATAAAGAACTACCTTGTAGCAAATTGTATGTGAATGAGATAAAATTGAGAATTGAGAGATAGCTGATACATGTACATGTATTTACTTTTATAGCAGATAGCTCTACATAAAGTGATATAAGACTTAACCATTACTTTGCCCAAAAATCGAACCTGAGCCTTTAAAATTTCCATATAAATATTATATGAGCTGCATCGGATAGAAATCAACCTTATGCAAGTTCACATATACATGTACATGCCTTAACTGAAGACCTATTGATGGCCTTCTGCTGTTGTCTGTTCTATGGTCGAGTAGTTGTCTCTTAGACACATTCCCAATTCCCATTTTTAATTTAACTTAATACTTTGATTGTTTTGGAACATTTAAATAAGAAATAATAGACGACTTTGGTCTTTTTTTGAAGGGCTCTTATTAAAACAACTCAATTTTCAAACAATTATAGTCTTTGCATAGAGATTTTTTCAACCAGAAATAGGATAACAAATGTGTTGATATTCATTTGTTTACGGTTAATTTCTAAACAAACAAGCTTGATATAGTGAGTTACTGAATATATCAATTGTTTTCTGTATCAATAGTTGCTGTCTGTAATATATACATTAACTGTTCACTTCAAATTAATATCCTAGTACTGCTCTACTGTTCATTGTGACAATTAGTTTGTGGCTCAAATTTGACAATAGAAAAAACCCTGGTATAATGACTTAATAAACACCATGTTATATAAATCAGGTTTAGGCATCAATTTCCTATTCCTAACCATAAAGATAAACTACCAATTATATCTATCATAAAGTGCTATTAGTAATAATTATATGTCTTCCTTTGTAGGAACATATTCCAGTAGAACAAAAGCTATAATGAGAGAGTATACAACCCCTATTTAACACTAGCCACCAGAAACAGATAAGATGATTGAAAGTAGTGAACAGTATATCAGTATTTTTAGACATCTTCTTTAACAAAGAATAGCTGAGAAAAAAGAAAACCATCTTTAGCAGCAGATGGAGACTCCATCCATAATTTCACTCATTGCAAAAGAATTGAAACTTTTTTACAGAATCCTTACCTCTTTGTCAAAGTATTAAAGCATTTGCAAGTCAACCTGTCCCATTGCAATAACACAGTAAACAAGAGGCTCTCAAGAGCCTGAATCGCTCACCTGAATTTTTTTGGTTTAATCTCTCATCAATGATTATTTTGGCTTTTCAATTTATTTAAATGTTCTTTGAATCGTCCTATTTTCTTCAAAAGCAAAAAAAAATCATTTTCTCCTATGTTCTATTTTAGCCATGGGAGCTATGTTTCTTGACATACAAGGAAATGAAATATAAAATTTATACTAGATACTCTGAAACTCTGATACTCATTTAGCCTAAGTTTGGCTGAAATTGATACAGCAGTTTCATAAGAGAAGATTTTTTAAAGTAAGTCAACATGATGAACAAATTGTGAAAAAAGTCTTTAAAGGGCAATAACTCCTAAAGAGGTCAATTGACAATTTTGGTCAAATTGACTTATTTGTAGATCTTACTTTGCTGATCATATTTGCTGTTTACAGTTTATCTTTATCTATAATAATATTCAAGATAATGACCAAAAACTGCAAAATTTCCTTAAAATTACCAATTAAGTGGCAGCAACCCAACAATTGGATGTTTGATTCATCTGAAAATTTCAGGGCTGATAGATATTGACCTAATGAACATTTTTACTCCATGTCAGATTTGCTCTTAATGCTTTCGTTTTTGAGATATAAGCCAAAAACTGCATTTGACCCCTATGTTCTATTTTAAGTAACGGCGGCCATGTTTTTTGACGGATCAAAAATCAAAGCACACACTTTGTGCAGGATAATCTAAGGAACAACCATGCTAAGTTTTAACCAAATCCATTCAGTAGTTTCAGAGGAGAAGATTTTTTAAAGTTAGCAAATATGATGAACAAATTGTGAAAAATTGTCATTAAAGGACAATAACCCCTTAAGGGGTCAATTGACAATTTTGGTCATATTAACTTATTTGTAGATCTTACTTTGCTGATCTTTTTTGCTGTTTACAGTTTATCTTTATCTATAATAATATTCAAGATAATGACCAAAAACTGCAAAATTTCCTTAAAATTACCAATTAAGTGGCAGCAACCCAACAATTGGATGTTTGATTCATCTGAAAATTTCAGGGCTGATAGATATTGACCTAATGAACATTTTTACTCCATGTCAGATTTGCTCTTAATGCTTTCGTTTTTGAGATATAAGCCAAAAACTGCATTTGACCCCTATGTTCTATTTTAAGTAACGGCGGCCATGTTTTTTGACGGATCAAAAATCAAAGCACACACTTTGTGCAGGATAATCTAAGGAACAACCATGCTAAGTTTTAACCAAATCCATTCAGTAGTTTCAGAGGAGAAGATTTTTTAAAGTTAGCAAATATGATGAACAAATTGTGAAAAATTGTCATTAAAGGACAATAACCCCTTAAGGGGTCAATTGACAATTTTGGTCATATTAACTTATTTGTAGATCTTACTTTGCTGATCTTTTTTGCTGTTTACAGTTTATCTTTATCTATAATAATATTCAAGATAATGACCAAAAACTGCAAAATTTCCTTAAAATTACCAATTAAGTGGCAGCAACCCAACAATGGTTTGTTTGATTCATCTGAAAATTTCAGGGCTGATAGATCTTGACCTAATGAACATTTTTACCCCATGTCAGATTTGCTCTAAATGCTTTCGTTTTTGAGATATAAGCCAAAAACTGCATTTGACCCCTATGTTCTATTTTAAGTAACGGCGGCCATGTTTTTTGACGGATCAAAAATCGAAGCGCACATTTTGTGCAGGATATACTAAGGAACAATCATGTTAAGTTTCATTCAAATCCATTCAGTAGTTTCAGAGGAGAAGATGTTTGAAAAATTGTTAACGACGACGACGACGACGACGGACGCCAAGTGATGAGAAAAGCTCACATGGCCTTTTAGGCCAGGTGAGCTAATAAACATGAATAATGAATTTCTATATGGTATATGTAAGAACTTTTAAAATAGTTCTCATTAATCTTTTTTTTATATCATTGTTTGTATTGTATTGTATTATGATTTTTTTTTATGTTGTAATGTTTATGCCCTTTGGGGCCCATAATTGGAAATAAAATATCTTCTTCTTCTGTAACCAGCTACATATTTTATCATAAATTTTGTGAATTTTGCCTCATTATGTATGAAAGGAAAAATTAGGGGTAAATGTCAATAAGGAGTACAGCAACCAAATGACCAAAATCATCCTGAACAATAGACAGATGTCAATACATTGAACAATGTCCAGCTGTAAGGCCATAAAAAAGAATAGGTTTGTTTGCCCAAACCCTACCTACCCAGAAAAAAGCTTCCTACTCAAATTCTTTTATTGTCCTGATTTGAAGAAGTTTTTTTTTAATCAGATAGGCATGAAGACTAATTAACATCCGATACTTCAATTTCTTTAAAAAAAAATAATTTTAAAAATGCCTACCTACCTACCCACTGTCTTAACCTTGGGTAGGGTTTTGGCAAACCAAAATATTTTTAATTGTGGCCTAAACTGCCCAGAGTTTAAATACATTTCCCCTTTCGTCATTTTTACTCATATCTGCAAAGAAAGATAGCCTAGGATAACTGAATAATTTTAAGCTCATCAATTGATTTAGTATTGGAATCATTTGAAAGTTGATTGAAACAAAAACGAAAAGTTGCACCGGTTGTCATGCTAAGCATACCTATACTTATAATTCCTATTACAGTAAAACAAGAAGAATTTGTTGACAGATCATTAAAGTGCTTGCAAATTAAAAGTCATGACCAGACATCATGGATAAGCTGTTGACCAAATATGAAGTCATTTGGTTCAGCAGAACCTGCGAAAAGTAAAAACAAAACATTTGGCAGATGAACAGATTGACAAGTTGGTTGCAATATAGAACCCACACCTAGAGCCGTGGTATAATTATTCTTTAACTTTTGTTGTGTAACAGCAAAATGGAAAAAGAATTTTAAAGGGGCACTAGCTGTCAAATTCATTGTAACCGATTTGACTCAAATTCTCATATTTGGTTTATAACAATGTAAAACATTTATCCAAACTATCAAAAGTCTAAAATAAACAGTTTACAGAGCATGGGGTAGATAATATATAGGTTCGTTTCGTGTGTATTTTAGTCCAGACGCCATCTAATTAACTATCGATTTGACCTCAGATGACCATATAAGCGATGTAAACAAAAATAAAGATACGAATAGATTAAACCAACACGTGCAATTGCATTTTTATAGGTCTGTTTGATTTTATTTTATAGATTAAAAATAGATGTTTCTCATTGTTTTTAACCATATAAGAATGATTTTAAGTGCATCGAATTAGTAATCAAATGATTTACCGTAGTTTCACTTTCATTATTGACATTCTTTTTCTTTAAATAACCAGTACACGTACAATGCATGCGTTGTCAATCTCTAGCTAGCCAGACTAGGGGGTTAACTTGAAGTTCACATGAATACCGGTTAGAATGATGATGACGTTTTCACTTGCAAGTGAATCAGTAAAAAATTATGTTTAATCGCTTATTTCAACAAAATTAAAGGAAATTGATTGCTAAAAGCAAATTATTATTTCATTATTCCAATTTGATTAATGATTGATCTAAAAAAAATATCATACTTTATTTTTATATATATATCGTAGCTAGTGCCCCTTTAATATGTCGGAAAACAATATGCAATAGATTATATAGCAAAACTCCAACTAAAAAAATCTTCATCTGGAAATTTCACACTTTAAGGTTTGAAAAGATTCTTAGACAGCTATTGATAATTTACAATCTGCCAATATTTTGTATTCAAAATGACAACATGAAAGATAATTTATAGATGAAAATTGATCAGTTGGCTGATACTTGCTAAATCTTAATTAAAACTGATCAAGCTGAGGGAAACATCATAAACTATGGTAATGACTGCCTAACTCAAGGTCTTGGTGACCTAAATGAGCTACTTGGACTTAGCTTGAATATAAGACTCTTACAGATGCACCCTTATGACATGTTACAGAATAGCAAGAATTGTAAACATGAAATTGCTAAAAATGCAACTTTTCATATAATTAATTTCATGGTTATAAGGGCCATAACTCTTTTAAAAATAATTGATCTGCACAGCTTTTCAACTTCTTCCAAGACATTGCAAATATGAACCTATGATATAAGTTTCATATAAATCTGGCAAGAATTGTGCACATCAGAGTGCTAACAATGCAACCTCCATATAACTAATATTTCCAATGGGGCATAACTCTTTTGAAAATAATTGATCAGCACTGATTTTCCAACTTTTCCAAGACATTGCTTATATAACCAATGATATAAGTTTCACAAAAAACTGGCAAGGACTGCACAAGTACATAAGAATGGATGCAAGACATTACCCATGATAATTACCATGTCCCTCGCAAAAGGGAGGGTAGCACTTAAGGCCCCCTCAGAGCTGCCAGTGGGGGCATAATAACACTTAATGTCCCCTCTGCTGCCTTTGGGGGATAAAAAATAGGATTTACTGCACTTGACTTTGTTAAATCAATGAACTACATGAACAACGTTTATAGATCTTGTATAGATCTTACCTTTTCATGTGGCCTGGAGAGGACAACAGACAGACAACACAACACTACAATAGTCACTATGATATATCTTGCTGCAGACATGATAACAGTATCATCTGAAATACAGACAAAAACAATTTACATAATATACTGAATAACAATTCCCTCTTGTACACTTACACAGCAATTCACAATCGGTAATAATCTATATGTCTATGGCAGAACTGCAAACATTTAACAATATCTGTATGTATAAAGGTATTTATATAATGGTAAGTATTGTTTATTACAGTTACAGTTTGACAGAGAGGACCTAATACCTGTTTATAGCAATTGGGCATAAAAATATACAACTTTATGTGCTTAATTGTAAGTTGAAATCTTACAATTGCGTTGAATCTACAAGATTTTTGTAAAATACAACCGTAGTTCTTCTTCGTACCTTGTGAATTGAAGACCTGGTCCAACTTTGTGACATATGCATGGCCAATACAAATACAAATATTTTGTTGAAGAATAGTTTAATGGTGGTTGCTGCTTATCATGAACATGAGGAAGCTAAATATTGAACCAAACCAAAGGTTCAATACAGAAAAATTCTACAAAAGTGTTGTGGAAGCCATCATGATTTTGTTAACAATTTTTCAAATATCTGTGATATGTGCGACTGGTCATCCTCCTTTCCTTGATTGTTACATTCCTTATCAATAAGGCAACTAATCATTTAATTTTTACTTGCAATGAGTAACAAGACAGGTTCCACTACCGCAGCAGAAACTGCTTACCCGTCAAGAGCACCTGAGTTTACCAAGTTTTTTGGTGGGGTTCTTGTTGCTTAATCTTTCTAAAATTGTGTTTTGTTGACTGTAAATTGTGTTGTCTGAAATTCTTCAACTTTTTGGTTTTGATTGCCAGTTGGTATATTATTTTGTGTTCTTCCCTTGATTAAGATTTAACTAGAGAATATAGAGAACTAGGTGCTAGGGGCTGTCGTAAACTTGCAGTGAGGTTAAATCTTTTCTACTTTGTGTGTTAAAGCCTCACTGTGACTTTGAGATGAAGAACAGCAATACATGTTCTGTTCCTTTGCTTTTTCAGTGTGTTTTTTTGCCATGCATGTACTGATCTTATGTCCTATATCCTTAGTTTTTTATCAAGGAGTAAATTAATTGTGGTCTGTGTCCACTTACATCAAAATACTGCAATTCTTTGAAACCCCAAAAACCCTATTTATCTTTGCAATCTTTATATATGAATCTTAATCTCAGACCATCAGGTTTATCAAATTGAATATCTAAATGGATTCTTAATTAACTTAAACTATGCAAAGTACTCCTAAACATTCTAAAGAACTAAAATGTAATTAAGTTTTTCAAGAAACATTTCAGTTTGGTTAAATTAATTTTAATGGATTTGTCAAAGATACTAATGACGTTTGTTTGAATTTTTAATGATGTCATGAATCTCAATTAAGACAATTTGAAGAATTTTAAAGATGCATGATAGCGTGATGCACAACCATTTTTAAAATATGCAAATTATGATTTATCATGAAGTATTGAACGTAAGCCGCAGAATAAAATAAAACTGATCAATTTATCTTTAATGGTGTATTTGGATTATATCATATCTAACACAGATTAAGATAATACATCATAGTATAGGCTACAAGAAAATCAATTGTTAATTACATGCCATTCTCAAAGTGTTGAAATATCAATGAACTCTTCATCAACTGTCAAATGCATACTGTTGTGAAGGAATTAGTCTCTAGGCTTCAATACTAAATCAACAGGAAACAATCCTAATTCATTTTATAGAACTAAAGCTAAATTCTGATTTACCATAATAAACCCTTAAACTACAACATTAAGCAATTCAGTATACACTTACAGTGGAGTCTGGGAAGAAAAATTACACAACATTATGATTTTAAACTCACAAATTTTCAACAGAATTATTTTTCCTATCATCCAGTGGAACCTGAATTAAAAGTAACCATTCAAATTAAATCTTGGACAACCAGAACATATAATCAAACTCTCAAAACCAGTGGTGTTAAACAACCAACAATCAATCAATACCAGAAGAAAACCCAGGGGGTTTCAGGAGTTGGAACTTGCAACCCCCCCTTTTTTTGGACAATCAATTCATTTGAATAAGGACATATGGTTTGAACACTCCCTTTTCTTCCTGGGTTGGTATTTCCCCCTCCCCCATTTTAGGGTCTTGTAAAGTATAATGTGGTATGAGTTTTGCTCATTGTTGAAGGCTGTATAGTAATCTGTAGTTTTTAACTTTTAAATTAAGATTAAGTTATTAGAGAATTGAAATGACAGATTCAGCAATGTTTCCATTTATAAAGGGACATAACTCAAGAACGATAAAAGTGACCACCCAATTTCATCTATAGTTCATCTGTTTTGTGGTACATTGTATTAAGCATTGTGTTTAAGATTTTTAACATTCGGTTGAGGCAAACGAAAAAACAAAGTTTTATAAATTGTTACTTGGATGGAGAGTTGTCTCATTGGCACTCATACCACATCTTCCTATATCTATATAAGAGAACAGAAACCAATTTTTGTGGCAAACTTACACAACAAATGTAGACTGATGGTACACTTTTAAATGCACCCTCCAGTACAGTGAAGGCATGAAAATACTGTATCAAAGAATACAAGTAGGTACTGAAAATGAGGTGTAAGTACTTAAACTGATAAATAAATGAAACCTTCTGTATATATATATATAAAATTCTTAAAATTCTTATATGTCGTCAACAAACATGACAAATGATGTTCTAAGTTTGCATAACAATGAGATTCATACATGTACATGTACACCTTAAACATGTAACAAGGAACTATTTGAATCTGGAATAATTTTGAATTCTGGAAAATTGATGAGAAATCTATACTGAAAACTAGTGAAAGTAAAATTAACCTTAGCCATGCACGCATGGCTAACCCTATTTAGTTGGGTTAGTTTTCATCATACATTTCTAATCAATATTACAGAATTCAAAATTATTCCATATTCAAATAGTTCCTTATTATGTATGTTCATGATGTTATAGTGGTTATTGGTACATTGTATGTATTTCTTTTTGTCAGCTGAGTTTCAACGTTTATGTACATGCAATTTTTAAGAACTTCTACTGGGAAAATTGAAATTTATATTCTAAGAAATTTAATGGTAAATATAAAAAAAAACATCATTAAGGCCTTCATGTCATTGTCACATTCTGGTAAATCAAATAAAAAGCATCCTGTATTTTCAGAAATCATTATGTGCCTTTAATAAAACTATTGTTGGGCAAATTACAAAATATATGAGAAATTAACGAAACCAATTTCAGGAAAAACTGTAAACAAATTTTATAAGTTTAAAATGCAAGATCAATTATTGGACTTTGATCTTGATTTACTATGATTGCCAGTTTCCTACTGACTGTTGATAGTACTCTCCTGTTACTCAGCATTCATACATCAATAAATACTGGCTGCCATGCTATAGTTAAGAGTGCTGATGGTGTTTAATGATACAGTGTAACCTTCCTAATCTGACACCCGAGTATTCCAACATCCTACTATAACTGACACATTTTTCTGGTCCCAAAATATGGCTATCCTTGCAGAAAAACATGAGTAATCTGACATCCTGGGCCATAAAAAAGAATAGGTTTGTTTGCCCAAACGCTACCTACCCAGAATAAAGCTTCCTACTCAAATGCTTTTATTGTCCTGATTTGAAGAAGTTTTTTTTTTAATCATATAGGCATGAAGACTAATAAACACCCAATACTTCAATTTCTCTTTTTGAATAAAAAAAAAGAAAATGCCTACCTACCTACCCACTGTCTCAAACTTTGGGTACGGTTTAGGCAAACCAAAATATTTTTAATCGTGGCCCTGCTTAATCCCACATTTTTTTCTAGTCCCCCAGTGTGTCGGATAACACAGGTTACACTGTATTTTTAAGTTATTGCAACGCTTTTATACATTCAGTCTGATTAAAACCAGCCCCCAATATCCAATTACTTGCCTTTTTGAACAAACGCAAGTGGATAGTGGGGGCTGGTTTAAATCAGACTGTTATACATTTACAATATTATTGAAACAATAAAATTCTGAGTAATAAAATATATGACAATAGGATTTAAAAAAAAACTTCCAATCAGTTCTTTGATGTCTTTATAAATTGAAGAAAAACAAAACCCAAGGGAACATTTAAAGTAGTCTATAGAAAAATTTTGGATTTGAAATTTCTACTGGGAGTAACTGACTAAGAATCCAATGTTTATTGGTATTGTCTCCAGTATGGATAGACTCATCAAAATATTCATACTGGGCTTCTAGCTGTACTAACTTGTATGGATACAAGCATCCCACAGCTATCATAACTTCACTTCTAAAGCTCAATGAAGCTAAATGGGAGGTTTATAAATCTATTAAGGCAGCAGCCTTTATACAAACTGTTTATATAAGTTTCTACTGAACTTAAAATAAATGCAGGGGCAGTGAAAAGCTCCAATCACCAAAAGTTTAAAACACAGGCCAACAACTCAAAATCATGTAGCTTTGATTTTGGTATAACCACAACCTTTTCACTAATGTACAATGCATAATATATGTAATAATGACTTCAATCTGAGACTTCTATAACACAGTGTGTTAAACAAATGTTAAGTAGTCTCAGTTGTGTTATAGTAGTCTCAGCTTCAATATAATACTTCAAGAATTGTTATGCTTTAGAGAATGCCATTTCAGTTTGGTATTGTTCTAATACCTTTATGACCTTTTACAAAAATATAAAGGATTTATAAAAATTGAGAATTATTCATACCCATAATAATACTAATTAGCACAGGTGAATAATATCTTATCCCTATTGGGATTTGAAAGTCAGAGTTTTGACATTAGAAATTTCAATACGAATAATTCATCAGTCCCTTTATTCAATTCAATTCAATTCAATATTTATTGGAAAGAGCACAATAGATACAGACAAAGTCACTATGTATATATAGTATGAAAATAATTTAGTTTAATTTCCCTGATTTTGAGTCTGTGTTATCATGGTTATCAATGGTAATGGTAGTCTCATCCTGCTATAACTAAACTGTTTTAATACATTTCATTTATTATAAACTGATTTTTACAATTAGCATGTAAACGAATAACCTTAAATGATCTTTGTTTAATTTACCTGAATTTGTCCAGAAGTCACAATTTTTTTATGACTCAGTCAATATTTAAACAGATTTAATAATTTCCTGGGTCAACTGTACATATGTCCATATCACTTAAAACTGGCTAAAATCCTGAGAGTGTCAACAACATATGCTGTCATTCGTAAACACAACAAAGAAATCAAATCATTAATAATTCTCACCTGGCTCCTTGTTGCTGCAACAAGCAGTTGTGTGCTAATTATAAATTTAAAATGGCCACCGGACTGGTTCTATATTTATCCGGAATCGATTTTCCATCATTGGATGAGCAATAAAGTTAATAGCATTGTGAACATTTATGGATTTTACTTTTTCGTAATGTTACTGTTACAAATATTCTGACTGCTACTATAGACCTTTGTGTTTTGCCATTTTTTTTTATTCTTATAAGAGCAGTTAAAAAAAATTAGATTTATAGCCCAGCTGCTGATCTCGTAACTGCGATCACTAGAAAAATTCATAAATCATCTATTAGTCCCAGTTTGGTAGAATATTAAAAGGAATTTCACCAGTCTTGACAAGTGCACTAAAACTATTAACGTTCAAAATCTTATGCAAAATCTCTAGAAAAACTGCCTAGGCTTGCCTCTATGTTGTCATGTAGTATCTATGTGGATAGTTTGAGACTTTAAATTTCTAGCTCGACATGTGGTCGCAAAATTGTATATCGTCAAGTTTTCGGAATTCCTGTAAGTTAATAACTGAACATCTCTTATTAATTGTCGACCTTTTTTTATTGTATGAATCTTCTTTCGACCTAGAGAAAATCTTTTGAAGGGAAACTGTCAGCTACATTGCTTCAACATTGATCGGGTAGGTGTTAACCTAAAACATAATTATCATAGGGAGGAAAAAAATGAACAGTATGTTTATAACCTTATTAATATAAGTATAGCCAAGCTTAAAACAATTCAAAAGAGTTCCCAAAGTTGTTATCTTTACAAATAACATAAAATTCAGAAGTTGTCGTTAAAAATAGATGAAAAAATACTATTATTTTAATCAGATAGAATCATACTCCCACAATTCTCTAAATTTGTGGAATTATGAAAAATGCATTGACCAATCTATGATATCCACATATATCCCTGCTGTGAAAAAAAAACTGTTCAGCAAAGCGATAAGAGGTTATGAAAAATATCTATTAACCCCCTGAACCGATTTATTACTGTGAAATTTTAAAACTGCTGCCACTGCTATACAGAAGGAAATATAAAACAACCAAGATGCAAATACGGTTGTCGTGCTCAGTACTCTTTTTGTGTGAATGTGTTTTTTGGACTCTTATCCTCTTTTTTTTTCTTTTTTCTGTTTATCGTCATCCTAAACTGGACAAAGAGGGACAACTCTAATTAAATAAGAGTAGTAATTCTCAAAAATCATAAGTTAACCACTTCATATGTGGTTTAACGCTTTTAATAACCGAGTAGAAATCGTGTTTTTCATGTGTTATGTCTATGCAAAACAAATTGCATACTGACCAATCACCCAATCGAATGTCCCTACTATGCATTTATTAACTTTGCAAATAAAACCCGTAAAATATCGTTTGATCTGGAACTCTATAGTAACGCAGCTATTCTACAACAAGTGAATCAGTGTCACTAATCTCTCAGTGCTTTTAACTAGTTCCTTAAATGCATCGAAAACATTATTGACCTACTATCAAAGAACTTATCATTAACTTTTGTAATAAAACGCATAATTGCTGAATGTAAAAAAGAAATTACAAAATTTCCATTTGAATGAAATGTTGATTTGAAAATTTGATCGCAAATATATTTGCTGCAACTCATTTAAATTCTTCTTCTCTAATGAGAAAAGTAAACACACTAGATATACTTACTGAAGGTATGATGTGAATATTCAAGCTGTTATTTTTCACATTTTAAAAACAACATTTATGTTCGTTTCGGCAATAAAGTGTATCGACAGGTTGTATGTATTTCTATGGACATCAATTGCACCCCTTTAATATCAGACTTGTTGTTGTGCTGTTATGTGGCAAAACTCAGGAAAAAACAGTCTTAATTCCATTCAAAATTGATATATTCAACAGCACTTATTATTATCTTGATGACATTGTTCGTTAAATTTTCAAGAATATCTAGATATACTGCCGATTTTTACCCAAAGGAACTGAAATTACTTTAAATAAATCAAACGGCATACACGATAATACCTGGCCTTTTTTCTAGATTTAGATATCATATTTGTTGTTCGTTCGTTGTTTTGTACATAAATCAGGCCGTTAGTTTTCTTTTTTGAATCTATTCACATTTGTCATTTCGGATCCATTTATGGCTGGCTGGCTATGCGGTATAAATAAGTTTCGAACATTGTTGACAGCCGTACGGTGACCATTACTGTTGTTAACTTTTATGTAATTTTGGTCTCTGGTGGGTAGTCTCATTGGCAATCATACCACATAACATCTCAGTTTTATATGTATATATATTCAAATTTGGATGGTATGATACGACGTGTAAATTGAGAAAAAAAAATCAACAAAACTGCACAACAAAACTTGATGGCAAGGTACTAAATAGGCACTTGTCTTTAAATCTATACTGTAGATTTAAAAACAAGTACCTATCTAGTACCTTGCCATCAAGTAATAGGTATTTTTTCACGGGCGAGTGCATGTGTATTTTACAAGAAAGATGCTAGTTATCTTGAAATGAGTTGTTTTGCATTTAAACCGTCCAATTAAAACTGAGTAGGTTAACTGCTACTATATACCGTTGATGCCTATTTGAAATCTCGAGAACATCATAGGCTACCTTGATGAATTTTTTTAGAAAATGCAAATTTTGGTGACATTTTTATTACAGTACTAGAATAGGAAAAAAACGTGTTTTGAAACTAAGTCAGTTTGAGAGGAGTGCCTTGATGCTCGAATATATAATTTATGCGGACCTCACGGACAGCAAAGTTAAAATTACTGGTTCGGACTCTTGAGCAACAAGTTTCATGTAATTTTGAGTTTTTTTTTCTCTGCTCGACATGTACACGTTCAGTAAACTTTGAAATTGGGGTGAACATGTTCCCAAACATTAAACAGGTGTACTTCGTTTTCAGTTAAGGTAACTCTGCCCTACTACGCTTCCTTGACAAAAATCTTTTAACCGATACTGCTATAACACAGAGATCTATGTTATATAAGACAAGACAGACGAAAGAAATTTTGGACGGACTCATATACCAGAAAACTAATGCCTACATTCAATCGCAAGTAAGATAAGACATAAGAATTTACAAATTGTAAATTGAATTGGAACCAGATGCTCCGCAGGGCGTAGCTTTATACGACCGCAGAGGTTGAACCCTGAACGGTTGGGGCAAGTATGGACACAACATTCAAGCTGGATTCAGCTCTAAATTTGGATTGTGATTAAATAGTTGACACAGCATAGGTTTCTGACACAGAATGAATGTGTTCTAATGAACTTAAAATTTTTGTTTTCTCTTAGAGCAATTCACTATGCTGTTGAATATTAATCCTCTCAAAAAATTGTTTGAAGAAATTTTCTTTTTTATTTATAAAATTTCAAATGAGAAAAATTGAACCCAATTTTTTTAATCACATCCCCCTTTCCCTTATTCCAAAACTAATCTCAATTAAAATTTCTAATGGAGTTTGCAACAATAACTACTCATTTAAATACATCATAAAATATTAAGATGTAAAAAAAACTGCTTGTTATCACTGAATGGTAAATATTATTTTAATTTATCAGTTGGTAGTAAAAAATGAATATACATATAACAAAGATTTAAGTTGATTCTGGACAAAGAAAGATAACTCCAATTAAAAAAAAACTTGCTATTGCACAATATTTTGCAATTAGATATTTCTTGCTTACTATTCTGGACAAAGAAAGATAACTCTAATTAAAAAAAAATTTGCTATTTCACAATATTGTGCAATTAGATTTTTCTTGCCATTGCGCAATACTGTGCAATTGAAAAGACTTGCTATTGCACAATACTTAATATAATAATTTTAGATCCTGATTTGGACCAACTTGAAAACTGGGCCCATAATAAAAAATCTAAGTACATTTTTGGATTCAGCATATCAAAGAACCCCAAGATTTCAATTTTTGTTAAAATCAGACTAAGTTTAATTTTGGACCCTTTGGACTTTAGTGTAGACCAATTTGAAAACAGGACCAAAAATGAAGAATCTACATACACAGTTAGATTTGGTATATCAAAGAACCCCATTTATTCAATTTTTGATGAAATCAAACAAAGTTTAATTTTGGACCCCGATTTGGACCAACTTGAAAACTTGGCCAATAATCAAGAATCTAAGTACATTTTTAGATTCAGCATATCAAAGAACCTAACTGATTCATTTTTTGTCAAAATCAAACTAAGTTTAATTTTGGACCCTTTGGACCTTAATGTAGACCAATTTGAAAACGGGACCAAAAGTTAAGAATCTACATACACAGTCATGACAGTTAGATTCGGCATATCAAAGAACCCCAATTATTCAATTTTGATGAAATCAAACAAAGTATAATTTTGGACCCTTTGGGCCCCTTATTCTGTTGGGACCAAAACTCCCAAAATCAATACCAACCTTCCTTTTATGGTCATAAACCTTGTGTTTAAATTTCATATATTTCTATTTACTTATACTAACGTTATGGTGCGAAAACCAAGAAAAATGCTTATTTGGGTCCCTTTTTGGCCCCTAATTCCTAAACTGTTGGGACCTAAACTCCCAAAATCAATACCAACCTTCCTTTTGTAGTCATTAACATTGTGTTTTAATTTCATTGATTTCTATTTACTTTAACTAAAGTTATTGTGCGAAAACCAAGAATAATGCTTATTTGGGCCCTTTTTTGGCCCCTAATTCCTGAACTGTTGAAACCAAAACTCCCAAAATCAATCCCAACCGTTCTTTTGTGGTCATAAACCTTGTGTCAAAATTTCATAGATTTCTATTAACTTAAACTAAAGTTATAGTGCGAAAACCAAGAAAATGCTTATTTGGGCCCTTTTTGGCCCCTAATTCCTAAAATGTTGGGACCAAAACTCCCAAAATCAATACCAACCTTCCTTTTGTGGTCATAAACCTTGTGTTAAAATTTCATAGATTTCCATTCACTTTTACTAAAGTTAGAGTGCGAAAACTAAAAGTATTCGGACGACGACGACGCAGACGACGCCAACGTGATAGCAATATACGACGAAAATTTTTTCAAATTTTGCGGTCGTATAAAAAGGGTTCTTCAGTGTCTGATTGAACTGGAAAGGGCACTTTCAGGTGATACCTGATTTAAAAAGATGACATCAATACCTATTCCTCTAATGGTTTGTGAAGTGTAAGTTATCTAATAGAGTGGTACTTAGCTTTTTATCAATGTTCCAACAAGGAGAAAGCTGTCCCTATGTGTATACTGCCATTTTGCTTATCGTTGTATACCTATAATAATCAGCACATTTCCCATATTTTTTTTTAAATTTTTGTTGATTTTTGAAAATCCACTGGTTGGAATTGGGAATGAGATAGAAAACAAGAAGTTCATCAGATCCTCAATCTCTAATCTGGTGAAAAACCAGATGCAGATTTAGGGGGGGGGAGGGGCAGGGGACCCGGGCCCCCCCTTTTTGGGAAAAAAATGGTTGCTTATCTAGGGAATCACTGAAGCGTGACTGGAGCGGGCCCCCTCTTAGGCAGTCAGTGGGCTCCCACTTATGAAAACGTCTAGATCCGCCAGCGAGAACGTCAACAAATTAACCATTTATTTAATAGTGACAGTGTGTTGTTCATCAATTTTGCCATTTTCTCTTTAAATGACTTTTATTATGTATTAGCCAAAAAACCAAGTTAATACCATCATTTCAAGGACAAAAAGTCTAAAATCACCATCATAGTCTCTGGAACTGTCGGGGTTGATAGAACTTGTCAAGTTGACCATTTTGCAATAACACTTCAACCAACAAAGCTGTTAAAGTTGGGAGAGAAATGGATTTTGGATCCTCAATGCTCTTCAACTTTGTACTTGTTTGGTTTTATAAATATTTTGATATGAGCGTCATTGATGAGTCTTATGTAGACGAAACGCGCGTCTGGCGTACTAAATTATAATCCTGGTACCTTTGATAACTTTTTACAAGGGCACTTACTCAGAAACAGATTGATAGAATGTTTCTACCCCAGGATAAATGGGGAGGGGAGGTCTAACTATATGTTCCTTTTTAAATGGGTTTCAAACCCCAGATCTACCACTGAAACCTGTGAAAATTGAAAAAATCTTACCCCCCCCCCCCCCAAAAAAAAACCCAGATGCTCCGCAGGGCGCAGCTTTATACGACCACAGAGGTTGAACCCTGAACAGTTGGGGCAAGTATGGACACAACATTCAAGCTGGATTCAGCTCTGAATTTGGATTGTGAATAAATAGTTGACACTGCATAGGTTTCTGACACAGAATGAATGTGGTCTAATGAACTTAAAATATTTTTTTTTGCCTTTGAGCAATTCACTATGCTGTTGAATATTAATCCTCTCATAAAAATGTTTGAAGAATTTACCAGACACAAGTTGGTTCCTTTTTCCTTTTTCCTTTTTCGATATTCAAATTTTGAAAAATATTACAAGTCCAAACTGAATTTTTTTTTTCCTTCAAAATTTGTTTTCCTCAAAAAAAAATTTTCCTCAAAATTTTTTTTCCTCAAATTTTTTTTTTCCTCAAAATTTTTTTTCCTCAAAATTTTTTTCCTCAATTATTTTTTCCTCAAAATTTTTTTTTCCTCAAAATTTTTTTTTCAATTTTTTTTTTCCTCAAAATATTTTTCCTCAAAAAGTTTTTCTTCAAATTTGTTTGTCATTTCCTTATTCGTTTTCTTTTACCTTTTTCGATTATCATCCTTATTTGATTTCCATTTCCTTATTCGATTTTCATTTCCTTATTCGATTTTCTTTTCCTTATTCGTTTTCTTCTTCCTTTTTCAATATTCATTTCCTTTTTCGGTTTCTACTTCCTTATTCGGTTTCTATTTCCTTATTTGATTTTCATTTCCTTATTCGATTTCCATTTCCTTATTCAATTTTCATTTCCTTATTCGGTTTCTTTTTCCTTTTTCAATATTCATTTCCTTATTTGGTTT
This sequence comes from Mytilus edulis, assembly GCF_963676685.1. Classification (NCBI taxonomy): domain Eukaryota; kingdom Metazoa; phylum Mollusca; class Bivalvia; order Mytilida; family Mytilidae; genus Mytilus; species Mytilus edulis. The sequence goes on along the minus strand of NC_092352.1, from coordinate 35,985,699 downwards.
CTATTTCCTTATTCAGTTTCTATTTCCTTATTGGATTTTCATTTGCTTATTCGATTTCCATTTCCTTATTCGATTTTCATTTCCTTATTCGATTTCTTTTTTCTTTTTCAATATTCATTTCCTTTTTCGGTTTCTATTTCCTTATTCGGTTTCTATTTCCTAATTGGATTTTCGTTTCCATATTTGATTTCCATTTCCTTATTCGATTATCATTTCCTAATTCCGTTTCTTTTTCCTTTTTCAATATTCATTTCCTTATTCGGTTTCTAGTTCCTTATTCGGTTTCTATTTCCTTATTGGATTTTCATTTCCTTATTCAATTTCCATTTCCTTATTCGGTTTCTTTTTCCTTATTCAGATTCTTTTTCCTTATTCGGTTTCTTTTTCTTTTTTCAATATTCATTTCCTTTTTCGGTTTCTATTTCCTTTTTCGATTTTCATTTCCTTATTCGGTTTCCATTTCCTTTTTCGATATTCAAATTTTGAAAAATATTACAAGTCCAAACTGAATTTTTTTTTTCCTTCAAATTTTTTTTTCCTCAAAATTTTTTTTTCCTCAAAATTTTATTTCCTCAAATTTTTTTTTTCCTCAAAAATTTTTTTTTCATCAAAATTTTATTTCCTGAAAATTTTTTTTCCCTCATTTTATTTTGCTCAAATTTTTTTTCCTCAAAATATTTTTCCTCAAAAAGTATTTTTTCATTTCCTTATTCGTTTCTTTTTCCTTTTTCGATTATCATCCTTATTCGATTTCCATTTCCTTATTCGATTTTCATTTCCTTATTCGATTTTCTTTTCCCTATTCGGTTTCTTTTTCCTTTTTCAATATTCATTTCCTTTTTCGGTTTCTATTTCCTTATTCGGTTTCTATTTCCTTATTCAGTTTCTATTTCCTTATTGGATTTTCATTTCCTTATTCGATTTCCATTTCCTTATTCGGTTTCTTTTTCCTTTTTCAATATTCATTTCCTTTTTCGGTTTCTATTTCCTTATTCGGTTTCTATTTCCTAATTGGATTTTCGTTTCCTTATTCGATTTCCATTTCCTTATTCGATTTTCATTTCCTAATTCGGTTTCTTTTTCCTTTTTCAATATTCATTTTCTTTTTCGGTTTCTAGTTCCTTATTCAGTTTCTGTTTCCTTATTGGATTTTCATTTCCTTATTCAATTTCCACTTCTTATTCGGTTTCTTTTTCCTTATTCAGTTTCTTTTTCCTTTTTCAATATTCATTTTCTTTTTCGGTTTCGGTTTCCTTATTCGGTTTCTATTTCCTTATTCGGTTTCTATTTCCTTATTTGGTTTCTATTTTATTATTGGATTTTCGTTTCCTTATTCGATTTTCATTTCCTTATACGATTTTCATTTCCTTATTCGGTTTCTTTTTCCTTTTCCAATATTCATTTCCTTATTCGGTTTCTTTTTCCTTATTCGGTTCCTTTTTCCTTATTCGGTTTCTTTTTCCTTTTTCAATATTCATTTCCTTATTCGGTTTCTATTTCCTTATTCAGTTTCTATTTCCTTATTGGATTTTCATTTCCTTATTCGATTTCCATTTCCTTATTCGATTTTCATTTCCTAATTCGGTTTCTTTTTCCTTTTTCAATATTCATTTCCTTTTTCGGTTTCTAGTTCCTTATTCAGTTTCTGTTTCCTTATTGGATTTTCATTTCCTTATTCAATTTCCATTTCCTTATTCGATTTCTTTATCCTTATTCGGTTTCTTTTTCCTTAATTAGTTTCTTTTTCCTTATTTGGTTTCTTTTTCCTTTTTCAATATTCATTTCCTTTTTCGGTTTCTGTTTCCTTATTCAGTTTCTATTTCCTTATTCGGTTTCTATTTCCTTATTTGGTTTCTATTTCATTATTGGATTTTCGTTTCCTTATTCGATTTTCATTTCCTTATACGATTTTCATTTCCTTATTCGGTTTCTTTTTCCTTTTCCAATATACATATCCTTTTTTCGGTTTCTATTTCCTTATTCGATTTTCATTTCCTAATTCGGTTTCTTTTTCCTTTTTCAATATCCATTTCCTTTTTTGGTTTCTAGTTCCTTATTCAGTTTCTATTCCCTTATTGGATTTTCATTTCCTTATTCAATTTCCATTTCCTTATTCGGTTTCTTTTTCCTTATTCTGTTTCTTTTTCCTTTTTCAATATTCATTTCCTTTTTCGGTTTCTGTTTCCTTATTCGGTTTCTATTTCATATGCATAGAATAAAACGAGACACATTTAAAGTAAAATACAGGGTAAGTTACTAGAGGTTGTATGTATATATATTATAATCCCTCAAAAATGAAGTTTTAGGTGGTATGTACATATGATTAACTAAGAGTGTTCCGTCCTGCCTGTCGGTTTGTCCATAGACCTGGGAAGTACTAGAACACTACATTATGTAGGTGGTCTTTTTACCGGGCACAGAAAAAAATCCATGATACTTGTCATTTTTACCGCGCTGAAGTACGTCCATTATTCATTATTCAAAATTCAATAATGAATAATGAACTAGTTCACTATTCACTATTCAATTTTAAGTAATGAATGATGAAATAGTTTAGGTTTCATTATTCAAGTTGGAGCGGTGAATAGTGAAATAAAAATAACTGACACTGTAGCTAAATTCCGTATTTTTTAATTCGTCATTTAAGGGTTATCAAACGATCAATCAAATTATTATAAAAAAACACTCTGTAAATCTTTAATTTCATTTATTTATTTAGTTTCGGAGGATATAAACTTATGGCTTTTTCTTAACTATTTTTAAAAGAAATTCCATGTATGGACAACCTGAATACCAAAACATATATATATATATCAAAATTAAAATACTCTACGTTGTCTTTTTTTATTTTCTCTGGACCTTTGCTATTCTTCATCCTCTCATTAAAGATATATAACAAGTTGATTGTGCAGCAATGACCATTAGAGGGGTCACGGAGGACCTAAATGACAAAACACGCGTGAAAATTAAGGAATAGCCAATTTTGAATAATGAAATGGATATTTTGAATAATTGAATGGACTGCTGTTATCCTTCAGCCCCGAATAATAGATAAACCTTATAACTCATTCGTAAGCTTATCAAGAGAGGAGCAAAAGGTACATAGTCAATATGTTCCGCAACGCATATAAGAGGAGTACCGACGGACTTAATATCGAAATACGCGTGAACATTGAGAAATAGCTTATTTTGTATAATGGAACGGACTGCTGCAACCCGTCAGCTCCTAATACACCTTATCGCTATTTGTCCGCCATTGCTGGAAATCACACAGGTTCCCGTAAAATTTTGACGTCATAAAACAAAATGTCTGACGCCACAATGGAAAAGTGATTGTTGTTGACGTCAAAGGTTCAAGCGGACGGGTCAGCCGGGAATAGCGATAAGGTGTATTACGATAAAAATTATACACCAATAAAAAGCTTATTGATAGAGAAATACACTGATAATAAACAATATGTGCGGCAATGACCATTAGAGGGGTTACGGAGGACCTAAATGCCAAAACACGCGTGAAAATTAGGAAATACAGTTGGAAGGCAAACGCCTGAATCTGACAGATAGAGGTCAATTTGTCGACAAAAAAAGAACCCGTATGTAAAATGTTTACGCCCACAAACAGCGCCACCTATAATTTTTTCTACGGCATCTTTGAGAACGATGTCCCATTCTGTAGTAAATTAAAACATTAAATTAACTAAAACATAGAAAAGTAATTGTAAAACACAAATTAAAAGATATATTTGCAGATGACTGTTTATGCATGATACGCTGGCAATGTGCGCAATGTCCTTTAATCCAAGACTGAAAATTAGTTTGTTTCCTACGTCAAGATGGCGGATTTCAATGTTTACATTTTTTCACCTATTTATAATCTGACACAAATTCGTATCCAATCATTTATTAGCAATTTTATTATTGATCTTTAAATATCATCCAATTACATTTGCCGTTAGAAAGTGGCTACACGTTACCAGCCGTCGTTACAAAGTAGCCATGTGTTTTTTGGGGATACCTTGGGAATGTTGTGTATTCAAAAGTTACGGTAAAAATCAATGTTATCTTCCTTATATTTCCATGCATACACAATTTATAACAGCAAATCCATTCTTAACAGACCCCATAAGGTAAACGGACATATTTAACTGTCTGATTGAGCAACAATTCGTGTAAATAAGCCTGATGGGTCGTTTTGAATTCAAGCACAGCAGACAAACACGTGGTAGATTGTTTATGTTTGACAGTTAGTTTACCCGAATTACACGTTGATGTTACTATATACTTACCAATAACCTTTATCGTGTTATACTTTCAAGAGTAATATAATAAATCTTACTCAAGAAATACGTCTAGGTAGGCGCAGGGACTTCCTTTTCTTGGTCCTTAACTAATGAGAGTGTAATGATACATTACAGCATTTTTTTGCATTTGATATATTTCATGTACATGTACATTTTTTTGCATTTGATATATTTCATGTACATGTACATTTTATGTACACAAAGAACAATAAAGTAAAAGAACGTACATGGGTTTAATTCCCACCCTAGGTATACGTTTTGACTCTCATAACAGGTTGGAACAAATAGCATGAATCGAGCAGATAGCAATTGACAATAATGTAATGCTAAAATGCTGATTGATGGGGTCAAATCATCAACATCATTTTTTCTAGTATACATCAACTCCCCTAAGGATAAGTCATACTTTACTAAGAGTCCAGTGGCTAAGTCCTGTCTTTTTTGCCTCTGATATTTACTTATTTATATTTTAATTTCTAATATTCTCTTGTGCATGTAGTAAGGCAAAAGCTATTGTTACTCTTATTTTCCTCCTTTGCCTTAAAACAATGGAATGTATTGATTGTTGATGTATGTAAAGTGACTTGTAATTTAACTGTCACTGCTAAAAGAGACTTGGACTCTGATGATAAGTGTCCAGACTGTCATCTCATTGGCAACTATATCATAAATGTCAGTTTCCCCTTTATAAGTTAAATTTTTTAAGAAAAGAATTTAATAATAATATAATAACAAGTTGTAAAAAATTTGAAAAGTTCAGCACAAGGGCCAAATCTTATTGGCTTTTCATTCAAGAAAACCTAGAGGCATTGAAAAGTGTTGCAATTTAAAATAAATGGTTGAACTCAGAAAACTATCAATATATAGAGTACAGATATTGTTTTAATTGGGCCTTTGGGAATATTTGCCAGTTAATTGAAGATATAATTGTTATATGCCTTTTCAAATACATGTGTGGCTCTGCACTGGCTGTGGTTAAAAATCTAAGAATGAAGTTGGTTATCTTCATATTTATCTGATTAATATCAACATAATTGTTCCATTATATATACATATATATAAATCATTGTAATACATGTACATTACTTTGCTCTTCATATGCCCTTTAACAGTGTTTAATTGGAATAAAGTATCTTGTCTTAACCACATTTCTTTATTTTAGTATTGACAGGTTAACTTTTAAAAGCATTTAAAGTCAGTGAGTTGATGACAAGCTCAGTCAATGATTGTAAATCCAGATAATATGAGTTTTTTTATAAAAATAAATAATGTGATTAAACTGGTTATCTCAATTAAAAGAACTGACATTCTGCTTTGATACTATGAGATTATTTCTGATATATCAGAATAATAAATTTCCCATTGTTGTCCTTTTTCAATAAAATTCTAAACATACTGTTTTTAAGTCAGTTTTGTTTTTGTCTGAGACTACTATAACATGGGAGGTGACCACAATCTCTATGTTATACATTGAAGTATAGTCTCAGGTTTTTGTAGTCCAATTGACTGCATTTTAGAGCAGGTAAATGTGAATTTGGATTAAATTTAAAGTCATTCAGTATATCTAATGACATCATACCACTATTTTATTTCATCAAAGCATTTTCAAATTTTATTTACTGGTCAGCTTAGGTTATCATCCAATCAATAATTTAATTGAAAGGACTTACAGTTGGTTAGTTGGTTGCAGGACTTTTGAATTCAAATATAAGAAAGAAAAAAAAAATAAAGCAAAACTTCAAATATTACATATAATAGGATTTATGATAACTGCAGGATAGCAGATTGCAATGCTGCTTTTGTTCAGTTATCTTTGTGTTGATTATTATGTTTTAAATCCCTTTCTGGGTCTTTGAATTTGATTTGAATGTTCAGATTTTTTTCTCTTGTCAGATTAAGACAAGCAACAGAACTTGTACAACTTATGTAGTTTCTTATCTCAGGGTGAATCCAGAAAATTTAAAAGATAAGTGGTGGTATTCTCAACCATAATAACAAGGATAAAAAGGTGGTTCCAACTATATGCATGATCCCATTCAAATACATTAAACTTCCATAAAGATGAGGTTCCAATCACCAGACTCCCTGAGATCTGCAACTGTATCTTAAAGCAGCTATAATAAAACAAAAATTGTACATGTACTTCTGGCCACTGCAGATTGATTTTATTTTCAATCTATGGTATTAAATGCTCACAATTTTGAAGACTATTTCCCTTTTTCCATATTTTTGTTTAAATGTAATCTTCTGCTTCTGCATCTATTGTAACACAGGTTCTTCTGACAAATGACTGATAAACCCATCTTGTATCCTTCTATCTACCAAAAGGGTGTTTGAGAATATATATATACAATAAGTTCAAGTATTTTGTCAAGAAAAAGTCAGTCTGTTATAAAATGTAGGTAATTGTCTTCTATGGAAGTGTTCAAAAACCTGTAAGAACTTGAAAAAAAATGTCATATTCAACCTTTCCATGGCTATTTTAATGTTACAACAGTAGAGGAACATAGAATATTGAAAGGTATTCAAGAACTCGTCGAAATAGATCTGCAATCATTAATTTTACTCAAATTTACTGTTGTGAACTTGCAATATCATACGATGCGCGTACCGAGTTATCTCCCTTTGATCTCCGCTTCGCCACGAATAAACTGACACAATTGCGTATCCGGGGTTTTTGTGATCTGATATTGAAATAGTAGAAGCAAAAAATGGTTTACTTCATATTTTATACCCCTCAACACGTTACCAAACCTATTTAAGGATTTATTACGGATTTTCCGTGGACCTACGCAAATTTTCAGAAAAAAAGTTTCACTTCACTCGTGAATTTATAACATTTTAACAATACTTTTTTATTATAATTATATAAAATAAGAAAGCTTATTCAATCTAGAATTGAACAATTTGGTTTTTATTAATGTACGAGTTCAAATAAGACGATACGAGTCCAAAAACCACGAGGCATGCACGTTTTCAAAAAAATCGTAAACTCTGACCTTTTATCACGTGACCAATGTCTTGAACTTAGAAGCCATTAAATCGTTTGCCGTTCAACTGATAGCCAATTTTGAATAATGAAATGGATATTTTGAATAATTGAATGGACTGCTGTGACCCTTCAGCCCGTATTTACAGATAAACTTTATACCTCATTCGAAAGCGTATTAACAGAGGAACAAAAGGTATATAATCAATATATTTCGCAACGTTCATAACAAACGACATTGTGTGTACTCGATTATGCTTTCAAACAACCGTTGCAAGTAGTAACTGTTGCAACGAACGGTTTGTGATTAAGATTTATTTCTCTTGAAATTGCACAGACATAAACAAGCTAAAAATAAAATATTTTCATATTTTTTTCAAATAATCGCCTGTTATACAGATACAACAGTTTAAATTGAATAAGTTGGCAATTTTTTGGGGTAGGCTTTCAAAACCATGATAGAATAAGAGCTATTTTAACATATAAAATCGGCCTTATTGAAAATGTATATTATGATAAACATAAATACAAAACCTTTTTTAATAAAAATGTGTAACAAGGACTGTGAAGGTCTTTTAAATTCACAATTCTAATACAACATTTGGATGTTTTAATAGCCAGTCAAGGTCGTTAAAAACTTCTAGTTGTTGTATTACAATCGTGAAACAAGGACTGTGAAGGTCTATTAAATTAACCAATTGTGAGTTTCATCTTAAACACACTGTAAATCTAAGTGTTAATAAATAGAACACTGCTTGAACGCTTTTTTGTAACACTTTTTGAACGTGTAATGGTGTTCCAAATGTTTACACTAGTGTTCATCAATTGAATGTGTGGTGTTCAGTTTTTAATGCCTTTGTGTTTCATTTTTGAACACTTGATGTTAGAGACCTTAACATTAGTGTTCAACGATTTAACGTGTCCGAATGTTCAAAATCTTAATACGTCGACGCGTTCAACAGCCATGTAACACTTTTTGAACACACTGAACATGTTCAAAACCAGAAATGTTAAGATCCAGAACACCAGATGTTAACATTCAGAACAGTTGACATAGGTGTTCAAAGTGATGGTGTTCAAATGTAGAACATGTTCTATTTTCAAGCGTACATAATGTTCCATAAATACTAAACTTAATTAAACTGTTATAAAAACTATATTGAATCAGGCAAAATATAACAATAAAACATATTTTAACAAGTAATTCTTTATATAATCAAATGAGCATATATGTAAGACATGTAAAAAAAAGTACACAAGAATACCTTATCACAAGTAACAGTCATTGAAATCACATACATAATGTTTTTAAATTGACTTCACATCACAAATAAGTATTTACCCCTACATGAAAAGATAGTTGCTACATCATGTGTATCCTAACCGAAAAAGCATGTCAAAGTGATAAGTAGATAGTTTATGATATAGATAATTGTCACAATGAAAGTTTAAAAGTTTGCAAATTCCAAGAGTTCTTGTACGATCACATGTATATACAATGAACGCTCCACTTTTCAGTGCATCTTCACTTAAAGCTATCAACTAAGTGGCATTTTATGTGTTGTTATCAACTTCCAAATGTCAAAGTCATCCACAACAAGTAATGTCTATGAGCCTATATATCCTGCAAAATAAAATTTAAAATTAATAGAAGAGGTTTTTTTTTTATAAAACATCAAATTATGCAATGATTGTTATGCTTTAATTTCGATATATACTAGAGTACAAATTGATATCCTATGGCACTGAAATGCAAGTTTTGACATTATAAATTACAAAAGTCGATTTCTTGACCTAAGGTATACAGATATAGAAATGATACACCCACATACGCTATTGATAAACATATATTGTCATACCTTTTTTGATATCTTTTTTTTTCAACACTTTATAGCATGCAGAAATGACCTTCGTGGGATTATTGGCTACCGGTTCCTAATTCAAACATTTCAATCTAACGATTCCTGCAAATAAAAAAAAAAACGAATGCATTTTCTAAGTCAACTGAAATGGTGTTCCAAATGTTTACACTAGTGTTCATCAATTGAATATGTGGTGTTCAGTTTTTAATGCCTTTGTGTTTCACTTTTGAACACTTGATGTGAGAGTTATTTAACACTTAGTGTTCATCAATTTAATGTGCGGTGTTCAGTTTTTAATGCCTTTGTGTTTCATTTTTGAACACTTGATGTTAGAGTTATTAAACACTTAGTGTTCATCATTTGAATATGTGGTGTTCAGTTTTTAATGCCTTTGTGTTTCATTTTTGAACACTTCATGTTAGAGTTCTAAACACTTAGTGTTCATCAATTGAATGTGTGGTGTTCAGTTTTTAATGCCTTTGTGTTTCATTTTTGAACACTTGATGTTAGAGTTCTTAACACTTAGTGTTCAGCGATCTTCAGCTAATATACGTGGATAACTTGGCAACACTCATCATTTATTCTGTATAACAGACAGACGATCACAGACTGGTTATTCATCAGTTTAGGAAATCATTTGTTATGAACGTTTAATCTAAATCCTGTTCTTTAATTCGTCTTTTATTTTGTTGAATATTTGGATATAACAGTTATGAATATTTGACAAATATATATCTGACATGAGAAAATAACAAGGAAGCCATCGAACTACCTATGGAGATTATCCTAACTTGTTACTCACTTCTTTCATGTTCATGTGGGATAGAAGTCCCTTCTCCAGACAGTTCTCTTCCTTATGTGTATCCATTCTTCGTTAAACCGCCTAAATCACCAGCCGATATCTGTTTCCGGTATTTGGTACCCTGGTATATTTTTTTTAACGCGAGGTGTTCAAAATTTCGAGCGATTTGAACACTGATTGAACATGTAATGTTAATAAACTGAACGGATCATGAAATAAGATAAACATCGACATATTTTTATTACGATATTATCATAACAGGCCTAATTGATATGCATTATTTTGTCACTTATAAGTAAAACTAGTAATAATAATAAAATAAGTTCTTAAACTATACATATATCATGTATATGCCAGCTTGGAAGTTTAATATTTCCCAATTACTAAAATATTAGTAAAAAATTCACAAGATCATCATCCTGCGTATACATTCATATATTTTAAAGAATTTCTTTTTGAATTTGCCAATTAGAAGGATAGAAAATCGGACAAACGACTGTCTTCTTTTTTTACATCAGAATTTGAACACTGGTGTTCACTGTGTCTGAACACACATGTTAGTAGTTTTAACACGAACGTTAAAACTTTGAACACGTCTCTAAGCATTAACATATGACGTTAAAATATTGAACATTCGGTGTACAAATTTTGAACGCGTCCGGACGCGTCAAGCGTCAGGTATATTTACAGTGCATAGTACAACATATGCGTACTGCATACGCGAAAGCTGAAACTAAACAAATACATATTTAAGATATATTAAGTCCGATGCCTCGTGTTAAGAGAAAGTCATGCTCTTTGTACGTTAAGAACCCTTACAACAACTCTTTGAGGGGTTCGTAGGTTACCTGATGCAAGGCAAAATTCATGTCCCTATCCAATATACCCTCATCTTCCTGTGGCAGTCAAAATTTCCCTGATCATCATCCCGGATGGCCTCAATTATTACGAGACCTACCTATTGTATTTATTGTTAAATTGTTCTCGTCCTGAATATTCATGAAATATTTGCCACTGAACGTTGAGAAACCAACAATCAATCAATCAATATATTTTCAGCATTTTCAAAATAAATCGTAATACACACGTATGCGATATTTTACCAATAAAAGTGGAAGGAAAGCTTCAATTAAAAGATCGTTTATAAGATATTTAAAGAATACAATGTCAGTACAATTTAATTAATAATTATTCTAGTCTTTTTAATTCTATGATGATTAATTATTTAGTCTAGGATGCATAATTTCGTTTATTATTTGTTTTTGGCTTTGAACTAGCTGTTAATAACTGGAAAAACTCTCAGATATGTACCAGGCCACGTACACTCTGTGTTTTAGCAAGGTGTATTTCTATTTGTATCTCATGATCTGAGTTAAGTCAGGCTTAAGTCTTTTTCAACTGATTTTTATAGTTCGCTCTTATGTTGTACTGTTACACCACTGTCAAAGTTACATGTTTAACGCCGCCACATTATGTATGTATATGTGCCTACCCCAAGTCAGGAAACTGTAAATTAATTCAGTGGTTCTCGTTTGTTGCTGTGTTACATATTTGTTTTTCGTTCATATTTTGTACATAAATTAGGCCGTCAGTTTTCTTGTTTGAAATTTGTTAGCACTTGACATTTCGGAGACTTTTAAAGCGGACTATGCGGGATGGGCTTTGTTCAATGTTGAAGGCCGTACGGTGATCTATTATAGTTGTTTATTTCTGTGTCATTTGGTCTCATGTGGAGAACACATGCACTTGCCTTATACAAGTGCCTGTGGTGGAGAGTTGTCTCATTGGCAATTATGTCATATCTTCCTTTTTATATTGGTGTTTTTCATCGACGACAGAATAGGCAAATATGTCTTTTTTATCAATAAATTGTCAGTTACTTTTATTTGGAATCCATTTCAAGAAAAAAAGTCTCAAGTTGTTGATAAAATAAAAACATGAGAAGAGTGTCCTTTTCTCACTGAGTCAATGCAAAATCTCAGATTTCCAATCATCAAAACAAAATCTTTTGATGAAACGACTGAAATTTATTGTTCAATATTTAATGTCTAATTTCAAAATCATGCAAGAAATAATTATACAATGAAATTAACACAAATTTGACACGTTAACGAATATAGATAAGAAACAAAAGAATAATACCAATACCAATCACAAACGCAAATCTATATTTAGAATATAAAAGTCATGTCAACTCAGTTCGTTTAAGGTCTGTTTGATTCATTCTCTTATGTACCACTAAATAATTTCATTGGGAATCATAAACAAAGTGTTCTAGAAACGTTGAAATCGTTATAAAAAAAAACGGGAAGCTAGTTTTTTGGCTGATATGCATTTCAATTCTTTTGATGTTATCATAATGAATGAAATGACCTCATTCATTAAATGATTTCTCCAAAACAGCACCAACCGTTGAGTTACGTACCAACCGAACCAGATACGTAGCAAATCGGGAAACCTCTAGTAGAAGAGTACCGACGGACTTAAATATCGAGAAATGGCTTATTTTGAATAATTGAACAGACTGCCTTAACCCATCTGCTCTTATTATACACCAAATTAAAGCCTATTAGCAGCCGATCAAATGGAAACTGAATAAGGAAATAGAAACCGAATAAGGAAATGAAAATCGAATAAGGAAAAAGAAACCAAATAAGGAATGATAATCGAAAATGGATAAAGAAAACGAATAAGGAAACGAAAAAAAAATTTGAAGAAAAATATTTTGAGGAAAAAAAATTGAGGAAAAAAAAATTTCAGGAAAAAAAAATTTTTCAGGAAAAAAAATTTTGAGGAAAAAAAAATTTTGAGGAAAAAAATTTTGAGCAAAAAAAATTTTGAAGGAAAAAAATTTTGAGCAAAAAAAATTTTGAAGGAAAAAAAAAATTCAGTTTGGACTTAAAAAAATTTTCAAAATTTGAATATCGTAAAAGGAAATGGAAACCGAATAAGGAAATGAAAATCGAAAAAGGAAATAGAAACCGAATAAGGAACTAGAAACCGAAAAAGGAAATGAATATTGAAAAAGGAAAAAGAAACCGAATTAGGAAATGAAAATCGAATAAGGAAATGGAAATCGAATAAGGAAACGAAAATCCATTTAGGAAATAGAAACCGAATAAGGAAATAGAAACCGAAAAAGGAAAGGAATATTGAAAAAGGAAAAAGAAGCCGAATAAGGAAATGAAAATCGAATAAGGAAATGGAAATCGAATAAGGAAATGAAAATCCAATAAGGAAATAGAAACTGAATAAGGAAATAGAAACCGAATAAGGAAATGAATATTGAAAAAGGAAAAAGAAACTGAATAAGGAAATGAAAATCGAATAAGGAAATAGAAACCGAATAAAGAAATAGAAATCGAATAAGGAAACAGAAATCGAAAAAGGAAAAAGGAACCGAATAAGGAAAAAGAAACCGAATAAGGAAATGGAAATTGAATAAGGAAATGAAAATCCAATAAGGAAATAGAAACTGAATAAGGAAACAGAAACCGAAAAAGGAAATGAATATTGAAAAAGGAAAAAGAAACCGAATAAGGAAAAAGGAACCGAATAAGGAAAAAGAAACCGAATAAGGAAATGGAAATTGAATAAGGAAATGAAAATCCAATAAGGAAATAGAAACCGAATAAGGAACTAGAAACTGAAAAAGGAAATGAATATTGAAAAAGGAAAAAGAAACCGAATTAGGAAATGAAAATCGAATAAGGAAATGGAAATCGAATAAGGAAACGAAAATCCAATTAGGAAATAGAAACCGAATAAGGAAATAGAAACCGAAAAAGGAAATGAATATTGAAAAAGGAAAAAGAAACCGAATAAGAAAATGAAAATCGAATAAGGAAATTGAAATCGAATAAGGAAATGAAAATCCAATAAGGAAATAGAAACTGAATAAGGAACTAGAAACTGAATAAGGAAATGAATATTGAAAAAGGAAAAAGAAACTGAATAAGGAAATAGAAACCGAATAAGGAAATAGAAACCGAATAAGGAAACAGAAACCGAAAAAGGAAATGAATATTGAAAAAGGAAAAAGAAACCGAATAAGGAAAAAGGGACCGAATAAAGAAAAAGAAACCGAATAAGGAAATGGAAATTGAATAAGGAAATGAAAATCCAATAAGGAAATAGAAACCGAATAAGGAACTAGAAACTGAAAAAGGAAATGAATATTGAAAAAGGAAAAAGAAACCGAATTAGGAAATGAAAATCGAATAAGGAAATGGAAATCGAATAAGGAAACGAAAATCCAATTAGGGAATAGAAACCGAATAAGGAAATAGAAACCGAATAAGGCAACAGAAACCGAAAAAGGAAATGAATATTGAAAAAGGAAAAAGAAACCGAATAAGGAAATTAAAATCGAATAAGGAAATGGAAATAAATAAGGAAATGAAAATCCAATAAGGAAATAGAAACCAAATAAGGAAATAGAAACCGAAAAAGGAAATGAATATTGAAAAAGGAAGAAGAAACCGAATAAGGAAAAGAAAATCGAATAAGGAAATGAAAATCGAATAAGGAAATGGAAATCGAATAAGGATGATAATCGAAAAAGGAAAAAGAAAACGAATAAGGAAATGAACAAAAAATTTGAAGAAAAACTTTTTGAGGAAAAATATTTTGAGAAAAAAAAAATTTGAGGAAAAAAAAATTTGGGGAAAAAAAATTGAGGAAAAAAAAATTTTGAGGAAAAAAAAATTTGAGGAAAAAAAAAATTTTGAGGAAAAAAAAAATTTGAGGAAAAAAATTTTGAGGGAAAAAACATTTTTTAGGAAAAAAAATTTTGAAGGAAAAAAAAATTTGAAGGAAAAAAAAAATTCAGTTTGGACTTGTAATATTTTTTCAAAAATTTGAATATCGAAAAAGGAAAAAGGAAAAAGGAACCAACTTGTGTCTGGTGAAGAAATTTTCGTTTTATTTATGAAATCTGAAATGAGAAAAATTTAACCCCCCCCCCCCCCCATTTTTATTTCACTTTCCCCTTTCCCTTTTCCCAAAACTGATCTCAATTCAAATTTTTAATGGAGTTTGCAACAATAACTACTCATTTAAATACATCATAAAATAGTAAAATGTAAAATAAAGTGCTTGTTATCACTGAATGGTAAAGATTGTTTTAATTTATCAGTTGGTAGTAAAAGTGAATATACATTGTATATTGTATAAAACAATGATTTAAGTTGATTCAACTACTATTCTAGACAAAGAAAGATAACTCCAATTGAAAATTTCTTGCTATTGCACAATATTGTGCAATTAGATATTTCTTGCTATTGCGCAATACTGTGCAATTGAAAATATTTGCTATTGCACAATACTGTGAAATCTAAGTACATTTTTAGATTCAGCATATCAAAGAACCCCAAGGATTCAATTTTTGTTATAATCAAACTAAGTTTAATTTTGGACCCTTTGGACCTTAATGTAGGCCAATTTGAAAAAGGGACCAAACATTAAGAATCTACATACACAGTTAGATTCGGCATATCAAAGAACCCCAATTATACAATTTTTGATGAAATCAAACAAAGTTCAATTTTGGACCCTTTGGGTCCCTTATTCCTTAACTGTTGGGACCAAAACTCCCAAAATCAAACCCAACTTTTCTTTTATGGTCATAAACCTTGTGTTTAAATTTCATAGATTTCTATTTACTTATACTAAAGTTATGGTGCGAAAACCAAGAATAATGCTTATTTGGGCCCCTTTTTGGCCCTTAATTCCTAAACTGTTGGGACCTCAACTCCCAAAATCAATCCCAAACTTCCTTTTGTGGTCATAAACCTTGTGTTTAAATTTCATAGATTTCTATTTACTTATACTAAAGTTATGGTGCGAAAACCAAGAATAAGCTTATTTGGACCCTTTTTTTGGCCCCTAATTCCAAGACTGTTGGAACCAAAACTCCCAAAATCAATACCAACCTTCCTTTTGTGGTCATAAACCTTGTGTCAAAATTTCATAGATTTCTATTTACTTAAACTAAAGTTATAGTGCGAAAACCAAGAAAATGCTTATTTGGGCCCTTTTTGGTCCCTAATTCCTAAAATAATGGGACCAAAACTCCCAAAATCAATCCCAAACTTCCTTTTGTGGTCATAAACCTTGTGTTTAAATTTCATTGATTTCTATTTACTTTACTAAAGTTATAGTGCGAAAACCAAGAAGCTTATTTGAACCCTTTTTTGGCCCCTAATTCCTAGACTGTTGGAACCAAAACTCCCAATATCAATCCCAACCTTCCTTTTGTGGTCATAAACCTTGTGTTATAATTTCATAGATTTCTATTCACTTTTACTAAAGTTAGAGTGCGAAAACTAAAAGTATTCGGACGACGATGACGACGACGCCAACGTGATACCAATATACGACCAAAAAAGTTTCAATTTTTGCGGTCGTATAAAAAAAATTAAATAAAAATAAATAGAACTTGCCATTTTAACCATTTTTGCATTTACACTTTTAAACAAGCTCCTTCAAAACAATAGCCAAAGAATATCCATAACAGCAAAAGCTAGAATGCAAATGATGAAATGTCTTGCCAACTTTTACTTGTGTTTGAAGTCTGTATGTTGAAGTACATCATCACTGATGACCATTGAACCATGAAAATGATGTTATTCTATCACCAATTTTGTTGACCGTTGGTTTTATATTAATATATCTGATAAACTGACAAAACCACAAAAAACTTATTATTGATCAATTGAACCATGAAAATGAGGTCAATGTCATATGAAGCCTTCTAGGCAAACATGTGAACCTTACAAAATATTCCTTACACCAATAAAAATCGACATATTACTAAGCACGAAGAGCGAAAAAGTGGAAAACTGATTTGCTGGACTGACAAGAGTGTTAACTTGAAGTTCCCTTCAACTTTGTCGTTAGGGGACTATGACTTTACAGGCTCGTAGCCAGGAATTTCCAAAGAGGGGGGTTGGGGGGGGGGGGGGGGGGTATTTGGACTGAGGAACCCAATTTTAACTGTCACAATTTAAACAGAACGTTGACTTTAACAGTGCTTGTGTTTGTTTTCAAGAGGGGTTTTACGAACCCCCTGCTTACGGGTATGCTATACCTTATCCTGGATTGTGATAAAAAATGTGTACATACCTTGAAATGCATTAAAAATTCCATTGGTTCCTGGAAGTCATGTACAGCAGAAACAGGCTCTTCTGATCTGACGAAAAGGCGAACTATGCCCTTCTACTAGTATTTCTATTTCATATATTTTTTATGTTATTAAATAGAAACTGTAAACAAAATTTACAGTGAAACGAAAATTAACCAAATATTTACATAGCTACATTAATGGGTAGAAACTATTCTCTGTAAAATATGTACTTTTCTTGTTGGGCCAAATTACGGGTTCTATACCTTAAAATGGTAAAATTTAAAAAGAAAAGTTTTTTAACAAGACAACAGACAAACAGGCACAAAAAGATGGCAATATCTCACATAACCCTGTGGGCTAAAATCTAAAATCTACTGAACTCTCCTGGTTTGTTCTATCCTTTCAAGTACTGTGGATTCATTATTATTTGTTGGATACCAATGTTCGTGGATACAGGTGAACCACGAATTTAAATGTTCAACAAATAACAAAATTCCTTAAGGAATGTATGCAGACTTTGACAAAACAACGAAATTAAATATCAACGAAAATGCAACTTTTTCTCAATCCACGAAAATAAATGAATCCACAGTAGTATTTGTCGAGCCTGCAACTTTTGTTCAGAAAGCTAGACATATTGATAGTGATCCGGCGGCGGCGTTAGCTAACTTCTTAAAAGCTTTATATTTAAAAAGGTGGAAGACCTGGATGCTTCATACTTTGTATATGGATGCCTCATGTTACAAATTTTCTGTCAGTCACATGTCCAATGTCCTTGACCTCATTTTCATGGTTCAGTGACTACTTGAAAAAAAAAAGTTAAGATTTTTTGTAATGTTAAATTCTCTCTGATTATAAGTAATAGGATATTATTAACTATATTTGGTATGTGCGTACCTTGCAAGGTCCTCATGTCTGTCAGACAGTTTTCACTTGACCTCGACCTCATTTCATGGATCAGTGAACAAGGTTAAGTTTTGGTGGTCAAGTCCATATCTCAGATACTATAAGCAATAGGTCTAGTATATTCGGTGTATGGAAGGTCTGTAAGGTGTACATGTCCAACTGGCAGGTGTCATCTGACCTTGACCTCATTTTCCTTGTTCAGTGGTTATAGTTAAGTTTGTTTGTTTTGATCTATTTTTCTTATACTGTATGCAATAGGTCTACTATATTTGGTGTATGGAATGATTGAAAGGTGTACATGTACATGTCTAACTGGCAGGTGTCATCTGACCTTGACCTTAATTTTATGATTCAGTGGTCAAAGTTGGGTTATTGAGTTTTGGTCTTTTTTTCTAATACTAATTGCAATAGGTCAACTATATTTGGTGTATGGAAATATTTTATGATCTATTTGTCAGTCACGCAGGTTTTATTTGGCCTTGACCTCATATTCACGGTTCATTGCTTAGTGTTAAGTTTTTGTGTTTTGGTCTGTTTTTCTGAAACTATATGCAAAAGGTCAACAATATTTGTTGTATGGATGCCTGTCTGGCATGGTTCATCTGACCTTGACCTCATTTTCATGGTTCATTGGTCAGTGTTTAGTTTTCTTGGTTAAGTCTATGTGACAGTTGTAATAAAGCTTTATATTTAGAACTATCAACATTATATCAATGATAAGTAAAGAAGGCGAGACATGTCAGAATGTGCAATCTTGTTATATAAAAGAGTATGATGTATTGGTGGTAGATCTTTGAGTCTTATTTTTTATTTGAAACTTTTTTCAATAACTGCAATTAAAGAGTGTATTGTTGATAAAAACATACAGAATGTGTAAATGTGTACAGAAAGATTGTTATTCAGATTGACATCTGCTATCAAGATTGATGGGGCTAAGTTCAGCTTATATACATCATATGGTTGTTGGTTTTTGGTTAACATCTTTCACCTTATTTTATTGATTTTGTATTTACAGTGTGTCATAGATTAAATTTATTCTTTCAGTGTATGTTCACTAGTGTTCATGTCTTTTGGTTTAGTTAAGCCATTTCAATTGATATTTCATAGTTTGTCTTTCTATGTTGTGATGCTACATTATGGTTCAGACAAGGGTGAAGGTGTCCTTAGTCAGGAAAACGATGTTCCGTAGTTGTTGTTTGTTGATGTGGTTTCTTGTTTTTTTTATATATAGATTAGATGGTTGGTTTTCCCATTTGAATGGTTTTACACTATTCATTTGAAGAAGCACTTTATGGCTTGCTGTTGGGTATGAGTCAAGGCTCTGTGTTGAATGTGGAATGGAGAGTTGTCTCATTGGGACTTATACAACATCTTCTTATATCTATTTATACAAACAAAGTAAGCAATGGTCGGGTTGTTGTCTCTTTGACACATTTCCCATTTCCATTCTCAATTTTATTTTAAGTTAACCAAACCTTGCAAGCATTAGGATAACTTCTTTAATACAATGTCCTATACTTCTAGTACAATTTGGTATGTTTTATAAAACAACATATTTATGTAATGAAGCTTAATGTTAAATTCAGACACTAAAAAGCAAACCAACTGAGAAATTTGAATTCCATAATATACATGTAGAACCAATCGTTCATTTCTTAAATTTTAGTATGCAGACATAGGAAAAATATAAAAAGAATGCCCAGATTAAGATAACATTTAGTTTTTACCATAGTTATTTACCATCTTGGTTAGCCATTTATTCTCTAAACAGAAACAACCAATTAATCATTTCTGGTTTTTTTTTATACCATATTCCACATGTAAATACTAAAATAATCAAGACAAAATATGAATTAAGATATTTATTCAAACATGACTGGTGACAATGTTTGCAACCACTGAAATGTACATAGTTTTACATAAACCTGGAGAACTTTAGGGTGAAATATTGCATCAATTATTAAGCAGATTTAAATTATACAAAACTAACCATACATTTTTCAAAGAAAAGTACTAATTTGAAAATCCTAACTGTAGATATATTTTTCTGTTTGCTTTATTTCTGCAAGGTTTGTATGATTTACATAAATTGTCAACACATTTTACAAATATAGAGATATAACAAGTTTAATAACAACATAAATTTGATCATCCTAAATATGAAATATGTTCCTAAATTCTGTGGTATTGTAAAAGCTAGCTATATAGACCTGTATGATATTTATTGATTACATTTTTTCATAGTTAACAGAGAAAAGAAGATATTTTTTTTGAACCCTATGCATACAGTACCCATTAATGTTTTTATTTAAATGTTATCTTCTTTTACAGGGGATGAAAATTTGAAAAAGCAGCACAGTAAAATAATTTGTTCTAAAGATTTTCTATGTTCTTTTCTAGTGAACTGACAAAAATAATTGTAATCAATACCATAAGCATGTTTGATTTCTTTTTATTGCTTGAAGTCAAACAGGCAATAGCTTATGAATGAGAGGAAATTGATGTAGAATTCAATAACACTTTAAAGATGGTGGAAAAACTCAAATTTTATTATTTACTAGAACATATAATTGTTTTGCATTTATAAAACTTGTTTGATTTAAATAAACTTATAATGAACTTGAACATTTGCAATGGTAACAATGATGTACATTCTAAATTAACCACGGCTCCTCACAAAACATCTAAATCATGTGTATGTATCCAAAGACTTAACACAAGTTTTATAAGCTTTATTTTTAATCATTAACTCTCTTTACCAACAGAAAATAAAAAGGTCTGGCAGAGAATAATTTGTGTACGAAAATCTGAAAAAAGAATAACTCTCTTTACCAACAGAAAATAAAAAGGTCTGGCAGCGAATAATTTGTGTACGAAAATCTGAAAAAAGAATAACAGTTTGAATGTTGACAATATCTAATGGGTAAAATTTACAATATTGTATTTGTTGTAAGAACTTCTTACAAATGGACTAAAAAACAAAACATGTCAATAAAAATGGAAAAAAGTCTTCCTGCACTATTTTAGTATCTAGCACTTGTACAAGATTTTCAATAAATTCGCTTTTGTCATTTATCGTACCACAAAACAATGTTTATCATTTAGCATTTTTACGTAGCATATTTCTGTGTCCATTCTTTAGCTATTTCATTATACTTGGGTCTGTCTGTCTTATACGTTCTGGCAATATCTGGTACTAAAGGATCGTCTGGGTTTGGGTCATTTAAGAGCGAGCATATGGACAGAAGCACTGAAAAAATAGTCAAAATAATCCTTAACTTCCACTAAACAATTATAATGATAGCATGAAAATAAAGATTACAAAATTTCAACATATATAAATTGTGTAAAATGTGAAACAACTACTGTACATGTACACATATGACTGACTGGACATGCAAAAAACGAAGGGAAACATATATAGACTTATATGAAATTTCACTTCTAAAAATACTATTTCATTACCGAGAAGTACTTTCTTTGTAAAAAAACATATCACACTTTGTGAGGTATTATTATTAGACAAACCACAGACTTGCATAAATTATCACATCATTTTACGTTCTTAACCAAAATTTCCAACGGTTCAATAATATTTTTAGAAGCTAAGTTGTTACTACAAAAATTGGGAGCAAATGAACTGAAGTACATATTTAATGATGACGACAAGCTATAATTCGCATTTCAGAAATGATAAATATATAATAAATATGTACATACAATTCAATTCATTAGGGAGCATCTTTAAATATGTACTTGTACAAAACAATCAATGACTGGTCAAAAGTTTGTTAGTGCATATTAACTTATCAGTCATTGTGCATTTTCATTTACTTCCCAAATAAATTCTTCATATATTTTCAAATCTATTTTATATCATAATATTGTATAAAAAAAACTGTCAGTTAATTATCCATGGAAAGTTTTGAATCACATAGCGAATTTCCTGGTCCACTCTTTTGCAGTATCACTGTATTTTTTACGATCGGTCTTAAACAATCTGGCTATGTCTGGAACTAATGGGTCGTCTGGGTTTGGATCACAAAGTAGAGAACATATAGAGAGAAGAACTGAAAATATATGAAGAATTTAAGTTATCCAGAAAAGATTTCCAGTTGTAACATCAAATAGTTACGGTTTGTTTGTACAACTGCTTTCTGAAGACATATAGGTGCTATACATTTAAATATACTATGGATTAATTTATTATCATGGGTACCAATTTTCCTGGATTGTGGTTTTGCCAAAGTCTGGATACAACTTCATAGAAATTTGTATGTCATTGAACATTTAAATTCCTGGTTCATCTGTACCAATGAAACTTGGAATTCAAAGAATAATAATGAATCCACAGTAGTAAGAACAGTTCCTTCCATTCATCATATCAAAATAAAACATGCAGACAAGTCATAAATGATCTCATTTAAATGAACGGAAGGAAATGTTTTAAATATGAAAACAATACTGCAGCATAACCTCATTAAATCTCTATATATGTGAGAAGGTTTATATCTAAAGGATGTAAAAAGCCTTGTTTTTGGAACATATAGATTTTCAATTCTGCAGATCACAACAACCATGCAAACTTAATTCTAAAATGATGCAAAAATGAACGCTATTAGAACATGAAAAAAGAAAAGTTTTGCAGCCCTGGGCATTCTGAAAAATATTTCATTGAAAGCTATGGTTTCAGATTACTCGGAATATAGACAGCAAAACTGGACAAGGTGATGAAATTGGAAATTATTTTATGTAACTACAGCTGCATACATTTGCATGAAAAATCCTGAAATCAAAGAAACCAGATTTGTCAACATAAAACATTGAAAAAATTTATTTTTTTTGGGCTTGGATAAAAACAAAAGTTAAGTCTGGAACGAAATGCAACTAAAAATTAATACACCTTATCACTATTTGTCCGCTATTACTGTACATCACAAATGTTTCCAAAAAATTTTGATGTCATACAATGTATTAGCAAGTATCTGACACCACAATGGAAAAGTGGGTGTTGTATGACATCCAAAAAGTTGAATCGGGACTGATTTCCAAATAGCAATAAGGTGTATTGAAATGAGGATGCATGATGGTCCATGAATAAAAAGTTGAATCATGCCTCATCAAGGAAAATTTTTTGTATTTTAATTTTTCCTTGTATAAAAAAATTGTACAATTCAGCACAAAAATTACTCAGTTTCGGTAAATAGACATTCAAATATATTTGTCCAATATTTTAACATGTTCAGTACACCATCAAATGTGTGCAGTTTGTAGAATCATTGAGCATATTTCCTTGTCCATTCTTTAGCTGTATCTGCATACTTCGATTTATCAGTTTTATAAATTCTAGCTATATCTGGTACAAGTGGGTCATCTGGGTTGGGATCTGTTAGTAATGAACAGATAGACAGAAGGACTGAAACACACAAGAAAAAGTAATAATTCTGTTCTGATGTCAACTTAATTTTTATATCACTTCCTACATAAGTACTTTTTTCGGTGTGAAAAAGCTTTAAAAAAGGGGGGGGGGGCAAATTTAACCTAGGATATCTAGATATCAAAGTCTTGTAAAATTAAAATATTAGGGATTCATTTAAATCAAAATGCAGACTGGATGATGCAATGTGAATAGGAAAATCTCAGAGTATCCTGAACTCCTGAATAAATCTTACATTAACAGTAACAAGTAATCTAATTTTTGGCCAAATTAATAATTCAAGATATATTTCATTAATCACATTGAGAGTGACATTACAGACAATACTGAACTTCAATACACATAGTGACAACCACAAACCTATAAATTTCACTTGTTTTCATTTGCTTCTAAAGTCATGAAAGTGGATATTTCAAAGTCGTACTGAAGCAAATTGCATAATTTTGCAGTTATATTTGTTATTGTAAGCAAAACACTGTATTGTAGTCTATATATTAGATTTTATAAACTTTAAGCAAGCCTATATATATTAGCACATATCAAATTTAAGCCAGCTTGTATTAAAAAATAAAATACATTAAATTGTGCCGTCTTTCTGGCTACAATAGGTTTTCTCACACCTTTTTCTTTGATCTTGTTACCTTAAGTTCACACCTCACAGAGTGACAGACGCTTTCATGTTTAACAAAATCATCAAATGAATCTATAAATAATGATATGAATGAGCGCTTGCTAGACTGGATTTTTCTGTTGGGTACCCAGGTAACAGACAGGAGTATAATCCCAATCATTTTATTACCACTTTGTTAAAATTCCAGGAATATCAGACAACAAGATGACACCTCCATACCTGTCTCATATGATTGAACATGATTTTTATGATCCTACAAAATAATAACAAGAACACAACCTACCAGGAATCCGTTCATTCTTATACAATTTTTGCATTCTGTAATTTTAAACAAATTTAATACGCAAAACAAAATGAATTTGTTAACTTTGCATAAGAAAAAGTTGTAAGGATTACAGGTAATACAAAACATACTAAAGCTGGTCTGAGGTGCATAGGAATCAATCAGTTGATATGTTTTAAATTACAATCAATGTGTATTAAATGTGCAATTATAATTCTTATCCAGATATCTATAAAGTCACAAGTGTTGTTTGTCAGTGTTTGCAGTAGAGTAAAATTTGCACAAGGACATACAATACAGTAGATGTGCCAGAAAAATAATCAGTTTTTCAATTAAAATGTTGCGATAAATGGACATCATTAATTAACAAAAAGTATATTGACATCTTAAAACTGGTTGTTTATTTTTCTTTGCATATTTGGAGAGCTTCAAACAGAGTGCATTTAATATTGAATATTTGTCGAAATTTCAAGGAAAATGTTGTTATGAGATATCTTCTGTATCATATACCCTTAACAGTAACTCAAATATTAAAGAAATACATATTTAATCTTATCACTTCACTGTTCAAATATTCACATCTTATAGGATATACAAACACAAAACAACAGTAAAATTTAGGTAAAACAAACAAAAAATATAAAATGTTCGTAGTTCAACTGAAACATGCTGTGGGGATAAAGAAGAACATATCTTCCATGCTTAAGCCATAAGGTGTATGTTCAAATATTTTTGTAGTTTTTTTTGTTGTCTTTGTAAGAATGATGGTTGAACCTGGACTCATGATCATGTTTCTTGTAGAATACTTGTTGTTAATGGAAAATCTTTTTAAAGCCTCAGTAAAAAACTAAAATTAACTCACATCTTTGCTTTACTTGTGCACATGACAATTAAAAGATAGATACATGTACATGGTATAGAAACTTGAAGATGATTCATTAACTTCAAGATCATGCCTTTTGTTTCTTTATGTTTAACTTTGTTTTCATACTGTCATAAAGGACACAATTCTTTCAGAGTTCAGCTTTACATATGCTTAGTAAGGATCATGTGAGCTCAGTCAGCATAAACCAAATGCATTGCCAAAATGATATTATTTTCCTGTAAGTCAATTCCGACAAAAATACACTTCCAGTGTTAATATCTTTTGGGAAATTGTATTGTATAACATGCCTTACCCATGGTACATACATTTAAATGCCACAGGTGTGTTCAATTTTACTGTGCTAAAATGAATGTTCAATGGAGTAGCTGGTCTTCTGAAAGGGCTTTTCCATTAAAATGAATGTGGACATGTCAAAGGAGACGTCAAAATCTCCAACAACCAACATACTTTAAGTCATTTAGTAAATGAACAAACAATCTTAATTGCCCCATACACCCATGTCCAAAAGATAAATCTTCTTCTAACCTGTCCCTATTGATTTAAATGGAATAGTCCTAACGATGAGAAAGATACATTACCTTTAGATATGGTTAAAGCGGGAGACCATTGTGAACGTAATATATCAAGACATATGCTACCATTACTGTTTATATTTGGGTGATATATCTTAGTTGTGAATGAAACCTGAAATGGACAATATATACAAAACAATTTAAAATACAAGTATCAAAAGATTTCCCAAATGAACAACAAATAAATGTACTGCTAACATTAATTTTGATATTTGCTGTGATTTTGAGACTGCTTTTAGTTTATATATGTGAATAATATAATTGTTTAAGCAGCAATTCCAAAGGGCCAAGACTCTCAAAAGACAGCAAATTCTTCCAATAATCAGTCTCAATGTCTCCAATAGCTTTTTTTTATTTATGGAATGTCACAGATGTAATAATCTTGTGATCAAACTTTGCCCTGAAGGCTCTGCACAAATTTCTTTTCTACTGAATGAGAAGCCACTGAAAAAAGTAATACACAAAAACTGTCAAAGAGAAAAGGAAAACACAGATAATTTCTGAATAGCTTTAATCAAATATATAAGTAAACCTAGAATGAAGCTTCTTAAAATGTTTATTACATACAAAAGAATATGAATAAGAAGTTCAAAATTTTAGATAAAAACTGGCCAGTGGGTTTTCAATTTGGTGAGTTCCAAGAAACAGCAGTGGTCTCGCTAGCCCAAAATGGAAGGGCGCCGCGCCCTGGGTGCCATCAGCCGCGCCCTGGGTGCCTTCATCCGCGCCCTTCTGCCCCGACGTCTTTTTCCAAAATTATCTTGTGCCGTTTTGGTAAAATTTTGTTTCATCATTTCTGATCTCCAAGTTAATTACATATATGACACCTGTGTGATTGCCCCCAGGTTAATCATGTCATTAGGCCACACCAATTTGATTCCTTGTTCGACGGACCCGCCCGCACCTATTTTTTTCAAAACAGAATTTTTTTATTTTTTTTATATTCCCGCTTCCCGCATCCGGAAATGTAATCATGTCCATTTCCCGCACCATTTTTTTTTTTGTAAATATTATAAAAAGATATCAACATTTGTTTTTATAGGGAAAACGGTACTATTTATTCTGCCATAGGCGACAATGTTAACATTTTCTAAATTTACCACTTTTTAAGATAAAAACCTGGATAAAACAGTTATATGTTGTGTTAGTACTTTATTATTCTGTTTTAAAAATTAAAGCCAAATAGTATCATGACCAACTTCCAACGGAGTTTGTTTATGTTATCCATGCCCACCGTCATTTTGCACCAAATTTATAAAATTTTGCAAGTCTTTTCGAATAATTCTCTAGAAAATATTTCAATAGGTTTTAAAATTTATATTGTAAATATACACACTGCAGTTATTCATAGATAAATAAAAAATATATTGTACCCTTACATCCAATCACAGCGCTCCTAATTTGACTTCCTTCACCTGCCTTGGGTACACAAAAGGCCAACCTAATGCTGGGAAAATTAAATACTACCGTTTTCCCTAAAATCACAGTCTAACCTGTATATATAACGATTTTAAACATAAAAGCACCCCACCACACTGTGTAAATATCTGTGAGAATATTTTTTTCAGCATGAAACCTAATTATCAAATAGGGAGTGCTCCGAAATAGATTTATAACAGCGGGAATCCTGTAAAGAACAAAAAATTGGTTTTTTCCCCCTTACTTATATTCCCTATCAAAAAATCTTCGTTGTTAGAATAAAGTACAGAGAACTTCTGAAGGATTTGCCTTCAACTGCAATTATATTGTATGCTGGCGAAACAAAACTATTCATAGCCGCTGCATGTTTATGCATCTGTCCTGATTGATTCAGGGGCCTGTCGTTCGGCAGTTATCGTTTGTTGATGTTGTTCATTGGTATTTTCCCGTTTGGATATATAAATTAGATCGTTTGTTTTCCTGTTCGAATTGTGTACGCTAATAATTTTGGGGTCCTTTATAGCTTGCTGTTTGGTCTGTATCAAAGCCCTGTGTAAAAGGCTGTACTTTGACCTGTGTTTGTTATTATCAGGTTGAGAACAACCCTCCCTCAGAAAAGGGGTCATTATACTGATGTAGAAAAGAAAATAGAAATACCAAGGATTTGTACTTTAGTTCTTCTATACAAAACCTTTGAAAACTTACTCAAAAAGAGGAGAGTAACATCATATTTTAAACAACTTTTTTCTAAAAGAGGGGTCCACTTATTTTGAATAATATTAAACTGTTAAAGTAAATGTGTTAATTTAACATGGTTAAAGTCCAGAAATATTACAAAATTCCTCGAGCAAAATTCTTGGACATGTTTTGACCATTTAATACTAGATAGATACATGTATATACAATGATATAGTTCTTTGAGAAAATATGAGCCCTTTTGTACAAACAAATATATTTTAACTATATTGATCCCTCATAAAACATGTAAAAGGGATATTTATAACTTAAAGGGGTTTGTCCCCAAACTGATTATGTCTTGGATGGAGAAAATTATTGTCTCGTTGTCAGTCACACATACATCAATTGTACATAGACCAGATTTAATTATATCTTGGTGAACAGGGAAAAAATACATCAGATATTAAAGAAATGTCAAAGTACAAGTGATAAACATTGATAAATCAAGTTTTAATATTGTCAAAACCTACTATTTTATGTTTACAAAAAAAAATTATAATCGCTCGCCTTTACTTTTCAAGCTTCGCCTCAAAAATTTGCAAATTAAATATTTTTTTATTAAAATTTTCAAATCGCTCGCTCGCCCCAAATTTTGGAGTCCAAAAATCCGTAGAACAAGAAATTAAATTGGTGTGGCCTTACACTCAATTACAATGATAAAGACTTCAAAGGTGTTAATAACTAGGTAATTTAATTAGGACAATGTATCTTTTTGTCATACTTTTGATGAATGTGTCAGCGAGTGTGTTTAGCTTGGGTCGGTATTTTTCGATCTCCAAGTCACAATGGAAGAGCGTATATAAGTGAAGACTTTCATGACTTTAGAATTGAATTTTTAAAAGTCATCAAAATAAAACTATGCCTTTACAGAAATGCCTTCCATCTCAACTTGTTAGCGACAAGCACAGTTTTTAATTAACCCAAACGTGGTGGAAATTGATTTTGGAGTTACTTCCCCTGTTTTAGCTTATTACAAATTTGTGCTCTTAAAATATTATCTAGTATCAAAAAAAGGAATAAATCACCAATTGAATATATAATAACATAATAATGTTACCTTAAAGATATTAACTGTCTTTGAACATATTAAAAAATATATATTGCAATTTCTACTTGATAATTATACTTTTAGCAATCCATGTTCTAAACATTGCTAAATTAGTAATGCTCTCAGTTTCAGGTCAGACCGGGTAAGGGCTGTATAGCCAGTCAAAGTCGTTAAAAACTTCCATATATTTCAAATCATATGATGCATTAAAAGCTAAAATTCCTATATATAAAAAAAAAAACAACCTCATATTCTTTAATAATGGGTAGAGTGAAGTTAAACTGTAAAAACATAATATGTTGATGAAGATGTACCATATCATTCATAACTACACAAACAATGAAATAAAGACTATAGTTGAAAAGCATCTTTATTTCAAAAAAGCCAACATATACAGTAAAAAAAAAAAAAAAAAAAGAGATTCGTTAACTCGTGATACACACAGAAACGTAGACAAAAAAATGAGCAGTGCCTTTTCTTATCATAAAAAGTGCCCTGCCCTCCACTGGCACCCTGCCCCTTTTGATTTCTAGCTAGAGCACTGAAACAGGTGTCATAATTTGTTGGTACAGAAAATCTCCATATAAAAGAGATGTGCCAACTGTATATCAAATAAATATGTAAAAATTTCAAAATCAATGGACCATCAATGGGGAATGTGTCCATGGGACAAAGATGATGCCCCAGCTTGTATATATATATATAATGTTTTAGGTAATTGGATAAAACTCAAAAACTGTAAAGTGACGCTTGTACTTGATCTGAGTTTTATGATAATAAGAATTGTGTATATGTTTCTTACCATTTAGTTGAGGAAAACTTAAGTTAGAGAACCTAAACGATTCAGCAAATTTCCATTTATAAAGAGGTACAACTCTAGAACAGTAAAAGTGAAACCACCAAATATCAAATTGGAAATTATGTGTTTTGTGGTAGTGAGCGTGGTGTATAAGTTTCATAACAATTGGTTAAGTCAAACTAAAGTTATAAACTAAAAATCTACTTTGGGACATACAGACGGAATAGGGTAAAACTTAGTGCCCCCTCCGCAACAGCAAGGGAATACTGATGACAGAAACAGTATATTTAGTCCTTCAGACAAGACTTAAACATTTCATTATTGTGATTGTTGAAAACAAGAATGTGTCCATAATACATGGATGCCCCAATAGCACTATGTGTTTAGTGGACCGTGAAACAACTATAATTTGGCATTAAAATTAGGAAGATCATTTCATAGAGAAAATGTGTACTAAGTTTCAAGCTGATTGGACTTCAGCTTCATTAAAAACTACCTTGACCAAAAATAGGGGAAAAAACAAGTGGTCTGTTCTTACCTTTGGAGGCTTGAATGGGTAGTCTGTGGGGAAGTGTATTGTAAGGAAAAATACTCCTCCTTGATACGGACTGTCAGGCTGAAAAATACAAAATTAAAACATGTATCATCAATTCATTAAAGTTATTTTTAAATATAAACCTCAATTGAACAATATATTTGTCAGTTTCTTAAAAAGCATGATTGTAGCTATATATAATAGAATCAAATTCATAACAGTGTAGACAAGACCATTTGTTGGTCCATTGGGCAAAATAAAAGATGTGTACTGTTTCCTGCCTGCCAAAAAAAGGTCAATAGATAAGGATTTTTTTATGTTTTTTTTTTCCATCAATCTTATATCATGAAGTTTTTAAAGCTGTTGTCTGATTATTTTTGAGTTTGAACTTTTAACCGATGTTTGCAGATGCAGTGACACTTGTTCATACCCAGCTATGTATAGATAGGATATCTAGATCCAGATGATTTTTGAATGTGCAAAAGAAAATGCTTTATCATCACACCTTTTCTTTTCTTTTTTTTCTTTTTTTTGTGGGGAGGGGGAGGGAGAGAGATATGTGTTGGAGCCTACAATTCAAGTCACTACCATATAATTTAAGCAATTTTCTTTAAACAAAAGTACATGTAAGTGTAAGTAAGTAATTGATATCAAAAAGATACTTACTGGACCCATTATTGTGGCTTGCCAATGAAATACTGAAAATAAATTAATCAAAATCATTATGAAACATAGATTAGAATAAAAGCATAATTCAATGTCAATAATTATTAATTACCTTTGCAAACATTAAAGACTAAGATACATTCTTTTCTGTTTAGATTTTTCTTTTTAACAAATTTCAATATAAATGTACATGATAACAAGCCTTTAGCCTTAATAGACATGTCACAAAGAAATTATACCATTTAAGTTTTTTCCTGATCAACATATTATTCAAAAGAATTCAGCCAGAACTATTGGAAAAAAATCCACAATGATGTTCATATGATGAGCAGCAATACATGCTCTAAGATGTTCCTTTGTTATGATTGAATTTTATACCATACTCCTACTTTTCCCCATGTTAAAATTATTTTTTCATGAATGGCTGAATGTTTGTATTTAGACGTCTCATTCATAAAGAACATAACCATGTACATCTTACTTCCCTTGGGTAAGTTTTTATGTTTTCATTTTATCAAATCGACACACAAATGTTCCTCTGATAGAAGTTTTAAAGTTAGATAAATACATTATATATTTAGACCACAAATTGTATCAACATCAAATGATCTACATTTACTGTAAAGTCTATCAACATGAAAACCTTTAACTACAAAAACATATAAAATTGTGCCTTCCAGTCATTTTATGCAGATCATATATATATATGACTAAACTTGTACATTAGTTTGATACAATAAATTTGATCCTTTGAATGGCTCTTGGTGACATGTACATGTAGCTATATACTTACAATCATCCCCTACTGGACCTGCTGAGCATTGTGCTGGTGGGTCTCTGCCTAAATCTTGTAATTCCTGAAAAAGAAATAATAATGTCAGGGGAGCTAGAAATATCAAGAATTATACTATATTTTTCTTATCCTGGCTTTTGGGTTTACAAAATGTATATGACTAAGTAATTCATGAAGAAAGTCCAGGGATGGGGTAATCATAATCTGTAATCGTAATCGATTGTAATTGATTACATTTTTTCAAGTAATCGACAGTAATATGTAATCGAAGACATTTTCGATTACATGTTATCGTAATTTAATCGATTACAGCAAAAATTTGGATGTAATCATCGATTACTTTTCAATTACATTTCGATTACTTTAGTAAAATAGTTTAATGAAAAATAACCTATTTCAGAGGAAAATATGTATGTTATCACTTTGTGTTTCAAGAAACAAGTCTTATGGTGGTGCATTTCTTTCTTTGCTACAGCTATTAGAAAGTACGCCAATTTAAATGATTTTCCCATACTTTTTATCCATTTTTTGGCTGATGTCATGACAAAAATCACATTTCACAATTAAAACTTTTTTCATACTTTCACTAAAGATGCAGTGGACCATTCTGAATAAATTTAACCTGGTAGGGCCTAATAGGTGCAGATCATCAATAAGAAAAGCCCTAGTGGTCATAAGTGAATCAATGTTAATAAAAGAACTATGATCTTTTACAATGACTATGTTTTCTATGCAATATATAGAAACAAGGAATGTGGACAAACATTTCCGTAGGTTTTTAGCCTCCAAGTACTGACATTTCCCAATTTTGATTGCAAGTACTGAACTCGCACTGGCGTTGGCCATTGTGCTCTAAAGGTGATAATGGTCCTCCACACCTGAGAGCGTATTAAATACAATAAAATGCAAATCAAACGACGGAATACGCAGAAATTCCAGATTTAAAAACAAAAAATTGCCAGTGTCATAAAAAAGTTATGGTCAGGGGGCACAAACTAGGGTCAGTCTGGCTACTGGAAATGCAGTTACTTGATCTGGTAACTGCTAAGACTGACATTAAATATTAGCAAAGACATTAACTTTAATATCAACTAATTGTAAGGCAACATTGATTGGTATACATTAAAACCTAAATGGTGTTAGTGCACTACAAAGCATTGCCTATGTTGCATGCTCTTGGTGTAGACTTATATAAAATAGATGTGGTATGATTGCCAATGAGACAACTGTCCCCAAGAGACCAAAATGACACAGACATTAACAACTATAGGTCACCGCACAGCCTTAAACAATGAGCAAAGCTCATACCGCATAGTCAGCTATAAAAGGCCCCGATATGAAAAGGTAAAGCAATTCAAACAAGAAAACTAACGGCCTTATTTATATAAAAAAAAAATGAATGAAAAACAAATATGTAAAACATAAACAAACGACAACCACAGAATTACAGGCTCCTGACTTGGGACAGACACATACATGAATAATGTGGCAGGTTAAACATGTTAGAGGGATCAATTTTACACAAATCATCATGTACATCCTGACCAAATATTCTAATTTAACTCTGGATACTGTATTTTGATTATAAAAAGTGTTTATGAAGGAATGAGCCTCCTCATATGTTTTTTGATTATGTGATTACTTTGCCTTTTTATAGCGATTACTTGTATTTTATTACCAGACCAAATATTTCATTATTATTTGATATTCTAGGACTGTTTATTGATTATTTGATAATCTTGTTCAAAAAAATCATTAATGATTATGCGGTTATATTGGCAACAAAAATGTAATTATGTGATAACTTGTCACCCCCATGAGGTGCCTCTGGAATGTGTGCATGAGGACCACCAACATAACAAAAGGGAAACAACTCTTGCTAAAATTGTGTCAACACTTATAGATGTATTAATTATACAGAAAACATCTACATGCAGTAATGAATATGTAAAAACAAACCAACAAGTTGTGACATCAAGGCACCATCATTTTAATATAGTGCTGCTACATGTGTATATAATCATACTTTATTAAACTTAAGCTATGTTTTATACAGTGTACATTTTGTAATGATTGTTATGCTAGACCCTCTAATTGTGAGTTAATATCATGTTTCTGTATTTATGCTACCAAATATGGGAGAATATTTATAAACAAATGATTGAAACCTGTTGATGATCCACTTCCTTACTTTCAGATTACATTGTACATGTCTCCTGGAAATTATATCAAAATTTCAGTAAATACTTCTTCCTAAAGGTCAGGAATACCAATAGCCAGAAAAATGTGTAAGTTAAATATACGGAATCCTAACTACATAAATTTGGTCCAATAATCCTTACTTCAAAACCTTGCAGGACCTTCCAAATTACCGGTTATGTCCCCCTGGTTTATCTGGTGCTCACTATTAATAACTGTAATATTTTGACTGCGCAGACCTTTTTGTACAAACCTTAACACAAATACATTTAGATGTATACTTATTTAATCCTTTGAATAAAAACAAAATATGTTACATTTGATTAACAATAAGAAGGAAAAACTTGCCTTGCTCGTGAACTTGAATAAATGGCGGAAACCAGACAATATTCGAAGAAAATACTTCTATTATTTGTTCAAATTTTGTTTCAGTTCCTAAAGAACTACATTTAGTTTATTTATTATTGTGTATACGTACCTTATTTATTCGTTTTAAAGCCATTTTGTGTGTTAATATGTGTATGATTAATGTTTGAGTGAGGAGCAAGTGATCTTCCTTTCCTTACAAATCCGGAACTAACGAAAAGACATGCGCAGTCCACTTCGTTAGTAACAATTCTATGGAACACATGAAATAACATAATTTCAAAAAACTCCCCAAAGAGGCACCAGAAAAGGCATGTCAGATGTTAACCTAAACGACGATCACAGTAAAACCAATTATACTTAACACATTTTTTTTAGTTTCAATTGATTTCATTGTGACTGGAAAAATATGTTAGGCTTCAAATGATATATTTTAAAACTGAATGGTTTGCTGCTAGAGTCTAACTTGAATGGAAAGATATTTTTTTTATAGAATTTTGTGTTAAAATAAAATATCATTAGTACGTTCATTTTCTGTTTATTCGCTGTTTAAGAAATGCTGGATAAATCGAAACACTGATGTTTTCTTTTTCTACTCCATAGCTGGGAGTATAATACACCTTATCGCTATTCCCGGCTGACCCGTCCGCTTGAACTTTTGACGTCAACAACAATCACTTTTCCATTGTGGCGTCAGACATTTTGTTTTATGACGTCAACATTTTACGGGAACCTGTGTGATTTCCAGCAATGGCGGACAAATAGCGATAAGGTGTATAGCCCCAGTTCATAGTACAGATTGTCTTAACTTTATAGCCACATTTATAATTGTCACATCTTATCTGAATTTTCGGCTTTTCAGTAAAGCTTTGATGGTTCTTTGTCTGCGTCTATTTGATACTGTTTTAATTCAAGCGCAACTAATGAGATATAGTCAGAAAAAAAAACAACACGTGCGTCTGTTTTTTTTTTTATAATAAAAACTTATCCAGAAAGACTGATAGCTCGGAAAATTTGAAAATGATTAAACATTAGAGAATATTATGACTTGTAGATGTAGCGCACAATAATATAATGTTATAGACATTTGAAAAAGTAAGCAAGGAGGTTAATAGTAAATTAAATATTGAAACATCGGATTACCGACAATCATGAAAGATTATTCCTCGATCCTTTGTATAAATATATTGAAAGATGTATTTATTTTTTGCAAGTAAAGGCTAATTGCCAAACTCTTTTAAATTAAATCAGTAGAATATTCAATCTGGATCTTTCATGCTAAAAACAAGTCTTATAATTACCAAGCTTTTAGCAAGTACCGGTATGATTACAAAATTTGTTCTTTAAAAAAAGGGCTCAAATTAAGGAACACCCTGTCCAAAAAGTAAAACTGTACCAACAGTGAAATAAAAATTGTCAGGCTCTGTTGTCGTAAATTTTAGTACAATATGTCAACGCTTTACACGTATTAATTATTTTCGGCGGGTTTTATATTGGCAAAATTGAAGTACATTTACAAATTTTGCGCTGAGTTGACCTTGGCAAGAGACAGACACCCTTCATCATTCTAGAAGGTGTACATAATTTATTTACTTATTATTGTGTTTGTTGCATTTAATATTTTGTGTTGCATGTTAAGTCTTGGAATTTATTTGCAAAGGGTTCATTAACAATATTCAAGAAACCGGACCAAGCTACACCGATGATACAAACTATTCTATTAACAAATGAAGAGATTAGAATAAATATAAAGCCTAAAAGGTACTCTAAAAAAAAATCAGTTCCAACGGTCACCATTTTTATAGCAACATCAGCTACTGAAAAAAGGTTCTATGATGTGGAAACACGTAAAAGTGTTCTTTTGTAATTTTTACTATGATGCCCGTTACATGAACTATACCTTCGAAAAGTCTTTTCAGAGATATATAATTGTTCTAATGAAAAGGGCTTCCTCCTGAATGAAAATGAAACATCGATCTTCATTTACCTCTTATTAATGTAATGTATAAAAATTGCAAATCTGTACATGATTTACGATAAGCAAAATTCAGTCTTAATTCACTGACGGTCTTTTTCATTCTGAAACATAAACATTGTAAAAGAGCAAACTTGGAAATCATGCCACATCTCAATATTTCTTTAAGCGGTTGTGTGCAATCAGGATGTTTGAGAAGAGGGAGGCATAGTTAAAAAAAACAACATAAAAAATGACATGTACCATGTCGGCCGATTGCGTAGCGGAGCGAGTCGAACATAATTTTGGCGATTTTATGCGTAAAATTTTATAATTTACGAACAAAGCAGGTTGTACGCCCTCTTCGCTCATCAAACCCGCCACTGATTGACAATTCAAACTTTCGATTCATTGGATCTTAGAAATACTGTACAAGTATAAACGTCTAGAAACCCTCTGATGGAAGGCTAGAGCTGTGAAAACGACAGTAAGACGCATGGTAGGGTGAAGGGCAGACACGTACGAACACATGTAGTAAATAACTCTCCGATGGGGTCTTGCAGAGCACAAATTTGTCACGTACGGTACCGCTACATAGAATATTTCGCGCACTTCATCCTCATGATCTTGTTCGACTCATATAAGATAAAGAATATGCTGACAGGTACATGTAAGGAATTACTTGTATTTGACCATAACAAAGTAAATGATTTCCGAAAACTATTGAAAGAAATGAAATGCGGCAAAATACACTCAAACAAGGTCTCACTTTTCTTTTAACTGTTAATGTTTATGGATTCGTCACAGTTACCAAGTAGATATATCATTTTTCTTATCCTATTCCCCAATTATTATAGGACATTGACTGTTGGTTTCTTAGTTTATCGTGCAATGCTTTAAGGAAGTTGATGGTTTCAATTCGTTTTTTTCATTCAATTAAATTAATGATGGATGAATGACCGTTTAACATCCAAGGCAGTGGAAAACATTAGACATCTTTTCGGAAGAAAACATGTTGAAGTGATATGAATATGAACCTTGCTTAGTATTAAATTAAAATCAACACACTTGGTTGAATTTAAAACATGCTGCTTCACAAAGTGACAGTCCGCAGGACGTCATGTTACGAACAGGCACTTGTCTTTTTGGTTTGCTTTTTAAATTTTGTAATAAAAAAAATATATTAAAGGAAAACAAAAAATAGTGGTCACACATGAAACCCTTATACATGTAGGAAACAATTTCATTAGTATTCTGACTACAAGCCGACTAGTCTTTGCTCATCTTTCAAATGGCAAAATCATGTTTAAGGAGGTGTCATTGAACGATGTGTCCGACCTTTCTCTATCTGTGTCGGAGGAAATAAAATAAATTTACAAATAAGAAGATAAATTACAAGTGCACTATTAATTTTAGTAGTTAAAGTAACACGGGTTATCGTTATATCTAAACACACATAGTCTATCTCGATTACATTTTATACATGTATCTAACATGTCTAACCTTGATATTCAATATATATGTTTTATATTTTCCTGGTAATGCGGAAATTAAAATACTTATGAAATCAACGTGTGAGCGGCTTCAAGTACAAACATAATAGAATCCGAAGCAAGATGATGTATGCACTATAAATAGGAGGGGGGAAACGTGCTTGATTGTAAATGGTGTTGAAAACTTCCTAAAAAAAACCGTAATCCAAAATGTGTTTAAACAAGTGTGGACAAGCTGAAATGTCTTGCCTGCTTTACCTGTCGTGATTGAAGAGGGTCATTGAATTTGTATTGAAAGACTAGTATATAACGGTTTTACTTCCAGTATCAATAATCGGCGTAAATGAGGTTACGGTCAGAGGAACCCTGCTAGATAAACAGATAACACCTTATCACGCATTTACCATTTAGCCTATATAGCTATAATTGTTTATAGTATCTAAGAAGACATAATTAAAGATATCGAACATTAACCAATGAACCATAAAATGAGGTCAAATGGTAAACCCTGACAGAAATCATATACACCATGCAATATGTCCATAAATTAAATATAGCTAACCTATTGCTTATAGTATCTGAGCAAGACACAACCATGCAAACTTAACATTGACAAATGTTCCCTGAAAATGAGGTCAAGGTCAGATGAACCACACTTTACATTCATTCTATATATTAAATATAATGGCATATAGTATTTTGGAACCAGAGGTCAGGGTCAAATGAAACTGCCAGATGAACATGTACACCTTACAATAATTACGTGAAATATACAGAACCATACCTCAAAAATAAACATTGTCCAATAAACCATGAAAATGATGGCAATGTCTGATGATACCTGCTAGTTAGATATTTACATTTACCATATACCGAATATATAGAGTTAGCTTAATTATTGCTAATAGCAGTGAAGAAACAAACCGAATTACAAAAACATAAACAATGAGTAATCAACCATAAAAATGAGGTCAAACTAAGATAAACCCTGCCAAAAAATGTACAACATGCAATAATTCAATGCATCAAATATAGCTGATCTCTTGTTTATGGTCTTTGAGAAACAGAAATACCCACAAAAACTTTACACTGACAAATAACTATGAAATGAGGTGAAGGTCATATGATGCCTGCCAGTCAGACATTCACACAATACAATAAACCGAATAGTGGCTAACAGTATCCGAGAAATAGAACAAAACACTTAACCTAAAATTTTCCCAATAAACCATGAAAAAAGAACAAGGTCACATTAAATTTGCAAAACAGATAGACATGTACACCTTACAATCATCCCATAAACGGAATACAGCTGATGTTTTATTTATAGTATCTAAGAAACAGACCGAACTACTCAAACTGACCAATAAACCATAATGAAAGTGCTTGTAAGCACTGAAGGGTAAATTACTAATTATTGGTTTAATTTTTCAGAAGTTCTTGGTAAAATCAAAAATTTCATGGTGAAAACATTGGTTGTAGTTGATTCTATGGACAAAGGAAGATAACTCCAATTTTACAGATTACTTTAACAATGACATCATTGATATTTTAAGAACATACATTATATTACTGCACCTTGTACAAGTTATGTAATTTTCTTGACAAGCATGTCATCATTTTGTCACTTGAATATTCAAGCATATATTTTATTGATGATTTTCTGGAAATGTTCATGAATAGGATGTTTAGAATGTTATGATCAATGCACTATATTTTGTGTATCTCAAAGGTAGTGATCAGCCTCGGAAGATTTAGAAATCTTTACCCCAAAATAAGGCCAGGTTAGATGAAACATGCCAGTAAGACATTTACACCTATCAATCTTTACATATACCAAAGGAGAAGGGGCATTAAGGGACAGTTTTGGCCTATGAAAATGAAGTTTTTGAGAACTATATGAAATTTGTACATTTCTTTTTGGAAAGGAAATCAAGAAATTTAAATGAATTACACCAGATTCTTGATGTTATGACATCACAATTACGTCATAATATGCAGTTTTCTTGAAATGAGTAATACTACAGAATTTCAGCAGATTTCCATCGTGGAAACATCATGCTTGTGTAAGAAACAACAAAATAATGTAAGAGAAGCTTAATTGTAACACGACATAATCTCACCAACTATAAATGTGCTTTTTAGGAGCACACATGCCTTTTCAATCAAATGTATACTTAAAAAAGCTGTGAACAAGAATGTGTCCCCAGTACACGGATGCCCCATTCGCACTATCATTTTCTATGTTCAGTGGACCGTGAAAATGGGGGAAAATCTCTAATTTGGCATTCAAATTAAAAGATAATATCATAGGAAACATGAAAACTACCTCGACCAAAAACTTTAACCTGAAGTATGACAGACGGATGAACAGACGGACAAACGAATGGACGCACAGACCAGAAAACATAATGCCCATAAATGGGAAAAAAGGAAATACAAAATTTTTACAAAATATACAAATGCTCATGGTTAGTTGTTATTCATTAATGCCCCTACTCCTTTAGTTGACCTCTTGCTTATATTATCTAGGATAACTGCAAACTTAACCTTGATAACTGATCTATCAAATCAGAATTTCAGATTGAGATAAAGTGATTCCAGTTCTGTTGACCTTGCATATACCAATTTTGGATATCCTATTATTCAAAATGAGTGAGAATTTCATATGAAAAAA
This sequence comes from Mytilus edulis, assembly GCF_963676685.1. Classification (NCBI taxonomy): domain Eukaryota; kingdom Metazoa; phylum Mollusca; class Bivalvia; order Mytilida; family Mytilidae; genus Mytilus; species Mytilus edulis. The sequence continues at coordinate 35,945,217 of NC_092352.1, read as the reverse complement.
AAGCTAAAACTTTTTTACAAGCAGTCACTGAACCATGAAAATGAGGTCAAGGAAAATAGACATATGAGAGACAGAAACATAATTTTTCTGCATATCAGGTATTAATCATCAAGGTCTCCTTGTTGTACCATCAAAAATATATGCTGCCGACGTTGGAAAGTAATCCCTATGTATTGCATTCTCGACCAACATAATTGAGTAGCAGCACACCAATTTGGCCCATCCACACCTACAGCAGCTCATGAAGATAGCACGATTTTCATTTTGGACTAATTTAATCCAATTATTTTTCTGTATTATTTTGACAGATTTGCCAGATAACTTTGGGAGAAAGGTTGTTACTTTTTTATATTGTGATCTCTAGTGCAAGTTTTATTTTTATATAGAGACAAAATAATCACTTTATTTATAATGTATTTTTATTAAATAATGTACAGTATTTAGTTAACATGTAAGAAAAAATATGAAATTCAAAAGAACATTGATAAAAATAACAAAACAAAACAAAATAATCTCTGTAGGATAAAAAAACCAAATAATAACTTATGAGATATATCCTCTACTGTATTATGCACAGACTCTGACTTGACACAGACATGGTCAGACAAGATGGAGATTACAAATTAATTATTGTTATAAATACATGTATAAGATACTTAGCTGTATAGAAGAAATTGAATACCCTAAATCATCTGGGAATGTGGAACAACTTTCTTTCAGATCATATTTGTTGTATAAATGGAATTAGTCCTTATAATTATGATGTCAGGTGCAAAGCAAAAAAGTATAACAGCCTCTCAAAATGTCATAATTATTTAGACTAACATGGAATATGCATCTTTTGTATACAGTGTATAAATATATTTTTAAAACTTCATGGAATGGAATAAAAGAAGATAACAAAATGACTGCACATTTAAACACATTTCATCTTCACTTGAAAACTAACCATTACTTAATAAAAAGTTTACTAGTAAATACATATATATTGAAGTACAGTAATGGAATTTTCTTGCTTCAATTCAAACTAAAATGACTTTGTCTTGGGCGATATTTTTTCCATCGTGTGTTAATCCACCATAACACCTTCGTCCAAAGGCATTATGTTTATATAACTTAATCATTTAGTTAGGACATTCAAGTAATTCATATACAATGAGTTTCTAGTTTTATTTAAATGGTCTGTTTACTCCTTTTCAACAATTAAAAAAATAAGACATTTACTAAATAAATAAACTATTTACAAACAGTAAATTATTGTATAATTAATTGAACAAATTTTCCAGTTTGAGTACCCAGACATCATTGCATGGTAGCTTGTTAATTGTTATTGGAGGTATGGTTACTTCTATACCACCTCCTGGATTTGGTTTCCAGTCAAAGTTTCCAACGTATCCAAGCATACTGACGATTGTTGACGAGGAAGACACTGGGGCACCAAGAATAACTTTGTTATCTGTTGGCCAAAATAATAAAATGGCATAGACTGAAACATCAGCTCCAGCTATCTGTGATGTATACCTAAATTAAAGGAAATATAATCACATTAACAGCAATCTGTGATGTATACCTAACATAAAGGAAATATAATCACATTAACAGCAATCTGTGATGTATACCTAACATAAAGGAAATATAATCACATTAACAGCAATCTGTGATGTATACCTAACATAAAGGAAATATAATCACATTAACAGCAATCTGTGATGTATACCTAACATAAAGGAAATATAATCACATTAACAGCAATCTGTGATGTATACCTAACATAAAGGAAATATAATCACATTAACAGTAATCTGTGATGTATACCTAACATAAAGGAAATATAATCACATTAACAGCAATCTGTGATGTATACCTAACATAAAGGAAATATAATCACATTAACAGCAATCTGTGATGTATACCTAACATAAAGGAAATATAATCACATTAACAGCAATCTGTGATGTATACCTAAATTAAAGGAAATATAATCACATTAACAGCAATCTGTGATGTATACCTAACATCAAGGAAATATAATCACATTAACAGCAATCTGTGATGTATACCTAACAAAGGAAATATAATCACATTAACAGCAATCTGTGATGTATACCTAACATAAAGGAAATATAATCACATTTTTACTGTGATATTTACATATTTGTATTTCACTTTGTTATTACCCATATTAATTCTTCCAAAATAAATCATGACATACTGTGCTATCGTAGCCAAAAAATCGATAATGCATATTTTATAGTAAATATCTTTGCACTCAGATGGTGGCTTTCAGATTACTGTCTTAAACTATCAAGCTGGTTATGTTTTGTTTTTGTCAAAAGGAGTAGGTTCAGTAAGACCCTTTTTTGGCCCCACAATTAAGCAGTTTTGCAAAATTGTGAAAATGTAATCTTTTAGCTATTTTTGGGAAAGTAGAATGCTTCTGCTACACAAATATGTGCTGTTTTTGACAATACAATGCACATATATCGTGTACTAGCATCATAAAGTCATGCTAAATTACTGAAATCTTCACAATTATAGCATTTTAGTTAAATTTTAGACGGTTTCCGTCTTAAATGAAAGTGGCCGCATTCGTGTTCATTCATAATATTGAAACGTAAGTTGTATTTGATGATAATACATAACATATATAAAGGTTGAGGATGAACACGGATGCGACCACTTTCATTTTTGACGAAAACCATCTGAAAAGTGACGTTTTTTGGCATATTTGATAGATTTTTCATATTTAAGCTTCAATCGGAGCGTTTTTAATGACTGAATCAGTTAAAATCTTTAGCATAAACTAATCGAATCAATTAAAATAGACACTTAAGTGTTTAAAAAGTGTCCTAAATATCTCGTTAGATGAAACTGAAATTTGGGGCCAAAATTGGCCCTTACCAGACCTACTCCTTTGAACCAGTATTAGGTTAGATGTCAACAAAATTGGACTCTTTTGAATAAGCTTTTTTAATAATCATTGATTTCAACTACCATACTTTTTTCAAATTTGTTTTATTCAAATTAATCAAACTCCTGAGGACTAAGATTTTAGAGGTCTATGGGACCATTTCTAAAATTATATCAAAACAGAATGCATGCTCTTATCTGCAATAGATTGCAAATGTATTTTTATGTTTCTTTCTCTTTTTTCAATTGTTATTTTCCCTCTCATTTGCCTTACATTCTCTTCACTATATATTAATTTATATTACCATATATTTTTAGTGATTGTGTCATTTTGATGACTCCAAGGTTTTGATCCATAAATAGCTTCTCCATTTACTCCCAACCATGTACCAAGTTGTTTAAGTCTCTCCTGATAAATTGGTATAATCATTCCATCTTTTGTTGGTCCAATATTGATAAGTATATTCCCTCCAGTGCTGTAGTATAAATATATTTCAATGTTTATTCATGTAGATGTATATACATATGTATTTAAATTTCTGTCCAATAAAGTCTTTATTATTGATTGGAGCAGTTCATAGTCATTCATTTTTTATAAGGCTTAAGCATAACTGTGGCAAAAAAATGAATTATAATCATTGTGATTGTGGACAACCAAAAAAATAAAATGACCTTGAATAAAAATATAATTGATTTTAAATAAGCAGTGTATATTACGGTATGCAATTAAATTATATCATTTTAAGAAACATAGTCTTACTATCATTCACTTTCTTTCAGAACTCATTCTACATCTGTTAGACTAGTTATTTTTGTAATTAGAACCAAACTTTGTCATCAGTAACTTGCTGTTCAATTTACCTAACTGTTTCTGCAACCTCTGATAAAAGTTCATGCATACTGAAGTAATCAGCTAGTCTGGCATTACGTCTGTAGCCCCAGGAATATCGGTCCATTTCCATACAGTTTTCCCACTTTTTTTTATTCAACACACCTGTATAATATAATATATCGTTATATTTTAAGCATTCTGGTTTGTTATTCTACAAATATATCGTCAACAGTATTACTAATAATTGTACAAAACCAGAATTTCTCCAATTATTTACAAAATGAGGAAAACTTTCAAAGATATTGATAGTAATATGTATATGAATTATAACATGTTGATTTTTAATGTAAAAATATATCTTGGCCTATCAGTTGAAACTTTTTTTCAATAAAAGTATATAGCTAGGTAAATGAGAGCCGATTCCTGTCTAAGATCAGAGGTTCTCTGTCTACACTGGCTTCCTCCACAAATAAAAAAACTGGCTATGAAATGGCCAATGTAGTTGAAAGGGGTGTTAAAGATCAAAAGACAAGACAGTGAATTTGTACTCAACTATCACAGAATGTGTGCTAACCATGTGAAAAATAAGATATGCCACTAGTGTAGCAGGATCTGCTTACCCTTCTTACTCACCAGAGGTCAGCCATAGATTTTGGTGAGGTTTGAGTTGCTTAATCTATACTTTTCTACGCAGTGTAATCTGTGAACTTGTTTTTTTCTTTTTTTGCCATGGGGTTGTCAGTTATTTAACTCCAACATGAACATCCTCTAGGTATCATCTTATTGACTTTTCTACATGAATGATAATTGGATGATTGAAATCCAATAAATAAGAAACTGTACTTTCAAAGTATAACAGGTAATGTATAGAAAACACATAGGATATAACCAATTAAGCTTGGAATAGTCACAATTCCTGAATGAAGGTTTAGTCTATAGGTTCATGGTCATACAGATAAAATGATTGCACTAGTTTTAAAATACCAACCTGGGTTATATTTGTCATTACAGTTGAGGAAACCGCCATGTTTACATCTGATGTTACTCCCCCATCTGTCATTCACACAAACTTTGTCTTTCACCGGACTAATGAAATAAAACAATAGACTTTAGCTATCAATGAACTGACTGACTTGTTAATAAGATGACAAGGTAAAAGGAAGAAACACATTATTTTTTCATATTAATGCCAGCAGAGACATCTTATTGCTCTGATATTTAAAATAACACTGAACATGTGATTTTTCTAATGAACTTTTATAGATTGCTGTTGGTCAGAGATGTTGTTTGTTTAATTACAGGGGTTTGTATTCAGTACTAGATACTCGGTGGATGCATTGTATGCCAATAATCACTTTAGTTGTTCAAACTGTTTTACCATACAACCATATGGTATTATATACACAGATAGTATCATACATAACATGTAGATTTATACTTTAAGCTTGTATATTTCAATGAATATAAAATAAATGTTAACATGATCCCTTATCTTTTTACAAACTGTTAACTGTTTTTTTTTTTTTTTTTCAAGTTTGATAATTTTGATTAAACGTTCCAGAGAAAATTCAGAATACCAACAAAAGACATCTATAATAAAATTGAGAATGGAAATGGGGAATGTGCCAAAGAGACAAAAACCCGACCATAGAAAAAAACAACAGCAGAAGGTCACCAACAGGTCTTCAATGTAGCGAGAAATTCCCGCACCCGGAGGCGTCCTTCAGCTTGCCCCTAAACAAATATATACTAGTTCAGTGATAATGAACGCCATACTAACTTCCAAATTGTACACAAGAAACTAAAATTAAAATAATACAAGACTAACAAAGGCCAGAGGCTCCTGACTTGGGACAGGCGCAAAATTGCGGCGGGGTTAAACATGTTTATGAGATCTCAACCCTCCCCCTATACCTCTAGCCAATGTAGAAAAGTAAACGCATAACAATACGCACATTAAAATTCAGTTCAAGAGAAGTCAGAAGATGTAACCAAAGAAAATAAACAAAATGACAATAATACATAAATAACAACAGACTACTAGCAGTTAACTGACATGCCAGCTCCAGACTTCAATTAAACTGACTGAAAGATTATGATTTCATCATATGAACATCAGGCACAATCCTTCCCGTTAGGGGTTTAGTATCATACCATCATAACATATATGAGAAGAACATAACCCGTGTCATGCCAACAACTGGTTTTTGAATAAATGTGTTTAGTTCCGATGCAAAGACCCTATAAGTGAATCAATATTAACGCCAAAGTATGCAATCTTTAATGACCTGACAACAGTATCGTAACTATATCCCTTCTTAATAAGTCTATTCAAAGGTTTTGTTACTTTTTGAGGTGAATACTGACACCTTTGTGCTTTATAAAGAATATTTCCATAAAAAATTGGATGTGAAATACCTGAACGTATAAGAAGTCTGCATGTTGAGCTATATTTACGAATGATGTCCTTATACCGATGATAAAATTTAGTAAATGTTTTGACTAGTTTGTGATATCGAAAACCCTGGTGTAATAATTTTTCAGTAATACATAAATTTCTCTCGTTAAAATCTAAAACATTGCTACATACACGAGCGAATCGTACAAGTTGAGATATATAAACACTGTAAGATGGTGACAAGGGAACGTCACCATCTAAAAATGGATAATTAACGAAAGGAAATGAAAAATCATCTCTTTTATCATAAATTTTAGTATTCAGCTTTCCATTAGTGATATAGATATCAAGATAGAGGAAAGGGCAGTGGTCATTGTTAGTATTAGCTTTATTTAAAGTAAGTTCAACAGGATAAATTTCTTTAATATACATACTAAAGTCGTCATTATTGAGAGCCAAAATATCATCCGAATATCTAAAAGTGTTATTAAATTTGTTTCTCAGATGTTGTTTCGATGGGTCTTTGCTTATTTTTGTCATCCATTTACTAAATCTATAGTTATTGTCCGGAAAACCTAGTTTTTCCCCCTTTTTTGACCCTAATTCCAAAAACATTTTGAGCCATAACTCCCGAAGTCATAACTTATCATCCCTTCATGGTATGGAAACTTGTAGTATAATTTCAGAGAGATTCATACACTTAAACACAAGTTATTGTTTGAAAACTACAAAAATGCTTATTTTGAGCCCCTTTTTGGCCCCCAATTCCTAAACTATTGGTATAAGAATATTTTAAACAACTACTTCATAATCATACCTCTCATTATATAGCCAAGCAAGGAAGTTTGTAGCATTCCAATACACATCAGTGGTTGTCCAGTCTCCATCTGACCATATAATGTCTGGTTCATATCTATTTACCAATTCATATAGCTCAGGCATTGTTTTTGTCTGTCAAAATTATGTTAACAAGTTTAATCAAAGATCAGACCAATTTAAACATTGCCTGATACAATTTTACAACCAAACAAAATTATAAAAACAGAAGCTTCAATTCTTATAATTACTTTCTTTATATAATACACCCATGAAATTAAGTTGCAGTTATAGCTGTACATGTTATGTTATTACAAAAATGTATCACAAAGTATAATAAACAGCTTCGCTGAGCACAATTTCAGAGCAATAAAAATACTTTATAACAAGTTATTGTACTGAAACTAGAAAAAGGTTGATTTGGGCCCCTTTTTTACCCCTAATTCTTTAACAATCATCCCCAAAAACAATTCCAACCATCCTTTAGGGATACTGAACCTTTTTCTTTAATTTCATAGAGATCCATACACTTAAACTAGAGTTGTTGTCCTGAAACTAAATGTCTTCAGACGCTGACGACAATGCCGACGACAATGCCGACGACATGGTAGCAATATATGACCTCAAAATTTGTTTGTGGTCGTATAAAATATTCATGTTTACAATATTCCTACTCACTCTGACAAAGTCCTGAGTCTTGAATCCATTCTCTCTATCCTGAATGTATAGAGGATTGAACCATTCAAGTAAAGAATGGTACATTCCAAAATGTATGTCAGTCTTTGATCTTACTGCTTTAGCAAGTTCTCCTTATAATATGAAAACAAATATATTGTAAATTCAGAAATGATTGCATTCATTTACATGTTTTATTGCGATTTTTGAAAAACAGACAAAAATGTGAAATTAATTAATGCACTTTCAGTAAAAATAAGATATAACAGATCTTCATATCTTAAATGAAACTTGTCAAATGACAATGAATGGCAAATATGGGTAGGTGTATATTTTCTTGCCCATATATGTTCATAATTTTAATGAAAAGAGCTTTATTCACCAGTTTCCAAACACATTGACTTTGTAGCATGGCCATTCCCCTTTTTATCAAATCAAAGTGTTATATAAAAAAAACCTGTTTTTTACAAAAAGATAACATTTATTTGAAAAAGAGCGCACAAGTTAGAGGCAAGTGAAACAATAGAGAAACTTAAAATGATACTTTTTTTTTATACAGTGTATAATAAAAAGAATTAGGAGCCAATATACCAATGATGCAAGAGCTTATGTTCCAGAAACAATTGAAACATTCAACATAGTTTTATATCTAATGATCGTTATTTTGTGCATTTTTCCTTTGATCTTTTTTTGTGATAATTTTTCATATCATGCTACTCTACTCAAGCGAGAAAATCAATCTCGTTTGAGATGATCAACGATAATCTATAAGTATAGAACTTCTATACTTAGATATAAAACTATGTTGAATGTTTTAAGAAGTACTAAAAAATAATAAATATACAAAGAACACATAATACAAATGTAAATAGTTAGGGTATATATAGTTTCAATTTTAAGCTTTATTAAAGAAACTTAGAAAAATCCACAAGAAAGACATGCACAAACACAACAGATAATTTAGATTATGTTAAGACAAAATAGACAAAATGGTTAATTTGAAATTACGCAATTTATTATGTGTAACATGGCAAACTTTGACATAATTTCTTGCATGCCTACCTACCCACAATGTCTCTATTGGGGCCAACTTCCATTGCATTCCAGTTCCACGAATAATTAGATGGCCAAAGGGGAAACCCTTCATGATGTTTACTCACTAACACAACATATCTACAAAATGTTATAAAGAACCTCATGTAAATTACATACATACCTACAATATCTCTCTTAGGCCCAACATCCATAGAGTTCCAATTCCATGAATAGTTTGATGGCCAAAGGGGAAAACCTTCACAATGCTTGCTAACTAACACTACATATCTAGAGAACAGAAAAGAACATTATTATGACCATCATATGGAGATGTAACAAAAAAGATTGTGCATGTACATTTTGTACTAATGTTGTGTCAATGCTTGATACCACATAGTCTTTCCTTTCTATTATGTATGAGAATAAAATAAAATATGGGGTATACATCAATGAGACAAAATATAACCCAGAGATAACTAATCAAGGACATCAAACAGTCTTCAACAAAAACATTTTTACAATCAAAACTATGTTGTAAATCCAGCAAAAAATACATAAATATATTCAATGACCAAGATGTTTTATTTGGATGTTGAATATTTGACTTGACAACAAACCAGATAATAATTTTATGAATTTAGGCACAACATATTTTAGCCTATCAAATGATAATAATTGATAGGAAGCTTAGTTTAAAAAAAATAAAAAAATATACAATTTAAATGAAATTTTAATGAATAGTTTTGAAGAGGACTTTAAATCATCAGTGAATTATCTGAACACTGGCCACCTTTTCATAAAAAGATATTTTCTTTCCGTACTTTTATTGGGGTCTAAAGGCATTGACCAAATTAAATTTTGTATCATGTTAGTCAACACTTCTTAACCAAAAATATAAAGCATTCAGTTTTTAAAAATACATTTAATTGCTGAAAATTTTGTTTCTCGCATACATTGTATAAAGATATTAAAGATCAAATTAGAGTTATCTCTCTTTGTACAGCAACTGACTCCACATGTAAAGATATTAAAGATCAAATTAGAGTTATCTCTCTTTGTACAGCAACTGACTCCATTTCATTGTGAGTACTGTCTGTGTGTGCAAATCAGTTTTCTTTAACTTTTTTATAATTATATACATGTAATAAGCACTTTAAAAATATAAATATTAATAGCTTATCAGTACAGCGGGTCAATAATGATAATGATAAACTTAAGGGAGCTACCAATTAACTTCAAAAAGTTATAAAAAAATTGCCAAACGACGTTAACGGTAAATTTTGGTGCATGACAATAAAATTTACAATAAATAATGACTAATTTTGACAAATCATGTTCATTCTTTTCCAAAAATAAAGGTACCAATAGTTATTTGAGACAAATCATGTAAGAATATGTTGACGACTCACAGTAAAATTTTAACCGATTTGAAGCTAACAGTAGCAGAAATTCATTGTTTGACGCCTAATGGTAAAAGGCATCTCTACCTTCATATATTGACCTTTATTATCAAATGTATGGTATATTTCTTTTGTGCTTACTTTGCCCCTGAAGACTTCAGTATTTCTGCCCATTCGTTGGCATTAAAAAATTCTGCTGTAAATTGGGGTGCAAAATCAGGGTATGTGAAATCAGGTCTATAATTTTTCTTCATAAAGTCCACTAAAGCAGGATTCTTCGCTTCCTTCCAGGTCCACCAAAACCATTCTGTTCCAAATGATGGAACCGAAAATACTCCCCATGTGATGAATATTCCTATCTTGGCTTCATCATACCATGATGGAAGAGGTCTTGAATCCAGAGATTCCCAATTTGGCTCGTACTTGAAACAAGAAACATTTAAGATATTGTTTACAACGAAAAAAGTAAGAACCACAGATAATGTTATTGTCTTTTCCATGTTGAGTAAAGACTAAACTCTAAGTTCATGAAGTTGATATTTTTGTTTCATGGATGATCAGTTATCATGTGATATGCAAATCATGAGCACTTCATCAGTATCTGAACAGTCAAACAGTAAAGCAGGAACAAGTGTGGTACAATGCAGTTCCAGTCGGAATCAGGTTGTTCTGGTCCCAATAAAATGTTTGCTCAAACAAAAAATACTGGGCTTCGTAAAATTGACAAAATCCGGAACGCAAGTTCTATCCGAAAAGTTTCGGTGATTATTACCTTCAAGCGTCTTTCAGATGATCAAATTCGAGGTAAAGCTTGAAAATATACAACATGGGTTTTGAGAAAAATAAGAAAAGACAGCCAAAGAATAGAAAAACAAAGACAATTCTTGTATTTGATGTTAAAGCCAGAGAGTAATTACTCATTTAGAAGTGTTATTTGCATAGATTATGAAGGTTAAAGTCCACAAAATAATAAAACTATAAAAAAGAATGGGAATGAGAACACAACTTTATCACAAGTTCAGACACAAGTCACAAACCTCACACAGTCGCACATGTCTGTAAAAATAAATATAAATGAAACTATATATTCATATCATTACTTTTACTAAAATAACTTGTCCTGCACTCTTGTGTAACTGTTATGACACTAGGTTGTTAATTTACATTATTTAGCTATTCTGTGACATTGTCATCTAAACAGATTCTACAAAAAAATACACAAGGGCGGCCATTACACCTTATTGCTATAACCAGCTGACCCGAGAATCTGTCCCACTTGAACTATATAAGTCATACAACAATCTCTTTTCCATAGGGGCGTCAGTTATTTTGTATTATGATGTCAACATTTTACAGGAACCTGTATGATGTCCAGTAATGGCAGACAAATAGAGATTACTAGGCATATTTCACTGCTATTTTTCTACTGTTTGTAACAGACAAGAAAAGGGTGTTCATGGTTTTTTCTGTGAATGCTTCCTAGTTTGTTAAAATCATATTCTATTTTTCAGAAACTTACAAATCAACAATAGACCGGTGTTTTTACAAAATTACAAGCTGTAAATAATCAAATCATACCTACATGTAGTTTATTAAATATTTAAATACCGGAAACTTGGTTTCAAAAAACCTCCTCATATTCCCAATGAGTTATGATCACATTTATATTTAACTCTAGAGGATGCATATCCATACCTGCCAACATTTCAAAATGCTCATGGGGTGTTATGTGCAAAATGGCTCTCATAGTCCTACACAATCTTTAAATGGACCTTAAAATTTATTTTAATGTTGTTTGTTTGTATTTTTCTTTTTCATTCCTATACCCATGTTAAAATTGATAGATTTGTTTTAAATTGTGGACACAATCATGACAATTGCTCTTACAAAATTTCCATTTGGGAGAGCTTCCATGGGGAAATTCCTGTAATTAGTGACAGATTGCACAGTTATTTTAATGTTTAATAAGCTTACAGCTCTAAAAAGACAATGTTGATCTTACATGTACATGTACCTATTTTTAGGTCCATTTTTGATTACATTGAATTTATAATATATTGGTCAGTCTGGTTGCATACAGTGTACATCATTCACCATCGAAACAAACTTTTTGGTCAAAGACTTCATGTACAAATGTACCTGATTGTAAATCAAGAAAAATATTTTGGATCTGAAAGTTCTGCAATTATCATTGTGCTAAAAAAGTTAGACTATAGTATTATTATTGATGAATATACACTATCTATATTGTAGTCTCATTGTCAAAGAGAAAGCTTTGCACATTTTATCTTAGAATTTCTTATCTTTTCAGAGAATTTCTGACAGGATTTAGGAAAAGAAAAAATGAAAGAAGAAAGAAGGCTCAGGATGAACGGAAAAGTCAAATGAAGATAGATAAGAAAGAATCAAAGCAGAGAGTAAATATTTATGACAAAAACTTTTTATAACAAAAGTGTGTATCTGAGATATACACAAAAAAAAATACCAATTTGATATTTACACTAAAGGATCACATTTTTTCATAAAATTTTCATATATCTTCTATAAACATCTGTGCTTATTGGGATTTAACTACTCCTGAAGGCATGGAAGGGAATCTATAGAAATGAAAATGTCTGATGGTTACATTTATTTATCAGTCAAAACAACCACCTCAGTCCTGTTACTAAAAGTAGAAGTCAATAATCAATATAATGTAATCTGGTCATTTGACTTTTGCTGGAGTTTATGCATGTGCTTAAAGAAAAGACTGAAAGTTATAAAGATGACATAATGACATACAGTTTATGGTTTTAAAGTTTTTTTTAAAGCTATAACTGATATCAATATCATCATGGATGGCTTATTCAGGACAATCGTCGTTGATTGTATTACACATACGATTAACATGTATTATACTATTAAAAAAAATGTAATAACCATAAATGGAGTACAAATGTAATATAGTCATATGTTTGTATCCCTTAAATAAAGTGCCTCAAATAAATATATTTCTGCATATGATGATAAATATTTTCTATTTATACACCATGGAAAGAAGTTGTAGGTGACCCATACTTATGTCCATGGCCTGTACATTTATAAATTTACAACATGATAATTTATAACTTAATCATGAGCATGTAAATTGAATACTAGTTATTCAACACTTCTTACATGATTTTTTATGGCCCCGCAACAAAGTTGTCGGTGCCATATAGTTTTACCCTTGTCCTAAATTCCTTATTTCCGTAATTCTGTCATTCCGCAACAAACCATTATACAGAGTTTTTTTTCTAAACGCCTTCAGATATTGGGCTGATTTTTGGTATGTGAGTTCACCATGATAGAGATAAATTGTAAACAGCAATAATGTTCAGCAAAGTAAGATCTACAAATAAGTCAACATGACCAAAATGGTCAGTTGACCCCTTTAGGAGTTATTGCCCTTTATAGTCAATCTTTAACCATTTTTCATAAATCTAAGTAATCTTTTACAAAATCTCCACTGAAACTACTAGGCCACAATCATCTTTGGGGTATCTAGTTTGAAAAATGTGTCCGATGACCTGGCCATTCAACCAAGATGGCCGCCACGGCTAAAAATAGAACATAGGGGTAAAATGCAGTTTTTGGCTTATAACTATGAAACCAAAGCATCTAGAGCAAATCTGACAAGAAGTTAAATTGTTAATCAAGTCAATATCTATCTGCCCGATGAATTGGACAACTGGTTGTTGGGTTGCTGCCCTCCAATTGGTAATTTTTAAAGAAATTTTGCCGTTTTTGGTTATCTTGAATACTATTATAGATAGCGATAAACTGTAAACAGCAATAATGTTCAGCAAAGTAAGATCTACAAATAAGTCAACATGACCTAAATGGTCAATTGACCCCTTAAGGAGTTATTGCCCTTTATAGTCAATTTTTAACAATTTTCATTAATTTGGTAAATTTATGTAAATTTTTACCAAATATAGTTCTCTGTTACTAATGGGCAAAGTTCATTATAGATATAATTGTAAGAAGCAAAATCGTTCAGTAGAGTAAGAACTTCAAACACATCACCATCACCAAAATACAATTTTGTCATGAATCCATTTGTGTCCTTTGTTTAATATGCACATAGACCAAGGTGAGCGACACAGGCTCTTTAGAGCCTCTAGTTATTATTTTAATTAGTTAATTTTTCATCATTTTTTATTGAATAACTCAAAACATTTTTCTTGCAGAGAAGGGAACTGTTAAAAAAAAGTATGGAATACACAGGAAAAAGAAAAAAACAGAATCCAGAAATGGATTTCAAAGAATTTGTAAAACCAGAAGTTATAGATCTACCAGAACATACAGTAACGATCACTGACATATCTGATATAGACTTTGCTGGTCACAATGGCCTTAGACTTGGTCAAAACAAGGTAGGGGCATTGGTTGTATAGATGTTAGGTGAACATAACTAAATTTGCCAACCAGCTGATGAATATTCCTCTGGCTTTTTATGGTCTGTCTCTCTTCTTGTAAGATTTCTTCCCCTAATTTACAATTTTTGACCAATTGAGCAAAAAAAATTAGCAAGAAGATTGTCATGTTTTTAAGCAGTTAAGCTGCTTTATGCGAGCACCCTAGATTTATGTTCTACCCAATAAATGCTGAAATATGTGCCACTTTTATTATCTGGCTGGCTATCATGTTATTTATAACTAATTGGGCACTTTTTTCATACTTTTTATTTTGGAATATAAAAAATATTACCATAAAAACGTTAAATGGTCGTCGATTTTCCCAAAAGTTTTGAAGTTGCACATAGGAAGTAGTGCTCGATAGAAATTCTTCTATAGTTTATTACCCCCTGTGCTGTGGGCTAAGATGTCAAAGAACAATTGTATGAAATATTTGATCGCTGAAAATCTATAAAGATGAGTCGTTTACATTTCCCAGATGGCAAAAGTTGTAGGAATATTGTTTGTCATCGACAGTAGTCTATTAATAAGCTGATATAAGTTGGCGGCAATTTCAAATTACATAGAAGATGAAATTTACGTACCTTTTAAATTGGGAGAATTCTGATGATACATAGGTACTTTATTATTAATCATTTTATTTGTTTTTTTGTCTGATTGAGATTATTTAAATCATCTTTATTCAGTAATCTTTAATGTATGCTCATTTGTTTTCTTGTTAATATTATTCCAATTTCTAGCAAATCACCTTCATGCTTGTCAAATTAAGTTGTTGTTATTGTAGTTTTCTGATTGGTCGATGTCAAGGTCATTTTAAGATTGTTTCGCTTTTGTGTACAATGTAACATAATGCTACACGTGCTTTGATTGAGCTCGATGCGGTTCAATAAATATTGTGATGTAAACTTTAACAACTGTTTTCTACAGGACGGCATTATATAACTTCAAAGTCGCATATTTTGTAAAATATTAAGTCCGAATCTGTGATGCGTATCACACCGTAATTGTTTTTGATTTACAAGGACTTTTCGATTTCCGGTACAGAAAAATACGACTTTTATATGTTTCTTTTTATAATTTAAATTGAATCAATTCTATGCCGTTCCTTCGCAACTTTATGCTGGTAAACGATTTCCCCATGAAAAGAAACCACATGATACGATAAAAAAGGTAACAAGTCGACTAACGAGACTCGAGAACAGTTGAAGTTACAAACAAGTTTTTCTTAATTCTATAATACCCGGGGCGGATCCAGCCATTTAAAAAAAGGGGGGGTCCTAACCCAGGACAAAGGGGGGGGGGGGGGGGGGGGGGGGGTTCCAATTACATGTCCCCATTCAAATGCATTGATTGTCCAAAAAAAGGGGGGTTCCAACCCCGGAACCCCCCCCCTCTGGATCCGCGCCTGCTTACTATTACAGTTATTGAAAGTTTAAATAAATGTTTTTTTATTATGATATTAGTAATGGAAGACAGTTAAACTGTAATCAACATATTTTAATTCAGTTATAATTTGAGACGTAAAAAAAATTGAGAGTGAAAATGGGGAATGTGTCATAGAGACAATAACCAGATCTTAGAGCAGACAACAGTCGAAGGTTACCAATGGATCTTTAATGCAGGGAGAAACTCCTACACCCTAAGGATTGCTTTTGCTGGCCCCTTAACACAATAACCATGATAACAAAAATGTAAACTATTTCAACTAGTCACTTGTTCAGGTGGAACTTTTAAACCAGAGGAAGAACAAAGTAACTACAATGTAGTTAATAAGTTCTGGAGAACTTTTCGGCTAATTAGTTCTTTCTGCCAGGAACTTTCCAACGTCGGAACAAAAGAGCATAAATTTACAATAACATGGACATCATACTAAAATCAGAAGTATACACAAGAAATCAATAAAATTTTAAAAAATGTACAAAACAATTATGTAAAATAAATATTGAATGTTTATAAATATAAATTGGAAATAACTTTTGAAAGTGGTAGGATTGCATAACATAAACATTACTGTACAAGCATTATTTGATACTTTAGAAATAGCTGAGAACAATGCCGGAGACAAATATTTTGACTAATTCTTTACACTATTCATCTGAACGTGGCCAAGTTTGCCTTTGGGTTTTTGATTAACTGCCTATAGCACCCTTTGGTGCTTTGATTTTTTTTATCTAAGTATCTATCCTTATTTTAATTATGGTCCTTAAATGACTGACATTTTTTAAGAAAACAAATTTAAGATTTGTTTTGGTCAATTGTAAGTGTTTTTTTCCAAATGTTTAAAAACGTATTTTGAAAATATTTATTCAGTTATTTTTCAAATGATAAATTAATAATATAAAGAGATAGATACTTTGTTTTTTTTTCAATTCAAGTTTTAATGCATGCTGCAGCTGTATGCAAAATTTGACAGAAATCAATAAAATAATCCCTATACTGAAACTTAATCTAAAATGGTCATACCAGGTTTTAATTTATATTCAGTATTGATTTTGTGATTTCAAGGAAAGTGAACAAGAAATTGAAGAAGAAACAGAAGAAACAGAGGAGACAACTGAGGATGGAAATAAAAAACCGTTAGACAAAAAAGGCATTAAAGCATTATATAGGTAACATATTCTTCTATTTTTATAATATTTTTTTTTACTTAAATGATAGCTGTGCATATCTGAAAGAGTTTGTTCTTTCATTATACCAATTGCAAAAAAACGTTTACCAAATAGCTGTTTGAATTCATCTCTTTAACTGATCTAATGGTAAAGCATTTTAGCTCATGGATTAAGTGACAATTTATATTTAGTATAAAGTATTAAAGTGTGGTGAAATTAACAACTTTTTTGACAAAAGCTAGGTGTAATTGGCAACACTTAATTGTAAGGAACATCAGTTTAAATGATTTGTAAAAGGTTTCACAGAACACTGTGTTTTGACAGTTGTTACTGCTGTCAGTATTAAAGTGTAACTTTGACTGCAAAAAATCAGTCCATTTAACAGTTGAATGTGAAAAAATCAGTCCATTTAACAGTCAAATGTGAAAAAATCCTTTGATGTAAATACGTGTATCAGTTTGAAAAATATGCTTTTCGATATTTTCTAATATTTCTGAAGATTAAATGCAAAAGAATTTATAAGGTAATTTTTGCTTTGAATGATTCTTTATTATGTAACTTACACACACACTTCTGTGACAAATTGAAAATATATTTTTTTTTATTATTTCAGGAAAAAGTCAACGGAACAACATATGAGAAAAGTGTTTGGCAAACATAAAGTTAACTATACACATGCACAGGACAAAAAATTCAAAATGAAACGTAGAACTGACTTTCCTAACAAGAAAATTAAAAAGAGATGCCACTGATATTGTTTTTACTTCATTTAAACAGGAATGCATAGATTCTGCATTGTAAGGTCTTATAAGAGTCAGAACTCAAAGATAACAATTTTATTCTTTTAGCTTACCTGACCCAAAAGGTGAGCTTTTCCTGTCACTTGGCCTCCATTGTTGTCATTCATGAAACTTAACAGAAATGTTCTTTTCTAAAGCTACTATTCCACTATGAACAAAACTTGGCCATAATCATAATTTGGGTGTCTAGTTTAAAATGTGTCCAGTGGTCCCACCTCCCAATCATCTTAGCCACAGGCTTAAAATAGAATAAAGTGATAAAATGCAGGTTTTATCAATTATCTTGAAATCACTAAAGATGGAGAAATCTGACCAGGAATTATTCAGGGAATAATTTAATGTTCAGGATGTTGTAACGAAAAGATTGAGTAATTATTGCCTCACATTTCTCAAATACTAATAGCAAAAGGACACCCTATAAAAATAAGGAGATATGGTATGATTTCCAATGAAACACATACCAACCAGTGTTGACATTAATTGAATGTAAGTAATCATAGACCACTGTACAGCATTCAACAATGAGAAAAGCGAATACTGTAAAGGCAGCTAAAATCACGACACAAAGCATCGAAATAAGAGTACTCCCAGTTACTGAAAGCTAGTTCATGGTCATTAATAACCAATAAACAAATCATGAGCACTTAGACTTAAATATCCATCAGTACACATCACACTGATTTAGTGTAAAGACATCATTAACAATCTGAGAAATGCATGAGCTTGCACAATGCAAAATATAAGTTAACAGTAATGACAGGATGAAGGATCATCAGCTGCACTGTTTTTTAGCTCACCTGGCTCAAAGGGCCAAGTGAACTTTTCTCATCACTTGGCGTCCTGCGTCGTCGTCGTCCGTCGTTATCTTTTACAAAAATCTTCTCCTCTGAAACTACTGGGCCAATTTTTACCAAACTTGGCCACAATCATTATTAGGGTATCTAGTTTAAAAATTGTGTCCGGTGACCCGGCCAACCAACCAAGATAGCCGCCATGGCTAAAAATAGAACATAGGGGTAAAATGCAGTTTTTGGCTTATAACTCAAAAACCAAAGCATTTAGAGCAAATCTGACATGGGGTAAAATTGTTAATCAGGTCAAGATCTATCTGCCCTGACATTTTGAGATGAATCAGACAACTCATTGTTGGGTTGCTGCCCCTGAATCGGTAATTTTAATGAAATTTTGCTGTTTTTGGTTATTATCTTGAATACTATCATAGATAGAGATATACTGTAAACAGCAATAATGTTCAGCAAAGTAAGATTTACAAATAAGTCAACATGACCGAAATGGTCAATTGACCCCCTAAGGAGTTATTGTCCTTTATAGTCAATTTTTAACAATTTTCATAAAATTTGTAAATTTTTATTAACATTTTCCACTGAAACTACTGGGCCAAGTTCATTATAGATAGAGATAATTGTAAGCAGCAAGACTGTTTAGTAAAGTAAAATGTACAAACACATCACCATCACCAAAACACAATTTTGTCATGAATCCATAAGCTTCCTTTGTTTAATATTCACAAAGACCAAGGTGAGCGACACAGGCTCTTTAGAGCCTCTAGTTTTCTGTAGACATTAAGATTGTAGTTATACTATGTGAACATTGATAATTGTTAAGAGTAAGTTCTTTTAAAGGATCAATTAGTTTGTATGGATCAAATCTGAATTTACAGACTTTATAAACAACATCACTGTAACAAGAGTGCATCTGCTTATTCTTTTAAATCATAATAGAATAATGATGAGGTCAACTGGCCAGACAGTTTTATTTTCCTTACACCAAATATACTGGTAGTTAATTCTACTGCTATATGTATCTGATAAACTGACAAAACTATGGAAAACTAACATTGACCAATTCCATACACCAATAAAGTTGACCTATTGCTTATAGTATCTGAGATATGAACTTAAGACTCCATATTGAAATCCGTACCTTGACCTATAATGGTTAACTTTTATAAATTGTGACTTGGATGGAGAGTTGTCTCATTAGCACTCATACCACATCTTCTATATCTATTGACCACAAAACACTTTTATCTTGATTTAAGAACTATGAACACGAGTTCAAGCTAAGATGAACCTTGTCAGGCTGACATGTACACCTTACAAACGATATAAACACCAATATTGTTGACCTATTGTTTAAAGATTTTTTAAAGGATGATAAACTGACAATGAACCATAAAATAAGTCAAGGTTAGTTGAAACCTCCCATACAGACATACACAGCTCACAATCAGTCCATACACCAAATATATTGCTTTAAGTATATGAGAAATATAGCAAACCACTCAATAAACCCTACACATAGTTCAATCAACCATGAAATAAAGGTCAAAGTCAAGGTCACATGATAACTGCCAGTTAGCATGTTCACCTAACAATTATTCCATACACCAAATATAGTTGACCTATTACTTCTAATATATGAGATACAGACTTGGCAGTGAAACCTTGTTCACTAATCCATCAAATGAGGTCTAGTTCAGGTGATTCCTGTCCGACAGATCTTTCAAGAATACCATATATCTAATATAGTTATCCTGTTACTCATAATAAGTAAGTATTTCAATCATCCATAATGAGATCTCATAAACATGTTTAACCCCGCCGCAATTTTGCGCCTGTCCCAAGTCAGGAGCCTCTGGCCTTTGTTAGTCTTGTATGATTTCAATTTTTAGTTTCTTGTGTATAATTCGGAGTTTAGTATGACGTCCATTATCACTGTACTATTATGCATATTTTAGGGGCCAGCTGAAGGACACCTACGGGTGCGGGAATTCTCGCTACATTGAAGACCCATTGGTTGCCTTCGGCTGTTGTTTGCTCTATGGTCGGGTGGTTGTCGCTTTGACATATTCACCATTTCCTTTCTCAATTTTATCCAAACAAAATATATTATTTTTTTCCAGCAGTTGCTGAAAGGTGATTGCATTGATAGTTGATAAACAATCCAATCAAAAATCTTTCATGCAATGTGCTGAACCTATAGACATTTGAAATACCTGTAACTTTGTTAACATTATCAATGATTCATGCAAAGAGTTCAAGATCAGGGAGGCATGTACACTTTAGTAAGTCTTTACATTATTTTAGTTTTTGAGAAACCCATAATTACAGATATCCAACAATTACCAGTGGCGGATCCAGAAATTTTCATAAGTGGGGGCCCACTGACTGACCTAAGAGGGGGCCTGCACCAGTCACGCTTCAGTGATTCCCTATATAAGCAACTAAATTTTTTCCCAAAAAGAGGGGGCCCGGCCCCCCCCCCCTAAATCCGCCTATGATTACTAATTGACCACAAAATTGAGGTCGAGGACAAATGAGTAAGAAAGACATTCTTAACAAAGCACTAATTTTCTTTTGTTACATCTTCTGACATCGGACTCAGACTTCTCTTGAACTGAATTTTAATGTGCGTATTGTTAAGTGTTTACTTTTCTACATTGGCTAGAGGTATAGGGGAGGGTTGAGATCTCATAAACATGTTTAACCCTGCCGCAATTTTCGGGAGCCTCTGTTAGTCTTGTATGATTTTTAATTTTAGTTTCTTGTGTAATTCGAGTTAAGTATGACGTCCATTATCATTGTACTAGTATACATATTTTTTAAGGGGCCAGCTGAAGTTTTTTCGCTACATTGAAGACCCATTGGTGGCCTTCCCAGTGGCGGATCCGGGGGGGGGGGGGGGGGGTTCCGGGGGTGCGCACCCCCCTTTATTTTTGCCGATCAATGCATTTGTATCGGGACATATGTTTTGCACCCCCCCTTTGCCCTGGGTTAGCACCCCCCCTTTCGAAAATTCCTGCATCCGCCCCTGCTTCCGCTGTTGTCGCTTTGACACAGCCCCCATTTCCTTTCTCAATTTTACGTACACTATGCAATCACTCCATATACCAAATACTTTTTTAGTTGACCCATTGTTTTAGAAGCTGAGAAAATAGACATATTTTAAATATTATCATTTATGAATAAAGCAAGAAAAAAGATAATAAAGATGAACCTTGGAGTTGACAAAAACCATGAAAATGAGGTATTAAAGGTCATACAAAACCTGCCAGATGGACACACCACACCTTCTTGTTATACTGGCTAACAATCATTCAAATATAATGGTCTCAATGCTTATATGAAAAACAGAACCACATCCAGATGCTCCGCAAGCGCAGCTTTATGGGCCTTTTTCAAAAAATGTGGATTTTCTTGTACAATCAATATTTCTAAAAAAGTGTAAATATTTTTATCCAATTTTTAGATACACAATTTAGTTTTTGGTGTGTGTAACAAGTTCCAGCAAATTCAATATGAAATTTAGCTACAGAAATTGCTTCCAGTGGGTTTCAAAGGGTCCAAAAACCCCAACAATTGCTTGTACGAAATTGAAAAACTAGTCTTTTTTAAATCCTGGTTTTAATACCCAGCGGAAATTATTGTTTTTCTTTTGTTATTATAAATATATAGGTATCACTGCAGGTATGTATACAAAAATACAGGGAATTATTAGATTTTATTATCATTTTTTTTTACTTTTCATTTCGTACTTAAAAAAATGTCAACTACATAACACAAATGAAATAATGTTGCCAATAAACAACTGATTATATCCCTTGTAACTAAGAAGTGCTCTCTACTTACTCTTCATCCTCTGATGACGTGCTTAAAGTTACAGGATGACATCATGGATTCATTTCATTATAGATTAGTTTTGGTGAGTACAAATTACTCCGTAATTTTATTCTATGTCAAGAAACACATCCAAAAACCACAAATAGGTCAACTACATAACGGTCAACTACATAACGCAGTGAATCGTTATGTAGTTGACAAAAAGCGTTATGTAGTTCACAATGCTGAATTAAATTCACTTTAAAATATGTTTCTAAAAAGTGTTATTTTAACTGTTTTGAAAAAAGTGTGATGATTTTTATGGAAATATATATCAAGCAAAATGTAAATATTATTAAAAAAAAATTAGGGACCGAAACTAAATCCGTTATGTAGTTGACATATGTCCCATACTTGTTTCTATGTTATTTTTTAAAATATTTTTGTAGTAGCATTTAAGATTGCATATTTTTATTTCAGGTTGTATTGTTGTTAAACTATTCAATTTCATATATTAAAGTTGAAAATTGAATATTTTTTTGTATTGTTATTTCACAACTGAAATATCCACATTTTTTGAAAATGACCCTTATACGACCCTAGAGGGCGAACCCTGAACAGTTGGGGCAAGTATGGACAAAACATTCAAGCGTGATACAGCTCTGAATTTGGATTGTGATAAAATTTTTGACATTACATGGGTTTTTTTTACACAAAACAAATGTCAAGATTTTACAAATCAATTAAAGATTTCTTCTTCAAAACTTATTTAAATCTAAAATTAAATAGTTGACACAGCATAGGTTTCTGACACAGAATGAATGTGGTCTAATGAACTTTTTTTGCCTTTGAGCAATTCACTATGCTGTTGAATATTAATCCTCTCAAAAAAATGTTTGAAGAAATTTTCTTTTTATTTATGAAATCTGAAATGAGAAAAATTTACCCCCCCCCCTTTTTTTTCACATCCCCGTTTCCTTTTTTCCAAAACTGATATCAATTCAAATTTCTAATGGAGTTTGCAACAATAACTACTCTTTTAAATACATCATAAAATATTAAAATGTAAAATAAAGTGCTTGTTATCACTGAATGGTAAAGATTGGTTGGTAGTAAAAGTGAATATACATTGTTTATTGTATAAAACAATAAAAAAAACTTCATCAGCAACATTTTATATTGGCAAATTTCCAATGAAGTTATTTACATAAAGTTATTGGCAAATAAAAATAGAAAATGACATCATAGTCATGTCTGGCAAATGTCCAACATACATTATCTAAAAACATTTTAGATAAGATAAGGAAAAAAAAGCTTCACCAGCAACATTTTATATTGGCAAATTTCCAATGAAGTTATTAACATAAAGTTATTGGCAAATAAAAATAGAAAATGACATCATAGTCATGTCTGGCAAATTTCCAACATATATTATCAACTACTATTCTATACAAAGAAAGATAACTCCAATTGAAAATTAATTGCTATTGCACAATATTGTGCAATTAGATATTTCTTGCTATTGTGCAATACTGTGCAATTGAAAATTTCTTGCTATTGCACAATGCTTGATATGGAATCCTGATTTGGACCAACTTGAAAACTGGGCCAATAATCAAAAATCAAAGTACATGTTTAGATAAAGCATATCAAATAAGCCCAAGAATTTAATTTTTGTTAAAATCAAACTTAGTTTGATTTTGGACCCTTTGGACCTTAATGTAAACCAATTTGAAAACTGGACCAAAAATTAAGAATCTACATACACAGTTAGATTTGGCATATCAAAGAACCCATTTATTCAATTTTTGATGAAATCAAACAAAGTTTAATTTTGGACCCCCATTTGGACCAACTTGAAAACTGGGCCAATAATAAAAATCAATGTACATTTTTAAATTCAGCGTATCAAAGAACCCCAAGGATTCAATTTTTGTTAAAATCAAACTAAGTTTAATTTTGGACCCTTTGGACCTTTATGTAGACCAATTTGAAAACGGGACCAAAAATTAAGAATCTACATACATAGTTAGATTCGGCATATCAAAGAACCCCAATTATTCAATTTTTGATGAAATCACACAAAGTTCAATTTTGGACCCTTTGGGCCCCTTATTCCTAAACTGTTGGGACCAAAACTCCCAAAATCAAACCCAACCTTCCTTTTATGGTCATAAACCTTGTGTTTAAATTTCATAGATTTATATTTACTTATACTAAAGTTATGGTGCGAAAACCAAGAAAATGCTTATTTGGGCCCCTAATTCCTAAAATGTTGGGACCAAAATCAATCCCAACCTCCCTTTTGTGGTCATAAACCTTGTGTTAAAATTTCATTGATTTCTATTAACTTTTACTAAAGTTAGAGTGCGAAAACTAAAAGTATTCGGACGACGACGCCGTGATAGCAATATATGACCAAAAAATTAAAATTTTTGCGGTCGTATAAAAATGCTTGTTTTTGGCCCTTTATTCCTAGACTGTTTGCCCCATAACCCTTAAAATATATCTCAACCTTCTACTTATGGTATTAAACATTGTGGTACAATTTCAGAACAATTGAAATACTTATACACCACTAATTGTTCTGACACTAGAAAAATGCTATTTTGCCTAATTCCTAAACCTTAGGGACCATAACCCCAAAATCAATCCCAAGCTTCCTTTTGTGGTTATAAACATTGTGTTAAAATTTTATTGATTTTTGTTTACTTATACTAAAGTTATTATCCGGAAACCATCTGTCTTGCTGACGACAACATGATACCAATACTTGTATACGACTGCAATTTTTTTTGCGGTTGTATAAAAACTAGACTGACCATTGAACCATTAAAATGACTTCATCTGATGAAACGTGCTAGTCATCAGTGGCGGATCCAGGGGGGGGGGGGGTTCCGGGGGTGCGCACCCCCCTTTGCCCTGGGTGCCCTGGGTTAGCACCCCCCCTTTCGAAAATTCCTGCATCCGCCCCTGGTCATGCACATGGAATCACTCTATACACCAAATAAAGAAAATCTCACCAGATTCCTAAGTTCATAGGCTCAGCACTTTTACAAAATGGAGGATATTCACATTAAAATATGTCCTTATTATCTACAAAAGTTTCATGAAATTCTGTTGTGTTTTAGAGGAGATGATGAGTTTTGCAGTAGTATTTTAAAAAGGCCAAGATTCTATGGTAAATTCATAAATGATTGTGAAGTTTTTCTGTTGACTTTCTTTGCAAATGTAACTTTGTTGGTGTTTTTTTAAAGTTTATCCACAACTCTAGACCTACATTTTTAACAAAAATGTATACAAGGGAAATCATTTCTATTAGGAGACAGTTGACAATTGCAATTGTAGATCCTATTGTGATGACCATTCTCATCTTTCCTGCGACTCCTATATCTGTTTTAGCAAAAGTTTCATAAATTGGCAAAAACATAATCAATTATATTTCGGGAACAACTTTCATCATCTATTTGTTTCAGTTATAAAGGCATTTCTACACGAAACTTTATTCATTACCCCTTTCAAAACTTCATTATCTGTTCAATTTATGTTTGGAATCCACTGTTACAAACCCTCATTCAAACCAATACAAAATTACAGCTATAATTTCGGATATTGCAAGTCACAGACTTTTCAAGCCAGTCCGCATTGGCAAAGATGAAAAAGATAATAGATCTTTCCTTTGCCAACAAAGGTATCGATGGCGTCAACTTATGCAATATCCTTCATCATAAATTAGTTCAATCGAAAATACCTCCTTATTTCAAAGACCAGTCTGTACCAATCATATCTTATACCTATACCAAACCTATCGCAGGATCTTGATATTGACGACTTCAAGTCTAAACCTCCTGATTGCACTTGTGCTAGTTACCAAATCACATATATATAATCCTGCTGGCCACGTTATTACCGGTATCGTGAGCCTAAATCCATAAATTGGAAATACAACTTTAAAATTTTGATGGATTCAGTTGAGGATTATGCCAGGCAATGGGCTAAGCGCGAGAAGGAAGACGTAGACACTCTTTCCGAATGGATTAAGGCAGTGAGGTCGTTGATACAAATCAAAATTAAGAAACTGAATGGGTCTATCAATGCTACGTCAATCTTTAAAGACCCAAATGTTGCATAACACCTATCCTACCTCCATGACAAATATGTTGTTGTCCCCGCAGATAAAGCCCCAAACAACATCGTTTTTGTATGTAAAAATCATTATATTAACTGCTTGATAAACGAATTAGGTGTTGACAATTCACTTGGAGACTCAACATATACCCTCACGACACTTACCATAGAGGAAATCCTTGATAATCATAGGTCTGTTCTGTGTTCCTTTGGAATTTCAACCAAAGATGAAGAACTGGATCTGCCATCACTGTATTGGATACCTAAACTACATAAGTGTCCTTACAAACAACGGTATATTGCTGGGTCTTCCAAGTGCTCCACGAAACCTCTTTCTAAATTATTTAAATCTATTTTATCAGCAACCAAAGACGGACTTCAAAGTTATTGTGAAACTGTCTATTCTAGAGGGGGCGTGAATCAGATGTGGATACTTAAAAATTCCAAAGATCTTTTAGAGTACATACAATCTAACTCTCTTCCATCTTGTAACAGTATTAAAACATTTGACTTTTCTACTCTATACACTAGTATTCACATGTTTTTCAACAGACTGTCGGCATTCCAATGGGAACAAACTGTGCCCCTCTTCTTGCCGACTTGTTTCTTTATTATTATGAGGCTGACTTCATGCAGGAACTTCTTAGGAAGAA
The DNA here is from genome assembly GCF_963676685.1 of Mytilus edulis. Classification (NCBI taxonomy): domain Eukaryota; kingdom Metazoa; phylum Mollusca; class Bivalvia; order Mytilida; family Mytilidae; genus Mytilus; species Mytilus edulis. Next base: position 35,917,900 of record NC_092352.1, on the reverse strand, counting down.
AGATAAGTTAGCAATATCCTTTAACTCTACTTTTCGCTATATAGATGATGTTCTTTCACTAAATAATTAAAAATTTGGTGACTGTGAAACGCATCTATCCAATCGAGCTAGAGATAAAGGATACTACAGATACAGTTAAGTCGGCCTCATATCTTGACTTACATCTAGAAATTGACAATGAGGGTCGGTTGAAAACAAAACTTTACGACAAAAGAGATGATTTCAGCTTTCCAATTGTGAACTTTCCATTTCTAAGTAGCAACATTCCAGCAGCACCTGCATACGGGGTATATATCTCCCAATTGATACGATATTCCCGTGCTTGCATTCATGATAAAGGGTTGCTGCTCACAATGAAGCTTTTAAACCAAGAGTTCCAAAGGGTGAAATTGAAATCATCCCTTCGTAAATTTTACGGACGCCATCACGAGTTGGTTAACCATTATGGAATAACCGCTTCACAAATGATATGGGATATGTTCCTTACGTCGTAACTACAATCCCCTTCCCTTTCATGAATGTGACCTACCCATTAGACTATTTACTGGATTTGTTATCACATAAGAAACACCACGGGTGCCACATGTGGAGCAGGATCTGCTTATCCTTCCAGAGCACCCCTAGTTTTTTGGTGGGGTTCGTGTTGTTTATTCTTTAGTTTTCTATGTTGTGTCGTGTGTGCTGCTGTTTGTCTTTTTCATTTTTAGCCATGGCGTTGTCAGTTTGTTTTAGATATACGAGTTTGACTGTCCCTTTGGTATCTTTCGTCCCTCTTCTATTGATCTTGTATTGCCGTTCAGTTTTAGAGATAATAGGCAATGTCATGAAAATTAGTTGCCAAATTGTCAGTCAATGCCAACAACTCCATTGGGAGCTATCTGATATTTACCCTTCAGTAGAATTTGCTGATCATTTGTGCCATTGTTTTTATTTGTATTATATTGTTATTACAGTGACTTGACTGTTAGTGTTGCTATCCACCAATTGCAACTCATTCAAAATTTTGACCAAATTGCAATTTGTTTTATAAAATCAAATTGTTCAACTGGTCAGAATATTGAACAAATTGTTCAGTCAAAATGTGAAAGTGCAAGGTGATAAAATAAAATATACTTACAATCTTATAAGACTTTATCTCCACTTTAATGATGTTATTACTAAATTTGTCTGTCAATCTGTATAGTTATATTATAGCCATTACCATACTAAAGGTAAAATGTTTTATTTTGAATTGCTATAAAAATGTTCAAACTAAGCTTTTATATAGTTTTTCTTTCGAAAAGGATTTTATATTTATAAGAATCATATATCATTTAAAATAATACATCATATATTCAGTAAAATACGTGTTAAATAACAATATGCTATTGATAAGTTTTTTTGGGGAGATAACCTAAAATACTATTCTTTTAAATAAAGATTTTTTGAAACCAAAAAAGATTATCTCCCCTTCCTACAAACATATTGCAATTTCCCAAATATTTTACTGAATATGAAATGTTTTTATTCACATAATGTGTGATTCTTATGAATATAGAATACTTTTCGAAAGAAAAACTATATAAAAGCTTAGTTTGGACATTTTTATAGCAATTCAAAATAAAACAGTTCACCTATAGGTTACAATACACCATTAGATTTTATGGGCGCAGCCATTTTATGAGCATAACATGGTATTCAGAATTAAGAGTATGACTAATCCTGATTGGTCGATATGTGCTCCCGTTATTTTTTATTATTAGAGACTTCGTGCACTCTGCTTTATACAAAAGGCAAAATAAAAATTATTCCGTAGCCCTAAAGGCACTGAGATGACTTTTCAACGCTAGGACAAGACACGTATTTTGAAGGGCAAAATTGATAGGCATGGGAGATAAGTACAAAATATGCTAAGAAAAGCAACGCGAACCTATATTTTTTGGACCAAAAAATACTGTCATAATAACTTTTCTTTGATTCTAGCAAGGTTTCGTTAAGAAAATCAACTTTCTAAAGTCTGTATCTCGAAAAAGGCTACCATTGTCGCCTATGGGGAAATTAATTGTTTATTTCAATCTTTAGTATGGTAATGGCTTTAATATAACTATACAGATTGATAGACTGATTTAGTAATACCATCAATAAAGTGGAGTTAAAGTCTAATAGGATTGTAAGTATGTTTTATTTTATCACCTTGCACTTTCACGACTTGACTGTGGTTTTCTACAGCAGTTGGTTCAAATTTTTGACCAGTTGAACAATTTGGTTAAATAAAACAAATTGCAATTTGGTCAAAATTTTGAATGAATTGCAATTGGTGGATAGCAACACTTACAGTCAAGTCACTGTAAGAAAATTGAAAAAGAAAGCCCAAAATTGTTATTACATGTATAAGGAACAATAATTCCTGAAATAGTCATCCAAAGGATTGAGTCATTTGGGCTTTTTTTTTGTGTAGATTTTATATTGCAGCTTAGTCTTTAATTGTATTGGATTTTTTCTAATTTGAATGGTTTTACTTAAGAAATAATTTATGAGCGATAGTGAGGGCTAAAATAACATGATTTTAATGCCTACCCATGTTAAAACAATAAAGTATAGCTTGCATCAATCATTTCGATTCTGAATAGGCCAATAAAGATAATTTCTATGTCCGATAAGTATAAGTTTAAAAGCGTTTGTGCAGGCTCTTCCATGAACCTCCCTTTTTTGTTTGTAAAGAAGCAAATGGCTGGCATGGTGACTTTTCAGAGGGAAGATTTTGAACAGACAGCATTAGCGGTTGTCGTATTTAGGTCAAATATGTCAATTTTGGAATGCAACACATTAGTCATAATAATTGAATTAGTAACATCATGTGCATCATTTAAGACTTTGAAAGTGTTTTAAAATTCAGGAAATATATTATGTGCATGATAATTTTATAAAATTCTAAATTTCATTACTCTGAAGAAGTCAATATACGCATGTGCAAACTAATTTTATTGGATTTAGAGCATAATGTCTTCACAAAGTGAAAGAAGCACGTCATATTAGAATTTTTGTCAATGGAGAAGGGAGATGTTTATTGCTTAGTATACAGTATTGAGTTTTGCTCATAGTCGAGGAAATAAATTCACCTATTTACTATGTTACTTTTTGTGACTTGGATGTACAGTTGTCTCGTTGGCACTCACACCACATCTTATTTCTATACTTTCTTACATCTCATCATTTAATCTCTGGTAGTTAGAAGTCTCATTGGCATTCCTACCATATGTTATTATTTTTATATTGATATAATATATTATAAATCCATTGTTTTCCCAACAGCCAGAGGGCTAAATAATCATAAAATATAATGTCTTGATCATAGATTTATTTAGTGGCTTTCTTTGCAGCTTCTTGTGCCTTAAGCACCCGAACCACAATTTTCTGTTCTTCAATCAGGAAAGCTCTGATGATTCTGAAAATAGAAATAAACAACTTGTATAGAAGAGGTGTATTCATTTAACATTGTTTAAATAAAGGTTATTCCAATTATTTAAGAATTGAATGCTTCATTTTGTAAATTCATTGGGGGTGTAAAAGTGTTGACCGAAGTACATTTTGCAGTGAAGCACTTCATTCTTAAAATGTGTGCATTCAACACCGTCATCATGCTTATAAACTTTATTGTGGGATCGTGTGTCATGAATGTTAAAATTCATTATGACACGGGATTTCTGTTAGCTAATCAAAATAATGTATTATTATGAAACATACATGTTATATAATTTTTCTGTAATACAAGATACCTTTAGATATAATTGGAGTTTCTACAGGGTATTACATGTGTAGTGTAAACAATGTACATAACCCTGTGTCAATTGAATATAATATTTAGCATAAAGTACTTTAATAATTCTTAAGACTTCCAATACTATAATAAAACTTCCTGAATTACATCCATACTATTTTCATTCTCAATTTTATTTGATATAGCCTCCATGTTAATATTAATAAAAGAATCCTGGAACATGTAAAGCAAAAACAAAACCCGCACATGTCTGCATGCTGAAATGTCTCCTACTTTACTGCTAATCATTAAAAGTTTAACTACTGTATCATTTAATCAATTGTCATTGATTAATTAAAATGAGGTCAAGGTAAAATGAACCCTAGTTTGGCACAAGTCTTTTTTGGGGCCTTTTTAAGCTTCCTGTTTGGTGTGAGCCAAGGCTATGTGTTGAAGGCAGTACTTTGGCCTATAATAGTTAACTTTAACAAATTGTGACTTGGATGGAGAGTGGTATGATTGGCACTCATACCACATCTTATATCTACTCATCACAAATACTAAACATTGACTAGTGAACCATAAAATAAGGCCAAGGTTACAGTGTTCTAGGATTCCCATTACCCGTTACCCGGGGTAAGTGGATTAGGACAACGGGTAAGTCATTTTTTAGCCTTTGTCACCCGGTGGTAAGTCAATTTTCAAGTTCGGGGAAGCGAAAAACTCTTGAAATTTCCCGGTCCTCTTCAATTTTCCCATATCTGCTTTTTATTTTTATTAAATCACGAGAAAAAACTTTGATAAAAGATCGAAGATTTTGTCGATGTCTATCGGCGCTTTTATTCAAGCACTCGTTTACTAGGTGTAATCAAGCGCAAAAGAGACCACATTCTTCTCCTATCATTCTAAAAGTCGGTCACGGTGTCGGTAAAATCAGAAAATCCGGATTGATAACTGGTGCTTAAATCGGGACATAAACGATTTTTTTTCTTGTCATCGGAGGAAAATAAACTTACAGTTGCATTTATTATAGCTCTTAATAAATGACATAGTAATAACTATAACATATTTGTCAAATTTAGTAAGAAATCGTTTTTTTTGCGCCGTCCGCATTGGTTGGCGGATTTAACTTTTAGATGTGGGTAAGTAATTTTTTTATTGATCTTACCCGTGGTAAGTCAAGGTGCCAAAAAAATCCTAGAACACTGAGGTTAGCTCAACCCTGCCTAATGAACATATTCATCTTGTAATTTCGCCACACACCTCAGATAGTTGACCTACTGCTAATAGCTTCTGAGAAACCAACCTACATTGTAATCACAAATATTTTGCTGATCTACGATGTACCAAATTTAGTTGTCCTCATAATAACTTGATAGAAATCTGGATGTTTAATTTTTTAGTAGTAAAAAAAACATGAAAATGAGACCAAAGACGACAGATACATATCTGTTATGTATATGAAACTTCATAAAATGAGTCATCTGTATACCAGATACAATTTTATCCAGGTCTTCCATCTTCTACAACTATTTTGTTGTTGATATATTAGTATAGAAACTCATTTAAAACGAATCTAGTCCTTTTTTTTTATAAATCATCCACCTTTAACATTGGATCACAGCGATATTGCCTTTTAATGCTGATGCAGCATAAAGCAATTACTAGTCTAATCAATTAATTTAACACGTGGAAACTGTGGTTAGAAAGAAACTGTGTTAAGGTTCTTAAATCTGTAGCATTTAAATAGGTTATTGCCAATCTGTGTGTGTATCTGCAGTGTATATGCAGGAAGATTTTCTGCTTAATGGTCACAATTTAATTCTGATTTAAACCAGGAAGTGAAACGTATTCAAAACAGATTTCTTAGCTTACATGTTCGTAATGACCCTCAAAGAAATCTCAGAGAACCATGAAGGGGTACAGGAAATGAAATTTAGCAGCGAAATTTGGCATATATTCTCCACTTTAAAAATTGCATTGACCAAATTAGGTGAAATGACTTGGGTGTCATTCCTGTATGTTTTAACATGTGATATTTACCTCTGTCTGACACATCTATGACATCTAGACCCTCCATAAGCTCTGGTTACTGATTTCAGTCTCTTTGACATTGAAGATAGTTCCTGTGGTCTTGCAGGAGTAAGCTGAAAAAATTAACAATTAGTTCATTAATATTAATCTTGTTGTTTGTTTAATATCTAAGTTTGCATGTTAGCTGTACACAATATATATGTTCCCCAATTAATATTTTCATACATACATTCATACTTCATACATTGAATATATAGTTCGGTACATTCTATTTTTATTTTAATCCAAGATTTATAATGGATTCTCTAATATAGTAAATTTGGACTTATATTTAGTACATCTGGACATGAGGAATTTTGTCAATGCAAAATCTAAATATTTCCTCAATCAAATGAATGTAAACTGGTCACAGGCACTCGTCTCAGAATTTTTTTCCCCTATATACCTTTATATAACACAAAGTCTTAACTCGTGATTTAGAAAAATGTCAGGCGGTGACGAAATTCCGTTATATGCCGATTTCTCGACTGTCAACCCCACTAAAACTTGTTATGTCGTAAATCTAAATTGATTTATCTTCACAATGGTGTATAACACACCTACTTTTGTTGTCGGAATCATCTGTAGCAATCCTACCCAAGTATGTCAATCGTAATTATTTCGTCAACCTACACAAAATTGGCAATAAATGTCTCGCAGTAAATGATTAATTATAAAAATTGTTTCAGAAAAAACTGTTAGTTTTCGTATGAATAGAACTTATCATTCAGTTAGTATCATTGTATAAGATACCATGAAAAAAATCTAATGTCTTATTTGTGGTATGTCTAATAAGTTACAAATTTTCCCATGACGTCAATGTCATTCAGACTTTCTCTTGACTTTACGTATGAAATGAAACAAGATCAGATAACTCCGAGAATCATTTAGACTTTTCCATAAAATTGACCAACCGAAAACCGAGATATATAAAAGATGTGACGCGTTTATTGCCAATCCATCGTCGGTAGATTACGATTGACATCCTTGGGTAGGATTGCTACGGATGAATCCAACAACAAAAGTAGCCGTGTTATACACCATTGTGAAGATAAATCAATTTAGATTTACCAAATAACAAGTTTAAGTGGGGTTGACAGCCGAGAAATCGGCATATAACAGAATTTCGTCACCGCCTGACATTTTTCTAAATCGCGAGTTAAGTACCTTGTGTTATATAAAGGTATACAGGGAAAAAAAAATCTGAGACGAGTGCCTGTGAAACTGGTAGGATTGCCTCACACTTACAGTTGTTTATTGCACAATTCAGTGCAAATAAATTATGAGAGAAATTTCTATCCTTTAAACCCCTTTTTCAAAGTTCATGTGTATGTCATAGACATCAAATCCCGATATTTCTTGAACAATTCTTTAAATATTTTCAAATAAAATTTTGAGTCATCACCAAAAAGTATACAGATCTTTAGATTAATATAACAAAGAAGTGTGTAAAGTTTTAAGCAATAATCATAAATCGTTTATGAGATACGGCACGACATGTAATTAAAACCTCCCCCTTGTTTACAAAATACTCAATAACTCAAAAATGAAATTTTGAATCATCACCAAAAAGTACCTTGTGTTATACAAAGGTATACAGGGAAAAAAATATTCTGAGACGAGTGCCTGTGAAACTGGTAGGATTGCCTCACACTTACAGTTGTTTATTGCAAAATTCAGTGCAAATAAATTATGAGAGAAATTTCTATCCTTTAAACCCCTTTTTCAAAGTTCATGTGTATGTCAGACATCAAATCCCGATATTTCTGGAACAATTCTTTAAATATTTTCAAATAGTCTTCCGTAAATAATAATCACTTACTCCATGTAATTTAACTTTACAGTCACCACATTTTGGTACTGCACCTGCCTTCTTTGTGTACAGGTAAACAAGTTTTCCACCTGTAAATTCACAATTTTATCATATTAATTAAAATAGAAACCAATATTTATCTGACAGTGTTCTCCCCAGGCCGTTTTAGCTATCACAATTTCCCGCTGTTCTATTGCACTCACTGCAGCGCTATCCACTGCAAGCGTGTCACTATATTTTCCCCCCAATTTTTACAAATTTCCCGCTTATTTTTCACTCTGGATCACGTGATCTACTGGTTTACTATTTCTGAATGAATTATTTCTGTCCGCGGGACCAGTCTAATAAATTTTACAGAATGGCGACTTTGAAAGATCAAAATAAACAAAGATTACAACATTGACATCTATTTTTTAATTAAAAGAATATATAGAGGCATATATGAATGAAATGAGATGAAATAAATTGACTGCATCTCCCGACGACACTCACAAACTTGTTATACAAACTTTGAACAAACGATGATTTTAAAAACGATCAAACACAGGGGTTTGTTACAATTTGCCGGGCTGAATCTGAATAATTACATTTCAGGGCCATTATATGGCATTAGTGGCAACGGGATAGAGGCGTTGTAGAATTAGTCCAAATTTGTGAGAGCAACCGAAGTTTTAAAGCTCTCAATTGTCTTAGCACACACGAGATTGTCTGGAAGTCTATTCCATTCGGGTATGGTTCTTACAAAGAATGACTGTTTGTATTGATCAGATTTGAAAGGTGAAATTTTGAAGCACGGGCTTACTATCCATACAAACCCCGAAAATAACAGTCTTTGAAGTCTTAATATAACTATCACCTATTCGAACTTATAATTGTTTAGTCAGCAATTCTACAATAATGAATTTTACCATTTAAAAGATTAAAAAAACAAACCCCAAGCTTATACGACTTGAGAAATTCACTTTCTCGATGTCCAGCTTGGATGAAGCCATTTGAATATTATAAAACGTTAAGGTCAGAAAAATGAGAAATCATTATGCTAAAAAATGTCAATTCCTGTCAAACGTTGTATAAAGGTTAACAGTACATTGCTACAATGGGTTACAAAACCAAACACAGAAGCTGACAATGACTTTATTGTTGGTCCTACATGTTCTGCAACATCACTTATTAGTGCTAAGAAAGCTTCACATAGGCATTCTGGTATAGATCCATCATGGACAGTGTTCCAGCTAGGATTTGAAAATAGAGGGGCGCGTTTTTAAAAAGGGCACTTTAGCGCATTCTCACAGAAAAAAAATCAAATACTTAATTTTACCACATAAAGACATATTTTTAGCAAGCATGTAGCTTGGTTAAATAGCTATTATATACAAGTTTAAAAATCATTTATTTAGAACATATAAGTTAAAATCAAACTGATAGCAATAATAGACATTACATGTACTAGATTCATTTCTCTTTCAGAACTACAGATTTTTTCAAAGAAGAGTTCAAATGCAAATAAATATTAAACAACAATGACAAATCTTCTGTTTTTCTTTTTGAAGAAGGTTGTATCACATTAGTTTCATCACAGTTTAATTTTACAGTTAATATTTTTGTTAATGTCTGTACGTGTTTTCAAGTTTGCCCTGTGACTTGTCTTTATCAATTTGACCTGAGAGAATATTTTCTCCACCTCTGCTGTACTGAGTGGTTGTACATGTCATATTGCAACACTGAATAGTTTTGCAACAAGAGGGTACATAAAGATAATAGTTTTTTATCCTAATGACAAGGTGAATGAAATAGCTCTAGCAGACTAGATAAGGAACGATCTGTAAGTTCTGCTGATGACACAAGAGTATAAAGTCCTGTTATTGAATAAGAAGAGTTTCTATTCTCTGTATAACCATACATTGTTTCACTGTTGTCTGTTCAATTCAACAAGCATCTCCGTATATTTAATGTTGAGCGTATCTAATAAAATCAATAAGTTTGTCAAAACGGATTTCAATCACAGGCACTTGTTTCTATTCATATTGGAAGACCCCTATCAACGTATATTTACGGAAATATACGTTGATTGGGGTCTTCAAATGAATAGAAACAAGTGCCTGTGATTTCAATGAGAAAATTGATAAAAAAATCAGACTTTCGAGAGCTCCGTAATCGGCACAATAATAAATTATTTCAATTTTGTAAGTTTATTATCAATTCAACAAGCATCTCCGTTTACTTCATGTTGAGCGTATTTAATAATATCAATATTAAAGTTAGTCAAAACGGACTTCAATTTAAGAAAAAAATGATATAAAAAAATCGGACTTTCGAGTGCTCCGTAATCGGCCGAATTTACAATAGAAGAACAATTGCGATATTTGATAGAAACCTTTCTTCTTCTCGATTTTTCATAACGGTAAAGAATTAAATTATTTTTTTACTTTTGATGGTCATTATTCTTGAAAAAAGATGTAATAGACTGGCAAGTCTTTGATATTTTCTTCTTGTCATTTCCGAGTTGGTTAATTTTTCTTTTTTTCGTCAGCATTTTGCGTGTTGACCTATTGAAATGATTCTTTTTAAATGAACGTTATTTTATAAATAACAAATACATTAGAAATGAACACCGTTCACATTTATTTTATAAATTCTATTTTGCATCGTCAGGTGTTAAAATAATCAATTCATTTAACTTCGATGTTTGGTGCTTCAGGGCGAAGGGATTAGACAGGGTCGTAAATTTCACCTGATTAAGTAATTGACTCCAATCAAATAAGTGATTATATACAGGTAACAAAAGTCAACAATTTTAATCTGTTGTCTTAATGAAGTGTGTGTATAAAGAACTCAACAAAATGGCGACGATATGATGAAAAAAGATCGTTTTTTTAACTTTTTTTCAAAAGGGCACAGAGGGGCGCTTTAAAAAGGCAGAGGGGCGCAAAATTTCGGGGGCGGGGCGCGGCGCCCCTCCATTTCATGCTAGCTGGAACACTGATGGAAAAAGACTTCTCCATGGGTTTTACTACATAGATAATATGAGGATTATATGAATTTACAATGGAAAAAAAAACCTCTTCTTCTATATATATATATATATATATATCAGACAATAACATTAACAAACAAAGGGGTAACTTCCATGAGCATGATGAGGACATCATTACAAGAGAAAACACCAATAGCATTATATAAGAAAAACACATAACAAATCAATTACAAACAAAAAGCGCCGCGGCAAAGTTACTGAGAATTGTCGAAAATTACGCGCTTACCAAAGCGCTATCCAAGAATCCTGGGGAGAACACGGTACCAATCTTTAATATTCTCAAATAAGATATGGTTAAAATAATTGTAACTTGTATGCTTATGTACAAGATTGAATTTATGAGCATATTAACACATTTCATGATATAAACATTGAAATATAGATTGAATTTAGCCAAATGTCGGTTATGAAACCATAATACGAACAGTGTATAAATGAAAATATAGTTTCTAAAGCTTGAAGTAATATGGATTGTTCAATTCTAAATTTATCAATGGTAAATGTTTAAAAGAGCATATATTTTCTAAAACTTTGATTGCATAATTAACTTCCTACTTCTTAACAAAAGAGAATCTTATTTCAAAACTTACCAGGAGTCTTGGACCTGTAAATAAAAATCATTTTTAGTATAAAATACTTCATCATTTATGATGTTCATACATAACATGTCAGATTTAGTTTACATTCCAATAATTTTAAACATATTTGACAGAAAGAGTCTTTAAAGTATAGTCCTTGTTACCTCTAAGATCATTGTGGGGATCCAATCCCTTTTAGTCCTATCAATTACTGAACTGATACATTAGGCCGTTTTTATTTAATAAGTTGGTTTACGGACATCAGCCCAAAAAACTTCGGGTAGGAGGAGGGGAAAAAAATAAATTTAAACTAGATCTTTCCAGTTTTTGTTTTTTTACTTGGTTTACGGATATCAGCCACAAAAAAATAGGGTAGGAGGAAAAAAAAAAATTAATTTAAACTTGATTGAAAAGACTTATTTATAGTTCTGTAAAACTTGAAAAGCCTTTTGATAATACCTTTTATTCAGCATCTTTTGTAGGATTTGTGGAATTAATAAATGCGACAACAAAAACACATCACATAGAACAAGTCAATATTAAAAGACAAAGGCAAATCTAAGAGCATATTGCATGTCAACACCTATAAGGACAGAGCATATCAGACAGTATTTAAAAGTATAAACAGAAATTTACTGTCAGGAGCCTGTAATTCAGTGGTTTAATATTGTTTGTTGGTGTGTTACATATGTTAATTTTTTTTAGTACATTTTTTTACATTTAATTAGGCTGTTTGTTTTCTCACGTAAATTGTTTTACATTTGTCATTTTGGGGCCTTTTATAGCTTATGCGGTATGGGCTTTGCTCATTGAAGAAGGCTGTACAGTGATCTATAGTTATTAATTTCTGTGTCATTTGGTCTCTTTATGAAAAATCATCTCATTGGCAAACACACCACATCTTTTTTATATGTATCAACCCTATAAACATACATCTGACAGACAAAGATTTGTATTAAGTGAAATATGCAATTGATGAAAGCAGTATACATGTTTTTAATTATTAAAAACAAATGTAAATTGTTATTTTTTTCTTTTTTGCTTTATCCGGTGTTTCTTGAATTTCCCAGCATTTTATCATAAGGTACTTGGTATTAAAGTTGATAAGAACGTCCACCGGTGTAGTTTCAGGTGTAACGGTTCCATTGTCATTTATTTTGCCGTGGTCACTACTGCCGGCCCTTATTTCTTCAATCACAACATTAAAGTTTTCTAATTGTTCATTAATGACTTGACTTATGGTTTCATGACGAAGGCATTTCACAAATTTTTTGTCTGATAATATTGAATTGTTTAGGACGTCCACATCCAGATGGATGTACACTGGTTCATTCATAGTAAACAAACCATGCCCTGATATCATCTGGTTCCTAAACGGAAGTCAGGGTTTAAGGATGCGCAAACACGTGAACAGCTAACCAGTCACGTTTCCGGTGCACTGGTTCACGATTTTTTAATGCAGTAATAGGAACCAGAATTACGAAACGTAAACACAAAAATACCGTTTAAAATTTTCTTAGTAAATCGATAAATATGAGGTCGGCGGAAATAATTTTTAAGGGCAAATGTGTGTTTATTTTTATTTGAATTAGCGAAAATTCGGGTCGGCGGATCCGTAAACCAACTTATTTAATAAAAACGGCCTTAGGGACTCCTAATGACGGTCTATACCAATTTTTAAAAGTACCAGTTTTTAGAGGAAAAAGAGTTTCACAAATTTCTTTTTAAGCCCACAGCAAATTGTCCTGATAACAGTTAAAATAAACAGCTGCGCCATGAGCGCACGATATGCCCGACGTGTGGAAGTTTTATGCAATAATCATAAATCAGTGATATTGTTTGCCTCAAATAACAGCCGAAATTCGGCCTTTTCCCCTAGAGAAAATTCCCAATTACTAAAAAAAATGGCTTAAAATTACTCCCAAAAAGGTCTACATTTTCCCCAAACAGTGATGGCATTGGTAGTAATGTTTGTAAATATCGTATTCATGTTATTATTTTGATATTATAAAGCACTTTTGAGATCCAGTTTTCTGATCAGAATCATCATGGTGTTTGTAACACATGTGGTTTTCAATGCATTAAGTACCATCATTGCTTCTGTTTCTTTCCCCTCTCCGAAAAGTACCTTCCAGGTTGAAAATGTCTGACAATCAAAATATACATGAAAAAACAGTGCAAAAAAGACAGCAAAGGTCAGCAAAAAATCGGAGATGTGTTTAGAATAATATTTCCCAATTTCAATAAAAAATATGCATTTTTCCCAATAAAAAACGGTAGAGGTAGTTTTGAAAAAAGACAACAATATCACTGTAAATAGTTTGAGAAAGTTTTAAGCAATAACCATTTATTGTTTTTGAGAAAAGTATACAGATCTTAAGATTAATATAACAAAGAAGTGTGTACAGTTTCAAGCAATAATCATAAATTGTTTTTGAGATACGGCACGACATGTGAACCCCCCCCCCCCCCCCCACCCCAGGGCTTCCAAAACGGTCATATATTCCGGTCATTTGTATAATGTCCGGTAAAAGTACGGCTGGGCAAAGCATGAAACGGTCATATACTTTTTAGTTTGAGTCTTTTTCAGTCATTTTTACGTAATTCACGATCTTTTTGACCCAACCTTTTGCCTTTAACATCAACACATTTCCGGTCATAAATGTGACATGATGATTAATTACTATCAAAACAACACCTACTTCAATACTTTCTAATTTTAATCAAGGCTTATTAGTAGTTGGACAGCTGAAATCTACCTGTTCAGGTGACAGGTGAACTATGTTCAGTACCGGACATCGTATAAATTGATTGGTTTATTCACAATTATTTTTTACATTTCAGCGGTTTGAATCTAATTGATTTAGTCCAAAACATTAAAATTATTAGAAATTAGTTTTATCAACATGATTTGATAACAAATTTAAAAAGGTTTTAAATAAAAAATCGTCAGAACAACGTCGTATGAACTAGAACACGTGTGCGCATGTGCACAGGTGGGAAATTTAATAATGTATCCTACATTTCTTTAAAAATGCTAAAATTATCATTGATACCTGTATCTAACGTTCAATTCAAGTATTTTGTTGAAGAAATAACGTGGAAAGAGCTTCTTCTCTCAGTCGTGCTTTGTAAAACGTACACGGATTTTACGTATCCGTTTATGGTCCATGTTTTACCATTGTCAAGTCAACATCCGGTTGAAAACGAAAGTAGTTTTTGACAATGTCAATTTGCACAAATAAAAAGTTTAAGGCAGACATCACTAAAATAAAATGAATCAAACCAAAAAGTATACAGATCTTAAGCAATAAGCATAAATTGTTTTAGAGATACGGCGCCACATGTAAAAAAAAAAACCTCCCCTTTTTTTACAAAATACTCACTAACTCAAAAATAAAATTTTGAGTCATCACCAAAAAGTATACAGATCTTTAGATTAATATAACAAAGAATTGTGTAAAATTTTAAGCAATAATCATAGATCGTTTATGAGATTCAGCACGACATGTAAAAAAAACCTCCCCCTTTTTTACAAAATACTCAATAACTCAAAAATGAAATTTTGAATCATCACAAAAAAGTATACAGATCTTTAGATTAATATAACTAAGAAGTGTGTAAAGTTTCAAGCAATAATCAAGAATCGTTTTTGAGATATGGTGCGACATGTGAAAAAACCACCCCTGTTTTAGTTACAAAGTGCCGTAACTCAAAAAGTTTAAATCTTATTTTCACCAAAAAGTATACAGATCGTTAAACCATCATAAAAAACAACTATATTAAGTTTCATAAAATTTAGATAAGTCATTCTCAAGTTACGGTGCGACATGTTTACGCCAGACAGATGGACAGACATTTGTATACCATAAATTATACGTCCGGGCATACTATTTAACTTTACTCTTTTTTTCTTATATTACTTACACTGTCCTTCTATTGCTGTTGGTGTTGTAACACAGGCGACGTCTGAATGTAAGTCGCTGAGTCATCTGGAAAATAATACACAAAATGTTTATAAAATAATACACCTTATCGCTATTTGTCCGCCATTGCTGGAAATCACACAGGTTCCCGTAAAATTTTGACGTCATAAAACAAAATGTCTGACGCCACAATGGAAAAGTGATTGTTGTTGACGTCAAAAGTTCAAGCGGACGGGTCAGCCGGGAATAGCGATAAGGTGTATTAAGATAAACTACAGGTTCAGCCTTTCAGGCTTCACACAATCTGTTTGGACTATACATGGCTGGTCATGCTCACAATATTTGACGTGAAATGCTAAAATTATACATGTAATTCACTGTTTAGTATTTGGACATTATAATTTTGAGAGTTTGGACTTTTTGTAAACATGGTAAACCTGTCAAGTGTCGTTGCTTTAGGAAAATCTAATCAGAAATTATGTTCGGTTTACCATGATTCGCACGAAACTAGAACTTGATATTTGAATAGTTAATGTAGCATTTACAACTGTGTTTGTAAACAATTTTGGGAGTTAGACATTGCATACATATAGAACCTCTCGGAAAATGAATCAATTTACTATCATAAATCGGTAATTATGTGCTAAATCTTGCAATGACAAGCTTTATGGAACTACAGTTTTATTTCTGACAATGAAAACAAAGTCAGATGGACTAAAATGATTGAAGAATCGAAGGGATTTATGTATGAAATTAACTTGCTGTATCGCACCTTGGGAAATTTGTGTGAAAGGACGGAAGCGGAAGTAAAATGTTAAGAGCCGGAATGGTTGCGGACTGAATATGGCTTCATTGATTGAAACCTATGAACAACAATATGCCACATTAACAGCAGAAATAACGCATAATATAAACAATATTTCAAGCACAAGAGGAGGTATTTAGGGAACAAACAATAGGAGACTAAATTCAATTCAATATTGTTGATTTTCCT
The DNA here is from genome assembly GCF_963676685.1 of Mytilus edulis. Taxonomy (NCBI): domain Eukaryota; kingdom Metazoa; phylum Mollusca; class Bivalvia; order Mytilida; family Mytilidae; genus Mytilus; species Mytilus edulis. The sequence goes on along the minus strand of NC_092352.1, from coordinate 35,901,746 downwards.
TGAACAGTCCTCAAAATGAACACCTGGCAGTACTACTGCTACTGCTATATAAAAAAAAGGGCCCCACTGACTGCCTTAAAGGGGCCCCGCTTCAGTCATGCTTGAGAGATTCTCTATATAATCAACCAAGTTTTTCCCCAAAAAGGGGAAAGGGGGGTGCTGGCCAGGTACAAGTCAAACCGGCACCTGGTTAAAGTCAATTCGACATCCAATACACCTTTTCGCTATTTGTCCGCCATTCTTCTCTTCTTCTTCCAGTTAAGCGGCCGCAATCAACTGTCTGATTATTCAGCCATTGCTGGATATCACACAGGTTCCCAGAAAATGTTGACGTCATAAAACTAAATATCTGACACCAGAATGGAAAAGTGATTGTTGTTGACGTCAAAAGTTCAAGCGGCCGGGTCAGCCGGGATTAGCGATAAGGTGTATTATATTTTATATAGTAATAAGTATCTGGGACTATTATACTAATGGGACTGGAAACTGATTGATCTGTGAGATTTCTTTGCCCCAATAACGGATTATTGATTTTTTGTTTTGAATGACAGCTTATCGTGTTACGTAGTAAATTAGCATTTGGTACATATTTAAAATAGATTTCTGCAAATAAGTCAGCATATATATATATAGAAAAACAGTTTAAATTGGTGGATTTGAAATAAAGAATAATTATTGAATCAATTAGTTTAAATGCAAAAAATAAATATTGTTTACAAAAAAATATTAGACTGTAGTCAAAATATTAGTGTTGAAAATAAACCAGATATTGTAGAAATGCCTGCACTTTACTTGACCACTAAGAAAACAACGTGTCAAAGGTTAACAGATCATAAATAATCCTGATGAAAACAATAAATGTGCAATAAAAACAAATGTTGACAATTTCAATTCCTAATCAATTCATACAAATACAAATACAAATATTTTATTGGCACAAACACAATTACAATAATTGGCAAAGGCCCATATTTCAGTGCATTACAACAATGAAAACAGCATACTAGTAGTTATATATGTTATAATTAAGAAGCTAAAATCTCGTTTCTATACACCAGACATTTATATATATAAGAACTAGTCACTTTCAGGACTTTTAAAGAATTACTATTAATGCAACTATTAATATTTAGGTGATTTTCACTACAACATGTAGGAAGTATATTTAATATAATATTTTTAAAGTTAATTCTGTAGTTGGAAAAAAATTCACATTTCAGTAAAAAGTGATTTTCATCTTCTACCTCACCTGATTTTAATACATACATTACAAACTCGTTCATCGGTGGGTAAACTTAAATATCACCCTTTTTCAATAACAAGATTGTGTGCACTCAATCTTATTTTACACAGAGATGACCTTTCTAATCTATTACTTAGAACATCAACATATGGACTACACTGATTTGGATTATGAAATTGTTGGTAAAATTTTAGTTTTGATGAATCATGAATTTTGGATGATTGATCCTGTGTGCACTGATCAATCACTCCTTGTTTAATACTTGGTAGATATTGTTTAATAGAAAAGTTTCCCCAGCTAGGTTTGAAAATCCTAAAAGTTCATATAACAAAAGTTACCCTCAGGTCTCGTGAAAATAAAGCCACATTGTTTTGAACTTTTGTATAAAACTTTGTGTTTAAACCAAAATTCCAATATGGCCGTGCATGCTTTTGTAGATCTAATTATGGAACCAAGTGTACATATTTTCACGAAGTCATATGCTTAATGCTACCTGAAGACTATAACTAAACAAAATTAACCCTGATCATAATAAAATATTGCACACATAAAAAGGAGTAAGCAATTTTATAGGAACTGTAAAAATTATTTGAGCTGTGCATGTGGCTTCCGGTTGTAATGAGAAAGAGATTTTTTTTCCACTTTTCACTTTTGAAAGTGACAATAAAAATATGCAAATCCAAACTATAACCTATAAATATGATTTTACAACAAACCGAACTTGCATATCTCTTTTCAATCAAAAGTTATAAGAAATTTAATGAATCATATACTTTTTTCCACATCGTCCCCACGCCATTTTCATCCTGAAAATTTCAATCTTCATATGTTATTTTTTACACTTAAGGCGGGATTTGGTGATAAATAACAACTGTCAAAGATCGAGATAACTTTTATCAATATAGTAATCATGTTTTTCTAAAGGATTATCATTTCTAATAACTTTGAAATAAAATAACAAATTACCGAAATTATAAGATCAAGGCACGCTGTCACTGTCAAAACAATATGGCGTATCGATAAATAGCGCAGGTAAAATCTCTTTTTAACGATGTGATGTAGATTATTACATTGATTGGTGTAACGGTTTCCAGTCCTGTTAGTATAATAGTCTAGTAAGTATATATAAATTATTCTAATAATGTATAAATAATCATAGGCGGATCCAGCCCCCCCCCCCCCCCCCCCCCAACCCTTTTGTGGGAAAAATGTGGTTGATTATATAGGGAATCACTGAAGCATGACTGGAACGGGCCCCCCCTTAGGTCAACAAGAGGGCCCCCCTTATGAAAAGTTCTGGATCCGCCACTGATTATTTTGGGGGTTTTCTTTTCAATTAATTGTTACAAGTATTTGTCTAGTAACTATACAAATCCTTTTTGATTTAGAACTTGTGTAACGTGTACACCGGGTAAGCGTGTCTGTTTCTATTTTAGAATGAGTCCGTTACCAGTTTGATACTGGATCCAAAATTGCTCTATTTACAAAACATATAACAAATAATCTTTATTCAAATATTAACGTCAATGAACCAAAATATGTACAACTGCTCTTTGCAATCTTTAATAAACTATCTATAAACTATTCTACTTAAAGTATCTATATACAACTGGTACAAATTTGTACTCTTACAAATTTGTCCTTGGGTCAGGAACAAACTTGTCCTCCTGGTACAATAATGTACCCTACAAGTTTACACACTTGTCTTTGTTCCTCTTGTACAATTATGTACTTTACAAGGTGGTCACACAGACTCACACTTGTCCTATACGGTACAATACGGTTCCGCTTGTAAATATACAAATCCGTATTTATAACAGGCACCGACCTGTTCTTTATTACTCTTAGTAATAATATTTAAATATATACGAGCGAGCGATCTCGAATATCACCGTACCGTGGTCTTATGTCTCTGAAGACTTTATGACAATCGACCCTGAGCTAAGATTCTCTCCAGCTTATATACCCCAATGGGAGCTGTACCATTCTTGAAGGAGGGGTATTCTACCAAAGTGTCTCGATACTCGTATCTGAGTTTCCTAAGGAACACCCCTTTACATTGAACCTGACCCAAAGTTAACCCGCGAAACATCTTACTCTTTTCTATGTTTATTAAAGTATTATACAAATATATACAATAAGGCTTCTGTTGAACTGTAACCAATATAAACAATTTAAACATAGATACAAAATCATCACATAACCCACGCCTCAAAAAGACATGCGTCCCGCATGTCGAAAACTATCTTTAACATGTTTCAAACGGATAAAACATAGACATACTATATACACATACTTCAAATAAATGTACAAAATCTATTTAACAACATAATCTGCCATCCAAGCTGGTTTTCGCCTTGGACGGCGCCCTTCATCACTAATTTCCTGAGTTTCTTCAACAGGCAACGTTGACTCATGAACAGCAATGTCTTGAACATAAGGAGTTTCTATAGGGTCGTTTTCAGCTGTATCATTTCCAGTGTCTAAGGGAACAAAAGTGTTATTATCCGATTCTGTCCTTAATGTCTGTTTGTTCTTTTTCTTAAGTCTGTCGACATGTATGACTTGTGGTTTCCCTCTGTATCCACAGTCAACTTTATTTGTAAGGTCACCATATTTGTCGAGAATTTTGAAAGGACCTTTCCAGAAACTAGTCAATTTTGAAGACATCCCAGGTTTCTTAACTGGGAAATAAACATACACCTCTTCATCTTTTCTGAAATTTTGGTATGACAATTTGAGGTCGTGATAGTGTTTCTGTCTTCGCATTTGCCCTTTTATTTTACCTCTGACAAAACTGTGGGAGATTTCTAACTTTTCCTTAAGCTCCCAAGCCCACTTATGTGCAGGAATATCTTTAACTGATGGTGGCATTTCATACATGATGTCTAAAGGGGTTGATAGTTCCCTACCTAACATGAGACTATTTGGCGTTTGTCCAGTCGTCTCGTGCTCGGATGCCCTATATGCCATCATGACGAAAGGAATGTATTCATCCCAGTCTTTCTGGTTCTGTTCCACAAATGAACTTAACATTGTTGCAAGAGTCTTATTAAACCTTTCCACCATACCATCAGATTTTGGATGATATGGAGTGGTACGTGTTTTCTTAATGTTTAGAATACAACACATCTCTTGAAACAACAAGCTTTCAAATTGCCTGCCTTGATCTGAGTGTATCCAATGAGGAACACCAAATCTTACTATAACTTCTTCAACTATTATCTTAGCCACAGTTTTGGCTTCCATATTTGGCATGGCAAAAGACTCCGTCCACTTTGTGTAGTAGTCAGAAACTACCAAGATATATTTATTACCACTCTCTGTTTCTGGCAACTCACCAAGGATATCTGTAGCTATCCTTTCCATTGGCCCATTAGCTTCAACTAAAGCCATTGGAGCTCTTTTGGACTTTTGTGGACTTTTTCGCTTTGCACATTTGTCACATCCGTTTATGTAAGTCCTGACGTCATTTTGTAATCCAGGCCAATAATAAGATTGTCTAATTTTTGCCAAAGTTTTATGGATACCCAAATGAGCAGAACATTTATCATCATGGGAAAATTGTAAAACCTTTTTGCGTTCTGATAAAGGAATGATAGCCTGCATTTTAACAATTTTGGTTGCAGGGTCTTCGAACCGTCTGTAGATAAGTCCGTCTCTTAACTCTAAATTGTTCCATTGATTCCAAAGTGATCTCAAGAAAAATCCCTTATCAAAAATATCTTTGTAATCCGGACGTTCGTCTGTTTCTACCCATTTTGTCACTATTTTCAAGTCATGATCATTTTTCTGAATTTCTTTTAGAGACAAATCATGATGTTTACTGTCATCATCTTTGTCATTACTATCATCAAAACGGGTGATAGCATTAACAGTGTCATATTGGTCTTTAGTCTCGGTCTCTTTTTCTAAACCGGAATAATAACCGCATTGTTTACAAGGAATGCGACTAAGTGCGTCTGCATTCCTATGTTGCACTCCTGGCCGATGTTGAATTTGCATCTCAAATGATCCTAATGTCTCTATCCATCTAGCTATCTGTCCTTCTGGGTTCTTAAAGTTAAGTAACCACTTTAATGATCCGTGATCAGTTCTAACCGTGAATTTTCTACCGTAGAGATATGGTTTAAAATGTTTAACAAAACAAACCACAGCAAGCAATTCCTTGCGTGTCACACAGTACTTTCGTTCTGATTTTGAAAGTGTACGACTAGCATAAGCCACAACATGTTCAAGCCCTTCATCAGATTTCTGAGTTAAGACAGCTCCGACTGCCAAATTGCTTGCATCAGTATCCAAAATGAATTCTTTGTTAAAATCGGGATATGCAAGAACTGGTGCGTTTATTAACTTGCCTTTTAATTGATCAAAAGCCTCTTGGCAACCTGAAGTCCAAACAAACTTAGTTTCTTTCTCTGTAATTTTGTGTAACGGTTTAGCAATGTGGGCAAAGTTTTTGATAAATTTCCTATAGTACCCACAAAGTCCTAAAAAGGAACGAACTTCAGTTATATTTGTAGGGGTGGACCACTCTTTTACAGCCTTAATCTTGTCAGGGTCGGTTGATATTCCTTCCTCAGAGACAATATGTCCTAAGAAACGAACCTTGGTGGTACACAAGGTGCACTTCTTCGCCTTCAGCTTTAAACCAGCCGATTTAAGCCTAGCAAAAACGTCTCTTAAATTATCAAGCATACCATCTAGTGTTTTTCCAAAAACGATTATATCGTCAATGTAAACCAGACATGTTTCCCACTGTAAACCAGCTAGTATGGTTTCCATCAATCGCTCAAATGTTTGTGCAGCGCAACACAACCCAAACGGCATGACCCGAAATTGAAATAAACCCCTTCGCGTTGCAAAAGCGGTTTTGTGTTTGTCATTCTCGGCCAGCTCAACCTGCCAATATCCTGAACAACAGTCCAGAGTACTGTACCATTTATTTCCTGCTAAATGATCTAACGAATCGTCAATCCTTGGTAAAGGATACGCGTCTTTATTAAGGGTCACACTATTTAAGCGTCTATAATCTACGCAAAAGCGATAACTGTCGTCCTTTTTCTTAACTAATGCTATCCCTGCCGCCCAGGGACTGTGGGATGGTTCAATAATCCCTTTTTGTAAAATTTTGTCAAGGTTGTCATTTACTACCTTGTTCAAATGATAAGGTGTACGACGAGGTGGTTCTTTAAATGGCCTTGCATTTCCCGTATTGATTTCGTGTTTTACGAGATTGGTCCTTCCCAAGTCAACATCAGAAGAAGCAAACAAGTTCTGATTTTCTATCAACAAAGATTTTACTTTTTGTTTGTCTTTCGAAGTCAATTCATCTGATGTCCTGTCTAACAGATTTTGTAAATCTGGTCTAAGTCCGTCATGTTTCTGTTCATTAGAACTAATATTACTATCTAGTACTTGTTCAACACCAGACATTTGGGCTATAGTTGTACCAGGATAGATTGTCTTAGGATCTAGTTCTGTGTTCATTAATCTAACAGGGACTTTTTCGCCTGACCTTACCAACGTTCTAGCAGTCAAAATGTAGTCTTTCCCTGCATGCTCATTTGCCTCTAACAAAGCATTGTCAGCAGGTAATTTCTGACCTTCTGCTAAGCAAACCGTGCCATTAATGACTATTTCTGACCTTGGCGGTATAACAACCGCTTCTGAAGCCACCACTCGGTAACAGCCTATTGATCCCTGAAAACACAAATCTACCCTAAAATCCCCAATACAAAAGTGTCCATTCTTAACATCAATTAAACAATTATGTCTTTTCATGAAATCCAAACCAAGTATACCGTCAACTTGCAGATCAGTCACAACAGCTTCAGATTGCAACATATTTGGACCGAAGTGCAGATTGAACCTGCCTTTTCCTCGAAGCTCTAGCTTAGTGCCACATACTGACCTAACACTTGTCTTTACTTCACTCAGATATGATTTATCTAATGGAGTCAACATATCGTATAACTTGGAAGATACCAATGTCAAAGTTGCTCCTGTATCAACCACAAACTTGGCTTCAATGTCTCCTACATTTAGTTTGACATACATACCAGCATCTTCAGATGCTGTTGTAACCGCACCTTCATTTGTCTTACGGTTATTTTGTTTCCTAGTTTTCATTTATGTTTTGACAGTTCCATCCCCCTTATTACCATTATAATTGTTCCGATTTCTTCGGGGTAGGCGACAGTCCCTTGCTAAATGACCAAATTTGCCACAATTATAACAACCCTTATTTGTCCTCTTACTTTGGGTATATCTCGTTTTAGAATTATAAGACCCCTCATTTGTACCACTAGATTTTAATTTTGCCATTTCAGTCGTAAGAGTACTTAGACTTTTCTCCATTGTTTGCATCCATGATGCAATGTCTTTCGTTGTAGAGTCACTTCTTGTACTCTGTTCTTCCCTACCTAACTCGTCATCGTTCATAGTTTGCCGTAAATAACCTCGTCCCTCTCTCACTTTATTCTCAGCTTTATTGTAAGCCTCTAGTTCAACGGCAAGTCTCACGGCATCATTTAAACCTTTCGGTCGCGATTGTTTTATTCTCAGTCGCATTTCCGAATCAACGAGCGCGTCAATAAACTGCTCTTTCCCGAGAGTTTCTCGTACGTCCAATGGGGCAGTAGGATATGCCAAATTGGACAATCTCCGAATTGACTGGCCTAATTCGGGAAGAGATTCGCTGGCTTTTTGACGTCTTTCTTTAAACTGAACTCTGTATAACTCAGTTTGACTAGAAGGCGCGAATCGCTCTTCAAGTGCGCTGACTAGATCGGAAAAGTTTTGTCTTTTCTCACTTGGTAAATCTCCAAGTACAGCCTGTGCTTGTCCCATTAACGATACCGCCAAATATAACCCTTTTTGGTTTTCTGACCAATTATTTACAAGTGCACACATTTCAAAATGGGACAAATAGTCCGTCCATGATGTGCTACCGTTATATTGACATGGTTTAATTTTCACACCAGAATTATCTGTGTTACCAGTATGTCGGTACTTTGATTTGTCAGTTTTGTCTTTTTCCCTAATGTAACTATTATCTATGGGTAAAGGCAAAGTGTCCCCTTCCTTTAAATCAATTTGGGAAAATTTAACAGTTTTGTGCATATTCGGGTTGTTGAATGTTGGTAAATCAACTTTTTCATTATCTCCCTTCCTTGACAATGAGGACCCTCTTGATCCCAGACCCGAATCATTTCTTTTTATAAAAGTATCTTTTGGACGAACACCCTGATCTTTAGGTGTAGACGAAACAAAACTGTTTCTATACCTTGTCTCTTCCATACCTTCAATTTGTTTTGTCAATTCGTCGTCAAAAGACATTTTTGTACTTTAATTTGCGATATAACTATGCATTCACAGTATAATAATATCAACACAATGTCATAAATGTACAACGTAATAAATGTCAATCAAAATTTTGCCTGTACCACTATCGATCGTTAATCCCTAATGTAAATAATAATCGTAATTTAACCGTGGGAAATTTAAAACATTAACAGGACAATTTTGATCTGTGCAAAAGTGAACAGTTTGAACAAAAATGATCTGTGCAAAAGTGAACAGTAAATTCTCACAAGACAGTTTGGAAATAAGTTTATTAGATGATCAAATTTGGATATATAATCTTTCACTATGGATTTAAAAATGAACAATTTGGATCCCAACGCTAGCCACCAAATTATGTAACGTGTACACCGGGTAAGCGTGTCTGTTTCTATTTTAGAATGAGTCCGTTACCAGTTTGATACTGGATCCAAAATTGCTCTATTTACAAAACATATAACAAATAATCTTTATTCAAATATTAACGTCAATGAACCAAAATATGTACAACTGCTCTTTGCAATCTTTAATAAACTATCTATAAACTATTCTACTTAAAGTATCTATATACAACTGGTACAAATTTGTACTCTTACAAATTTGTCCTTGGGTCAGGAACAAACTTGTCCTCCTGGTACAATAATGTACCCTACAAGTTTACACACTTGTCTTTGTTCCTCTTGTACAATTATGTACTTTACAAGGTGGTCACACAGACTCACACTTGTCCTATACGGTACAATACGGTTCCGCTTGTAAATATACAAATCCGTATTTATAACAGGCACCGACCTGTTCTTTATTACTCTTAGTAATAATATTTAAATATATACGAGCGAGCGATCTCGAATATCACCGTACCGTGGTCTTATGTCTCTGAAGACTTTATGACAATCGACCCTGAGCTAAGATTCTCTCCAGCTTATATACCCCAATGGGAGCTGTACCATTCTTGAAGGAGGGGTATTCTACCAAAGTGTCTCGATACTCGTATCTGAGTTTCCTAAGGAACACCCCTTTACATTGAACCTGACCCAAAGTTAACCCGCGAAACATCTTACTCTTTTCTATGTTTATTAAAGTATTATACAAATATATACAATAAGGCTTCTGTTGAACTGTAACCAATATAAACAATTTAAACATAGATACAAAATCATCACACTTGTATCAATAACATATTTGATTAAGACACAGACACCTCCTTCTACGATTCACATGTGGAAAAGAAAGAGGAGCTAATCAGACTCCCTCTTTTAAGGATTAATATGTACCCTTGAATTTGGCAATTTGGTGTTTAATAGATGGAGGATTATTGCATGCAGTGCTAGCAATGATTTCCTTAAAATAAGTTTATAAATGAAGATATTGGTTAAAACAAATGAGTACAACATTTACAAGGGGAAAGGATGTGGATTTTCTATTGAATTTCCATATGTTTAGTATTGAATCAATACAAAGTAATCATCAACCAGTTGATGTTTTTCTGTATATAAAGAAGAAGAATAATCCTTCAGTGTCAAGATTATATTATCCTATTTAGTGTTCAATAATATTAACATAATTTTTAAAAGTTAAAAGAATTTTAACTTCATTTATATCATGTATAAAATCTTTTATCATGCATCTTGCACTTTTGAAAAGAAGTATTTTAGAAGAAGAAATTACTGCAATTAAATCCCCATAGTCACTGGCTGGTTATATATTTCAGCTATCTACTCGAGTTGTAATAGTGAGTACACACAGACACTCCTAACATTCTTTAGATCATATTCATACTCATGCCTGTCTGCCTGTGTCAAGCAATTTGTTAATACTAAAATAAAATTTGATATTAAGCGATTGTTTTTTTTCAACATCCAGTACATTGTAGATATTTAAAATATTTCATGCATGGATTTTATTTCATACACTCACAAACTGTTCAATGTACTGAATTATGTGTGTGCGTTTGCTAGCTTGTCCATTCTTTCAAAATAATCATTAAAAAATACACATGTATTGCAGAAAATCATCCTTGGCATGTATATGTGAATTTTCAAAATGTATTTGTTCTGGTTATCCACTACTAACATCAATGACTGTGGTTTTTCCACACCCATTTTTGACATTATGCTTGTGGATATAATTGAATAAAACATACATATCCCTTTCAATAGCTGAAAAGAAAGCTTCCAAAAACTGCTGTAAATTGAAGAACTTTGTAAAAAAATGTTTTTTTGTTTTAAGTTACATCTACAGATATGCTTATTTTTTGTGATCAAGTCAGTTTGCTTACTCACAGTATTTACAGAGCTTTGATTAGTTTTTGGTAAAGAGTAGAACAGAAGGTACTAAACAAATCTTACACAGCAATTGAAAATGAAAGATTCTGATTTTAGTCATATTTCATGTATTTAATTACTTGTCGTTTTAATTGATAACAATTAAAAAAAATCAAAGTTAAAGGAATGAATGCGTGTGAAACAATAAAATATTAAAAAATGTGGTATGATTGCCAAAGAATGAGACAATAATCCACCAGAGTTCAAATGAAGTAGATGCACCTTTGTTATACATACACGATACATGAGATATTGATTGTGACAGTAATGATGCCCTATAAACATGATTAAAACAAACAGAAGTTCAAATATTTTAGAAATGTTTTTGTTTGGAAATGCTAAGTAACCTCTTTGTTTTGACTTTACAATGTAGTAAGCACAATTATTTATGAATATGGTTGTATTTTCTGTATGAAACTTAGTACATGTAGTAAAATATTTTTCTTTTTTTTTTACAGCAGAAAAACAGAAATATGTCAGACAGGTTGAAAAGTTGTTCGATGAAGCTAAGGAATTGGTAGGTATTATTTTGGGCCTTCTTATATACTTTAAGAAGCTATGACCCAAAGGAATTATTAGAATGCTTTTACCATCCAGAATTATTAATCTAGAACATACAACCTTGTGCTAATTATCATATTTTGTAGTTGTCAAAAACACTGACCCAAAACCTGAATTATTTTTTCAGTCATAAAAAAAGCCATAATTTTCCAAATTCTTTGGAAAAATGTATTTAAGGTTCCACTAAAGTCAAAATATAGGACACTTCATAAACATCTAAACTTTGCCTGTATTATTCAACCTATAATGAATAAAGTCATAAACTATGAAAACATATGTTCATTTAAACATACTTTACATATACACACAGTGTAAATTGTAAATAAACTTGAAATTGTTATGTTGTGGCCAAACCGGTTCTTGGAGTAAACACTAAATTTTCAAAAAAATCTGCAGGCCTGCAAGACGACTTAATTTGCTTAAAATTGGTATGGATGAATACTGTAACATGTAATGCAGGGCAAGCTAATGCTGATTTGTCACATACATATGTTTTAATGGCATATTTGTCCAATTTCTGTATTGTACCTTCCATATTCGTTCACTTAGATACATGAAATTAACTGAAACTCGAAAATCAATACATTTTATAAAAAATCAACAATGGCTTGCCCTGCATTACATGTAATAGTATTCGTCCATACCAATTTTAAGCAAATTAAGTCGTCTTGCAGGCTTGCAAATTTTTTTGAAAATTTAGTGTTCACCCCAAGAACCGGTTTGGCCACAACATAACAATTTCAAGTTTATTTACAATTTACACAGTGTGTATATGTAAAGTATGTTTTAATGAACATAAGTTTTCATAGTTTATGACTTTATTCATTATAGGTTGAAAAATACAGGCAAAGTTTAGATGTTTATGAAGTGTCCTATATTTTGACTTTAGTGGAACCTTAATAGAAGGTTGAAGAAGAGTTGTTATAACCTTCAAACAAATTTCAAGGATGGTATACAGGAATCACCTGTATGCATAGATTGCCAAAATCATGAAATCAAATATCCAAGTTTTCCTCAAGCCAGGAAAATTGATACCCACGAAAATAAATGAATCCACAGTATCATAAGTTTCCAGAGTAAAGTCACTGTAAAAAATATTGTATTTGTGATTATCTTTTTCAACTATAAGCTCTGAATTGTCTTACAAACTAATGCTGTGATTTGTGATTGTGCTTTAGTTGGAACAGATGGATCTGGAAGTGAAAGACTTAACAACAGATAGACAAAAGTACAGAACTAGAGTCAAAAGTTACCAAGTGGAACTTACCAAACTAGAAACTGATGTGGTATGTAGCTATTAAATCATAAAGAAAGAATATGTGTGTTTGGCCTAACCCTACCTGCTTAGAAAAAAAACCCAACATTCAACACTTCAATTTCTCTTTGACGAAAAAAAAAATATGCCTACCTACCTACCATCTGTCGTTACCTTTAAGTAGGCTTTGAGCAAACCAAATATTTCAAGTGTGGCCATATGAACCAATCATTTCTTCTTTTTATATTTTTAATTAGTTACAGGCTCTTAGAAATTATATATTTATGGGGGTTAATTAGGGTCAGCAAGGGTAAAAATCAACTACATTTCAAGATCTTTGTACACTTTCAACCGTTCTTATCAATTTTTATCATCTTTTAACAAGATATTTCTGTAAATAGTATTTAGATTGGGTTTGGTTTAAAGATTTTTTTTTCTTTTTTCGTATGAATAGTTTTGCTTGATTTCATTTATAGCATTTTTTATATCCAATTTGTTTCTAGCTTCCAAGTTAACCTTTCCACTTGTATAAAACATTGTTTTTTTAATTATTTTTCAGAGAAGAGCTAAGTTGGGTATAGATAGCAGTAGGGATGAATTATTAGGTGATGACACACATGACTCAGAGGATCAGGTTTGTTAATATAAATAACCTTTTATAGCTGACTATGGGCTTTGCTCATTGTTGAATGCCATACAGTGACCTATAGTTGATAATTTTGGAGTCATTTGGTCGATTGTGGAGAATTGTCTTATAGGCAATCATGCCACATATTTTAACATGGTTCATATTTGTAATGAAATTGCACCATTTGTTTAATATAAATTGTATTGTATCTTTATTACTGTTCAGTTGTTGCATTAAGATCTAATAATTACATTTCCTATATTATATGTACCGTATTTATTCTATTTAAAGCCCCCCTTCTAATTAACGCCCCCTACTGAAAATCGTGCGTTCAGAACTTTTGACTTCTAATAAACGCCCCCATTTTGTAGTTAAAAAAATAAAATTGAAACTTACCCATTACAGAGGGGGATAGGATGGGTCCTGACCCCGAAATCCTGAGGTCCCGAATTTAAATAAAGTAAATCCCGAAATCAGAAAAGAAGAATTCCCGGATCCCGAAATCCCGAGCTTAAAAACACCCGATCCCAGAGTCCCGATAAAGGTCCTATCCCCCCTCATTACAATATTGCTAAGACATCAACCCGGTCACTCAGAAACATGAAACGAAAAAACAATAATGCCCATGTTTTAATCCACTCCGATAATCCAACACAGTGTGAACAAGTTCCAAAAATAAATCTGTCAGTTACACAGTAAGCTGTTGAAATTATGTTCCATTGATGTGCAGGCTTGTTCATTCGAAAATTTTAACAAATTATTAGATGAGGTCACATTACCGATAAACGCTATTTATAGATTATGGAGACAATAAGAAACATGTGTATGTTACTATAGTCTGTTTCAACAAAATTCAGGTAAAGGTCAATATGAAGTAAGGTACGAAATTCGTTTCTCTAATTGACGCCCCCCTTTCGGAAATTGTCTTCGCCCCCGGGGCGTTTATTAGAATAAATACGGTATGTAATTTGAAGTAGATTTCAAAAGCTTCATTTTCTTAGCCAATAATAAGCCGTAATTCCTTTTTCTCTATAAGAATTCTTTGTTTAAATACAATATAATATTATCTTACCAGAGAAGAAGATTGCTAGATAACACAGAAATGTTAGACAGAGCTACAAGAAGAATAGAACATGGCTATAAAGTTACTCTAGAAACAGGTTTGTTTTTGTCAGTAAACTGACAATACGATATGAAGATTTTACCCAAATCAATTTAATGGATCCTTGGTGCAGTGTAACAATTTATATTGTCTGTATTATAATATAAAATAAATTTATCAACCTTTTGGTATTCAGGTTAATGGCAAAGGGTCAAAGTAAATATTTTAGCAAAATTTTATGAAAATTAAACGAGCCATAAAACCAACTAGATATTGACTGAAAATGAGTACATAGTTTCTTCTGAATATGATTTTTTCATAAACAAGTTTTTTACTAGGATAAAGCACACTTTTCAGATGTGGATCCTGGATTATGAAAAAGGAGTGGCTAACCAAGGAATAGTTCCGATGTAAAAAGTCTAAGAAATAGACATATTTGTAGCTGCATAACACTTCCTGGTTTTGCCTCTGTTTATTACATTAACATTGAAAATCATGAATGTGTGCAGTTATAACAGTCAGAAAGAATAACAAAAATCAAAAATAAGAAAATGCTTAGGTAAATGAATTTTTAAGAGATTTTGTAATGTGGAATGACATTATTTTTTAGAACAAATTGGTGCACAGGTTATAGAAGATCTTTCTAATCAGAGGGAGAGTATACAGAGATCAAGGAGTAGGGTAAGAATGGAGATATTTGGCAAATGATAATTTTAAATGTATTCAACTGTTGTAGTAAACCTAACAGATTTTTTCAATAGTAAACTATAACGATTTTGTAAATCATAAAATTGAGAAAGGAAATGAGGAAGGGTCAAAGAGACAACAACCATTGAAATGAAAAAAAGACATTACTTGTGGTTGTGAAAGCTTAAAAAAGTTTTTGGGTCAGAATTAACAATTTCTTTAATTTGTTGGTTTATGGATTTTAATTTGAAGGTCTGTTTGAAAATAAATTATATCCTACAAGAAATAAATATGTAAAGAAATACTGCGTACTTCAGACATTAACTTTTATCATGTTTATACAATATTTGTGTTCTACTTCAATTATGTTCTTGGTTGTTTAAATATACAATTCATGTCATGGTCATGAAAGTTCATAATAATGGTACCCGTATGTGCATTTACAAATGGGAAAGTCATTTCAAGTTGATAAAAAAATTCACAAATATGCTTTATGTTACTTTTTATCAATTTTTATGAATCACAGTGTATGATTGGACTGCAGCCAGGAAAGCATGTGAAAAACAGTTGCAAACACTCTGCACAAAAAATAGATCTTAATCACTTACTAGTGATTAGTCCAATGTGCAAGACCGGGCCATTGCTTTTGTCTTCTTTGCCAAGTAGCCCCACTTTTGATAAAATTACATAAAAATAAATCATTATAGCCTGTGAACAAATTCGAATTTGTAAGTTGAATGGTAAGGATAATTTGTTTTTGATAATATAATTTACTTTTTTGTTTATCTTTCAGTTAGGTGAAATGAATGCAAACTTAGGTAAAAGTTCACGACTTCTCTCAGGCATGATGAAAAGGTAAGTCATGAAATACATAAATCACACATCAGAAAATATGTTACATTATGATTAAAACTACATACGATACAAAGATTCTTAGAGAAGATGCTTCATACAAAGAATAAGAACAATAAGTGAAACACATATCAGAAAAACCTTTTAAGAGGAAACACCGAACAAAAGCGTTACATTATGGCATAACAGAATTATTTTGTTCGTTTTCTTGTTATTGGAAAACTTACTATGTATGTTTTCTATTTCTGATTGTCATTTATTCTTATACATGTATACTGTAATATTTTAACATCATTTATTCAGTATTTTTTACAACAGAAAACTGTTAAATATGAGTTTAGGATTCCTGTTTTATTAGCCATTCAAATTGCATTTCAATAATAAGAAAAATATTTTAAGAGTTCATTTCCAGTGATGGAGATTATCATGAAATTTAAACACACAAAAAATCCAAATATACAGTTAAAATTATCTTTTGTTTTATAATAAATTCCAATTTATTTTCTAACCAAGTGACATTTTTTTGTAGAATTATACAGAACAGAATTCTCTTGCTTGGTATTGGTCTTATATTACTTATTGTCATAGTGGTAGCAATATATTTTATGGTCAGAGACAATTCCTGACAGGAACAAGTCAAAAACTGTATTATCAAATTTTACAAGATGAAAGTCACTACATCTTTGTTCAAAACATATGGGAAACTTAATTTAGTAATAGTAGATTGTTATTAAGGTTTTAACCATTCATTTACATGTAATGCATTATACATGTAATTGGATGGCTAGTGTTTTGATAAGAAATACTTAGAAAATGGATTCTTTAGATTTCCAATTGATTTCAGGAACTACTTCATGTGCATTTGTTTCTTTAATCTGAAAAAATGTATGCATAACACTACTGGGTGTACCCCCATCAACTTTATTTAACTGTGTCTTGCTATTTGATTGATGAAGCAGTACTCAAAGATTTCCTTTTAGCCCATCATTGCATTTCATTATTTAACAGTATCAAGCAACTTGATTGATACATTGTTTTATTTCTTGTTGCCTTTTCTTTAAAAGTAATTTTTAGACAGACATAGGTAGGACCTTTTTATCCTATATTTATTTTACCATTCAAAGTCATTTAAAAAGAAATCTCTGAGTCCAATAATTCACAGTGATGTCATATAAAAATGAACATGTAATTGAAATATAAATGAAAATGTGACATCAACAATAACATATAGGACTGAATGCCATGTTGTTCTTTTGAATGTCTGTTAAAATATCAATTAAGTATATAAGAAAGACTCAGAAACATATAAATTCCACTAGATTTCATCAGTGTCATAACTTTATTCTTTTGAGTAAAAACTTTCGAAACAATCACCTCTTTATAAATTTAGTCATTGAATCAATTACTGGAAAAGTATTTTTATTCATGGGGTACCAGTTTTCGTGGTTTTCGTGGATGACTTTATCCACAAATTTAAGTGTCCAACAAAATAAAACAACCATTGTCCAAATCAAGACATAGAAAGATCCTCATCGGTAGGTTTGACTACTGGTATGATCTAGAGAATATATTGAATAACGCCAAATCTGAGAAAACTTTAATAGCAGTCACAGAACTACAACCGCATGCAGGATTATACCCATTTAATCTTTATTAACCTAAACTGTACAACTTTTAATTTTTAAATTCTCTAAAAAAATATTTTTGATCTCCCGTATTGATATGCTAGTAAGATAAAGTGTTTATTTTATATCCTCATAGTTCTCGTACATATGGGAAATTATACTTTCATGCTGGGCTTGATTTTGATAAGAATTATTTAACAATTCAAGATACTTTAATAGCATTTGTTTATTTTTACTGTTTCTTTAGGTGACATGTTTATGGCCTTATTAACACCTTTGATGGTCTTAATCTGTTGATCACTTTATCATGGGTTAATTAGTGTTATCACTACAATTTACATGGCTTAATGTTTACTTTGTAATTTCCTCAATACATACTATTTGTAACCTTCGTTTCTAAAGGCTTCAATTTTGAAAAAAAAATTCAGAAAACTAAAATCCACGAATGTAAAAACCAACGAACATGTAAATATTGCTCAAACCCCGAAAAATTCATATCCACGAATTAAATTACTTTCACAGTAATCAAAACAAAGTTTGACTATTATTTATTTCACCCTAAAAAAACTAGGACAGTTTAGCAAATATGTATTCAGGGCATTGACACAGGTATTCTATAATTCTATAAGTCTATAATTATTTTACAGATACCTTTGATGGGTCACACTTTCATATATATCCCAACTTCACAAGTCCCAACATTGTATTGTCATATTGACAAATATTTTCAAATATTATTCAGAAATGTATGTCAATATACTAGTCAGCAGCAGATATTCATTAAATGATCACATTGTTATGACCAATTTAAAAAGATTTGTGAAATTCATTACAATTGTATATTGAGGTCAAATCATCAAAGTTTGCTAATATGTAAGATGCAATATAATTACAGGTCAAAAATATGTATTTTTAAAATTTTTTATATGTGTATATTGTGATTTAAGTTTTATTGTAGTATGGAATACATTTGTGTTCAAGTTAAATTTCAGAGTTGAAAAGAAATTTTGTTTCCAGTTTTTTATGCCCCCACCTATGATAGTAGAGGGCCATTATGTTTTCTGGTCTGTGCGTTCGTCCCTCCATCTGTTTGTCTGTCCATCTGTTCGTCTGTCTGTTCCGCTTCAGGTTAAAGTTTTTGGTCAAGGTAGTTTTTGATGAAGCTGAAGTCCAATTAACTTGAAACTTAGTACACATGTTCCTTATGATATGATCTTTCTTATTTTAAAGCCAAATAAGACTTTTGACCCCAATTTCACGGTCCACTGAACATAGAAAACGTTCTAACATCAATAAGACGGAGTTGTTCAATGGGTATAAACCCTATATAATGTTCATACATCAATGCGAGTGTCAGGTTAAAGTTTTTGGTCAAGTTAGTTTTTGATGAAGTTGATGTTCAATCAACTTGAAACTTAGTACACATGTTCCATATGGTATGATCTTTCTAATTTTAATGCCAAATTAGATTATTTCCCCAATTGAACGGTCCATTGAACATGGAAAATGATAGTGCGAGTGGGGCATCCGAGTACTTTGGACACATTCTTGTTTACAATATTGTTTCATTTTCATTATGTCAAGAGTACATACAGAGAGCTGTGATCCAATCATTGTTTTGAGTTACATTAATATGATATCTCATCTTCGCTAGCCAAGGGTTACGATCAACTACCGTTCTCTTCACCCTCGGCAGACTGAGATAAAATTTCGGAGACCCTAGGTAAGGATTTTTATTGGTTGCAGTAGAAAATCGCTGCATCCAATCAAAAAGCGCCTAAAATGATCACCTGTAAATTAGAAAGTGTTTGTAAACAATTGCCACATGTTTATTGTGCAACAAGTCTTAACATCACTAAACTACGACTATATTTAGTGACAACTTGAATGTTTTTAATTAATTAATAGAAGTTCCTGTGTATGTTTCATGCACAAATGCATGAATGTTGACATATATTTTTGTTTCTGGCTTAACCAAGATTGTAGAATCTAGACGCTACCGTGTTTTTACCTTCAAATTGAAGAGTTCAAGTGCTACCATTGGTCAAGAATAATGTATTCGTGACTTTAATCTTCCTATAGATGGCGCAACATTGATATCACAAATGTTAGCTCAATCTGCCAAGGGTGAAGAGAATGGGAGTGGATCGTAACCCTTAGCTAGCGAAGATGATGATATCTATATACATCTGTGTCTTGAGTCCTATTTTACTTGCTTTGACAGAATGATAAAAAAAAATTACATGTATTATATTATAGTATGGTATCAAAAAAGATAAAAATTGTCATCATACCAAGATTTTAATGTGAGTAGAAGAATAAGAAACAAGAATTCTAGCATTGTGAAAATAAATTAAAAATTTAATTGTATCTGGTATTTTAAATTTGCTCAGACCTTTCAAATGAAACAAGATTAATGTTTTATTTTGATATTTTATGACATTTCATTGACTTTTGACTGGACACCAGTTTGACCAGACTTTGAATTACAAGACAAATAAGGAACTCTGGTTTGTTTATTAAAATATTAGCTTAATTTTTTTTACACTGACATTTGAATGAATGGTTGTTATTAACGGCTTGATATAGATTCTACTACCATTCCATGTTAGTTATAATATTACAGGGAGAAAATAGCTAAAATGTTATAACTTTATTATCCATTGTTGATAAATATCGTTATAATTAATGGGGGTAATATTATAAAACTGTATCTGAAGATTACATTATAAACTTCATATTTTATGTACTTCGTTAATAGATTTGGAAGAATTCCACGCAACGCTTATTTATTGAAACAAATTTATCAAAAAATCTTACATTTTCAAATTTAATAATAAAGCAGTTAAAATAATTGGAAAGATAACTCTTTATTGGTTACTTAAATGTTCATTTTGAACTTCATGAGTGTGAAATAAGTGTTTAAAAATGAATAATTGATCCACATGAACACATTAGATTTGTGATGTAAATGTACATGTAGTATTTTCAATTGTAATGAAGATTTCAGTGATAGTATTGGATTTATCAAAGTAGAAATATATGTTAGTCTTTGTGAAAGTTTGTTTGCCACAGATCACCATGTATGTGTATATTTTTATGTATTTATTGTTAATTCGTTCTGAATTAAATGAATATTTTTAATGTCAAATGTGATATTTTATTTGCAATGAAATGTTGTTTATTGTTGTATTGCCATATTTGAAAAAAGTTAACATTGTAATAAAAAAGAAACTCAAAACATGTCTTCATATCATTTTTAACCGGATTTTTGTGTCAAAAATTCCGGTTATTAATTTGGGGATGTACGGTGGGCGGGCGGCAAGCTAATATTGTCCGTGCATTTACTCATGAAGCAATCAACCAAACCTTTTAAAATTTTAATATGTTGTTACTGACAACAAAATGGAGGTCAAGTTTAATAATGATGATTTTGACTTTTATCGTTCAGGAGTTACGGTTCTTGAAAGTTTTAGATATTTTCAAAATCCTAGGTAGGTGGACTTAGTAATTTTTTCTTACTTTATGCATTAAGGGCACACAGTTTGTCCTGCTAGAGGGTCATTTTCTATCTAGTTCATATGTTGTTATTGTTGACAACATGGAAGTCAAGTTTGATATTGATAATCATAAATTTTACCTATTAGGAGTTTTGGTCCTTGTAATATTGATAAATGCCAGAACACAAATAAATGTTAAAGAATTCGGTTAACTGTCATTTTGACAGCTCTTGTTGTGAAATGCATCACACATAACACTATTATTGTTTTTCTTGTGACTTTTTTTTTTATTGTCTCATATATAGTATATTTGGATAAGATAATATACACATAAATAACTAAAACTTGGAAATTACAACAGTACTCTAAAAAAAATAGATGTATAAACATAGACAAACAAAACCTGGTACAGACAGTCAACTTTAGTTTAGACAATAAATATTTTGGATTGAAAAACATTTTTAGCTCACCTGTCCCAAAGTGCCAAGTGAGCCTTTATTATCACTTGCCGTCCGTCGTCATTTACAAAAATCTTCTCCTCTGAAACTACTAGGCCAAATTTAACAATCATCATTAGGGTATCTAGTTTAAAAAATGTGTCCGGTGTCCTGGTCAACCAACCAAGATGGCCACCATGGCTTAAAATAGAACATAGGGGTAAAAGGTAGATTTTGGCTTAAATCTCTGAAACCGAAGCATTTAGAGCAAATTTCACTGAGAATTTTCAGACAAATTGGACATCCCGTTGTTGAGTTGCTTGCTGTCCCTGAAATAGTAATTTTAAGGGAAGTTTGCAGTTTTGAGTTATTTTTTTGAATATTATTATATATATCATAGAGATAAACTGTAAACAGCAATAATGTTCAGCAAAGTAAGATTGACAAAAAAGTCAACATGACCGAAATGGTCAATTGACCCCTTAAGGAGTTATTGCCCTTTATAGTCAATAATTGACTCCTTAAGGAGTTATTGCCCTTTATAGTCAATTTTTAACAATTTTTCATTATTTTTTGTTATCTTTTAACTAAATCTTCTCTGAAACTGCTGGGCTAAATTTAACCAAATGTCCACAATCATCATTAGTGTATGTAGTTTGAAAAATGTGTCTGATGACCTCGCCTGTGAACCAAGATGGCAAACATGGCTAAAACAAGTGCATAGTGTAAAATGCAGTTTTTGGCTCACATCTCAGAATCCAAAGAATTTAGAGCAAATCTAACTAGGATAAATTTGTTTTTTGGATCAAGGTTAGGTCTATCTGCTCTGAAATTTTCAGACCAAACAGGCAACCCGTTGTTGGGTTGCTGCCCCTGAATTTGTTATTTTAAGAAAAATTTTGCAGCTTTTGGTAATTATCTTGAATATTATTATAGATAGAGATAAAATGTAAACAACAATATTGTACAGCAAAGGGAGACCTACAAATAAGTCAAACATGACCAAAATGATCAATTAACCCCTTAAAGAGTGATTGAACTTTATAGAAAATTTTTACAAAATATTTTACCTACTGGGCAAAGTTCATTATCGATAGAAATAATTGTAAGCAGCAAGAATGATCAGTAAAGTAAGATCTACAAACACATAACCAAAACACAATTTTGTCATGAATCCATCTATGTCCTCCGTTTATGATATGCCCATAGACTAATGTGAGCGACACAGGCTCTTTAGAGCCTCTAGTTTCGTGTCACAAACCAACCTCTTTACTTTCAATGTTATTTATTGTCAATATAAAATACACAATAAACTAGAGGCTCTAAAGAGCCTGTGTCGCTCACCTTGGTCTATGTGAATATTAAACAAAGGAAGCAGATGGATTCATGACAAAATTGTGTTTTGGTGATGGTGATGTGTTTGTACGTCTTACTTTACTGAACATTCTTGCTGCTTACAGTTATCTCTATCTATAATGAACTTTGCCCAGTAGTTTCAGTGGAAAATGTTAGTAAAAATTTACAAATTTTATAAAAATTGTTAAAAATTGACTATAAAGGACAATAACTCCTTAGGGGGTCAATTGACCATTTCAGTCATTTTTACTTATTTGTAAATCTTACTTTGCTGTACATTATTGCTGTTTAAAGTTTATCTCTATCTATAATAATATTCAAGATAATAACCCAAAACAGTAAAATTCCCTTAAAATTACCAATTTAGGGGCAGCAACCCAACAACGGGTTGTCCGATTCATCTGAAAATTTCAGGGCAGATAGATCTTGACCTGATAAACATTTTTACCCATGTCAGATTTGCTCTAAATGCTTTGGTTTTTGAGTTATAAGCCAAAAACTGCATTTTACCCCTATGTTCTATTTTTAGCCATGGCGGCCATCTTGGTTGGTTGGCCGGGTCATCGGACACATTTTTTAAACTAGTTACCCCAAAGATGATTGTGGCCAAGTTTGGATTAATTTGGTCCAGTAGTTTCAGAGGAGAAGATTTTTGTAAAAGATAACTAAGATTTACGAAAAATGGTTAAAAATTGACTATAAAGGGCAATAACTCCTAAAGGGGTCAACTGACCATTTCGGTCATGTTGACTTATTTGTAAATCTTACTTTGCTGAACATTATTGCTGTTTACAGTTTATCTCTATCTATAATAATATTCAAGATAATAACCATATAACGGCAAAATTTCCTTAAAATTGCCAATTCAGGGGCAGCAACCCAACAACCGGTTGTCCGATTCGTCTGAAAATTTCAGGGCAGATAGATCTTGCCTTGATAAACAATTTTACCACGTGTCAGATTTGCTCTAAATGCTTCGGTTTCAGAGTTATAAGCCAAAAACTGCATTTGACCCCTATGTTCTATTTTTAGCCATGGCGGCCATCTTGGTTGGTTGGCCGGGTAACCGAACACATTTTTTAAACTAGATACCCCAATAATGATTGTGACCAAGGTTGGTTAAATTTGACCCAGTAGTTTCAGAGGAGAAGGTTTTTGTAAAAGTTAACGACGACGGACGCCAATTGATGAGAAAAGCTCACTTGGCCCTTTGGGCCAGGTGATCTAAAAACAGTGCAGTCCAGCTACCAACATTATGACCACTAACTTGAGCAAGAAAATAAGAGCCACATAGTCACATATATCTTGGAAAGAAAAATATTTTTCTGTGCCTTTAAATGTTTTGTTATATTATAGAATTTTTAAGGATAATCTGAACTGACACAGAAGGAACGGACAGACATGTTATTAAATTGAGATGTCAGGTCATTTTTACTGAATAACCAGAAATCATTTTTTGGAAGATGCAAACTTTATGATGTATGCTCTCATTCATCTCTAGATGGCCGCTGATTAAACGAATTTCACTCCTCATCTCAATCTTTAAAACTTTTCCATTCTATAATTCTATCAGTTTCCAATCTTAAATCACTAATAATTATGATTATTTAATTTTTTATTTACAAATATTTATACACAAGGGAGTAAATGTCAATAAAGTTTATAGTTCTTCCACCAGTTGTCGAACTTTTGGTTTATTTGGATTATTTTCAAGCAACCAATCTGCAAGCCAGATCTACAAAAGAATTAAAATAAATTATTACAAAATATTGGAATGAGTTTTTTACTACTTGAAATGTTTGCCTGAATGTAAACAGCATATAATGTAGTGTGTTCTTAATTCATATCAATAATGAAATTTAAATGTGATTGAAGCATATTTTTAAGTAGATAGATATTGTTTAAATGAGTCAACATCTTTGATCAGCCAATACTTGTTTAAATAGGTATATAATCAAATATTGTAATTTTGAAATTTGCAAACAATAAGACCCAACTGAGAAAAAAACAATTAATAACATTTTAATGAATCCAAGAATTTTGACATGGGAGATAACTTAAGCACAAATGTGTACAATTCAGGGGGAGATAAACTAGATATTACTATAAAACATTTTGTTTTTCAATAATTTTGAAAGGAGGAGAAAGAAATTATGTGTGCCCTATTTTCTTTTCATTTCCAGAAATGCTATTTATGTACCTCAGTAATTAATGCCCTCTATTAATCATCAACTTCAACGTATAATGTTTCATTTACTCTGCAAAGAGTGGTTTCCCCTTACATACATGTATTTGATGTTTATGTATGAGCCTCACATTTCATGGAAATATAAATGAGGAGTTTGGTGAACTATATCTTCTAACTAAAAATTGACTGACTATTTACAGGAAAAAATTAATGATATTCTATACCATATTAATTCTAATGTCGATATTCTATACCATATTAATTCTAATGTCTATCAACCTTTCAAACAAAAGGTTGTTTCATTGAAAGACAATTAGTATGAATACCTTACATGAAGAATCAGTTGTATGTTCTGGTATTATTGATAGAATCTTGATTATTTGGTGTATTGCAATGTTGTTGATTTATTAATATACCCAACTGTTAGGTGAAAGCTCAAACTTTTTATTAAGGTGATTAAACTTACCACGGGATCTATTGGTTTCTGTTTACATAATTCTGTCAGACCTTTCAGTAATGTTGGATTTACAGATTTAGACAAGTAATCTTTTGCAGCTTGGCCTGTCTGGACTGGTTCTATTACACCTGGTTTAGAAATTTTTTTAACATATCAATCTTGTTTGCAATGATGTTATCATGTACATGTTAACTGATTTTAGCTATAAAATATCACAATAAAGGTATACATGTATAAGGTATTCTTATTTAAAATATATCTTAGTTTGTCAAAGGCTTTGTGTATATGGTAAAATGGGAAAGATAGTTTGCATGTTATTTTAATTACATCTTATGAAAGACATCATCATTCCTCAGTCCTGTACAACATGTACATGTTTTTTAACCTGAAACATTAACTTAATTGGAAATGACTTGAATAACATTCAGGGAACTGATTATTTCAGGACAAAGCAAATGGTTTTTAGATGTCATGTTGCCCTCTAAATTAAGTAAATATAGCACATTTGTACATATATTGAAGGTAGGTAAATGATTATAACTATCAAACTGAGGCCAGAAATATAATTTCCCCTAGTCTATATGTTGACTACATTTTGTACTTAAATAGAGAAGTTGATAATCTTGTGTCTAAAAAAAGTGATATACAGTATTCATGCAACTTACTGTCTGCAAAAAAGAATCTTATTTCCCTCTCTGCCGCTGAAAAAGTGTCACTGCCATGTAATGCATTTTTCTGATCATCTGCTCCATATATAGCTCTCAAACTAAAATTCAAAGGTGGTGTAAATCAAGTATTAGCATTTGGTTTTATATTGGACTAAAAGCCTTTTAACAGATCAGATTTCTTACATAACTTTCAATATTTGATATAGTATTTATTAACATAATATGATTTGTTAAACATGTATCACTTCATGACTTCAATATATGTACTACATTTGTAGAATATTCTTTTGTTGCTATTTTTAAACCATTGAATTTCATTTCACACATAAAAAACAGTTTCCATGACCAAACTACAAATAAAAGAGAGATAGCTCGACTATGTCAACTTCATATGAGAATGACAATTGTGATTTTCTTTAAACATTTTAATATGCATACCAGTCAGGGTGTGTCTGTTTTGCTTTTACAGAATTTGTCGGTCCTATTAATTCTTTCCAATATGATATAGCCTGATCACGCGCTAGAACTAGTGCTATCATTGGACCACTGCTCATGTAAGCTACCAGACTTGTAAATGCAAATTTTCCAAAATGTTCAGCATAAAAATCACTAGCTTGTTCAGGTGTTAAATGGACCCTTCTCTTCTGCAATTAAATTAGCACATATATTATTATATAATCAATGTAACATGTTCAGGATTATAATTTGAAACAAAATTATAAATGAGCAAATGTATCATCATTTTAAAACATAAGTTCAAAAATAATTTATATTTTGTGTAATTTCCTTGCTCCATTTTGTCATGGGGACTGAAATTATATTGTTTATCAATAAAATTGCTTCCTCCCACTGCTTGACAAGCCATTGCAAAACATTATGATTTCCCAGTGGACTCCTGTAATAAAATCCTTAGTAAGAACCCTTAAAGGAAAATGGGAATACAATATGAACACCCAGCTAAATTAGACATTAACATAAAATAATTATTTAACAAACAGAAAGCATTGGTTTCAATACAAATTTAAATATTGTCCTATTATTGATGAAAAAAATCCTCCACCTCTTCATGGAAATCAACAATTTGATAAAGTTATGAATTGTACATGTATTTGTACATTGTTGTTTTGAAATTAAACAAACGTCTTATTGTTTTAAATTTTGTAATATTTGAAAAGAAGCAAAAATGGATATGAAAATGGCACAAGATAATGAATGTAAGCATTGTAAATAAGATGAATCAATTGTCACAATAATTATGATGTCTTGAGAGGCTATATTTTTTTGCTTTGACACCTTACAGTCTCTATAGCTAGTGTGTCAAAGCAAAAGGTTTAATAGCCTTTCAAGACATCATGATGATTTGGACTCATTAATCGTTAATAAAATTATTTTCAGCAGATAAAAATACACCTTATCGCTATTTGTCTACCATTACTGTATGCCATAAAAGTTCTTGTAATTTTTTTTATGTCATAATAGAAAATTTCTGACGCCACAATGGAAAGTAATTGTTGTATGACGTCAAAAGTTCAAGAGAAGCAGATTCAAGGGACAAGCGGGACAGAACTTTTAATATCAATAAGGTGGATACAGACTCCAAATATTTCATCATAATTCTTACATTATATGATTTGCATATTAGTGAATACGTTGATATGATTGGTGGAGATGACTTCCGGTAGTTGATCTTGATGTTGTTTATTTTTCGATAGGCAACGTTGGCCGAACTTCTTTTTGTAACCAATGTAAACAAGATGGCGGCAATAATAACATCGACTTGAACAAAATTTATTTTCACTGCACGTACTCATTAAAATAAATAATAAACACAAAAACATTTGTTTGAATGATAACTCGAGTCTTTGTGGTTTATTTTTTATCAGATAGCAAATTTAAATGAGTACATATTTTTGCATTAACCAACAAATATATTCATGCGCCATGCCTATTCAATGACAAAAAATATACAATTTACGTGTGATAGAGGTTACGAGTGTTGAAAAATATATTCCTTAGCTCCAATTTTAAAGAATTATAAGGATTAAACGCCTTTTTAAAGGAATTTATTGGTGTATAAACTGGACCAAGTCACTGGTAGAGTTTATATACCAATAAATTCCTTTGAAAAAGCGTTTAATCCTATGTAAACTTTCTACTTACGGCAAAAAATATGTATAGGCCGTAGGTACATAACGACTTGGTAAGCTTGCATTTAAGATGGCGCCTTCCTCATATACAGAAACATGAGACTAAGTAATGACTTGGTAATCAAAATTCGATGTGCTTTTGCTGTATACAAGATGATTGATGAGGAATAGGAAAGCATGTTTTCTTATTTCTTAAATTACCTGTAAAATCGAAAATCCAGATCTCAAAATAATATCTTCAATTTCTTCTGCTTTATTAACTGCATCTGGTTTGATAATTGCTAATGTCCGTTCCACATAAACATGTGGTGGATCCATTGTAACTGTTTCGTTCTCTCCTGTCATTTTGTCCCTTGTAAAATATTATGGCGTCCTGTTGCTAAGAAATATATTATGATCTCGCATTTTCACGTACGGTGCACCGTACGAGATTTCAAAGAACTGACTGGTTCCTCGTTTAAAATAACCAACAGCCGTATTCCCCAATGTTACAATAAACGTAAACTAAAGGAAGCAGATAATGTCTACAAGAAAATGATTTTGTTTGAAAGATATAAACGAAATGTTTAAAGCTGCACATCTATAGATACATTTCTGTTGATTGGAATATTGAAATACATCATGGCTAATGTAAATTTTGCATTAAAACTCAGAAATTTCAACTTCAAAGCAAAAGAACAAAAAGTGTTGCATGCACACACATGACATGTCCAAACAGTATAATAAGAATTTCTCATTTATTGCTCATGTATTCCCGATTGTGATATGCATTTTGTGTTGCTAATGCTAAATAGTTGGTATCAGAGTTTAATACATGATAACATCGGATACATGTCAACTCGTACTTTCGGCAACTCGTACTCAGCCAACTCGTACTTTCGGCAACTCGTACTTCTACCAACTCGTACTTCTTCTAAGTCGTACCCAATATTTTTTTAGCATTATAATATAAGTTTTCTACGTTTATATCAGTAGATATGGATATTTTAACTCCCTGAAGTATCCCAGTGCACCCTGAGGTAGATCCATAGAATATGAAAAGGATATTTTTTACTGAACATTGCGTTGAACATGTCTTAGTTTTTTCGTGTTAGTAGAAAATATTTTTAACATTATAATGCTTCATATTTTATTATTCACCTACTGATTTATCTACTGATAGGATTTGTATCTGAAAAAAAATCCTCAAGTGTCAAGGTGTGCTCGATCCTTAGAATATTTGAAGAGATTTTTACTGAATATTGCGATAAACACGTTGTTTGTTGATGTGTTAACACTTTTTTTTTTTTTTTTTTTTTAAATAAGCATGGCAGTCAGTTCGTTTTCCGTTTGAATTGTTTTACTGGTCATTATAGCTGACTATGAGGTATGGGTGGGTTTTGCTCATGGCTGAAGGCTGTACGATTACCTATAGTTGTTCATTTCTGTGTCATTTTGGTCTCTAGTGAAGAGTTGTCTCATAAGCAATCAGACGAGATCTTCAAAAAAAAAAAGGACTTTGTGGCAAATAAATCAAGATTTTTATAGAAAATCCACAGCCTTTAAACATAAACCTTAATACACAAATTATTTATTGCAGTTCGCGTGCCGGTGATTAATTGATTGATCATTGCTTCACACCTGAAGTATGTCGATTACCAGTTAATCGGCCCTTATTCACACACGAAACGTGCCATTAATTATTTAACCGTTATCAAAACAACTTCACACCTGATCTAATCTTTCTGCATGTACGTTTGCACTATATTTTAAAATGTATATTTCATCACAATACTACTATCATTTATATACGTATTGACCTCAATTATGATAAAAGTTAAAATAAAAATTAAGCCAATATTTAGAAGAATTACGAGAGGCGTATTAAAAAAACCCACTAGTATCACTATTATTTACACACACATTGTAAGACATTTTTACAAGGCTTTGTTGCTATTAATAATAGTAATAAGGGTCCTACAAATACAGCTTTTTGAAATATATACTCTTATTGGCCCCAAACATGGACCAAATAACAGGATTAGGGGAAAATATTATTGAGATACACAATTTATATATCGTCTTGCATACATTACAATGTGGACGAACCATGATTGCAATTGAAGATGATCATACATTTCACCATAGTTTATATATTTTTTCTCTAAGCTTGGTTTTTACAACGTTTAAGCCATGCATTTTCTTTTCGGTGAGGATGGTGATTGTTTAAGTATAACTCAACGGCCTTTGATGATCATAGTGCCGCACTTATACCGATTTTTTGTTTTCATTTACTTCTCTCTGTTTATTCTACTTTTAACAAATCCATTCTATTTTTGTAGGTATGTTATCCACTAATGACCACTGATTAGCATATTGTGTACTCATAATTATTTTAATGTGCATATCAAATAAATTGTCGTGCAAACAATTTCAAACAATCAATTATAAGGAATACTAATGATTATAACGATTAGCATTTTATAAGCTTATTTAAAACAATTATGATTGAATTTTATTAACAATGAAAGTTGTTTTTTTATTTGTATTTTGCTATATAATGATATACGAAAGAAAGTTACAATAACTATGCATATAAACTTGATAAATAATATCAAATAAAACATGGTTACGAGTTGGCAAAAATAGGGTACGAGTTGGTTGAGTACGACTTGCCGAAAGTACGAGTTGTCGTGTACCCATAACATCTAATCCACTGCTACAATTATGGAGCAACTCGCTTTCATCATGATCATGACGATCCATCCCAGGCTGCCGGTCCACGACATTCTGTCACCATATTTAAAGTTAATCCGGCCCGAATAAAAAAATATTTCAGAAAAGATTGTTCACATTTGGCAAGATGAGGTTGCAATCTAAATTCAAACGGAAAAAGCAGCAATGCAAATCATTGATTTTTCAATTTTTTGATCCGAAACTGCAGATTATCTGTCATGGCATAGTCATAATTGTAATCCTTCTTGACAAAATTGGCTGAATCTCCGGGAATCATATGTGACACACATAACTGTCAATGTGCTTGGCCGACCACTCCTGATCATACCTGATCTCTCCTGACCGTCACCTTACTGGATCAGCAGGAACCAGTAACAAAAGTACACTGCATTCTGACAATGATTGATCAAGGAAAGTAATCTTACTTTGTATCTTTTCTTGTCTGATCGTTGTCTTATCTCAAACAGGAGACATAATCAATACTGTGTGAATGCTGCATTATAATGATTTCATAGAATAAAATTCCTGCGGATATTCAAAGTTATCATGGAAAATAACTTCATATTAATAAGCTGATACTGCATTATAAACAGTATCTATTACACTTATTTTCCTTGCATTATAAATAGTATCTATTACACTTGTTTTCTTATCTATTTTAAATAGTTATTCAAATTGGGCATACATCACTCACCTGCTGTCATTGATACTTAAAACTTTTTACAAATTCCATTTATCCTGATTCCAATATGTCACCAAATTCTATAAAGTTAACATAGATTATTCATTATCTTATTATGGGGAAGGATTGACATGGGTTCAGATTGAAGTGGGACGGATCTACTTTTAGTCAGATCAAGTTTGGGTCTCATCAGTTTGGGGATTGATTGACTTGTACCAAACAACTCAGGCAAGAGTAGCAACAACTTGGAGGCTCTGACCGACTTATAAATCAACAAGGCGTGTCTATATAGTTACAACTGCTGCCGTACTTGCCTGTTTTAAGGTTAAATCCCCCATGTGTCATAAAGTTTAAATCCAGCATGTGGCATAGGGTGCTTGGATTTAATCTTAAAATCGACAAGGATTGTCAGTTTTCCTACTGAAAATTGGTGGTTCTCTCTGGGCTCACTAACTTTCTCCACATTATAAATTGAATGTCATCAAAAAGTGCAACAGTGCAGAAAGTGATGTTAAACACGCAAAAAAACCAACAACCAATAAAGTAATTTCTAACAGTCTACAGTGGATTGATAATGATAATAAATGATTAAATGTTACTTTTTTAACATAGAAATAATCTTTCAAATTTGCAAAATAATTTGTTCAATGCATATGTGATTCACAATTTCTACTGATTAATGAAATGAAGTTTAGGCTGAAAAGGGTATTTGTTCTATTATTTGTTGTTGAAATTTGTTAGTTAATGTTAATGTAATTTCAATCTCATTGCATATTTATTTTGTATTTAACCCAAAGTCTGTCACACATAAATGTTGTCTTTTAGCTATAGTAAATCCTTTTATCTGATCTTTATAAGTGAAAGTCTACCATATGCATGTTTTTATTTTAGGCTTGGACACCTGGTGGCAAGAAACAGCAAAGTATGTATAAATTTAGTTATTTTGTTTTGGCTTATCATTTAAAATTACTCATATAAAGAACAAAATTTACATTACAATACACAAATGGTGTCGATGTACCGGTATGCTTCACATCTATAAAAGTGTCTAACAAATACATTTTTTTGAAATTCAGAGTATAAAGTCTATGTAACTGTCTAATGGTAGGTAAGAACTTATTTGTCTCCATTATTCAATGATGTATTAATAACATTAAATTTCTAATCAGCAATGGATTGATAAACATGCTAATATGTATGTTTTACCATGGTAATAAAAAGATTTGATGCTTGTGTTCTATTCATTTTTGAAATCATTTCTAAATTTGTCTTTTAAAATTTATTGACTACAAAGGTTTAACATTCTAAATAAAACATTTTTTAGCTACACTTAAATGTACTTTTATAGCCCTTCTTATCACATATAATCTATATAATATATATATATATATATATATCTATGTTATTTCAGAAGGAAAGAAAGGTTCTGATGGTCTTGATGATTTACTTGGAGATCTGCTTCATGAAGGTAGGAATTTTTAATCCTATCATTAAAGATAAATAAGGTTTTGTTACCCTAATCAGATATAAATTTATGTATAACGAAATATCCAGGATGTAGGTTAGACTTTTTTTTTAAATCAATTCCAAATTTATTTTAGTGAAAAATGGGGTGTTTTTCTTGTTAGTTCATTTAGCATGTTGTCCAGTTGGAAGTGGAATGCTAACGCTAATGTTCTTATTGGAAGAATGATTCTTTAGGCCACACCAATTTGATTCCTTGTTCGACGGACCCACCCGCACCCATTTTTTGCAAAACAGATTTTTAAAATTTTTTTTATATTCCCGCTTCCCGCATCCAGAAATGTAATCGTGCCCATTTCCCGCACCGTTTTTTTGTAAATATTATAAAAAGATATTTACACTTGTTTTTTACAATCACAGTCTTACCTGTATATAACGATTTTAAACATGTAAGCACCCCATTACGCTGTGTAAATCTTTGAAATAATATTTGATTCAGCATGATACACATTTATCCCAAGCGAGAGTGCTCCGATAGAAATATATAACAGAGGACAATAGACGTATTTACACTTGTATGCAAATTTGTCCGCCATTACGTAGAATCACACAGGTTCCCGTAAACTTTGACATCATAATTTAAAATATTTGACGTCACAATTTAAAAGTGATTGTTGCATGACCTCAAAAGGTGATTCGGAGTAGATCTAAGGTCATTCGGAGGCAAGATTTAGCTAAATACCAAAAGTGTAAATACGTTTATACCAGTACAGAACAAAACATTGGTTTACGTATATTCCCTATCAAGAAATGTTCGTTGTTAGAATAAACTTCAAAGAACTTCGGAAAGAAATGCCTTCAACTGCAATTATATTGTATGCTGGCAATACAAAACTAATCCATACCCGCTGCATGTTTATGCACCTGTCCTGGTTGATTCAGGGGCCTGTCGTTCACCAGTTACAATGTAGATATCGTTTTTTGATGTTCGTAAAAATTATTTGGTATTTTCCCGTTTGTATATATAAATTAGATCGTTGGTTTTCCTGTTCGAATTGTGTACAGGGACAGGGCACATGTGGGATCATTTTACTGTTGTAGAAAAGAAATACCAAGGATTTGTATAGTGCTTCTAAACAAATCATTTGAAAAACTTCGATTTTTTTACTTAAAAAGAGGAGAAATACGTCATATTTTAAACAACTAGAGGGTCCACTTATTTTAAATAGTATTAAATAAAATGTGTTAAACATGGCTAAGGTCAAGGAATATCACAAAATTCTTGGACATGTTTTTACCATTTAATACCAGATAGATATTTAGTTCTTTGCGAAAATATGAGCCCTCTTGTACTAAAAAGTGTTATTTACAAAAAAAAATACATTATAACTTATTTTGACCCCTCAAAAAAGGGATACTTATAAAATTGTTCTTAACCTGATTATGACTTGGATGAAGAATTGTCTCATTAATTGGCACACAAAGATATACCAATTCTAATTATTCAATTATTTCTTGGCAAGGTTGGCAAAAAAGTGGTCAATACTAGTATTGACCATGCCAGTGGTAAATACCGGTAATTACCGGGAAATACTGGCAAATACTGGGAAATACCGGCAAATACTGGTCGATTGAAATTTTGAGTGGTCATTACTATATAAACCATTCTTTACCTGGTCAATTAAATATTATAATTACTATCAATAATTAAATATAGAAAGTGTTCAAATGATTTTTAATGCTTTCAATTCCATTTCAATTGTAAATTCAAATAGGGATCTATATTGATTAATGTGTAGCAAAAGATAAAACATTTTGCCCCTGCTTCAAAAAAATTTCTATTTCCAGCATGAAGAAGGTTTTGTCACACAGTTAAATATACAGGAAATAATTTATTGTTTAAGGGAGTCTTCAAATATCACTTTTATTACTTTCAACCCATGTAATGTCAACTTTTATTGGGGGCTGTTGTTTTAGTAATTAATTTTTCACACCTAGCAATGCCAGGTGATAGGTAAAAAGACACATGTAACTTCATTTACCTGTAGTTTTATTTAATTTTAAATTTAATTACCTGTAAAATCATACATTTTGGAAAAAAAATATATTGATTTATAAATGTTGAAATAAAATGTAAATTTTTATATATATCTTTAAAAGTATACAATATCATAATTTATAATAACTAAATTTTAAATCAATAGGAATAAGTGTTATAAATGAATAAAACATCAAATTCATTAATTTTATAAGCAGACACATGCATAAAAATTAAAGTTTAAGTATATTAAACTTTTTATCAAGTTTTTACTTCAATTAATAGTAAAAAACAACTAGGAAAATTTCAATTGACCAGTATTTGCCAGTATTGACCACTTGGGGAGTATTGTCCGGGGCGGTAAATACCGGTAATTACCACTGGCAAATACCGGGGGTGGTATTTACCACCCAACCTTGTTTCTTGGTGAACAAGGAAAAAAATACTTCATAAATTAAAGAAATGTCAAAGTACAAGTGATAAATCAAGTTTTAATATTGTCAAAACCTACTATTTTATGTTTACAAAAAAAAAATATAATCGCTCGCCTTTACTTTTCAAGCTTCGCCTCAAAAATTTGCAAATTAAATATTTTTTTATTAAAATTTTCAAATCGCTCGCTCGCCCCAATTTTTGGGAGTCCAAAAATCCGTAGAACAAGAAATTAAATTGGTGTGGCCTTATAAGATTAATAAGTGACCTTTTTGCAGGGGTAAATTTTACCATATGGACCATAATTTGCTATTGGGCTCCGTTTCCTATAACTATAGAAAAGTGATAAAATGTGAATTACTGTAAGAAAAGTTGTAACTACATCTAAAGATGCCATTATTTTTATCAACATACAAGTGTGTGCTACTCTTCCCTAGAAAAAAAATTGAAATTAACAAATTTCAAAGATTATACGACCGTATTTATGTGTCGTTTCTCGCGTTACTTTTCGCGTTCGAAGTGCATAACGCTGACTAATTTATAGATAATCGTCACCGGCAAATTCGTAATTTTTGCTTTAAAATAACAAAGAACATCGACCAATAAGAATAGTGAGAAGAAAATGCCGAGAACTATAAGTATTTCTGTAGCAGGTGTAAGAACACTGTCGTTATTTTGGTTTCCCATTTCGTAACGCACATTTTAGATGGTTTAATCTGCTTTGTTGTAAAAGAATTCTTTGCAACAGTATGCAAATACGAACTCTCGCGAGATGTTCAAACAGGTAAATCAGAGATGATTTACATTCTTGTTTTGTTCTTCGTAATAATTAAGTTAGATAATGACGTTATCTTTATGCGTTACATTTCACAAGAAACAGAAGTCCATTTATTTATTAAAATTGTTTTTGTCTTTAAGTTCTAATCATTTCCGGTCATACGTGAAACATGTGACTAACATGTGATCACGCCCATACAGCCGGATATACGAAATACTAGGTCTAAACATTGTATTTGTTTCCAACGGGATGTAAGCAAACATAATCTGTAGGCTTGTTTCGTCTTGTTTAAAAAAGGAAAATACAATTTTCAAAGAGATTGCGCCGGGGGTCTATTATTTTTCCTATGTGCATAATGTTACATACGATCTTGTGTGAAAATAAATGCCCAATGACTTGACAAAATCGATTTCAGATTTGACCGACGTTTTAACACACTTCGTTTCCCAATAACGATGTAAAGGGTCCTTGGAAAATTTTAATCGAAATTACGTCTCCTATCATGGTGCCGATGTTCGTTGGATTGATTTAGCTTCAGCAGTAAATATTACTGGATATTTTAAGTGAATAAAGATAATTTAATAAAAAATACATGTTAATGTACCGTTACACTTGGAATGTACAAAGTTGGTATCTTTGTCACAATTTTTAATTAATTTTTTTTATTCATGTTCTGCAAACACTTATCAGAAACGCAATAAACTTGTCAAAGGAAAAGTAAACTTTTACCATGCATGACTTGAAAGGAAGTACTTTATTGATTTTAGCCCACTAAAGTAGGTTAAAATGTGGAAACCATGTAGATGGTGTACAGGTCACAAATATCACATGGTGCCTATTTTAAAGATGCTAATTCCAAGTTAAAAGTTGTTTTCTTTACTGGATTTAAAGAATTTTACATTACCAATGATTTGGAATAAATTGTATATAACTGGAATTTCAAAACCAAATATAAATACATTTTTTTGGCTAAAACATCAAGATACAACGATTATGGTATCCTGTATCAATGAAGAAAATACGGAAATTCCTGAATAAATTGTACAAATTGTTTTCAAAACAAGCACATATTTAGGAGTTTTATAATGCTGTTACATTTAAGATGGATTTTAAGAAAAAGTATACGGTTCAGATCATTTTAAGCAGATTTTGCAATAAAATAAAACTAAAAAAATGCTTTCGGTTTGTTATGGTTTCCTGTCGCGTTTAAAAAAAACTTTAATTTAACATTGAAAATAGATTTTAAATATTAACATGAAGCAAGTAACACTAGTAATGGTGTTCATTTATGTCTTTTGAAACATATTGTGCAAAATAAAGAAAATAAAGATTGGTTTCCTGTTTTGTTTCCTGTCACGTAAACGGTGAATCAAAATGTATTAATTTTTTCTCGAAAAACTCAATTGTTCCATTAATACTATTCTAACATCAACACAACCCACAGAATAAAAGTTAAAGTTTTAGAACTTATAAAAAAGGATACAAAAAAAAACCAAAGGCCGAATACCAAATTATGGTCCATATACTGGTACTACTTATTTTCTCTTTGCAAGTGGCAGTTGAGTTTGTTCAGATACTGAATATTTGTTGATTATTTGCATGAATAACATGAAGTTTGTTTATAGATTGTCTTTCTTTAATTTTGTATTTTTAAGAATAAAAAAAGTATAACAAATGTAATTTACTATTATAGATTCCTCACCAAAAAAGAAAAGTCCACCTTCACATGCTGTAAGTAGTATAATATTTGAGCTGCATTGAATAGAAATAGACCTTATGCAAGTGGATATAAATATGTACATTTTTAAGACTTTGATTGATTTTAGAACATTCAATTACAAAATAAAAGATAAATTTCTGTCTGTTTTGTAGGATTCTTATATATTTATGCAACTATTTTTTTTGAACAGTCACAGACTTTCCATCTAGATTTTGTTCATCCTGAAATAGGTTAACAGGTGTACTGATATTTATTAGCATAAGATTGATTTTTATCCAATGCAGCTAATTTGTTTTTGGGTTGTATGGCTATCAGTTATTAGTTGTAAGACACTTGATTCAAGTTTTTAAGATCATAGGAAAAATTGCAGGAATCAAAACTTATATTGAACTTTTATTTAGAATTAGAGCTAATTTTCTAATGCATGTAGATTAAGACATTGGTTGGCTTGCTTGCTTTGTTTAAACATAAACTTTGATCATTTTATAATGTCCAGTTAAATCTAGATTAGATGTATATAGGTTTAACTTTGCCTTTGATCATTTTATAATGTCCAATTAAATCTAGATTAGATGTATATAGGTTTAACTTTGCCTTGTTTTATTGTTTGCAGATGTGTAATCTTAATTACAATGCTTAAGCAAACGTTTATACCAAAAAAGCAGCAAGTCATCCAAAGTCTTAATATACATACATTAGGAAGTTAGCTCTAAAATTTTCAAATTTTGCAAGTAACTTTTTGTTAGAATCTAAATTTCAGAGAATGACATAAATATGTTCTGAAAGTGCATAGATGTTTTGTTTCATGATTATGTGATTTACATAGGGACAAGATGGTTTCCAATGCAGAGGTAGCTCATTTGTTGTGATGACATTTGTTTCAGAAAAGCATTAACATATGAACAATTTCAATCAATAAGACTCTACATTTCTTTTAGGCTACTAATGAAAATAACTTTAGAATGAAAATAATTAAATATATTTTTCATTTTCTTATAGCTCTTTTAAACTTATTCTTATATTTAACATGTATATTTACTTTTATAATTCTAGCCTGCTGTAAGAACAAGATCACAAGAAGGAAAGAAGGGGTAAATATTTGTTCAAATCCATTTTATTTTTAAATTTTTCATGTCACTGCAAATGTGACTCAAATGTACTCTTGTCTGTACATCTTGAAGTTGTGTTTTAAATCAATTTCATATTAACTTAACTCTTACAGACTTTTGATATTATCTGAACGCCTCATTTCTCTGTATGTAGTTCATTATTAATCAGCAATGTTTGAGATCTATTAGTAATAGTCATCATCTATTGACTTTCATTTCTTACATGAAGGACTTTTCTTAGATCTGTTCAATTTTTTGCACTATGACCTACATTTCACACTAGAATGACATGATATATATAATATGTTTACCACATATTTGTTGCATTGAATGGAAAGAGATCAGATTATCTGATTAATGATTATACTTAAAAGAAATAGCAGATCAATTCTGAATTTGTTATACATTTCAATTTTTTACAAAAGTATATATATCGTGCACTTGGAAAAACTTGACACTGTAAAACTTAGGCAGCGTTAGCTTGTTGGAACATAATTTTTTTTTGGTGTGTGCGTAGTTGTGGTAACAATTTTAAGATGTGTTTTTTTTTCAGATCGAAGGATGAAGATTTCTATAGTAACATTGCTGCTAGTGCTGAAGATGGACTTTCTGATGTATCAGAAGCTGATGTTAAAGAGATGGCACAGAGTATTAAGGTATTATCCCATACAATTAATAAACTAGTTTTTAGAGCTAATTATTATTATTATTATACCCCATGTATGTCTGTCCGTCAGTTCTGTTTCTTGTCATTTCAACTCCTCTCAAAGCACACAACAGAATTTCATGAAACCTTTTAAGATAATAAGGACATACTACATAGATGTGTATATCGACAGGAAATTAGGATTCAATTTTTTCTATGAGTTATGCCCCTTTGAACTTATTAGCTTCAATATACTACTGCAACAGTTTGTCTTTGCAACTCCTCTGAAACCACACTACAGAATTTCATAAAACTTTGTAGATAATAAGGACATACTATGTAGATGTGCATATCGACAGGAAATTATGATTCAAAGTGTTTTCCCTATACAATTTTTTTTTCTTACATTTGTTTTATTTCACCAGTGACAATGTGGAGATGTGGGGTATGTGAGCACCCTCACTAAGGCTCTTTAATTTTTAAAAGTACAAAAATAGTACGAATATAATTTTTTGTGAATTCATCACACTTCGATCTTCTCTTTTTTATTTCAGCTTTCAGAAATTTATCCCAAGTTACCAATTACATAAATTGAAATAAAAAAACTAAGTTTTGATTCTACAGGATTTAGAAGATATGGATGCTGACTTATTTGGAGGAAAACTAAAGAAAAAGGGAAGTACAAAAGGAGGAAGTTCTAGTAAAACAAATACACCACGTCGGGGAGGTACTCCTAGATCTCGTAGTACTACCCCAAGAGCTGTATCTCCTCAACAGAGAGTGACTTCACCTCAGGCTAGAGTTACTTCCCCTACCTCAAAAAGTCCAGTAGGAGCAGGTGGACCTTCATCAACCTGGGATCAGCCTATCAGTCCTAGAGGTGGATCTAGAGAAAGACCTGGTAGTGCTGGCAGTAAAGGTGGAGTAACATGGAGTGATCAGCCAACCAGTCCCAGGGGAGTGTCTCGAGACAGACCAGGAAGTGGGGGTAGGAAAGCTGAAGCATCTGTTCCAGCTTATAAACAGCAGGATGTAACCATACCTAAACCTAGTACAGCTCCTGGGAAAATGAATGGTACATGACTATATTGATTCTGTCTCCATCTTTGTGTACAGTTTATTTCGAGTCCACCAATCTGGCTCTAAGTTGCCACTCTGACTTTTAAGAGGGAACATAATTCTGAATAATAGGCATACTGGTATTTATAACCAAATCATATCTAATATAGAAAAGAAGATGTGGTATGATTGCCAATGAGACAACTATCCACAATAGACCAAAATGACACAGACATTAACAACTATATGTCACCGTATGGCCTTCAACAAAGAGCAAAGCATGTACCGCATAGTCAGCTATAAAAGCCCTGATAAGACAATGTAAAACAATTCAAACGAGAAAACTAACGGCCTTATTTATGTAAAAAAATGAACAAAAAACAAATATGTAACACATACACAAACAACAACCACTGAATTACAGACTCCTGACTTGGGACAGGCACATACATAAATAATGTGGCAGGTTTAAATTTTGTATTATAGTATTAATGAATGGGTATTTTTATAATGTCCCTGTCATATGTCCAAGGTCTGTAATAATGGTCGAGGAAGTCTGTAATGGCCCAAGGCAATACTGAGGGCCATTACAGACATCCGAGGCCATTATTACTGACCAAGGACATATAACAGGGCCATTATAAAAACACCCATTTCTTAATACATTTATTAACCAACTGAAAAAAGTGTATGTGTTGCTGCCAACTTGATATACTCTCTTACTGTTTTAATGACAGTTTAGTTTGAAAAAAAAATTGTACTTCACCATGATCAAGCTTTGAATATACCAAATGTCCAAGATATTAAGTTGAAAGAAGTTATGTGTTGAAAACAGGATGAACTGCAGTGATCCCTTTATATGGTTCTTTAATGTTTGATGCTGGTTACTAAATTAAATAAAATACAAAAAGGTAATATACTCTTTACAGCTTAATTTTATTTACTTTATTAAAAACCCTAACTGGGCTTAATACAGACAAGCGGGGCATTAATACAGGGCCATTAATACAGGGCCATTACAGAAAAAAACAGGGCCATTACAGAAATAACAGGGCCATTACAGAAAAGCAGGGCCATTACAGCAAAACAGGGCCATTACAGAAAAAAACAAGGCCATTACAGAAAATATGTTATTTTTAATAACCAGTAATTTTTGGCAATAATGTACTTAGTTGGTTAATAAAGATTGGTAGAACGTTTGAAACTTCATTGTAATCATCTACCAATGAAATGTGCCTGAAGATGATCAAAATGGTTTTTGTTGCAGAAAGCTCGACATAGGGATAGTGATCCGGCGGCGGTGGCTACGGCGGTGGCGGCGGCGATGTTAGCTCACTTCTTAAAAGCTATATATTTTAGAAGGTGGAAGACCTGGATGCTTCATATTTTGTATATAGATGCCTCATGTTACGAAGTTTCCGTCAGTCACATTTCCAATGTCCTTTACCTCATTTTCATGGTTCAGTGACCACTTGAAAAAAAAGTTCAGAATTTTTGTAACGTTGAATTCTCTCTTATTATAAGTAATAGGATAACTATATTTGGTATGTGCGTACCTTGCAAGGTCCTCATGCCTGTCAGACAGTTTTCACTTGACCTCGACCTCATTTCATGGATCAGTGAACAAGGTTAAGTTTTGGTGGTCAAGTCCATATCTCAGATACTATAAGCAATAGGGCTAGTATATTTGGTGTATGGAAGGACTGGAAGGTGTACATGTCCAACTGGCAGGTGTCATCTGACCTTGACCTCATTTTCATGGTTCAGTGGTTATAGTTAAGTTTTTGTGTTTTGGTCTGTTTTTCTCATACTTTATGCAATAGGTCTACTATATTTGTTGTATGGAATGATTGTAAGGTGTACATGTCTAGCGGGCAGATGTCATCTGACCTTGACCTCATTTTCATGGTTCATTGGTCAAAGTTAAGTTTTTAAGTTTTGATATTTTTATCTAATATTATATGCCAAAGGTCAACTATATTTGGTGTATGGAAATATATTATGATCTATATGTTAGTCCCGCAGGTTTTATTTGACCATGACCTCAATTGCACGGTTCATTGGACAGTGTTAAGTTTTTGTGTTTTGGTCTATTTTTCTTAAACTATAAGTAATAGGTCAACTATATTTGTTGTATGGAAGCATTGTTAGCTGTACATGTCTGCCTGGCATGGTTCATCTGACCTTGACCTCATTTTCATGGTTCATTGGTCTTTGTTTAACTATCTTGTTTAATGTTAAGTTTATGTGACAGTTGTAATAACGCTTTATACTTAGGACTATCAACATAATATCAATGATTCTTAAAGAAGGCAAGACATTTCAGTGTGTGCACTCTTGTGTATAATTTTCAGATGTCAGATTTCTAAGTTAGGTCTGCTGGTTCAATTTTCTGTCTAGATGTTGCACTGAAAGAAAGAAATAATTATTTATAAATAAAAATTGTTGATAAAATATTTTTTTATACATTTATATGCAACAAATTTAGGCCTGTTTAATACCAATTTTATATTACATATATTGTATTGATGTAAAAATAACAGATACAATTTGTAAACATAAAATGTGTTTTCTTTTAGACATATATAATGGTAACGGATCAGAGAGTTTAAGGCCAGGTGCAACACCACCAACAGAAAGACCAGGAACTGTACCAAAGGCCAAACCAAAGTTTGATTTTGGAGGTAAGGATATAAATATGGCCATGAAGAGGATTGATTATGAAGGAGAAATAAAAAGAATTTGGTTCACTACCTCATAATTTTGGCCCTCAAAATCTGGAAATTTTCACTGTGATAATGTTATGAAAACTTGATGAAAACATATGTTAAATTGTCTTATTGTTTCAGTTAAAAAATAATTTTACCAATTGTGTCATTAATGACGTAATGATGAAGAGGAATTTTTGTAAAACCATGATTTTTAGCACAAATCTTCAAAATTTATGACAGTTTTAGTAATTGAAATTGGCAGCACCCTTCCCCTCAAATATTTTTTTGGGTGAAATAAAATAATAATAAAAAAAAAAATG
The DNA here is from genome assembly GCF_963676685.1 of Mytilus edulis. NCBI lineage: Eukaryota > Metazoa > Mollusca > Bivalvia > Mytilida > Mytilidae > Mytilus > Mytilus edulis. The sequence goes on along the minus strand of NC_092352.1, from coordinate 35,857,698 downwards.
CACACATCCTTTCTTTTGTGGAAGGAGAGTTTTTCTCCTTGAATTAAACACACCTGAATGTAAAGCACACTCTGGTGAATCTTTGAAAGAAAATTGAATTACAGTTGATATTATATTGCAGAGTTTAATGAAGATGATCCTTTAGCTGGTTTATTAAGTGATGATGAAGATGATGATTCCTGGGCCACAAAACCTGCAGCTAAAAGATCCTCATTGAAAAAGAAGGAGGAACCAGTTGTCAAAAAACAAGAACCAGAACCTGTTAAAGTTGTTGAAGGTATTATAGTTGATGATTATGTATCTCATTTGTTTAACACTACATTTGTGGATGATGAAAGTTGAGTAAATAATGATTATTTAAAATTTGACTTTGATTTAAAAAGTAATAGATTGATACATGAATACTGTGCATAACAAACCAACCTTAGTTGAGGTTAGGTCAAAATTAATAAATTAAGAAGTTAAAATTGATGCTATAAGCTGGTAGAGCATCAATTAAGGATAACAATAAGCTAAAAATATTGATAGATCATGGACCTCCTTTTCGAGATATTTGAGATTTAAGATATGGCGGGAAAAGGCTGACTCAGACTTTTACCTTATATTTGCATTGGTATTAATAGGTCTCAAAACAAAAGAAAGAAAATTAAGAATCTTCTAAAATTTTGGTAAATGGCCTTTCATGAGCTATTAAGTCTTGTATGAAAAAATAAATGGGTGTTATGGGGCAAAATATTTATTACATGTATTGTATGAAAAAACAGCAAGGAGTCTGAACATTTGACACAAATTCCAAAACCACACCTAAGTACATCCTTAACACCAAATATTTTGATGATTACAGAACCAAGGAAGAATCTGTATGATAGACCTCCTACAAGGAGTGGAAGTGACAAAAAGGTTGACGAAGAGCCTGAAACAGCAGTATCTAAACAAGGTAATCTTTTTATATTGCTTATATTATCTTATTTCAAAGTAATGCTTCCTTCTAGTCCATATTGTTGAAAATTACTCTTTGTATCTGACTTCTTATGAAGCAACATGGGATGCTCAAGAAGTGAAAATATCACAAAATTGAATTCTTTGTACAAAAGCTCAGATTTTTAATAAAAGTTTCAAGGCACAAGCCTTCATTTTGTTATTTTTAAATGGATGAAAATAAAATATAATTTAAGTTTTTTTTTGGTGATGAATTTGAAAACTAATTCAAACCTTAAAAAACACATCAGAAAGTAATTTAAGACAGGAAAACAAGGATTTGATTCACAAAAAAAATATTGATTACTTCCTTTGTATATGAAAGCAAAAAATATATATATGTGTGTGAAATTTTACAGTTGCAGCTAGTAAGAAGAAGGAAGATGCTGGTATATTCAGTGATGATGATGATTTCTTGGGAGGGTTAGGTATAGAAGACAAAGGCTCAGCACCATCAACAGCCTCTAAACCAAAGCCAGAGATAGAAGATTTTGATAGTGATTCTGAAGAAAAGCCAGCACCAAGAATGTTTGACAAATTACTTGGAAAAGACAGCAATGTCACAAAACATTTGGAAACAAAAGAGAGGAAGGAATTTGTACTAGATAAGAAATATACACAGCCTGATGAAGGTAACTTTTTAGGCAAACACATAAAACATGTAAAACTTTTTAAAATGTTATTTTTATAAGAATATATAAATGTATAGGTAAGATTTTCTTATGATCATTTGTTATCAAATCTTTTTAAGTTCTAATGGAGAAGCTAAATTTGATTTTAGAATTATAATAAGATGACTTTATGACTTAATAAAGGACTGACCAAGGTTACTCATATCAATAATGCAACTTATTATTAAATGAAAATAAAGAGATAATTGGTTGATGGTATTTTACAGAAGATGAAGAAGATTATGCCTTTGGTAGTTACATGCCTTCAGCAGGATCAGCTAGTGGGGGCTCAAGACCAGGTTCTCGTAGATCTGTCAGGTATTTTACTTTTATTTTTTTTCCTTCCTATAGTATTCCTCAAGTGACATACAACAATTCAACATGTAGTACAAAAGGAAACAGTTTCAGATTCAATTAAAAACAATAGTTTTTCATGACAATTTTTTAAGCAAACACTCAAATAAATTAAGTTTCTTCAAGCTTATCAAACATAAAAATACTGCAAACAACTCAGAATTATAACTGTACATTTAAGAACAATATATTTACATTTGGTAAATGGGATTCAAACCAGTCAAAAAATAATGCAAATATACATCTTTGTGAATTTAACAATCATCAATCTTTTTTGTAAAATAAGTCAACAAAGTCAAAACATGTTAAGTCAGCTGGAAGAAGCTAAATAGAGAAAACAAATATATGTGGAAGTCAGATTGTTTACAGTTATTCAAAATAAGTTATTGCACCTTTTGTAGATTTCAAGATGAAGATGATATTTTTGGTTTTGATAAACCTCCATCTAGAGGGAGATCACCTGCTACCAAGAAACCAGAAGGAATGGAGTGGCTTGACCACATGAGTCCTTCCCCAAGATCTACACCCACCAAAGAAACGGTAGGCAAAGATGAAACAACCCCGGCTAAAGAGTCCCAAATAAAGGATGCTCCTTCTAAAGAGCCCACTAATGCCTTAAAATCATCAACACCACCAGTTGCTAAAACACCATCAAAAACAATGAACAAACCTAAAGTTGACCCGTTTGAGTATTTAGGTTTGAAAGACGATGAGGATGATGGCTTTGAATGGATGAAGCCAAAACAGCCTGAAGTTAGACCAGGAACGGGAGAGCAGAGACTTGCCGCTGTTAACCCACCTCAGTCTAAAGTACCAGATCACCTGAAGTTTGAACAGAAACCAGTTGAAGTGGATCAGTCACCTGACGATTATCTAGGTCTTGGTGGTGAAGTTGATTTAGATTCAATGTTAAAGTATGTTACTTTGTTTTCACTTTGTCTTATTTACAGAGTGAAGAGTTTTTCTCTTAAGTATCACCCTTATAATTCATAGTTTCAATATTCAATTTCTCTATTTCCTTTTCAAAAATGGTATTATTGATACCAAATTTCTTTATTGATTAGAATGAGCCAAATCTCGAACACTCTTAAACACCTATTATAAATGCAATACATAATCTCATAAGAAATTTTTTGATATACTTTTTGGTAGAATTGTATATATGATTAAAAGGATTATGGGGTATATGTCAATAAGACTGCAACCTAATGACACTAAAACAAACTATTTCTTTCCATGACAGTTGCCTTGTTTATTTACATGCATGTTTTTTATTCTAACAGAAAAACACCAGATTCTCCTTTGTTTGGTGGAAGTCGTGTATCAGAATCACAAAAAGATTTATTTTCTACTCCAGCTAAGATAGACCATACGTAAGTAAATAAAAGAAAGTCTATACATTTTGCATAGATTTTTAAAAAAAAATCTTACTAAAACTATTCTTAATATGAAATACAAAATACACAACTGTTATATCAAGCTTATTCTATAATTTTGTCTAATGTTTACGAAAAGACTATTTATGGTACTTAAATATGTTTTTATGCTCAAGATGTTTACTCTGTTACAGAGAAGGGAAAAAAGAACTTAAAAAATCAATCAATAAATTAACTGTATTTCAGGAGCAAACATCATGTAAAGGAACGTTCAGTTAAAAAGAAAGTAGTTCAGGGTTTCAGTAAAATGTATGTTCAGTGAATTTTTGCTGTGATATTTAATGCAATTCATTGTTTTTTTTATGTATTTTATTAAAGTGAATGCATGCATAACAAACATCAAACTTAAGGGTAAACAGTTTTGTGAGTTCTTTGAATTGCAATAAAAGTGATTACTTGCAATATATTTTTTTTTAAATTTAAGCACGTCATTATCATTTTACAAATTGACAAATGATTCATTTCATCGACATTGATAGATTAGTGGTATGTTTAAGATCCCTGCAACACCAATTTATAGAGTTTCAAGAAGGCTTATTTCAACCCCAAAAATTGTCAATATCAATTTTCTGACCTCCAAACTGATTGACCAACTATGCAGGGCCTGAATTTGTAGGATATCAATTTGAGAGCCTTTTTCGTATTACTTATAGTCTATTTGAATTAGTCTGAAATACAAAATTTGAAACAGAAATTTTGTTGCTGCAAATCAAATTTATTTTAGAAGTGTGTTTGTTTGCTGAATTCATTATCTGTTGCAAAAATAATTTTAATGGCTGATATGAGATGTGTTATAACATGTAATGATTTCATATAACTTTTTGATGAACAATGCAAAACTGCTGTTTGTTTTGAATAATAATAAAGGCTTTACTATTTATTAAAGGTTGTGTTTGTTTATGCAAATGCTTTTGACTGGAAAGAAAATTTTTAATTAACATTCAATAAAAAAACTACATTAAGATATTGTTTGACACATGTAAAGAAATACAGATGAATTGTTACTTTGTGTGGTCCTGAATATAGGTTTTAAGGGTTCAATAGTTCAAATCATTTGAAAATTTAGGAATCATTTGGTTTTAATTAATTTCATTTTTTAAAACAACCCTAAAATCTATTATAATGGTGCCCTATAAAATAGATCCTTTTCAATAAGGGACGACATTAAAAAATCAATGAAGGATAAAAAACTTAATTCAAATAGTTTGGGGAGTGGGGGTCAAAATTGCTGCAATTTTTGTTTAATTGACATCGATTTTGAATATATCCTTATTGGTCAATTCCCAAATAAGGTTAAAGGGGGTTTAGTGGGGGGAGGGGTGTCAGTGAAAAAAACTATATGAATTTTTATCCTACATTGAACTTTTGATGTCGTCCCAAAAGAGATGTGGCCAATAGATATTGAGGCAAATCATTTTAAGAAGTGAGGTGACTTCCAATATTTTTTATTTGAAAAATTTACGTGATATTGAACCTGTACTTTATATTAAGACACAATCCCAAAAAGGAAATAAATCTCAATATGGTAGAATGTCAGATTGATCACCTTTATATTACTATCACAGACATAGTGTAATGAGTAAAGATTAATATTGCTTTTGTAGACCAACATGGGAATCAGGTTCCAGAAGAAAGAATTCAAGATCTGGTAGTGCAGATAGAGGAGCAGACCTTTCATTTCAAAGTAGGCTCTAAATTCTTTGTGTGATTTTATATAAAAGCTATGACATTAATTACAACAATGATAATGTTTACATTTTTTTAACATTTATACTAACACAATGTTTACCTTTACTATTAAAAATGTACTACTATTCAAAATTACTGAGAATTATAATTTACAATTTATTGCGAACCTAATGAAAATTTTTCAGAGTCTTAACAAAAGTTTAAATACCATAACCAAGAGGAGATAACTTTGGTTTGCAATAAATGCTATACATGCTATAAATTCAGATCGTCTGTGCATTGCAAATATTCCACAACCAACAATACTGAAATATTATTCCTGGTAATGTTGTTACTAAAACAAAAATCATAAAGAAAAGACTTAATTTATTTAGATGTTCACCAGTATCAAGAAAAACGTTGCATTATTTGTGAATTCGCAGTATGTATATTGTATCTTAAATCATGTTTACAGGACAGTCTTCCATTTCTGACGATGTAAAAATATCTGAACATCCATCAACCCAACTACAGCAAAAGGATATCAGTCAGCATGATTTTCTGTCCAACCAATCAGAATCAACTTTCCAGTCTTCCAAACCAGAGCCTAACTTCCTGTCACATAGACAGGAACCAGATTTTCTGTCCAGTAAACCAGAATCTGAAACAAGAACTACTGATTTCTTTAACTTCAGTATGGCAGATAAGCAGAGACAAAAAGAGGCCAGACTTCAGAGTAGTCCTGAGGTAAAAATTAGGGAGAAAAAGATAAATGTAACAGAAAGAAGAACTATTCAAAAATATAAACTGTTCTTAGACTGGAGGGTTTCCTAGGAACTCAATACATGTACAACTTACCTAAAAAAATATATGTTAAGACAAAATGCCCCCCTTCCTCCCAAAATAAATCAGTGACTTTACAATTTTTAGTGTGCCAATTTTGTGCAAAATAAAAAAATATAATTGTGTCATCATCTATTGAGTGACATGATTTTTAAAGCAATATTAAAGTTCAAAGACAGATTTTCAAACTTTCATCTTTAAACTTGAAAAATATATAAGCACTTTTGGAGTATTGTTCAAATTTGATTAATATTGTATGTACTATGATAGTGTAATACAAATCTGACTTTCAGAAGAAACTGTTAATTAAAGAAATAAGAAATGGTATTTAAATTTTTTTTTTTAAATAGAACAGCTTGTCAGTTGATTCATGTCACTTTATCTTTAGACCTACCTAAATTCTCTATGTATCATTTTAAGATTAATAACTTCCACTCTAAATTTCTAAAATTTTGATAAAGATTTTTTCAAAGAAAAATATTGATAATCTTTTCTTATATCTGCAGAAAGGAAGCTATCCATCAGATCAGATGTCACAACAACAGATGCAAGCATTTCTACAACTACAACAACAACAATATCAACAAATGCTTCAGACACAGGTAAAAATGATTGATCATATTTATGTCACACCTGTATAAATCATATGGGAATATTAGTCTACTCTTTTGCTGCCTACAAGAGTTGACGAGGTCATGGGTTCAATCCCTATGTGGGTCAGTTTAAAAATCTTTAAAAGCAGCTTCTCTGCTTAACACACAGCATTTAAGAGTATGAGCAAAGAGTCTTGTAGGGTCTGGGATAGGTTGATGTGTTTCCCCAATGTTCTATAAATACCTTGCAGCTTATAAATCTGACTTTGTTGATCAGTCTGGTACTAAGAAGGGTGCATATTGATATCACATTTCTGATATGTATACTGGTACATGTAATATTTGCCACTTAAAGTTATACACCAATCCATCATCTGCATCATTCAACCTTAGCTCCTTCAGAGTTATGGTTTCTTTGAATTTATTATTAATTTGCATTCACATTTGTGTATGAGGATTATTACTGTTAACACATTACTATCTTAAGCACTGTAATGTATCCTTAAATATCTTTTATATACATTTGTTTACTTTAACTTGTCGACATGCTTTGTTCTATCATTCTGCATCTTATTTATACATGTATTTACTACCTTATTTCAGCAACCAATGTCTAGTGTACAGTCAGACACATTTGCAAGAAATAGTGGTATGACACTTGGAATGGACCCAGAGGCAAGGGTAAGGTTTTTAAATATCAGTTAAACTAATGTTAATGTGTTTATTAAGCTACCGTATAGTTTTGGCCTGTTCTACATGCATTAACTTAGTATTGGTTCTTCAGTGAAAATCTGCTGTATTATATCAATGATATTTCTCTGCTGAAGTATCTTCAAAAAAGTTTGTGGTGTCTTTCTTGCTTAATATAATAATTAAACAACTTTTTCTGTTTTCTAATATTTTATATCTTAAGCTTTATTGTAAAATACATCATTGCATGTTAAATGTATTCTATTCTCAGATAAGAAAACTAGAGATAGAAATAGATTGTGCCAATTCTTTATTAGAATCAACTAAGAGGAGACATCAAGATGAAATAAAAGATATAGAGAGTTCTTACAAGTAAGTTATGGTTAGATCATATTATCCCTGATGTATTGCTTTTTATTGTATTTTGTGTGGATAGGCCACCTGAACATATAAAGTAAGCCTAAAACATCAGATTCTGTTGATAGAACTTAAAGGAAAGGACACTTATTGTCAAATGTAAAACAAATGAAAGGAAAGAAGTGAATCCTTATTGAAATATTTGATACTGCATATCTTTTATTTAAAGAGGGAATATTTATGACCTATACATGTTGGGTTTAGGTAAGGAATAACCTTTAATTATAGATATCTGCTTGAATAACCTCTTCCAAAGTAAGAAAAGGTATATAATGGTAAGATGTAATTGTAGAGATAGCACTCTATATGTTAACGTTTAATTATTCTATTTCCAGTACAAGATTACAGATGTTAGAAGAAACACACACAAGTAAAGAGAAAAGGTACAAGCTATTATGTAATGCAAATGACAGATTATGTTTTTTCAACATGAAAAATGAACCAAAATAATTATAAGTATCAGTTTGTTTTTCGTCATATTCTTTTTGTTTCATTAATTTTAGGAACGTGTGAAAAAGCACATATTAGTGTATAGAAAATATGAATTTTCAAATGCTGAAATTCTAGAAATGCATGAGGATGTTAACTTTTCAATGACCCTGTCTTTTTGTAAATTATTGTTACACTGTATCAGCAACTCATTCAAATTGATGATTTCATCAAAAAAGAATTCCTGGGGTTCTTTGATATGCTGAATCTAACCATGTATTTAGATTTTGGATATTGGACCATAATAGGTAAATGTCCAATTTAATTTGTTTTAAGTTCTTAGACCACATTCATTCTGTATCAACTTTTAATCACAATCCAAATTCAGAGCTGTATCAAGCTTGAATGTTGTGTCCATACTTGCCCCAACTGTCCAGGGTTTGACCTCTTCGGTCGTATCAAGCTGCGCCCTGCAGAGCATCTGGTTAGTTCTTAATAACATTCTACACCTCTCATATAGTTTTTCCAAATGATTTATCTTTCTAAGTTTAGCTCAATGAATAGTCAACTATGAGTTCTACTTAAAGTTTTTGTTTTTTTGTTTTTTTTAAGCTCTAATATCAGATTAGTAATATATACTGATACTGTGTATATATATAAATGCAAGTATAATATTTTATTTTAATGATTTCAGACTGAGAGAAGAAAATGAATATATGATGTCACAACATCTAACTAAAATAAGAGGAATAGAACAAGACAAGTCAGATATAATCACACAGAACTTTAAAAAGATAGAGGAGATAGAAAGAGAAAAAATGGAAGATCTCTCCAAAGTTAAAGAAATTCATAGGTAAATGACCATCTTTTTGAAAAAAAATCATTCTTCTTTTGATATGGTTTTGTCAAAATAAAAAGTTGTATATTATTTTATTGCATGCTGTAAATTCAGAAAATATCGTGATGTATATATATTAATACGAAAACGTGGCAAAATCAGGTTTGCAATAATAAAAACTTGCATTCATAATTTTAGTAGTGATTTAAGGGTTATTGACATTTACATTTTGCAACTTTTTTTTTGTAGGAATGCAATTGAACAATTGAGGAAGGATCATGAAGAATCAATTCAAAGGTTAAAGTCTGCTAAAAACAGTCAAATAGAGGCGGTAGCTATATCACATGATACTACCAGGTAAAGGTTAGACTAGATAGTCAAATACAAGCCAAAGCAATTCACATGATACTACCACCTAGGAATGACAGTTAGATACAAGTCATTTAAAGGCAAATAGAGACTATATAAAAATAATAAGATGTGGAATGACTGCTAATGAGACAACTCTCCACAAGAGGCCATATGACATAGAAGTTAACAACTATAGGTCACCGTACGGCTTTCAACAATGAGCAAAACTCATACCACATAGTCAGCTATAAAAGGCCCTGAAATGACAAGTGTAAAACAATTCAAACGAGAAAACTGACAGCTGATTAATGTACAAAACAAATAACAAGAAACAGATATGATATACAGCAATAAACAACAACCACTGTTTCCAATGAAAAAGATACCTTCTTTCTTTTTGTATCCATTTTTTAGAAAACATACCAGCAAAACAGCTGAAACAAGTTTGATTTAGTTCAGCAACATTCCCTGTTAATACTATATTCTGATTAGCTGAAAGTCTTAATTACATGAAATGTTGAAATTTTTCAGATCATTGGCAGTAGCTGTAGAAATGATACAGACTAATGCTAGAGATGTTGGAGAACTTCAGAAAAAGTTAGATCAGTGGCATAGTATGGGAATGGATGAACGAGAGATAGCTATCAGATCTAAAGATGAACAATTAAAAAGTAAGATACAAAACTCAGAATGAATACAGAATAAGTTTTATTGCATTCATGTACATTGTATTAATAAAATTGAGAATGGAAATTGGGAATATGTGAAAGAGACAACAACCCGACCAAAGAACAGATAACAGCTGAAGGCCAGCAATGGGTCTTCAAAGCTGGGATAAAATCCTGCACCTGAAGTTAGGCATCACCTGGCTCCTTAATAAAAAAGCTGTTTACATCCATTGGTATCCATTAAAACCAGATATCTGTCAAATATGTCTTAAAAATTATTCTTTTGGTGATGACAGCATCAATAAATTTGGTAACTAGTTTGTTTGTAAAGACTTTATGATCTTCATTCTATCATATCAATACACCTATTCCATTTAATTGTATGAAGTACTGGTATATGCATTTTAATTTTTAGGAAGAGTTTATTCTACCATATATAATTAATATTGTTAAATGCCTTGCCTTTATAATTGTCACAAAAAATAAAAGAATTTAACAAATTATATTTGTGCAGTCATAAAAATGGAAAAGTATTCCCTTTAACTAATTTTATCATTAATTGAAGTAGTTAACTACAAATTTAACTCTGTATTACAGTATTACAAGAAAGACTAAGAAAGCAGCAAGATGATAATGACAATGAAAGAAAACGTTTAGAGGATCTAATTACAAGATTGGAAACACAAATCAGAGAGCAAAGCAGAGTACATGATGAGGTGAGTTCTCATTCTCACTTGAAACAACTATCTTAAGATAATCAGGGGTCCATGAACCAAGGCTACAAAGTTTTGGACTTGGCTCTCATGCTTTGAATTCACTGATCACTATGCAAATATTTGTCTCTCCTCCTCTGATGAGACACGTCAAAATAATTTTGCAAAACAAACAGGATTTAATGTTTTGATATTTTCTACTATTCAGCTATCAACTCTATTGTGCTGAGGGTATTGAACTTTCCTTGGTATTATTCCACTGTGGAGTTTCCATTTCAAATGGAGGATACTTTAATAAATACACCAATTCACATTTACTCAGTGCACAGTTATCAGTAAACGTCACCAGAATAACATCCCAATTTAAACACTGATTTTAGGTGGTTATCAATTTTTTAAAGGTGAAGATTATGTGAACAGTACAAAAAAAAATAAAGTTTACCTAATGAGAAGGGACGTAAATAAGAGTTCAGTATTCAGTTTTTAGAGAGTTTGGTTTATGCAATGTCAATCAAAATACTCCACTAACAATGCATCAGGACTTATAAAATTTGGTGGGTTGAATCTGATGTTTGGTTTTGTCTGAATTCAGTTTATACAGTTTTCTGTTACTGTGAATTCATTAATATTTGTTGGATACTAATTTTTTGAATTTCGTGGGTACATTTAATTTAAATATTCACTAATATGCAAGTTTTCCTCAAACCACGAAAATTGGTACCCACGAAAATAAATGAATCCACAGTATACTTTATATCTTATGCAAGTGATACTCTTTTAAGCTTACTTACTCTATTTTTTTCATTATTTAATAATATGATTATTTTGTCCTACAGGAAAGATGGAGTTTAAAACAAGAACACAACAGAATGCAGAGTTTACAGACTACGCTAGAGGAAGAGAGACGACTGTGGACAGAACAACAAGCCAGAGAAAGGACTAATATTGAAAAAATCAGGGTATGTATTGTACATAATTTACGTTATAATACATAGTTATTTAAAAAAGGGCAATTGTTCAGGGTTCTCACCACAGTGGTACTCACCTCACCTTGAAAACTAGATAAAAGCATAGAAGGATATTTCTCACATTTACAGCCTAAAAATGCCTATAATTTAAGAAAAATAATGAAAAGCCTGAAAATCCTGCAAACTTTAATTTTATGCATTAAATAAGAATTATAACCTTTCATGTTGGTTCAATAAAGAATTTCTTGTGTACTCTTTAATAAAATATGGAATTTATTTGTGTTTAATAAAAGCACTATTAAATTTAATAATCATGTTTTCAGAGTGTTTGTAAGACAGCCTTTTGATAACTGTTATCAAATTTTATGTTTTGCAGTCAAAAGAAAATAATGTTTCCAAACTACTGACATGATTTTTGCTTGTATGTGAATATTTAATTTTGTGAACTATTGCTTTTTGTGATCTCTTTAAAAGATATATTTTTGACTATATTCTTGCATTGTTTGATAGGAATCACTATTAGAAGAACAGAAATCTGTTTTAACACAACTACACAGAGAAAGACAGGCCTTAGCAGAAGAAAGAACGCAATTTATGGTGACACAGAAAACACGCAGAGATGACCTGGAAAATTATACTGTCAAACTTTCTCAGGTAAACCAGGGTTATATATAATAATGTTTTCTTCACTCTTGACTTGTATATTTAGATCTTGGGTACCTACTCCCTGACTTCATATGTTATTTGGCCTTTTAAATTTTGTAATTTAAATGTCACAGATAAGAAACATGTGTCTGGTGTAAAAATTATAAGCCTAGTATCTTTATGAATTGTGTTTTTTATATGTTTCTAAAGGCTTTCCATATTTTCAGATAGATGTTTGTAACCAACTTTAAACTCTAATTCACACTGTCCATAAATTTGCCAGTTTTGAGTTTTGAAAGTTTTGTTTGTTAATGGTACTGAATGTATCATCTTAGTTGGTAGTTATGATTACCATATTGTTTGTTGATTTTATGAAGCAGTAACTTTATAGTATGTACCACATGAAGATGTGAAGCAAAATTTTGATTACAAAATTGATAGCTGATTTTGTGTTTCATTTAGGCTAAGACAGAATTTGATGCCATTATGAAAGTTATATCAGAAGAGAAGAATAAATCATATAGCAGAAAGGAAGAATTAACGAAAGAAGAACAAAGAATAGAAGAAGAAGGAAGCAAACTTCAATCAGAGAAAGCTAAACAAAAAGCCAAGGAAGATGAACTGATAGAACATGCACAGTTAATCAAAGAAAAATCTGAACAAGTGGATGAATATTATTTAGTATGTATTTTTTAAGGCTAAACATATAGAGATTACCTCCCACTGACAAGCCTTAGAAAGTTTTCATTTGTTGTTTTAGTATTTAAGTATTGAATTTAGTAATTTCAAGATTCCAAAATAAATTAAGTGAATAAACTATATAGATGACCTTAAAGTCTAAGATATTTCTGGACTTTTCCATATCCCTTAATTTACCATTCTTCTATAACCTATTTAGGGTACCTCAGTGACCGAGTAGTATAAGAATTTTTCTACCATATGACTAGCCTGTCAGCACTGAGGTTGAGTTTTGGCGGAAAAATGGTGAAAATGGGTGAAATGTCATTTTGACCATTTAACAAATACAAATAATAACGAAAATATTCTATTAATCACATAACAGCAATAATTTAACATTTCTAATCAATCAAAATATTTTAAAATAAAAATATATCGAATTTACGACAAATACTTTTGTAATTCATGCGTGAAATTATGCGCAGTCGAATAGTCCCGAGCCACCTTAATTGACCAGAATTGTCAGTATTCCTTCTGAAAGTCTTGTTTCTCTACGTGCATTTCTGCTTCCTACATCAATAAAAACTGATCACACCAATGAAGTGCTGAAAGTGGCATTAAACACCAACAATTACAGACGAATGCATTGAGTGTGTAGGTAAAGGTGCTATATTTGGTTAGCTTGCTTGCTAGCTGAACCGTAAAGTCATAATTAGGTAAGGTAAAGTATCCTCCTTTAGGGGTAGACTAGTCCGACAGATAAACTATCTACCTGTATGTAGGACTAGGCTACCTCGAAAGGAGGGTAGTTTACCTTACCTTATAATGCTTTCACGGTTGAGCTAGCAAGCAAGCTAACCAAAGATATTACCATTACCTATACACTCAATGCAGTCTGCTGTAATCAATCCTGTAACAAATGTTAACAACACTAATACAAATGATTTGATTATTCCGTTGAAAACAGCTTTATTCATGATTTTGGTTTTATAGGAAGCCAATAGTAAATATGAAGAAGGAATGATGGCATTAGAGGCTTCACAGAGAATAGAGGCTGAGGAGAATCAGAGGCTGGATAAAATACATAAACAGATGCAGTCGCTACAGAATAAAGAGAAACAAATATCCGAGGTAAGTACTCAAGTCAAAGTACTGTGGATTCATTTAGTTTTCGTGGGTACCAATTTTGTGGTTTGAGGAAAACTTGCAAATTCGTGGCTATCTAATTTTGTGGTTTTTATACGCCCTTCAAAATTTTGACGGGACGTATTATGGTATACAAATGTCCGGTGTCCGTCCGTCTGTCCGTCTGTCAGTCCGTCTGTCTGGCTGGCATAAACATGTTGCACCGTAACTTAAGAACAACTTATCCAAATTTCATGAATCTTAATATAGTTGTTTCTTATGATGGTCAAATGATCTGTATACTTTTTGGTGAAAATAAGATTTAAACTTTTTGAGTTACGGCACTTCGTAACTAAAACAGGGGTGTGTTTTTTTCATATGTCGCACTGTATCTCAAAAACGATTCTTGATAATGGCTTAAAACTTTAAAGACTTCTTAGTTATATTAATCTTAATATCTGTATACTTTTTGGTGATGATTCAAAATTTCATTTTTGAATTATTGAGTATTTTGTAAAAAAGGGAGAGGTTTTTATACATGTCGCGCCATATCTCAAAAACGATTTATGATTATTGCTTAAAACTTTACAAATGTTTTTGTTATATTAATCTTAAGATCTATATACTTTTTGGAGATGATTCAAAGTTTCATTTTTGAGTTATTGAGTAACTTGTTAAACAGGGGAGGTTTTTGTTACATGTCACACCGTATCTCAAAAATAATTTATGATTTTTGCTTAAAACTTGACACACTTCTTTGTTATATTAATCTAAAGATCTGTATAATTTTTGGTTTTGATTCAAAATTTTATTCTAGTGATATTTAGTTTGTAAAAAAAAAACAGGGTTGGGGTTTCAAATGTCGCGCCGTGTCTAAAAAACAATATATGGTTATTGCTTAAAACTTTCTCAGAAACTATTTACGATTATTGCATAAAACTTCCACACAAGACGTGGCTCATGGCGCAGCTGTTTATTGTAAAGTCTGCATACATTCCTATAGAAAATTTGCAATTCGTTGAATATTGAATTTCGTGGTTCTCCTGTACCCACAAAATCCACGAATATTAATGAATCCACAGTAATTGAAAATGTCCTACTAACTTCTGAACAGCCACTAATAGATAACAAATAGATATATCCAAGAATGAAAAGCATTATGGAGTACCCATGATTGTTTTAAAACAGGAACATTTTTAGTAAGATGTTTATACACAGTTTTAAGAAGTGTATATCATGAAATAATTGTAACATACTTCATGTGTATTTCAGGAAGACTCAAATGTCAAAAGAAAAAACATATGGGAGTAGTTATGCTTGTTTTAAAAACAGGAGCACTTTTGATAAGATTTTTATAACAAAAAGGTTTTGTAGGGTATATAAATATGTGATTGTATTTTAAATATATTTCATGTGTATTTCAGGAAAGACTCAGACTATCAAAAGAAAAGAAGGAAGTAGAAAACTTGAGAAGTGCTGCTCTATGTCCTAACTGTAGATCACCGTCATCAGGGAATAAAATGGTTGTAATGCAGACAAATGGTAAGTCATTATAGGAACAGTTGAATAATATTGCTTTTCAAATAAAACTAAAGATGATTTATAAGATTTGAATAAATAGGTTGTCAACTTCTTTCCACTAAATTGGTTTGGTAATCTAAATTTACAAGTATGCCATGTCTGTAAAGTGTAAGACGGTTGTGATAAGTTGAAGGTTGATGATCCAATGCTAATGATTTATAAAAAATATACATTGAAAGATAAGCAACGATAATCAAACAAAATGATAAGGATATATGGTGTGTTTATTTTATTTTCACAATTTTGACAACTGCTTATTTAAAAGAAGAGACTTGGAAAGTTAAGGAAGTACAACAAAAGCTAAATAAAGAGACAGAAGACACCAAGGAGACATCTAAACTAAAAGTGTAGAAACTAGCCCCACCAAAAACTGGTGGATGATTATATGTGCTCGGAAGGGTAAACAGATTCTGATCCATTTGTGATTACATTCAAAGTAGTGAAATCAATGCACATTTATGCCAGGTTTACTTTTAAGTACATGCTTTACAAAATGAAGTAGTACTATAGTGATTGCCATACTATAGTTTAATCAGTTTATTTTTTTTTATTTCATAGGTCATATGACTAATGGGACAGTTAGTGACCAATTTCCTGGTGTGCCAGCCACAACTTATCCTGTACATTACCAAAATACCTCACGTCCACAATCAGGGCATGTGTCACTTAATTCAGTCACAGAATCTATAAAGGCTGACCGATCTATCAGAATGTGGAAAATGGAAGCTTTTAAGGTATTCTATGGACCAAAATTTTAAAGTATTAGAACAAAACAGATGCTTTTCATTGACAAATAGCTTGAGTCTTGTTTAAATATACATAATGAAGTGTTAAGTGTTATATATGTCTAGAAAATTCATAATAAATATTTGTTATTTATTTATTTTACAAAAAAGAAGATGTGGTATGGATGCCAAGGAGACAACTCTCCACATGAGATCAAATGACACAGAAGTTAATAGCTAAAAGTCACCATCTTCAACAATGAGCAAAGCCCAAACCCAATAGTCAGCTATAAAAGGCGCCAAAATGCCATTAAAACATTTCAAACGAGAAAACTAACGGACTTAATTATATTAAGCATATTTCTATCTTCAAATTGTCTGTGGCTACATGCAGTTTCACAGAGATATAATTACAATTGCTTATATTTAATATTATTACAAATTCACACAATGGAGTTAGGATAATAGAAGCATAACTTTTTATTATGAAAAAAAATGGTCCAAATATTTAAAATTTTGAGATTTCTACAGCAATTTATTTTAAGATATACAAGTTTGAATATTTAGAGCGTAGATACAATTCCAAATTTTATGAACTTAAATTGTTTAAAATTGTTTGTATAAAATTTTAAGATAATCTGTACATTCAATAACTGCTTTCCAGTATATTTTTACATGATTTCCTTTACATTCCAGGATCAGAAATATTTAGAAGAAGAAAGTTTATTTTTATATACCCTGAAACAGATGCCATACAGTAATCCATGAATATGAATGTTAAAAGAATCAGTAATGTGCCAAGTTAATACTGTGAAGTTTTATACAATAACAGTGTTTTTTCTGTCTAAAAAACTTAATGTTAAAATGTTGAGACGGTGTTTTTATTTGAAGTATGATTGTCAGATATAATCTGCAACTGTTGTGTGATTCAGATATGAAAAAAAGTGTTCAGTACTGAAAATATTTTATACAGTTGTGGAAGAACTTCATCAAAGAGAAAATATACATTTAAAGGAATTTTTTTTTCAAACTTGAAATGTGCTTTAATAGAATGATTGTAGTATTGAAAGTAGGTTCTCTTTGTTATTTTATAAATGTTGCTATCGTATTTGCCGCCATATTGTTAATATTTCGATGCAAAACATTCTTATGTATCTCACTAGGAATAGTAAAACTTTAGTTAAGTAACTTCCAACATCAAATGATCTGCTGAAAGGAATTTTCAAAGTCTGATTGAAGTTTTAGAATTGAAATTGTTTGATTTTGATGTATAATTTATGATTCTCATATTTTCAAATGTAAGTGTGTACTTATTCAAACAATAGATATGTGTTAAAAATCTTCCAATGTCATTGATATACATTGTACTCATAAAACATTTTGCGTCACAAAGGATCAAGTGCCGTCCATGTTTTGTATTTATACAATTATTTTGTTGTTTATATTGCATATTAATTTTAGTTGATATTTTGCACCATTTATTGCTATTTTACAAAATTTTCCTTTGATTTTACTGACTGATAATTTCCTTTTTCATCACAGTAGAGTGATATGAATAATTATTGCTAGAAACTAAGGGTGCACATGCCAGTGTCAGAGAAATTAACAACATTGTCATAAGTGAAATAGCGATAAACAGATTATCATTTGTCATCTCAAATTGATTGCTTTTCTAACTTTTGCCTTAAAATCAATCTTGTTGAGATGACCAACAATAGTCAATAACTTTTGTATCAGAAAAAAAGCACTGTTGAATCATAAATCTTAAAATCAGTCACAAAATGTCTTTATGACATAAATAGTGGAATTGATACCCTGAAATTTGTGGTTTATCCAATCAAGATGAACATTAAAATTGGAAACACATCTGGTGAATTTTACATTGCCATTTCATTGTATGTACATGTATTACTAGTCTATAAATGTATTATGTAAAGCAAGTTTGCAGCAAGTAATTAAACTTGAATAAATGTGTAATGAGCTGAAAAATAGTGTATTGCTTATGAGTTAGATTTTAAGTTATTGTTACATGCTTTGTCTTCAGTTTTGTGAACTTACACAATGGCTACACTAGTAAAGAGTACACAATCAATATGAAAGCAAGAAATTTGATAGCAATGCTACATTTTTCTTATATCAAGATAGTTTTGTCAAGTATTGAATGTTTTACAGTTTTATATATTTTGATGTTTACTTATTTTTTAGTTATCATAGAATTAAATCGTCTTATTGGTTTTGAATTAAATGAAAATATTATGTCTTTTCAGCATTGCACAAATTCAGGGTTGTAGGAACTAAATCTCATTATATGAAGTAACATATTAGCTGGTTAATAGGATAAGAAGTTTTTTTGCGTTAGAAGCATATGATAGATTAAAATGGCAGTGATTTAGTTTTTTTAAGTATAAATTCTGAACAAGAGGCTGTCACAATGACAGCAAACCGGATTTATTAACATTTATTTTTTGTCCTGGCAATATCAAAAAACTATAACTGATGAACAGTGAAAGTGAAAATCGTCAATATAAAATTTGACCTCCATTTTGTCATCAGTACCAACAAATTAAAATTTGAAAAGCTTAGGTTGAATGGTTCATGAGTAAATGCAACAATATGAATGAAAACACCATTTTTCAATCTTTCAGGAACCATAACTATTGAACGGTAAAAGTCAAAATCAACATTATTGAACTTGACCTCCATTTTGTCATCAGAAACAACATATTAAAATTTGAAAAGCTTTGGTGGAATAGTTCATGAGTAAATGCACCTACACGACTGGAAACACCATTTTTCAATCTTTCAAGAACCATTACTCCTGAACAGTAAAAGTCAAAATCGTCATTTTTGAACTTGACCTCACTTTTGTCATCAGTAACAACATATTAAAATTTGGGAAGCTTTGGTTGAACAGTTCATGCGCAAATGCACAGACACGACTTGAAATGCCATTTTTCAATCTTTCAAGAACCATAACTCCTGAACGGTAAAAGTCAAAATCGTCATTATTGAACCTGACCTTCATTTTGTTGTCAGTAACAACATATTGAAATTTTAAAAGCTTTGGTTGAACGGTTGATGAGTAAATGCACAGACAACATTTGGTTGCCGCCCGACTGCCGTACATCCCTGAATCAATAACCGACATTTTTGTCACAAAAATCCGGTTAAAAACCAAAGTGTTTTATGATGTAAATTGTACGTCATAGCTAGCAGCTCCAACAGAAATCTTCATTTAGATCACCATTGTCATCCAAAATACAACTGACTGCAAATTAAATTGTGAAATCAAGCATCTGCACCTAATGTTTTGTTTTAATTACAAGTATTCATTATGGGCGGGTATCAGGATTTACACTTTAATGAATGTGTGGAGCATTGCTAAGTTTTTTATTTTTTTTAAGCTTTTTGTTTTTTAGGTTTCTATGGACTTGAAACAGTAGATTTTCTTATGTTTCTAAGCTTAAAATTTTGTTTGATTTACTGATTTAGTTTTTTTAATATACCTGAAAACAAACATGACTCATATACTTTTCATGAATTTTGGTTGTGACATTGTTAACATTGAATGTATTAGTGCAGCATATGACGAATACAGGTAAAGCACAAATCCAATAAAATTTATATTTTTTCATCAATGTCACTTAAGTCATGTTAGTTGTATCAAAATATTATTTTGGTATAATTTTACTGTTGTGAATTTTACAAGTTT
The DNA here is from genome assembly GCF_963676685.1 of Mytilus edulis. Taxonomy (NCBI): domain Eukaryota; kingdom Metazoa; phylum Mollusca; class Bivalvia; order Mytilida; family Mytilidae; genus Mytilus; species Mytilus edulis. Next base: position 35,837,615 of record NC_092352.1, on the reverse strand, counting down.
TATACTTGAGATAGTCTGTGATATCAATATTTATTAAAAAAAATTATACAAGTATATGTTTGTTCTTTTAAAAGTTTTATGCATCACCTATGATAGTAGAGGGGCATTATCTTTTCTGGTTTGTGGGTCCAATTGTTTGTCCGTCTGTTCATCTTCAGGTTAAAGCTTTTGGTTGAGGTAGTTTTTAATGAATTTGAAGTCCAATCAACTTTAAACTTAGTACACATGCTCCCTATGATATGATTTTTATAATTTAATTTAAATTAAATTTTTGAACCCAATTTCACGGTCAACTGAACATAGAAAATGATGGACACATTCTTGTTTACAACTGCCTTGATGATAAAAGCGATATGTTTTTGATTTTTGGCATGCTTACAGTGAAAGCTGTGGTAGATAAGATTTGGTAATATTCTATGGGGAACTAAGCTTGCACCAAGGTGAATAACAAGTTGTTTAGGGGATGTTTGTAATGAGACTATGTCAGTCAGTCATTGCCACATGTCCTTGAACTCATTATACAAGCCAGTGGTCATGTGAAGTTTTAGTTGGATAAGAATTATACGTAATGGGTCTTTTATATTCGGTATGTGAAGGGGATATGAGAATTATATCTTATCAGACATGTAAAATGGCCTTTAGCAAATTTTTCACTCAAGTAGGTCAAGGTAAGACTCAGTACTCAGTACAGTAAACACTATTTTGCCAGACTCATGTAATGTTTTAAGGACTTCGATCATTGATGGCTATTAAACAAGACTAAAGATATGTTCCATTTGTTAATTCAGAAGCCAGTCCTTTGCTTGTCAATAGCAACAGGACACCTGCCACTAGGGGAATAGAAACAGCATATCGTTCTGAAGCACAGATGTTCATCCAAAGATTTTGGATTGTTCATATTTTTTAATCTTCAACTTTCTGCATAGTATTATATAGACTGGTTTGTCTTTTCATTTTTGGTCACTCATGCAAAGAAAGTCCCAAAGACATAGGATTACAATCCAGCAACAGCATAAACTAATTGTTATAAAGCTTCATATTTCGAAGGTACCTTGTCTGAAGATGCTTATTTTACAGAGTTTATGTTCAGAAATTGTCCAACTTGATCTATAACTTGTCATGGTGTTAATTAAGTCCAAGGACCATCACTCTGCACAAAATCATCAAACTAGAACAAAATTTGAATTAATCTGTGAATTGCCTTTAACCATGACCAAAAGGTGTGGAAAACTAATTATTTGGGTGAATTTTCTAAGTCAAAGGACCTTAACTCTGCACAAAATCATTAGAGCAGAACAACATTCAAACTTGAACTGTAACTCATCATGATAAAACTATATAACAATTATATATATCAAATCAATATCTTCAAAAATGACAAAAAAAGTGTGGAAAACTGATTATATTATTTTTGTGATTGTTGTAAGCCAAAGGACCATAACTCTGTAATAAATCACAAGACTGGAAAAAAAAACCAAACTTGATCAGTCATTTGTCATGCTAAAACGAAACAACAAATATCAACCAATATCTTCAAGCATGAAGAAAAAAAGTGTTGAAAACTGATTTGCCAGACTGAAAGACAGTCTGAGTGTAAATCTAAGGTCAAATTTATGGTTCTTTGGTCAATGCTGATTTTTCATGGTTCTATAATTTATCTGATACTTTAAGTAGTATGTCAACTTTCCTTGTGTATGGAGTGAATGCATGGTGTACATTTTGACTTCAAGGATTCATCTGACCCCATTTCAGTGGCGGATCTAGAAATTTTCCTGAGAGGGGCAGCTCCAATCATGCTTCAGTAATTGCCTATATACTCAACCCATTTTTTTTCACAATAGGGGGGCCAGCCCCCTTAAAAAACCTCTTAATCCACCTCTGTATTTTTATGGTTCAAAATCCTGAACTCAAAGGAATATTCAATGTTCAGTTTGTATATTAAGGTCTTTACATGGATACTATAAGAAAATAGCCAACTTTACATGCTATATATATATGTTATATATGGTATGATGGAAAGATGTACATGTGTGTCTTGCAGGGTTAATCTAACCTTGGCCTCATTAAAAGGATTATTGGTGTGATACTTGTAGTGAAACCGTCATATAACAGACCTTAATATTAATATTTTCAACATAAATTGTCATAAATAAAAGCAGGCAAGACATTTCAACATGATGTTGTAAAGACAACACTTGATATCAGTTGAACAGTTTGAAGACATGAACAGAAATTTCAAAAAGTGTTTACGTCCATTGGAGTTGTGAATGTGCAAAGTCTGTTTTGTATTATCTAGGTAAAATGGGATAGAAATATTTGCTGAATTAAGGGATTGACAGACAAAAAATAAATGATCAAAGAGAATGCAATATAGCCCTAACTGAGAGTTGGGTTACTGTATACTTATATAGCCAGGAGTTGGGATATAATATAACTAGAGTATAAGTAAAATAAAAATAAAGAAAATTGATCAAAGTGGAAATGTTTAATGCAGACTGATTTACAGAAATAAAACCAAAATAAAGAAATCAATTAAAAACATGAAGTCACAACAAAATGTTCCAATAATGGAATTCAAATTAAAAATAAATTATAACTGACTTAAATAGCAACAACAAAAAATTAAAAATATTCTGACAAAATCTGTTTATTAATATGTGTGTGCAATAGTTATATTTTCACAATTTAAGAAGAACTTATCCTCCTTAATCTACTCTACATTAGCACCTATAATTTTCTGAAATAAGTTCAGATAGTTGATTTCTACACAACAAAATTCTACATTGATACTGTGAGTCATGTGCACCATTATAAGTTCTTTACTATTCTAAGATATACTGTGGATTCATTTATTTTCGTGGATATCAATTTTCTTCATTTCAGGAAACATTGCATTTTGGTTGATATTTGATTTCATGGTTTGCCATAGTCTACATACAGAACATTCGTATTTCGTTGAACATTTGAATTCGTGATTCACCTTTACCCACGAAATCCACGCAAATTGATATACCACGAATAAAAATGAATCCACATTATAATATGTATGGTACTGCATCATAAACTTGTTAGCTTCAAGGTTATTTGTGACTCTGTTTACATTATTTGTATTAAAATTAATAGATTTTTATTTATAAATTGATTAAAAATCGTTCCAACAGTTGAAATTTTATATCAACTAGAAGCTTTACAAATGTAAAATGTGGCTAAGAAATATCAGGATCTGAAAGTGATAATTTAAAAACTCCAAACAAACATTTCTATTTCCAAATTATTATAAAAATACAGATATTTTCAACAAAATAATCTTCATTCCATCTTTTTTTTCTTTGTCTTTTTTTTTTAAATAACCAACAATATGAACTATTATATAATAGAATGAAATTCAAAACAGTGTGGCTGTGGCTATTGATTGACACATTAAATTCATCCATTGTCTGGGACAATTTAGGTGAACGTTTGTATGTAACGACCACTGCTCACTATGTACTTTTTAAAGACACTTAAACTATGGGGTCACCAAAGGTTCACAACACCTTAATAAAGTAATTCGAAAAATTAATCAGAAATAACACGATGTTTTGATTTATATCAATTATATAAATCAAAGCATAAAGGTTATTCCTGATTAATTTTTCGAATTATTTTATAATTAAAGGCGTTAAGAAACCTTTGGTGACCCCACAGTTTAAATGTCTATCATAGGTACGTCGTGAACAGTGGTCGTTACAGACAAACGTTCACGTAAATTGTTCCAGTCAATGGATGAATTTAATGTGTCAATCAAAGGCCACAGCCACACTGTTTTGAATTTCATTCTATACAAATTAAAAGATTAACAAAATAATTTTAAAGGTCAACACAAAAATTATTGATAGTACCTCTCAGTAAGTTTAACAAAACAAAGATTAATGAGGTGGTTTTCACCAAGACACTCAAAACAATATTCCTTTCTCATTAGTGCAACATGTAGTCATTATTTAACTTTTAAATCAATATTATTTCATCTTTTTATTTGAAATTACACAAAAATTCTTATTAGTAAATTTACTTGCAAGTCATGAAATTTCAGAATGCCTTATGAAAAATTTAACCTTTTTTGCCATTTGTGTGTTTGAGAATGAATGCAAAATTGTGAATAAAAATGAGTAAATTGGAAGGAATCATGTTCAATTAATAACTAACTATAATACAAATCACATTCAATTGGTAGATAGTCTTGATATGTCAATATTTAGCACAATTCAATTGCATATCATTCAAAGTTTATTTCATATTGGATAACTCTGAAACTCATGCACACAATGCAATCACATTAAAAAACTTAGGATGACAAAAAAAAAACCATTTTGTCCCATTTTCAAAAGTTTTTACACTATATTTTTCTTCTCATGCATTTTGTTTTCATAGATAAATAATTAAAATTCTAAAAAACAAGAATGTGTCCTCAGTACACGAATGCCCCACTCGCACTATCATTTTCTATGTTCAGTGGACCGTGAAATTGGGGTAAAATCTCTAACTTGGCATTAAAATTAGAAAGATCATATCATAGGGAACATGTGTACCAAGTTTGAAGTCGATTGGACTTCAACTTCATCAAAAACTACCTCGACCAAAAACTTTAACCTGAAGCGGGACAGACGGACGAACGGTACAACGAACGGACGGACGGACGCACAGACCAGAAAACATAATGCCCCTCTACTATCGTAGGTGGGGCATAAAAAATTAATAAGATGTAAGTGATATCAAATGATGATTCCATGAAATTTTATAATCATTCCTGGTCCCTCCATAATCATTTTATTCCATTAAAGGAGTAAGTTCGGTATGGGCCATATTTGGTCCCGATTATAAAATTGAATGGTACACGATAAAATATGTTATAAGTTGTCTTTAAGACTATATGAGAAGGTAAAATATAACTAATTGTGTCAAAGTTTTATTCTAAAGCGTTGATTTCTACATCCATTAAAGGTCTAAATTTTTGCCGAAATTTGACAAAATTGGCTGGATGTCAACCAAATTTAGGACCAGGAAACATATAGTGCAAACTAAATATTCAAATTATACATGCAAAATGTCATTACAAACATTGTGTTCAAAGATCTTTTTTGTCGATGTATGCGCTCTATGTTCCCGTCCAATAATCAATGCAAGATTTACCAATTTTCATTGATTTTTCATGGAAAATAAAAATAACTACTGTTTGTGACGTCATCAGTAGAACACAGGAACGTAAATTTTCCAGAAAAAGGCTCATTTCCTATCTAGTCAATGTATTACCTATAATTCATTGTGATATTGGTCAATAAATCCTAATTTGAAATTTTAGGTACAAAACAGGGCCATTTCAGGGCCTTATCAAACCTACTCCTTTATTCCGCGATTGGATATTATGTGCTATAGATCCTTCATGGTTTTACAACAAAATAACATGCATACCTCACACAGGAAAAAATAATTAAGAATACAAATTTGTTGTTTTTTCTATTGTATAGTTTTGATATCCTACCATGCTTAACTAAATTTGTGATGATTTTTTTTTAAAACATCACATTCTATACATGTATGCATACATTATGTCATGGCTTTGTTCATTTATATTTTATATAGAGATGACAGAAAATCCTTTTTAAAAATGATATCCCATAAAATAGGTCAATGGTATTTGGTTCACTTGAGTTGATTAAAACACTCAATATGAGCTAGCACAATTCATTGAGACCAATATAACATAAAACTTTATATATTGTGTATATAGATTGGGTTCCAGCCCAAACTTTCAAATACTGGATCAACCAGAAAATATAAATAAATAAGATTTTCTTTCTAGAAAAAAAACTCTTAAAAGAAATAATTAATTTAATTCCTCATAGTTAAGAAATAATGAGCAATGTTCCTCTTTTCAAACAGTTCAAGTTTATATATTCCATTTGAACCCTATATCTGATTTTTGAAAGTTAAATTATTCCAAAGGATGTGAAAAAATACACATTTGACTACATATCAGTTTTAAATTTCCTTTTGAATCTTAAACATGATTAATAAAAAATTTCCCCTATTAAAATACCTGTCTATTTAGCAGAATACTCAAGTCCATAATTTTTTTATATATGAAACCTCAAAAACTTAAAAAAAAAAACAAAAAAACTCAAGTGCATACCATCCAAAAATATGTGAAAGCTTGGACAAATTCTGTACTGTAGTTTTCAAAAATTGCAGATTAAAATAGATTATTACACGGAGTAGCCAAACAACAGAGGTTATGGCTATGAGTTGGCTAGCAACAATCGGATGCTGATGGGCAACATAAAAAATATACATCAATTATCATTGCAGTTAGAATATAGACAATACTGCTCATTTATACAATGTATTTTTTCTTTCATTCCCTATCAATACATTCACAACAATGATGTTAATAAATATATGTATGATGTATCACAATTTCATATAATATCATATTCAGACTTGCCTTGTTTTCATTGCTAATGATTATTTATGAGGGTGTGAATTTGTTTTACAGAATAGAGAAAATGGACCAAAAATATAAATAGAGAATAATGGGCAAAAATTATTATAAAAAATAGAGAAAAATGGTCTAAAACAATTGAAGAATACAGAAATGAAGAACCCCTCTCTTCACTCTTTTATTTATCATGGGGGCATCCACTGCCAATCATGTCTGTATAAAATGGTATGTGCAATTGATTACTGAAAATGCAGAAATTATAATGAAAATTTATAATTGGGAATTTTGACTTAAATGAGAGATTTATTATTGGGATTTCATGAAAATAGCATAGTATCAGATAAAGGAAACACGTTTTTATTATTTCAGTACTCCTTCAGTTATATTTTCCCAATTTATGTTTAAGGAAAACTTATATATAACTTATATGTCTCTCCAGGGAGAATTTTACAAAAAAATTGTCATATTTATCTTTTGAAATGAAGTCCCACAAGTGTAAAATTACAATTTGGTAAAACAACAAAATTAAAGGGTCACCACTTCATAACTGTCCTTTCAAAAATTATCAAGTTAAAACTGTTTAAAGAGAATTCAATGGTTGGATTTTTCCCCAAATCCAAAATTAACAAATAAAAAAAAAATTGACATGATGATTTGAAACTATGGGTATATTGATCAATGTCATGGTAACTACATGGCAAAACTTGTACAGATAAATAGCAATTCAATAAATTAACAATAAATTGGCTCCATCATAAAATATACAAAATCCTATTTACTATCACACAAATCTTTTTAGCACTTTTTAAAATGGTCATATAAATATTAACAGAAATAGATTTCCAAACAAAAACAAATACAAAATTGTCACAGAAAATCTAGCAACAGTTGAATTGTGAAATGGACAGATAAGTGTTGCTAGATTTTCTGTGTTGCTACTAACTAATATAATAATAAAGCTACAACAAGTAACAGAATAAAATACTGGAATGGCAGTCAAAATTAAATAATTTAAGGATACCAAAAAGCTATGTTCAGCAAATATTAGCCTTTAAAACACTAAAACATTATGGATTTTCATTTCATCGTCATTATCAATAATGGTGATTAGTTCTTATTTCATTTTATCAGTAACACAAATGAAAAGCAAAAAAATTTATGAGACTGAGATGATGGGTGTGGTGATCACATACAGGATGTCACGACATTAAATTAACATGTTTTGTAAATTCAGAAATTATTGGTTGTATTTTAATTTTATCTTTGTGATTTTTGAAAAATAAGACATTTTAAATTATTGCGATTTAAAAAAAATCTACATACAGTTATATGTAACTGAATTCTTATTATAACAATTACCCAGTTGCATTATTTACATACTATAGATTCATTTATTTTTATGGGTAACAATTTTTGTGAATTGCAGAAAACTTTCCTATTCATGGATATATGAACTCATGTTTTACCAAGTCGCCTTTCAACCTCATAGAAAATTTGTAATTTGATGATCAGTAAAATATGCGATTCATCTGTACCCATGAACATTGGGTATCTAACGAATATTAAATAATGAATCCACAGTAAATATAACCTAACAATAATTTCTGAATTTACAGTACTATATGCTCAGAATCCTGTCCAGGCTAAGCACCATCTTCATCATAAACAAAGCAATGTGAATCAATTGATCCAAGACTATCATTTAAGAACTACTCGTTTTAGTACACCTAATATAGTACCGGGTAATAAATTCTAAAGTTCTTACAAATTAAATATCCAATAGTGATAAATAAAAACATAGTTTAATCATTCAAATCAGTAGGTCAGAGGTAAATTGATTGGTCCCTTTACATTTTCATACAATATAAATAACAAAAAGTATCATTACACTCATAAAATTTCATTAATATAATCATACATACATAATGTTGCAGTCATCTAAAACTGCTACACAAGTCATGGATTGAGCTTAATGTGAAGATGATTTATCTAATTGGTTTTAGATGATAAACAATGGGTTCAAAGATTATAACACAAAACAAAAAAAATATCACCTTTTCAGTCTTAATATATTGCTGTGACCTAAATCTTTAAACTAAAAATCATAAGCGATATTTTTCTCGGGATTGCGTTTTTTCAATCCTAGATTGGTAAAATCTGATTTATTGTTTGTCAGAAATTGTCTAGAAAAAAACTTCCCCCCAACTTTTATGTTATTCATGTGCATTGACCTTCACAAAGAACTCTATAAAACCAAAAAAACTCAGATTGTTGAAGGTTGGACAAATGGATCAAAAGGTAAAAATATCTGGGCCTTGTCAATATGTATTTTAAGATTTATTGTACACAACTAAAATATAAAAATATAGGGTGCTTTATACAACCGAAAGCAGGACACCCCTGCCTCTACCTTTACGCATATGATACAAAACCATGATTAAATTATTTTATAAATTTCAAATAGTGTTTCATTTAAACCATACTAGCAATGTCCTAAATACAAAAGTGAAAATTTCGTTAAATGCATAAGCTATTGTATAGCCATAATTCTGGCAAGTCCAGGTAGTATCTGTCCCTGAATTGGTCCGTAATCAATACGTTCCCCATCCACCATAATGTTACCCTTCTCAGTCAGGGGTACTATCCTAAAAGCTAAACATTTTATAACCTCACATGCTGGAGAATTAATATGTTCACCAGTGGTAAAATCAAGAAAAATTTTCATAAGATCATTCTTTGACACTCCTTTTCTGACCAACATTAGATGAATACATCCATCATTTAACTTGGAGTCTGGAGAGACTAAATTCTCTGGTCCTAAATATGGTAGATAGATAGCTAAGGCTGTAACAAAGTCATCTTCTACTGTCGTCCATGTCTTTGGAACATCCTTATCTAAGGGAGATAACAAAGGACTTGGAACAGGATCGGTAGAATCGGAAATAGTTGAAATGGTTTCATCAACAGACTCTTCAAAGACTTCATCTGTTGTTGAATTAAGATTAAAATCAACAAGCCCATTTTCAACCTCCCCATTTAATGCGTCATCACCAGAATGATGGCCACTGTCTTCATCCTCGTTTTCTTCATCCTCATTTTCTTCAGATAGTTTGTTGTCGGATTTCGATGTTAGTGAATTTTTTGGTTTTTCTCCCCGTGTCATATAACCAGACATATTTGCAGGCATTGACTGAGATCTTATTCTCAGATCACCCTCATCTAAACTTTTAAATTTTCCTACACAACCAACTTCATAGACTGAGTTCAAAGCTTCCTGGTTAGAGTCATTACTAAATATAGTATATCGTCTTGGTCGAGCAAATTTTACACTTTTCGAAGATTTTCCATTCTCTTTCAACTTTTGGTCTGAAACAGGTAGAAAGGATATTCTTGCTCTATATGTTCTTAGTTCTGAAAGATAAAATGTTAATGAACTATTATGGGGACAGCTTTAATCATAGATTGCCTCATTGGTATTATGATTTACTAATTTAAGGAAAAGTGAAAAGTATTACTGTTTATCAACCTGTGTTTGGAGATAAAACATTCTTAATCATTTGTGATTACAAACATTGTCTTTTTTTCTAAATTTGGCTGAATAATTAAAACAGAAGTGGAAGTAAAATTAAATTTTAACTTGTTAAATTTCAACTTTTAAGTGAAAACAAATGTACTATAGGTAACCTACCATATGCAATATAAACTTTGGACAAGACTTAAAATAATACCAATTAAGTGCAAAATGTAGATCATATATTCATATGCTGTTGTGGGGAAGCTGCTTTACTAGTTTAGAAATTATTATGTCTTTTTATTATTGCGATTATTTAAGAAAGGACAAAAAAATGTGAGTTTAACTGTGTATCAAATATCAGAATGTTAATTCTTATTGTTGCAATACTCACCCAGTCAAATAATTTGCCTTTAATTGAAAACATCTCAATAATTTCTGAATTTACAATACATCAATACATAATTGTAGCTCCCTTACTGTCTGAATTAGAGATAAAACGAAATTAAAGTCAATGAGTATCTATAAAGAGTAGGTCAGAGTAACCTGCTTTTCATAGGATATTGTTTTACTCCTTTGGACACTTAAATAACAGTATTTACCACTTTCTTAGAAACACTTACTAATTATTCTCATGATTGTATATAAGACAAATCTGGTAGATCCTATAGATCTTAACTTCTCACTCTCATAATCTATATCAGCTATAATTCCCCACGCTACAGACAGGAACGAGTAGATCTGATCCGTAGGAGTCTGAAGTAGTACTAAATCTATGGGTAATATTCTGTGTTTTATTAATATAAATGAAGAATGAAGCGCCATGTCTGGATCCATTGGCTCTCTGCAATAAAAGAGTTACAATGATGAAAAAAAATATTTTCAACAACGAAATATATTATTATCATGTTTTTAATAACCTCTGTTCAACCCAACATAAATTATTTATGTGTTACATGCTGTAATTTCTGTTTAGTACACATAACTTAGCACATACAATTATGAGAACTTGAAAAATGGCAAAAAAAAGAAAACAACTCAAACGTCGATATTGTAAGGTGCACCTGAATAGTCTTTCATAATACCTGATAAACCAATTTACTAAACACATGTACCTTGGCTATATGGTGACCTAAAGTGGTTTATTTCTATGTCATTTGGTCTCTTGTGGAGTGATGTTTCATCGGCAATTATACCACATTTTCTAAAATAAAGTTCCATCAAAATATCTCCTTTCAAGACAGGACTATACAATCTATTTTCTAAAAAATTCGATTGGAAAGTTTTTAAATTTTCAATAAACCAGCATCCACAGAGGCAAATTTTCCCTATTAATAAACGATTAACAATTAACAAAAAGTTGTTGGGAATTTTAACTTGACTGTCTGAGAAATTCATTTTCCAACAGTGTTTATTGGTAAAGAATTACAATTATATACGTAACATCTTATTTACTAACATACCCTGCCAGATAATTTATGGTAAAGAATTACAATTATAGACATAACATCTTATTTACTAACATACCCTGCCAGATAATTTATGGTAAAGAATTACAATTATAGACGTAACATCTTAACTTATTTACTAACATACCCTGCCAGATAATTTATGCTACAACACATAGCATTTCCAGATCCACCGGGTAAACAACCAATAGGGAACTTGATGGCTTTGGCCCAATCCTTCCGACTCATCAAACCATTTATCACCTGAAATTGTGTATAGATGTATTAAAAAATTCTACTTCTCTTATGGAAAAATCAGAAACAATGCAAATTATGCCAAATCATTGTATAATGTTATTTTCTCTAACTCTATGGAAATATATCCCTTTCCGAACCCATTGTATAAAAAAATTTAATCAACGTGTGGTTGTCGGTGATCTCAGAAGATGATTGGCTGAGTCAAAGGGTCATAACCTTTCTCAGCTCCCTGAAATGATCAAAATGTTCTAACAGGTGTTTCTGAAATTGACAACTTCGTGGAAAGTGGAAGCCGCACTCGAAGGGAATTTTGTTTTAGAAAAAAGGAAAATTTATCTTTTAATCATTAGAGAAACAGATTATTACATAGTAATGTGTGGATTATTGGTTTTATCCAATCTCGATAGTTAAATTATAAATTTTAAAGTCCTCGCCGAGGCTCAGACTTTAAAATTGATTATTTAACTATCTCCATTGGATAAATCCGTACAAACAACATGTATCAATGTAATAATCTATATTTATATCTACGCAGTGCATGCATGAGCTAGTTAAATGTACAGCAATAAGGTGCAAGATAGCAAAGTAGAATGAATATCAGTCAGTTTCATTTTGTTATTTAATTTTTTGTTGTTGAATTAGTTATTTATTCTTATAATAGTTATCAAGATGATATTACTCAAGTTGACTGCTGTATTTTTGACATTTTTATTTATTGTGTTTGTTTAATATAATTGCACACACATTGTTGTCAAAATTTTGAATTCTATGTGACAATCACACAAGTTAGAGGTTTAGCTAGCTAATAAACTAGGTTTAATCCACCATTTTCTACATCAAGAAATGTCCCAAGTTAGGAATATGACAGTTGTTTTTAAATAGTTTGATGTGGTTGACCTTTTGATTTTGCCATTTGAAAAAGGACTTTCTATTTTGACTAAAAGATAAATTAAAGTGTTGTAGTATTAACTTCTGTTAAAAATATATAGCTCAACTCAAAAAGCTCTCAGAAATTGATTCAGCCGATGCACAATATTATATAAAAGAGTATGATTTTCAGTGAAAAAGAACCTAATGTTTATTTTCTGTGAAATATCAATGAGGGAGGGGGAGGGGCATCAATAAATTCTATATTTTTAAATTTGCAAACCTTAGTAGCAGGTTGTACATTGCAAAAAAAAATGGGGAATGTGTCCATGGGACATGCACAGATGATGCATATCATATAAAGTTATAAGGGACATAACTGAAAACAAAAAAAGTTACTCTACCCTAATTTGTACTTGATCTGATTTTTGTGGTAATTAGTATTGTGTATAGTTTCATAACATTTGATTGAGGCAAACAGAAATGAAAAATTCAGCAAATTTTCACTTTATAAAGGGGTTACATAAGTAACTCTGGAAAGGTTCAAGTGACGCCACCAAAATTCAAACTTGATCTGTGTTTTGTGGTAATGAGCATTGTGTACAGGTTTCATAACATTTGGTTAAGGCCAACTAAAGTTAAGGAATGGAAACTATCTTTGGGATGTACGTATGTAGGTAAACGGACAGAAAGTCACAGGACAAAAAGTCACAAATAATTTGTTGACAATTGATTGAATATACGAGAGAAAGATCTTGAAATATTTTCTTTTTGTAATATATATTTATTTCTAAGTTTAGGCAATTGTTCATAAGCCTTGATAAATGAAAATTTATTAAAATTAATCATACATAGGACATATTTCTTGGCAGAATGAAGCCATTTAGGTAGTTAGCCACTGTGACATTTTGTTTTCAAAGCAATTATTTGATCATAATTGATAATTATTGAACACATTTTGTCCTACATTCACGTATGTACAGACAGACAAGGGTAAAATTAATTGCCCTCTCCGCTATAGGGGGGGTATAACAACAAATTCTATCATTTTAATTTAGATAACATATTTTTCTACAACATACACAATATATCCCATTATTGCCCATTATTAAAAATTCATAAGTCAATCAATAAATCCTGCATCATTTTTAAATAATTCTCAACAGTATGTTGCAACAGGATTGCCCATGCTCAATTATCATAATAAATTAGAGAAATTAAAACTGTATTTTAAAACATGAAAGATTAAATAACAATGCATGTGTTACCATAAAACTGCAAATATTTATTATTGATATATACATGTAGTTTATATATATACAGAGATCTCCTTATGCTAGTGATTTACAATATTTCTCCACTCAAAAAAGTTGAATTTTGCATTTTCAACATTTCATATTTATGATTTAATAAGATAAGAATCTAAAATTTATAACCTTCAAAAGTAATAAGAAATAGTTTAACTCATGAGCACACTAACAACCAGGAGAAGAAAAAAATGTCACACTTATATGTTTTTCAGTGTTTCAAGCAACCTGAAAAACCTAAAAAAAGTAAGGACAACAATCCTATAAAAGGTGCAATAATTTGCTAACTTGACACAGCTTCTGGTATTTATAGAACCAAAGACAGGTACTATGACAATTCCTCAGACCTTGTCATCCATTAAATATGTAAATTGTTGAACTACATGTAGCTGGTTTTTCTTTATTAAAAAAATCATGCCAATATATCACAGATACAAACAACAGAGAGACAAAACCGAACAACAGACATGCAAAAAGACCGAACAACAGTCTACGAAATCCAACATATTCTAATGAGAAAACTTATGACAGAGCAACACAAACTAACCCCACCGTAAACTAGGGGATGTTCTCAGGTGTAATTTTATTAGTTCTAATATATTTCAGTTTATCCTGTTCAGGATGCAATATGGTCAATAATTATATATACATGTATACTCAATTTCTGATTATTCAATTACTGTAAATTCAGAAATTATTGCGAGGTTTTTATTATTGCGAATAATGCGACAGAGTTGTAAACGCAATAATTAAAACTCGCATTTTGTAATATCTTAACTGAATTAAGCATGACTTTTCTCAAAATCGTAATAATTAAAATCGCATTTAATTTAAAATGACAAAATCGCAATAATAAATGAACGCAATAATTTCTGAATTTACAGTATATATAACATCAATACTTCATAAATATCTTTATTTTACATCATAACAGATTTGTTATAATTTATATTTTTGCCAAATCATCAAATTTGTGTGACACAGTAAAATCACATGAAATAATCTTAATTGTAATAACTTCCTTATAATTTTACACTTCCCAAATCCTTATTCTATCTAACATTTAAGCCTCAGGAAATTATATAATAAAACACCTCACACCAATCAAAAACTGTAAAAATTACTTTTAATTATTTATCAAGCAAGTGTTACATACAGTATTTTATTAATTGTGGTAGCAATTTATAGAATTTCACAAATTAATACTCTCACAGACATTTAAAAGATACTACGAGCCTGCCAACACTGAGTTTGAGAGTTTGAACCCTGCACTTGGCAAGCAAATTAGACTCTGATTTTAAATGACAAAGAACAAATGTTCTTTCTAGGCAGGATGGCTTTCTTAACCAATAAAAAAACACCTTTTCATCATCTTTGAAACACTTTTTATCTTGAAATGATTAATATAATGCCATTATGGCTCCCCTGACCCCACTTCCTTTTAAAAATAGAATTTGTGTTTAACAGGATGAAAAAAATCATCTTTCTTAGGAAAGAACAACTACCCATACTACAAAATTGGAGAAGGATAAATTTTCAGTTAGTGTTGTATGAATTATATCACTATGATCAGTAAATTATTTTACGGGAACAGGATATAAGTCATGTACTTTTAATCCAAAAATATTACATTGTTTAAATAGCATTTAAGTCAATTTAAAGTAGCTTTAGGACCTATACATGTAATAGAAATTATACAGTACATTACATCATACAAAACTTAAACTGATGTCCAGGCAAATACATATTATATATGCCAGCTTCTTCTTTTTTCTCTTCCGGTATTTCCCTGGTTATCAAAATTGTTGTGTAGTCTTTCCAATGTATTTAACATATTTAAACATATTTGTCTCATCCTTATTGCAAATTAAGCAACTAAAATATGTTTAATTTAATACATATTTAATTGTGCCCTTTTGATTGGTGAAAAGTTGATTGTTTCTGTATTTAGCAGTAAGATTGTAGGGCAATTTATGACAGTATATGTCTGTTTGAGATCTTTGCCAGCTACATTTTTTGTGTACTTTACCAACAACTAGCCTAAAACTGAACTGTCAATCAACTGGGTGTTTTTGCTCCATGTTGAAGGCTTTTCTGAGATATTTGAAATGAAAAACAGCAAAACAAGATTTTGCTTTGCATATAGTTTTTTTAAGTACTGGTAGATCTATAAATATATACATCATATTCCTTCTTTTGTATGTGCATTATTACCAATCATCTACAGTACCTTAAAATTCATAATGCAATTTTTACCTCGTAAATGAGTCCATCACCTGAGACAATAACCAAACCGGAGTAGTCTTCTAGCTTCAATGTCTTGACAACGTCTGAAGCATGACCAGCATACTCTACAATAGACACATTTATAAATTTATTTTGTGAACAAATTTACAGTGATGTAATTTTTAATTGGTTGAAAGGGGGTGACTTCCAAATTCTTTCTTACAAAAAGAACTAAGCTGTAAAAAAGAAAATGTGGTATGATTGCCAATTAGACAACTTTCCACAAGAAACCAAATGAAAATCAGTCATAGTCCAGTAAAAGTTAACATTTAGTGATCATTTACTAGCTTCTACCAATTTTAGTTATAAAGTTATGAGATAAATTTTGATGAAAAGAGGTAAAACAACATCAACTTTATGAACTGTCATCTGAAAGTGCAAGACACAGTACATGTACAATGAATGTGGATTTTTTTTTATTATTAGGCATGGTTTGGAAAAAAAAAAAGGTAACTTGCAAATGGGAAATCTTTTTCATAATATGAAAACATTTTATTAAAAAGGTATGTTTGTAAAATAGACAAAGCAACTTGGAATAACAGTACTGTATTTGAGTTAAGTTTTACCACCCTCAAGTGGTCCAAAATGCAGTTTTTGTACTGGCAATCTGTTCTCATTAATATGCAATACTCATAATCATGTTAGTTTTCTGTAAAAAATGACAGTGATTGCCCTTTGTTGCCAATGAATCTTGACTGTCAACTGCAGAATTGATGGCACAATAAGTTGCCATTCATTCAAAATTGGTGTTACATGTCTAATTGTATATGAGAATTTCCTTTTACTTAAATAGGGGTCCCAACCCTTATAGAGTTTAACTTAACTATCCCAAACCCCAATCTCACACTTACCCATATCTAACCATAACACTAACCATAACCATAAAACCTAACCCTAACCTAACCATAACCATGAATTAGTTTTACCTCTAAAGTTTAGGGACCCTTAAAGTAAAACAAGGCCAAGAATTTGAATTAACATATTTTCTATGTACAGTGTACAACTAACTATAGGACCTTAGTTCACAAGAAATGTATATTCTTTCATCCATTACTAAACTATGTATACTTCCTACTGAACAAACTGTGACAATCGTGAAAAATTATCATAATAGAAACTATTTTAGCAACAATGCTTTAGACTTTTGATTGCCATTATTGTCACCTCTCATAAAAAGTTGTAAAAATTATAATTAAACAGAAGTACATGTAGCACTACTTTATCATAGGATTATAAAATCATGTCAATATTATTGAACCAACATATATATACCAAAAGCAATACATGTAATGATGATTATAACATCTAACATGGAAAGAAGAACTGTCATCTTATTTTCAATACAAATGCTTTGATATTATTTTCAAATAGACAAAATAGATCATATGTCAGCAGCAGTCAGAACTCAAAAAGATATTTTACATACTAATACACAACTTGTTAGCAAAATATCCTTTTATGGAATGCTTTTGCTCATACCTAAATATTTATGAAAAGATCTCAAGTGACACTCTTTTGACAGTTTATGCAGTTATGGTACTTGATTCAAAAAGTTTTTAGTCCTTATGCAAATTGTTAGGCAAAATTCTAAAACATAAATACAGATGTGTGACCGACTTACAAACATCTGCATCATGTTTTTATGTTCATTTAAAAAATAATAAAAAAAAAATTGAATTCAAGGGGCTAAAGAAAGTGGCTCCATCACACCTGCATATCATTTGTGAAATTAACTTGAAAGAGACAAATTTATTAGAATTTCTTTTCTGATATCATATATCTATGGACAAAGTGGTTTAGAGAGGTTGAAGACTGAAATTAAGTTCTAAAACTTTCTGTGCATCTTTTACCTTTTAAAGGAAAAGAAAAAATAACCTTGATTATTATTTTTTTTTTGTCTATTTGTCATTATCAGTTTCCCATAAATTTTACACAAATTTAGTAGTTTAAAATCAATGACAAACAACTTGGAAGGCTATTTTGTCATCAAGAGCTTCCCATATATTTTATACAAATTTTAGTAGTTAAATCAATGAAAAACAACTTCGAAGGCTATTTGACCTTGTCCTTGTTTATTATATGTTTGTTTATCCAAGTTGATTTAAAACTAACCAAAAAGTATATGGAGTGTGAAAATTTAAATATAATCTTTAAAAGTTCATCAAATATAGGCTATTATACTTCATGGGTTATTTCAAGTTAAGAATAAAAAAACTAAAAAAAACAGTGACTATGCTACATTTTTGTGCAAAAAAATGTACAGAATGTGTGATCTCTCAATAAAATTTATTCTGGTCATTTAAAGACCATAACAATAACTTATTGGTGTTCTTCAGTCTTAGTCTTCTAAATGTAAGGGAACCAGAAAAATGTTGTTTTTTATCACAGCAAATTTGTAAGCTCTTTTTGAGGACAAACAGAATTTGAAATGATTTGTGTAGTTATTATTATTATTATCTGTAATTCATAAACGTGATACATGTAGTTTGTACCTGATGATTATTGTAGGTTTAAATAGGTGTTGAAATCTAATAAAGAAACAGAGGCACTATCATAATAAATGTTACTTGCTGTACAAGTACATATATACCTTAAAAAGATATAACGATAATTACTATTGTTCCCATGGAAAATTTGATGAAGATTATGCACCATATGAATTAATGCATTGATATTTCAGAGGTTGAAAAACTATTAATCCATGATGTAGAGAAAAAGAATCAGAGGAAAAATTTTAATATCATAAGTAATTTATGATATTGTTTTAATTATTAATCCATATGACTTGATTTGTTTGTAAATGGACATCTGTCATTCTCATCAGCAGTAGCAGTCAGACATTTGGTATACCGGTAATATCTTATTATTTTAACAGCAGCATATATTCCTTAAATTTATCGCTACCTAGTTTTAAGTTTTGTTATTGTTCGCTTCTTTCTATTTTTAAAAACTTCACTTTCAATTATAATATTTTTATCTATAATGAGTGAATAAACATCCTAATCAACATAAAATTGAGAATGGAAACAGGAAAAGTGTCAAAGGGCAACAACCCAACTAAAGGACACCAAAGAGTCTTCAGCGCAAAAAGAAATCATGCAAAAAATAGCCCAATCTAAAAAAGAAGATTATATAGCCCAATCTAAAAAAGAAGATTGCCAATGAGACAATTCTCCACAAGAGACCAAATGACACAAAAATTAACAACTTTAAGTCACTGTATGGCCTTCAACAATGAGCAGAGACGATACAGCATAATCAGCTGTAATGCCACAAACACAGAGAGAAAATCCCTCAGGAAACGGGCCAAGGCCACCAATGAGTCTTCAAAACAGAGAGAAAATCCAGCAGAAAACAACAACACAAAGCCAACAATGGGTCTTCAACACAGAGAAGAAATTCTGCAGAAAACAACCCAACACCACCAATGGGTCTTCGATTCTATAGAGAGACAATCCCATAGAAAACAGCTCAAGACCACCAAGAGAATGGAAAAAGGGAAAGTGTCAAAGAGACAACAACACCACCAAAGAGCAGAAAACAGCCCAGGACACCAATGAGTCTTTAACACAGAGAGAAAATCCTGCAGAAAACAGCCTAAGGCCACCCATGAGTCTTCAACACAGAGAAAAAATCCTGCTCCCAGAAAGGTGGGCTTCAGCTGGCCACTAAACAAAAATGTGTACTAGTTCAGAGAAAGTGGAAGACACACTAAACTCCTAAACATATTGATGAACCAAAATTAAAAACAGATACATGACTAACAAAGGCCAGAGAAATAAATTATATTTGTAATGCTATCCTCTATTTGCAAGAACTACCATCCTTTTTTCAAGTCTTCAAATTAAAAATATCTTTTCTAAGGATGCTGCTCACTGATAAAAGTTACTTCATGTAATAAAGAGATAACTGTTTTGTTTTTTAAGCTTTGCAAACGTCCATCGGTATTACTGTCGCAAATTTAGTTTACCTGACCATGCTTAGTAAATGCACTTTTATGTCAGGAGAGGGCATCTTTATGTAGTAGAGTAAGTTAATACTAAGCATTATGAGCATTCAAACTTATTGCCTTTACAGTGCTACATGATTGTCAAACTTAAGGCTTATATATATATTGAACACTTAGCACCTCATCAACAATAAATATGGAACAAAACCAGTTTACAAACATCAAATCATGAATTTAAACACCAAATTTTGACTTGAACAAAGTAATTGGACATCAAAACTATTTTGAACAGGACATACAAATGTATTTCTTATCTCATATATCTATAGGCAAAAAGGAAGGTCTTGTTGAAGTTAAGTTATAAATTTTCTGTTACATAATCTTATGTTATGGAAAGAAAAATGGGCCTTGGGAATCTATTCAAATCCTTCTCGTTTATCTCATTTATTATAAAAAAAAATTAGTTGAGTTAAAAACTAGATTGTAATCCATGACAAACAACTTTGAAGGTTACGTTATTTGATCTATATTTACATGTACTTTATAAATGTTTATCTAAAGGTGAATATTGACCGTGATCATGCTACATTTAAAATTAACCCAGTAAATGTATCTGGAGTTTGAAAATTTAAATACTGTGGATTCAAGGTGAACCACAAATTTAAATGTTTAAAAAAGTACAAATTTTCTATAAGCTTCTAATCAGATTTTGGCAAAACCATGAACATTTCAATTTTCCCTCCAAACACGAAAATTAGTGGATGTGTAGTATCGATATAATCTAAACCTGAATCTTATTTCTACTTTAAAATAAAGAACAAAACACTAATATACATGCAGTAACAATGCTCCGCCTCCTTTGTAAACAATTGTATAGAATGTTGTCTCATACTGAATTTCAATCATGGCTCTTATTGTACTTCTATACAGATTTAGTTAAATAAATGTCAAAATTTCCATACACTAAAAAACTATAAAAATACATGCAGTACATTGTATGTCAACTGATGGGGTTTTCATTTTGTCAGGCCAAATAAAATAGTATGTGTGGTTCCAGTTACATCAAAAAAAAAGTTAGGGTAGGTAGGTAGGGATTTTTTTTTAATTTTATGTTTTATTTTTACATTGAGTCTATGGGAGCAACATTCTGACTTTAACAGTGCTTAATTAAAAAAGACACAAAAATCTGTAGGGTAGGTAGGGTAATTGGAACCACACATATATTTTTATTTGGCCTAACCAGTCTTTACGTCTATGCTACATATAATGTACACCAAAAAAAAAATCAGATAGCTAACATGTATAATACCATATAGATTATCAATGCACCATACATGTACCTACCCTCTTTTTAGCAAAAAGCAGGACATGTATCTACATTTAACACTGGTCATTCTAATTTTTTAATTTCCTCTTTAAGTCCACTTTCAAATAATGTCAAACTATGTACTGTAATTGGCTATATGCCAATTCCCGTAATTGACATTGTAATTGGAGATCCCTTCTTTCAGTTGTCTCCCTTATGAGGGACATACATTTTTATTTACAATGTAGAGCTAGCAGAAAGAGCAAATTTACCTTTGAGTAATGTCAAGAATCTTTAAGGTTTTCGAATCTTTAAATTACATTAATTTGTTGTTCAGCTAATTACTTTTGACATCAGAAATAATTTTTCATGAAAAATTAGTTAAACCGCCGATACATCACTTTCAATTCATCATGTTTTGCATTGGCAAAAGATGTTTTTGTCCGGTATGGAACCAGTCTATGATTGACAAAGGGAGGTAATTTGTTTTAAAAGTGTGTAATTGGCAAATGGACTATTAGGAGAGGAAAATGAAAAGATATTATCCAATGTAGGATAAAAACCATACATTGCTCTTAGAAATTATTTAATTTACTTGACGTTTCAAACTCACTACCAAACAGGACAGAAAACTTGGTTTTTACCCATTTCCAAAACTTGTGCAAGTAAAATCAACATTTAAGGAATAGTATATGTACCTCTATACTGAATATTTCTAATGACAGACAGTATTGTTAACTATTTTATTCAATACTTTTTACAATAAATAGGAACAGTGTACTTCTTGAATGAAGAAATTAAATGATATTACAGGTCAATCGTCTGAACTGTAACATGGTAACTGGTTCATACATGTAGCAAGTATATATGAGGCCAGGTTTTAATCAAATAATTATATTTAAGTAATAACTATTACAAATGTATTTCAAGACTTCCTTAATTTGTAAACAGGATATACATAAACCATTGAGGACTGCTTCATAAATAGATTTCAGGAAATCCTGTTTGATATTGTCTACCTTAACCCACATAAAAAGCAGCCTACCAGAAAAATTTAATGAACCAAATCAGTTCATTTTTTTTTAAGAATTAATTTGTTCTCTAACCTTGTTTTCTTGTCAAAATCATGTAACTTATGTTGTTTGCTGAATAAACAAAATGAAATCATCAGATTCTGATTATCAACCATACAAGGCATGGGTAGGCAACATGAAAGAGATTTTTTTAAAGGTACATGTAGTCTGAAATATTTCAGCACCTCCACAAATGATCTGTCAAAATGCTTTATTTCAGGAGGTCCTTAAATATTTCAGGATATCCAAAGGCCCATGCTAAATTTATGGTTATATCCTGAATCCGAATTATGGAGGTCCAGAAATATATCAGGACCTCCTTACAAACAATCATTTTAACTTAAATTCCTTGTCATATCAATCTCCAAGTTGCTTCATTATCAAAATGGTAGGCATACATTGTACACCATAAATGCTGAATCCTAAAACTCTCACCTGTAATAAGTATTTTGTAAACAATATCAGCTTCATCTAACATAGGTTTAACTGTGCTTTCAAAGATCTGTTGTGCTTTTCCAGGTCCACTTCGTGGATTAATAAGGACTAATACTGTAGGACTAGGAGGTAGAGTACAAAATTCCACTTCTGAAACAGAAACAGTTATTGTTTAAGATAGATGTCTTGTTATCAAACTGTAGTTTAAGTAAAGAAATTTATGTCTGATGAAATTGGGCTTTATAATCCCTTATGACACTAATATCAAGAAAACTAGAGGCTCCCAAGAGCCTGTATCTGTATCGCTCACCTGACTCTACTAGGGTTTTTGAAATCATATAAAAAAAAGATAAAATTTGGCTACAAAGTTACAAAACTTGGTCAGCACCTCATAAGGAACATTCATGCTATGTAGAGTTTTATTCCATTCAGTGGTTCTCTAAAAGAAGACTCTTGTATGCATTTCCCCTAGGGTCCTATGTTAAACTAAACCCCCCGGCTGGTGGCCATCTTGGATGATGGATCGGCTACAAAGTAACAACACTTGGTAAGCACCTCATAAGGAACATTCATGCCATGTTTGGTTTCATTCCATTCAGTGGTTTTCTAGAAGAAGTTCAAAATGTATAATGTTAACGACAACACGACGGACGCCAAGTGATGAGAAGAGCTCACTTGGCCCTTTGGGCCAGGTGAGCAAAAAAGGGGAGGGGGTCAACAACCCAGTATTACATCATACATGTACAACTACACAACAAACAGATAGTATTCTAGTATATATATATATAGTTATTTCTTATATTAATTTTCAGTTCATATCAATGATTTTTTTTCTGTGCTGAGTAATTTATCTATTGATTGACTGTCTGTTCAAATTGAAAGCCATTTTCAGTGCAAATACACCTGGGAAATTTCACATGAATTGAGATTCATGTGAATTTCACCTAAGAGAGCTGATACATGCACATAAAACTCAATGATTTTATGTAAGTTTCATGTGAATTTTAACTAAAAAATTCTTCTGATCTTTATCTAGTAAGTGTAGCAATGGGTTTTGCTCATTGTTGAAGCCACATGATAAACTATAGTTTGTTATTAAACTTCTATTTCATTTAATTTTGGTCTGTGGTAAAGAGTATATGTCTCATCAACAATCATAGCACATCTTCTTATTTTTTTATTGATAGAATAAGGGGTTATCAAGGTCAGATGATCATCATTGAAAACATGGTACAGGTTGCATTTCTGTAAATATTGACAATGCAATATCCATAGGAACTCCTTTTACGGCTAAAACTGTACCACTTTTACTATGAAGTTTTGAAAAAAATCTTATCCTAGAATTGAAAGTTCATATGCACCACAATTTTTTTCAAAGGTCAAAATATAGGGCTGTGCGGCATATTTTCAACGTTTCTATGGCCTGAACTTCTCAGAGTTTAAACTTACACTAATTTTCTTAACTACCCCTACCTCGAATGAAAGGTTACCACAGATTTCAATGTAAACAATATGCACGTGTTTATTTACTGATAACATTCCCAAGTTCTGTCTCGGTGATATGGAACACAGAGAGCATAACTGGGAACCAGTATGTAAACAAAATTTATTTTCTATGAATATTCAATTACTCCCCAAAAGAGGCGTGTTTTGAAAAACAGCTGTATTTACAAAGTGCAACCTACAATGTAAAGAGTTATGATTTTATGTTTAACCATTATAAACATACATGTAGTTGTTTATCTATCAGATTTATTTTTAAAGTATGACCAGTTATTTAAACTTTAAAATGACAAGAGGAATATACTCATAAATTCAATTCATTCAAATTGATTAATCATTAATAACATACAACTTGCCAAATATATAAATCCTGCATATTCGGGTCAAGGATACATCATTTAATAGCTCTACTAAACGGATTAACTGAGATAAAATGGGTAGCAAATTTGACCACAAAACAAATACTTGGGTAGAAGCAGAAATTTTGCATAGCATTAGCATGATAAGTTTTCACATCAAAACCTAGAGATTCAGTCCTATATGTCTAAATCAATTTCAGTAAAAGTTACCTCCCTTTGTTAATTTGAATAAAATATTATCTGTCATCGGATTATTAGGGCATATACAATACAGCAGCAGGGGCAGAATAACAAAGCATCATAAATTAACTTAGAATGAAATTCAAAACAGTGTGGCTGTGGCCATTGCTTGACACATTAAATTCATACATTGACTGGGACAATTTAGGTGAACGTTTGTATGTAACGACCACTGCTCACTAGGTACTTTTTAAAGACACTTAAACTATGGGGTCACCAAAGGTTCTCAACACCTTAATAAAGTAATTTGAAAATCTAATCAGAAACAACACGATGTTTTGATTTATATCAATTATATAAATCAAAACATAAAGGTTATTCCTGATTAATTTTTTGAATTATTTTATAATTAAAGGCGTTAAGAAACCTTTGGTGACCCCACAGTTTAAATGTCTATCGTAGGTATGTCGTGAACAGTGGTCGTTACAGACAAACGTTCATGTAAATGGTTCCAGTAAATGGATGTGTCAATCAATGGCCACAGCCACACTGTTTTGAATTTCATTCTATAGTTTTCTTAAACCTGGATCATGATGAGCACCTACAAATATAATATTCCTAGACCTGTCTTACAATATTAAATTTTGATGCACAATGGGATAACTGCATTCAGACATTGTGATCTACAATGTAATTATATATATAGTGCCAAAAAAAGAAATTTGGTTTAGTCTAGAATAAATGGTACATGTAGATTTTTTTCTATATAAATGCATTTGTGGGCTTGAAAATTGCCTTCTCAATCGCCTTCATATAACAAATTTTTACAATAAAAAAATATAGAATTCAACTTTCATTATAAATTATGGAACTTACATTGTAACACTTAGGAAAACTTTGTAAAAAACACGGTTGAAAACATCTTTTCACTAACAATATGATTTAAATTTTTCTAAAACAGGAATGAGAAACAAACATTTCTTTAAAGTTAGATTATCAATATAATTAATTCAATTACATTTTAAATGTACATTTATCTTGAATCATATAAGATTACTAAAATAATAAGAATAACCCTTTAAAATTTTGAGTTCAAAGATATATTTTTTTGGATTGATTGACAAACAATTTGAACTTTAATATTTGGGGAACATTTTAATGGTGTGATATTAACCATTTATGGATTGGAAAGGTCGAGATGATCATGAAACTACATTGTACAATCACACGAAATACAAGATAAAAAGCATTGTAATCCAATTGTAATTGTGCATTTGATTGTACTCTGTCATATACATGTACAATGTATATTGAGAAGGAGTAAAATTATGATAGATTGCCATGCACAATTGTATATGACATTTGGTGATGCTATCTTGAATTGCAAAAATATATAAAAAGCAGAACATATAACAGGTATAAATTTTGAACAATTAAAGTCAGCATAAATAAAAATATGAAAGTTATTCCTGAATGGCATTAGATACAGAAGCATAATCATCCAAAATTCTCTGAAAAATCATTCAAGTGAGTCTGCTCACCTCATCAACTTGGTTATGGAAATAGAGAGTATTTAAAAAGTATTTTTAAAATGTTGCATATTTGAGCAGGCAAAAACTAACTATAATATGAGGACATAAATGCAAGGCAAATCAAGACTTTCAATAAATTTTTATACATACATTTGTACATGTAGTATGACAGTAATTCCTATAGTGGTTTGGTGTACAGCAAGAATAGCTGTATGACAATATTAATGGTGCATAAAAAAAAGTACATAATACGATGTATTAATTAATTAGAGCTAAAGAACGATTAAGATCTCAGGCATTAACAAAAGTCAATCTATTAATACAAGTAGCTAAAATATGAGCCAATGGACCCCTTTTTTCTTTAAAGGAATGTATGTAACTATATAAACAGTATAGTATATTTATATCTCAAACAGTGAGTCATGAAGATATATTTTTCTTGCATATTTGGATAGTACAAATAAAAATAGACTGTGTCCAAAAAATTTGGGGAGAAAAACAAGATATTTTTTGTATCCTATGCCCTTTAAAGTATCAATTGATTGATTCTCTTATTTATAATCTTCATTTGACAGTTGCATGGTGATTCCTATTTGAATGTAAGTGTTCAACCTGGGACTACGGTGCAGTCCGGTGTATCCGCGCACCTAAGACTTATGACTTCACTTCATTCAACTGACAAAACCAATAATTGGATAATATTGTGTGAATACATTCATGCCATACTTTTATTTCATAAAATTATCAGTTTGTAGGGTTTCACCCTCAAGATTTTGTGTAATGTGTGTCAAAAATTGGGGAAACCCCTGTTCTGAGAGTTCCTCCAATGTCCGGTGATTTCGCGCATGCCTTCCAAAAATAGCTTATTTTGAATAGAGGAAAGATTTGCTGTTACGAAAGGTAGCTAAATTCAATCCAATCACACCACCAAGGATGCAGAGCAAAATTTATTTCAATCTGATAAAAATTTGACCTAAGTTAAACAAATTTTATTTGATGCTGTATTTTTTTTAATGGACATTGGCCAAATATTGTAAATCACGGGATTGCAGTTATCATTTCAATCTTGAACTTATCAATTTTATTCTTGTTTATCCTTTCGGAATGCTAAAACAATAACGAGAACAATTTTGTTTGCGTTGCGTTGTTGATATAACGAGCCGGCCGCGCAGACACCAGGGACTCCACTGTAATAGATAAATGCATTAGTAGTCCATGGTTCATCTAGACCTGCTCAAATAACAAGCTATAAAATTAAGGAATAAATAAAGCAAGACTATGTATCAAACCAACCATTAATGTTGACAACAATGTTTCTTGACAAGCAGACGATGACATTTCTCCACTTCTGACATACTTTTAAATTGTCTTCGAAATTTTGAAAATCACATAGTCCAAATGAATGTTCATATTTAGATCGTTTTCGCTTTGATTTTCCTTTAAACTGATATGAAAAAATAGAAAAATATGCACTGGGGTCCTTCTCAGATTTTCCCTTTTTACAACGACATCCCACCACGTCACCGAAATGGATGCTTTTTTGAGTTTTCAAAACATTTTTCTTTTGTGGCAATTCATTAAATGTTATCCCTTGTTTTGTAAGTTTCACATCATATTTTGTCAGTCTCATAGGGTACATATAAAAACATCCCGCTAACAGCACTTGTGTTTTATTCTCCATGTTTATCTGCTCTGTCATGTGACTCATCACATGGTACCCATAAATAGGCTAGAAATTATATGATTGTTACGGTAAGCTGTGTTACCACTGGCAAATTCTCGACAATACTTGACAGTTGTTATCGTGTCGAAACTTTTATTTAAAACCAAAAACATACAAATTCATAAGACTGGTTGACATGCAGAAAATGAACCAATCAATATATCTTTTTTATGTTAATAAATTCGCGTTTTGCCGAGCGGAACGAAAGCGAGGATTATGTGGATTAAAAACATGTTTCGTATATATATAAGCATAATTAATTTGCACCAATTACAGTTTTGAAAAGGTATCAATTGCGCCACTCTCTGTTTTGCTGTTGGGGCGCCAATAAATAGAATCAAATTGCGCCGTATTTTATACCTGTATTTTTTTGGCAGTGGCTAGAAGATATGTGAGCATATGTGATTGACTTAGTATAATGTTTTAACAAACTGATGCAATGAGATTTTTCACTTTAAAATTATTTTCTTATATATTTTAATCAGAGCTAGCCGGTAAAATTGCCAGTTCTATACAAATAGGCTATTTTGCCGGCTTTAGATATTTTAATCAGTGAGATAATAAGTGAACAGAATTAAGGAGTGTGGTTCTATTTTTTAAGTTATAAATACAAGCCTTTGATTAATGTTGAACTGAGACATTTTATTGTATTAACTGTATACTATGAGTGAGCATTTTATTTCAGCATTTTTTTTTTCAATTAAAATGAAAATAATCCGCCATTCGGTAAACTGCCGGCCTCAAGCCTGTATAAAGGAGATAGGATGTCAATCATTAAATTGATATATAAGAAATTGTAAATAAGTTCATCAAATTCAGTGGCACAATTAGATTTTTTTTTAATTGGCGCAAATGATACCTATCGTTTTTAAAACTTTATGATGAAGTGCACGTGGCGCAGCAGCAGACGGCATTGGCGCAAAATAGTTCATTTTTGGCACAAAAAGACATATTAAGTTTGTCAAGAATGACTTTCGGCAGTATCACAATCTCAGTGGTATCATGCAGACGGATATAAATCTTTAATAATTAATTTAAATGAAAGGATTATAGTTAAGTGTAAAATACAAGTAACTTTTGTATTGTGTATTTACTTTTCTAAAAACCAATGACGACTCGAATTGATAATAAAAAGCATGAATAAAATATACAAAATCCTAAACTGAGTGAACATTGAACGAACAATTTTTGAGTCGGCATGTAATAGTCATAGAATTTCAACTACATTTTTTCCCCTTAAATCACAAATGTACACAGTTTCCGATCTCATAGCACTGACGACGATCTTAACTATATATAAATATGCCAAGATCTAGATCTGTAAACATCGACCTATTTAGTCAACTTTCTATGATCTTCTATATAGGTAACATTCCGGATATGTTCACGACCCAAATCATTTAACATTAATCTAATATGTCTATTGAAATATACAATAGTCTAGACACTTATACCACAATGGGGTTGTAGGCATACACAAATCAACAAAGAAAGCCAGTTTACATTACATCCTAAAAAACATGAGAAAATTTGCTTATATATTTTTGTTGTTGCTTTTTACCCATTATTTTTTGTCAGAGAATGAAGTGGTATTGTATAACTGCAAAATCAGTGACGACATTTTCATTGAAACTTCCGCACTGATATGATAAATTCATTCACAAAAACTTGCGCTATTAAAGTCGGCTGCAGATCCAGGATTTTGAAAGAGTCTAGGGGCCCCAAACTTAACAAATTTGGAGTAGAGAAGAATCGAAAAAATGTCTGAATTAACCATTAAAGAGTATAGATCCACTAGGGCGGGACCGGGCACCCAGGCCTCTGAATTCCCCTCTGATAGTTGTTCATTGCTGTTTAGATCGAACTCTCTAACAGCTATTTCGTTCAACTTTCTCTAAAGTGGTCAAATGTGGAAGAAGATTACATTTACCCTAATGGTATACCAAATTCCTACTGAAAAGTTACAAAAGTTTCCCCAAGAGCAATTTTCGTTACCTGTCAATTAAAATAAACAAGTATTGCGTCTTTTTTTGTTGGTTATTGTACAGATATCTTCAATATTTTATAACGAAAGGGCATACCACAATGTCCCGGTTTTTTTTTAATACTTTTTCCCTAACTGAAAAAAAACCCGGTGAAATGTGGTTAGTCACATCGATTGATTGTTGTGTGTGCTTTAACTTACAGTGGCAAATATGTCATGCATATTTAGTAGAAGAACAAATTAACAATAAATACCATAGGTACGACCAGTAATAGGGGCCGGGTCGACCATGATGATAGGCTTGAAATACGGAAAACGATGGTATATTGAATAGTATGACTATCAGGAATATAATAAGTCTTTGAACAGGTAACATATGGAACTTTCAAAGAGTTGTTGCAATGGTTTTAAACGTATAGAAAGCGTAGCACTATCTATCCACGAGTCATTGGACTTCCTATCACCATTTTGACCGGACGTGGCTGCGAATTTAATCATCCCGCTTGCCCAGTTACATGTATACAGACGCCACACTTTGACAACGGTTTTAATGCAGAAGAAGACAAAACGATGCCATGATCAATTTCAATAATTGTAATTTGATATAGGACCTGTTCTATATATATATACTTGTATACAATGAAAACAAACAAGAGAGCTATGCAATTCCCTGTAAGAAAGTTAGTAAATATTTAAAGTCGGCATGATATATGTACACAAGAACAATAGACTTTTAGTTAGACATGAATTCGAATGAACCCTTTAACCGACTATCACACACACGGATCATGCAGCTTCCTACTAAACTGAAAATAAACTGTAAAAGGTCATCCGAATATAATGAACGTGTACATAAAAAAAGAAGATGTGGTATGATTGCCAATGAGACAACTATCCACAAGAGACCAAATGACACAGACATTAACAACTTAGTTATATAAGTCACCGTACCGCGTTCAACAATGAGCAAAGCCATGCATATCGCATAATCAGCTATAAAGGTCCCGAAATGACTATGTGAAACAATTCAAACGAGAAAACTAATGGCCTTATTTATGTAAGAAAAACTTGATTTATGAGGGGAAAACAAGGTCAATGCCCTTGAAGCAAACACCTCTATGCATGTGTACCAATGAGATCGAATGAGGGGACCAGTCATCACTAAAGATAGTATACCATAAGTTGACGAGTTCTTGGTCTGGGTACCCCAGCAGTGTTTGCATATATATAACAACGAGATCTTGAATAAACAAAGTCCTCCGTGTGAAATGGTTTATATTTTACGAGTTTGTATTGAAGGAAGGATTCAAATCAACAGGAGCGATTCATAAGAGTTTTGATAATTAAAACCGGGAAACGTGACATTTAGGAACTTTGTACAATAATCTTAAAAGTTCTATAAATATCGTCACTATTATATTTATTCATTTGAAATATATCTTTATATTTTGAAATGCCGAATTCGGTTATTGGTTTTAACAAATTACAAAATCAATCAGTATCACGGGTGTCATTCGGTTTATCGAGAGAAATGATCGTGAGAGAATACCTATCGCAAGTAAAGCAGACGAGACATTTCAGCATTTGTGCTCTGGTATTCTTTAGTCTGTTATATATGTATATATATATATAGTTATCTCATTGAGTCATACTGTCAAAAATAGTATTATAATTAATACTAATAATCTATGTTTTTGTTTTTCTTTCAATGCTACATGTTTGTAGTGTTTAATGACTATCGTTTTGTATTTAATATGCCACTGTCTGTTTGTTTGTTTTTGTTGTATATTTTAGTAACAATCCTGTTGTTTGGATTTTATACTAATAAAATTCTTATTCTTATTCATTGGCAATCATTTCACATCTGCTACGTTGTATATAAAAATACATAGAACTTTAAAAAGTACAGCAACACAAAAGGTTGCATGATTATCGTTCAATCTCAAATTGGTAATGAAAGATGCTGTTTTCGCTATTAGATATAGTAGATGGTTAACCTTTTGTGTTTAAACGTTGCAAACCCATATCATTGGCTAAATAATGGCGGTAAGTAGACAGTTATCAAAGGTACGGTGACCGTACCAGGATTATAATTTAGTACGCCAGACGCGCGTTTCGTCTACATAAGACTCATCAGTGACGCTCATATCAAAATGTTTATAAAGCCAAACAAGTACAAAGTTGAAGAGCATTGAGTATCCAAAATTCCAAAAAGTGGTGCCAAATACGGTTAAGGTAATCTATACCTGGGATAAGAAAATTCTTAGTTTTTCGAAAATTTAGTTTTGTAAACAGGAAATTTAATAAAATGACCATATTATTAATATTCATGTCAACACCGAAGTGTTGACTACTGGGCTGGTGATACCCTCGGGGACGAAACGGCAGTCTGCCTCAGTTGTACTACACCGATTTTCAGAGCAAATTTTTCACACGCGAACTGAAAAAGGTATGATATCACAT
This sequence comes from Mytilus edulis, assembly GCF_963676685.1. Taxonomy (NCBI): domain Eukaryota; kingdom Metazoa; phylum Mollusca; class Bivalvia; order Mytilida; family Mytilidae; genus Mytilus; species Mytilus edulis. The sequence goes on along the minus strand of NC_092352.1, from coordinate 35,804,953 downwards.
ACATACCAGTGCACATTCAGTAAAAGTTGTAACGATTGAGAATAGAGCTTAATTGGTTAGAAGTCGAAGAAAAAAATCCCAGTAATTTTGGTACAATGATGTTTTCTAAGTCTTTGTGTCGACGCAGCCACGAAACAACAAAAGTGTCATACCATGTATCGCACACACGACACTTAACTTAACTGAAAGTAACAACCCTTATAAAAATGAAATTGCGTAAACATGCATATATTTCCAAGGCGGATGCATTTAAAGATACATAAAAAATGTATATACCTTTTTTCGACAATTTACGCTCGTAGAGGTCCTTCTATTTTGGAAATCATATTTAGACACGTTTTTAGTTATTTTTTAATTTTCGAGGTAAAGGCTTGAATTTAGAAAAAAAATGAAAGCTTGAATGTTCGTTCTTATTAGAATAGTTATACGCTTCCATCAGTTGCAAGTTTATCAATTGGTAAATAAAATATTGTTTTCTAATTACTAAGACTGGTCACGCATTGTCTTTCATTATCAAAATAATGCGTTGCCTGATCTTTCACGATCAAGTTTCATGAAGAATCAACAAAATTCGAGGTTTTCATAAAAAAAAAAAAATGAACAATTTCAAGGGAAGAACATACTTTTATTTTACTGTACTATCGGAGACACCAAAGACTAATTAAGTTTCAAATATATCATGATATATTGGAATGTGACCGTTAAAGGTACAAAAGGCGTATTTCTTTAATAAATCCCATAGACATGTATTGCACCTTTTGTGCTTTCTCATAAAGAACTGCATATTTCTTTCTTTTTTTTTTATCTTAATGCACAGTTAATGTATTGTTGAGAAAGTTGAATCATTTTGACAGACATATTTGTTCTGCGTTTTGAAAATTCCGAGGTTTTTTTCACATATTTTGAAGTAGAATTTACATTTGATCACATTCACGATCCGGTACCAAATCTTTCACGATCCAAACGCAACGCTTGACCACCATTAGGTAATCTTTCACGATCAATTCTCTCGATAAACCGAATGACACCCGTGAGTATTCAATTATTCAAAATTAATTGTTAACAGTTAATTGTTAACAGTAGAAAAATGGACAACATTTTATTTAAGACTTTTCGGACATTGTAAAAAAGAATATACAATATGTTCTATAGTCCGTCAATATGCATTTTTCACTCATTTAGAGAAATGTTTTTCAAGTCAATGAATTCAAAGGCCTGAGTAGGTCCAGTAAGGACCGATTTTGGCCTCAAATTTCAGGTTCATCGGACGAAAGATTTTGACCACTTTTTAAACACTTAAGTGTCTATTTTATTTGAATTAATTAGTTTATGTGAAAGATTTTAACAGATTTAGTCATTAAAAACGATCCGATTCAAGCTCAAATATGGAAAATCTACCTAATATGCCGAAAAATGTCACTTTTCAGATGGTTTTTGGTAAAAATGAAAGTGGCCGCATCCGTGTTCATCCTCAACCTTTATATATGTTATGTATTATCATAAAATACAACTTACATTTCAATATTAAGGATGAACACGAATGTGGCCACTTTCGTTTTACACGAAAACCGTCTAAAATTAACTAAAATGCTAGAATTATGAGGATTTCAGTAATTTAGCATGACTTAATGGTGCTAGTACCGGATATATGTGCATTGTATTGTCAAAAACAGCCCATATTTATGTAGCAGAAGCATTCTACTGTCCAATAAATAACTAAAGGTTTACATTTTAACAATTTTGTAAAACTGCTATATTTTGGGGCCAAAAAGGGTCTTACTGAACCTACTCCTTTGAAAACACAACACTGACGTAAATCTATTGCCATCATGATGATCAAACTCTCCATTACAATGGACACCAAATATTTCATTTTATTAACAAACAGTTTGAAATATAGAATCACATTTTGTGTCCAAAGTTATTTATAATTGAGCACATGATTAGTTAAATAACCGATTATAGTGTTAAATTTCTTCTATTTGTACCATTTAATTTTTCTTAAACGATTCTACAACAGAGTCGTCTTTTGCTGAAAAATTAGTCCTCATGCAATGTTAGAGATGGTACGGACTAGTTGTGTGGTTTATTGTGTGTGTCTCTCTGTGTGTGTGTGTGCCGCTGCAACCCTCATAACATAAAACCCAGTCGCAAGTTTGATGTTGTGACATTTGCATACAATTTGTAAATCGTTGCTAGGTCAGAGAGTATCAAACTGTAAACAGGTGTAAATACATATGTATTAAATAATATACCTTACCTTAACCTTAATTCTCTCCGCGCCAGAACTTGGCAGAAGTCGCGTAAGACCTCTAAATAAATTATATATGTTTATAAAATTGTAGAAATAAAAGCGAAATATTAGGTCAAAGGGCGATAACTGATGTTTTATTTGATTACTGACAAATGAATTAAAAAAACCTCATCTTTTATATTTTCCTCGTTCATTTTGTCTACAAAAGACTTTGACATCAGTGTCAGTCGAACTTAAACAAAACTCTGAAAAGGCTAAACGAAATAAGATAAAAGAAATCCGAATGTTTTTTTTAAATACAGCTAACGCAATCTATTCATGTGGTAGACCATGCTTTGTATTTCGGACAATTGAAAGTTTTGTAAACAGTTACAAAATGTATTTAGATATAAGTCAACACAATCTGTATAAATGAGTTTTCCAATTTGTTCTTAAACATATTGCCTTGCTAAAATCCGCTTCATTTGGACTCCGTCGGCTAGTTGTCTCATTGACAATCATACTCATCTCCTTACTTATTTAAAACTGTATCCTTTAATGTATTAAAATATATCTTCTCACGAGCAAAATTTACAGGTTGGTCCTGTAAAGCTCAATATTCTTGTACATGTAATTATTGATATCACCGTTTAATATACTATGGTACTGCTAAAAAATAATGTGTTTGCTTAAGGAGAATCAATTACCTATACCAGGAACATATAAAGTGACTGTTCCAAACCTATACTGAGCTACAGACCTTTGTCTATATATTCAAGGGAAATGTAATATGTGGTAAAATATATATCCGTCATGTAATCAATGTTTGACGGAAATTATGATACTGGAGAACAAACCTGGTAATCATTAAAAGTAGGTTGGCAGTCATGCGCTACAAGAGCAAAAAAGGGGGAGGCTCCTCAAATATAACATGCATGTCAGGAGGTAATATTGACCAGGGAGTAAAACAAACAATTGGAAGATTATTAACTACACAATATGAAACAGTTTAATGGAATGAACAAAGAAAACCGCTCTGGAATGTAAATGACGGTAATATAAAGTAATTGAATATTGAATATTTTATTTGCAAAAGCATATAGAACATGCTATGGCAATACATAATATATACATAATGTGACTAATTAAACTATACTTAGTATATAGTGATATTTAATTATTTTCAGTTTAGTGTTTATTTTTATAAAAATACTATCAACACTTAAATCTAAATATGAGTTTGTTTAATATAAGATAGAATATAGACAGGGAACATTTTTAAAATTTGAAAATCGTTAAGATTTGGGCAGTTGACATGTGACATCAATTTAGAACTAGAGGCTCTGTAAAGAAAGTGATGCTCACCTAGTTCTGTGTCCACATTCAACAATGTTCACTCTCAAACATTGTGGGCTAGAAGAGAATTCATGACAAACAATAATTCTTTTTTGTTGATCCTGTATTGCTGGTAATCTTTTCTGTTTACAGTTTCCTTATATATCTTCCTGAGTTTTTGCCAAAAACACAAAACCCGGTAAAACAAATCTCATTTCAGGGAATCACTCATTTAAAATCAAGAATCTGATAATAATCTCGGCAAAAATTTACCTGATTTTAGATTTTTCTATTATGTTCTATCCAAAGTGTTTATTTATATCTTTTATAGTTACAAGATGATAGGCGACAACGTAAAATTTTGGTGAAATCGTTAATAATAGAAGTTTCGGGGCACATTTTACAGAGTTCGGATGGTTTAACTGTTTGGAATGCGATGTACCAATTGACATTAGAATTATCAGTACCCTTCGATATCGTTGAAAATATGCCGAGGCAATATGTTCGACAGACTACCAGAGCAAATCCCCCAAGCAAACACGCTAAAACAGTATTGGAAAGTCTCATTATATTTTGCGTAGACCACATGATAATGGAACTGGAGTCGCGTCTGATATCAGACAATCGCTTCTTTGCGCATTATCTGCCTCCTTGTGTTGTCGGTAATACAACAAACGAACAAATTGCTGTAAAATGTGCCCCGAAACTTCTAGAGTATAACAAATTCAAATATGTTAATAGAAGATGCAAGTTACTGTTAATCTTTTCATCTCCAATAAAACTTTAATTTTGAAACCAAATGCCGCTATTTAATGACATTCCATCATTTAAGAAAGCGATTAAATATATGTGTTTCCTTTAAACATTTAATTTATAAATTTTCATTTTGCCATTATTTTTTTTTTTGCATGTCGAATTGATGTGCACGCAACTGCGTGTTGGCGTATAGGGAGCTACGCGCCTGTCGTTAATCACACCATTCTCTGCCATAAATTACATTTATACAAAGTCTCTCATCATTCAATAAAATGGTTCGAGTCGTACCTGTCTAATAGAAAACAAAAAGTGTGCTCTGGTAATACAGCCCCTCAGAATCTAAATGTATCAAATATGGGGTTCCCATTCCCTAAGGGTCCATTTTAGGTCCCCCTTTGTTTGTTTTATTCATAAATGACATGACTTTAGAAGCCACTCATACAGCAATTGATATGCATGCTGATGTTACAACACTTTCATACATATGGAACAAATAAGGAAGAGATAGAAAGGAAACTAAATTACGACGCCAACGCCATAAATAACAGTGTCTGATTAATAGGATGGTTATAAATCCCTTAAAAACTACTTCTATGTTGATTGGAACAAATAAGAAACGGACTTTGCTAGGAAATGATATGAATATATGTATACAAGATAGCCCAATCACACCCGTTGAAATACAGAAACTTTTGGGTGTATATATTGACAAAAATTTGGACAGGAAATTTTAAATTGACTATGTATGTAAACACTTTTAAGTTCTCGTATCGCACTGCTATCTAGAATTAAGAAATTTTTGGTTATTAAGTAGTAGAAAGCTGTTTTATAATGCTTATATTCTGCCCATATTTGATTTTTGTTGCTCAATATGGAGAAATTGCTATGAGGATGGATATAAAAAAATTCTTAAAATGCAGAAAAGAGCTGCAAGGATTATACTTGATGCACCAATACTTACACCTAGTATAAATTTATTTAAAGAGCTAAAGTAGATGAATTTCAAATCTAGAATTTCATATCATAAACTTATTCTTGTTCATAAAATTCTAAACGATAAAGCACCTGCATGATTACTTAAAGGAACTCTGTTGTCCAATTGTTAATCTACATAGTAGAAATCTAAGGTCATCTGCAAATAATAATTTAGCTGTTGTACGTCCGAACACAAATTCAATGAAGAAATCTTTTGTATATAGCTCATCTATACTTTGGAATAAACTACCAAATGAAATAAAATGTTGTGAAAACCTGGACATTTTTAAACAAAAATGTGTTGATTTCTTGACTATAAATGATTTATAACAACTTACTCAAATATTCTAATGATTTGTATGTTATGTATATATATAAGAATAAGATATAAGATAAGATATTTTTTATTTTCCAATTATGGGCCCCAAAGGGCATAAACATTACAACATCAATAATTTTTTCATAATACAATACAAACAATGAGATAAAAAAAAAAAAAAAAGTTAAACGAGAACTATTTAAGTTCTTAAAGAATATGTAGATAAAGAATCTATAGTATGTTGGTTTTTTTTTAATACTAATGCATTTTATTAAAAGTGTGGTTGATATAGATAACAAACAAGCAGCCCAAAAAGAAAAAAAAAAGAAAAATAGATATCCACATATGTATAGTACACAAAAAGTTGGATCAATTAAATATATAATAATTAGCCAAAAAGAAAGTAGAAATTAAACATGTCCATGACTCATCCTGTGTCAGCAGCAAATAGGAAAGCATTATGGTTTCCTAAAGGCAGCTGACACCAGGGGACGATACCTTATGGGCCATAGGCATGTAAAATGTGTGTAAATGTCTCTTTCCTACCTGTATCAAAAGCAAACAAGGAAGCATCATAGGTAACTTGAATGCAGTTGATACCAGGGGACGATGCCTCAAGGATATAAGATAACATTTGAATAAATAATATATCTTGACAATTATTTTTTTTTTTTAATCGGCTAGTATGTTTGTGATATTCAGATGAATATAATTTTCTATGTCCAATCAAATGTATATACACACATAGATTTCCTTTAACTAATCTTCACTAAGGAAGATGTTATATATATACATTATGTACACAGCCATGTATCACCATCATTGATGGCGATCCGATGGATACATCTGTTGTAGGGTTGTCACTGACTCAGACGTACTTATATATATATATATATATATATATATATATATATATATATATATATATATATGAATTTATTTTTCTCTTGTTCTACAGACAATTTATAGTTACTAGTACATGATATATTAGAAACTATAAGCTTTGTAATATTTGTACTGTTTGTTCTTTGTGAGGACCTCAAGGTGTATTAGCGAAAGCTAATTGAGTCACCCTCTTTAAGGGCATACGATACAGTTACAGGGAAGGTGATGACGTTGCTGACGTAAAATGTTATTTTCGCGACGTCAAACTATGACATATCGGTAAAAGATGCATTTTTCGACTGATTTTTATCATGCAAACTGATTTAATTTGAAAACGAGTGCATGGACCCCTATTTTTTTCAATTTGTTTCATTTTGCAAGGAGATTATGTGACCCAAATTTTATAAAACTGTAAATAGCGCAATTTTTTTAATTTCGATAAACATGCAGCAAAAATGACGTTTTTTCCTCTATTTATGAACATTTGATAAATATAGAATTATTTCGGAATAAAAATTGCATAATTTTTAATGATACTGATAAAATACAGAAATTACCGATTATTTAACAAAAAACAATTTGTGTTTATCTTTTTAAAACAAAAAAGTTATGTCTTTCTTTCGAAAAAGAAAATACGGACACAAATCTGAATTTTGAGCAAATATACAAAATTTCGACCTAAAAACAACTTTTCTGTTTGTAAGTTATATTCACAGTATTTCAATAAATTGAGAGTTTACGACTAAATCAGTATGACTAAACCAGGTATCAATAGCAACTTTGCGAAAATAAATTTTTCAAACCCATTTAACGTGGGAACAGTAAATATGTTCCTGGTCTATCTAAAATTTTAGTAAACGTGCACGCCATACATATATTTCAGGTTTGTCTCCCCTTGTGTTGAAATCCACTTCCTTTTTAAAAACCGTCAAAATGGTGAGCGTGTAAACTTATAATAACCCCAAAGAATCTGGACCCATCCAATGTACAAAATAACTATTTCTTATTTCTGTGACATGCAAATAAAACTTGACTCTTAATTTTATTTCAGGGTATCGATATTACCCATAGGTTTGACAGAAAAACTGGAAGAAAGGAGCCAAAAAGTCAAGATATCTATCTTCGTCTCCTTGTAAAGGTATGTATCAAAAAACGACTGAGTTAGCAGTACGTGGTATGGACATGTATTAGCCACTTCAGTTGTAAGGTATCAATTAATACCAAAGCCAAAAAAATAAATAGCCTTCAAGACGTCATTATTATTTTGACTACTTCTGGCTAATTTATTAATATACATATACATGTATGCCATGTTGACACCTCTCCACTACAGATCAATGACACAAAAATTAACATCTGTAGGTCACCTCTAGTCTATACCACATATCATAAGGGTAAATAGTATATAATAGTAATAGGTATTGTAAAAATAGTAATTGGTGCCAAATATTTGACATGAATGAGTTTTAAGTAGGTGATAATTTGACTTGTATCTGATTTTATTGGTATACCAGTATTGCGATCACCAACTACAGGAGATCCCAATGTATATTGTTTGAATAAGTATGTATGTGCAAAAAAACTTTAAAACTCGTCTCTTTTTGAGCCAAATTGAGGTGCAAGATTATAAAATATATTCTGTGTCCTTCCTAGTTATAAGAGAAACAAAACAACATGCAAGTTCTGATGTGTTTGTCCATGGATAATGGTGTTTGCTTTTGGTATAAAGTAGTATCATTGATATAACTGCAGACTATATGACACTTCAATTTTTGTTCACTTAAATGACTTTAATACATGTACGTGAAATCAGAATATGCTTATATTGTTCATTTGTATTATAGCTTTACAGATTTCTGGCAAGACGCACAAATGCCAAGTTCAACAAGATAGTTTTGAAACGTTTGTTCATGAGCAAGACAAACAGGCCTCCTTTGTCATTGGCCAGATTGGTAAGTATATATACACAAGTGATTTGATTAAGGTTCATCATAAGGAATTTAAAAATATGGCCGTGTTTACACCTCCGAAATTACTATGAGTACAGACAAACTGATACATCTAGGAAAGTTTTAAGGCATGGCAGGAACTAGATATATAAAAGTTATATGAAGTCTACGTTTCAGAAAATTAAAAACTTACCTGGATTTTGATGTTAATTTTTTTCCAGTCTGCAGAAGATAGCAAAATAAACAAACACCTGAGTTTCATTTGATACGGTCCACTCAGTTACACAGTTTAAACCTGTTAAATCACCTATTGTTTACACAGTGTTCCAGCTAGGCCGTTTTCAGAGGGCGCGGCGCGGCGCCCTGTGCTCTCCATACTTCTTGCTTAAGAATATATATGCTTAGGTATTTATTTTGAGTTATGGGAAAAGTTAAAGAGGGTCTTAGTAGCAGTGTTGGTAGGGTGCGTTGGTCATCTTTTTCTGTATTCTTTATTTTTGATACTATTTTTCACTGTTGCTTTATATCCTAAAATTGTGAATTTACTGAGCACAGCTGTTTTGTGCTGTATTGCCATCAAGCACAGCAGGGGTAGAAAGGTGAAACTGGTAAAATGTGGTAGACCATAGAAACAGTATGAAACAGATCTCCTTTCAAAACATACTGCATATAAAGTTCAACTGTGCCAAGCAATGATAAAAAAACTTGTGTGACAAGCTGCTTGACAAGTTTTTCAGCCTTAAAAGTAGAAAGATAGAGTTCTATATGGGCTAAAGATGTTCTTGTATAACCTGTGATTCAACGAATAAACACAAATGTTTGATTAACATCTTTTATTAAAATATGCCCTTTTCATATTATCATATCGCACGTTAAATGCCCTTTTTTCCGGATTGGCACCCTGCCCTTTTGAAAACCTAGCTGGAACACTGTTACAGGTGTCTATTGTCCATCTATTGTCCATTTAAATCAATACTACTCACAACATTGATTATATGAGGGGAGTTTCTCAATCATTTTCACTACTTAGTTAATTTTTGCACCTTCTGCAGGAACGAAAAAAAATGGATAGCAAAATCTAGAAAAGTTTATAATTTTCTGAAACATAAAATGCATTTAAAATTTATATATCTAGTTCCTGCCATCCCTTAAAACGGTTGCAGGTGTATAGGTTAGTCTGTACTCAGAGTAAAATTTGGGGTGTAAATACAGCCATTTTGGCCAAAAGGTTATGATGAACCTTAATTTATTCACTTTATTGGGACAGATTAACACAAAAGTGTATTAGATGTTAATTTTGGGCTTCATTATATAAAAGATGTGGTATGTATGATGATTGCCAAAGAGACCATATGACTCGGAAACAACTTTAGGTCAATGAACAGCCTTCAATAATGAGCAACGCCCATACTGCATAGTCCGCTATAAAATTATAAGGCGTTGAAATGATAAATGTTAAATGTAAATAAAAAAAAATGAAAGAAAAAGAATTGACTTCGTTCGTACCTATGATACCTTATTATTTTCATAGATGTTATAGGAAACACACATATTATTTTATTTGGCCTAACAGCCTTATTTATGAACAATTGGTTTTAATGACAATATTTTCCTTTTTCCGGTGCAATTTTGTAAAGTGTTTGTTTCTCCAAATTGTTCAGACAATGTTGTTAATATTGAGTAATTTACAACTATGTGTACATGAACTATGTAGTATAGTCTAAATTTACACATCAAAATCATAAAAGTTCCTTGTACTGTCACATATTTGACCGGTTAGACAAAACTGAAACAGTAGTCTTATGCTACTTTAAGATTAAGTAATAAGTTGTTAATGTCTTTTCTATAATGAACTATAAGATTAAATACAAATTCTGCTTACATTTTCTGGTCTTTTTGTAAATATTTTGATAACAAAATGTAGTCTTTGATGTGATCATTGTTTGATTGTTCACATTTAAGTATAGTTTATTTTGCTGTAGGTTCGTCTCATGAAGAAGAAAGGACGTGACAACAAGACCGCTGTAGTTGTAGGAACTATTACTGATGATGTCCGTATAATGGAGATACCAAAAATTAAGGTATGAAAAACTTGTGTCAGAAGCTAATTAGAGCTGTCAATGAAAGAAATCAACTGCCTGATACATCTTGTGTTCACAATCATGAATATGAGACCTGTTATTAAGGTTCACGACTGGTGTGATGTAATAAACACTATGCCCCCATTTTTTTCTGATCAATTACAAAGGGAAATAATCTTATTAAAAAACAAGTAAACTTGCCTCGTGGACAATTGCGGCTATGGCAAGATGAATTCCACAACCACAATCATGTCTCAAAAATAAAATAAGAAATACAATAAAATGGAAATGCAAACTACCTACCCTTAGCCTATATTTATCATTTTATGATGAAACCTGAAACATATTTTTTTCTGGCCAAATGAAAAAATAGCACGGGTACTCCAAAATTGATATATATAGATTTAAGACACCTTCATTTATTTATATTTTATGCTTTTACTTTTACTTACCATGCATATATATGGTCACATTACCCAAATTGCACCTATTCAACATTAACAGCTGAGAAATTCTTAAAAGTTTTCCTTGGAGACTAAACAATTTATGTTTGGATTACTTGCCATTATACATGTCTTACAAAATAGGTGAATATATTCAAATATACACTAAATGTTCACAATTTATATCAACAAATAAAGCTTTCACTGGAAAAGAAAAATGTAAGACAACGCCACCATGTGACTTTCACAAAAAGTCATCTTTTTAAAATGAACAAAAAAAAATACGTTACAAACATAAATTTAAAAAACCATTAAAAAAAAATTGGAAAAGTGAGCTTGTGCTAATGTCAAATTGTTCGAAATATTTGAAAAAATAAAACAAAACATCTGTTAAATGATGTGAATTTTTAAGCATGGATGCAATTTGGGTACTCGTCATTACAGAATCCTGGATAGTTTGGAGGTCTATTCAAACCGATTTTTCTATGACTTAATATGGATTTAAAATCAAATTGGTGTACCTATATAATATAGAAGGATGCGGCTGCATAATAAACTCAAAATGGTAATTTTTGTCTCGATGATAAAAAACTTGGGTGAAAAACTGTCAAAATAGGTGTAATTTGGGTACCTTCAAATAAGTTTTGTTCCAATAAACTCAAAATGGTAATTTTTGTCTCCATCATAAAAAACTTGGGTGAAAAACTGTCAAAATAGGTGGAATTTGGGTACCGTCACATAAGTTTCGTTCCCTAACAAGTTTTAAACAATGAATTTTTATACGACCGCAAAATTTGAAAATTTTTTCGTCGTATATTGCTATCACGTTGGCGTCGGCGTCGTTGTCGTCGTCGTCCGAATACTTTTAGTTTTCGCACTCTAACTTTAGTAAAAGTGAATAGAAATCTATGAAATTTTAACATAAGGTTTATTACCACAAAAAGAAGGTTGGGATTGATTTTGGGAGTTTTGGTCCCAACAGTTTAGGAATTAGGGGCCAAAAAGGGCCCAAATAAGCATTTTCTTGGTTTTCGCACTATAACTTTAGTTTAAGTAAATAGAAATCTATGAAATTTTGACACAAGGTTTATGACCACAAAAGAAAGGTTGCGATTGATTTTGGGAGTTTTGGTTCCAACAGTTTAAGAATTAGGGGCCAAAAAAGGGCCAAAATAAGCATTATTCTTGGTTTTCGCACAATAACTTTAGTATAAGTAAATAGAAATCAATGAAATTTAAACACAAGGTCTATGACCACAAAAGGAAGATTGGGATTGATTTTGGGAGTTGAGGTCCAAACAGTTTAGGAATAAGGGGCCAAAAAGGGGCCCAAATAAGCACTTTTCTTGGTTTTCGCACCATAACATTAGTATAAGTAAATAGAAATCTATGAAATTTAAACACAAGGTTTATGACCATAAAAGGAAGGTTGGGTTTGATTTTGGGAGTTTTGGTCCTAACAGTTTAGGAATAAGGGGCCCAAAGGGTCCAAAATTGAACTTTGTGTGATTTCATCAAAAATTGAATAATTGGGGTTCTTTGATATGCCGAATCTAACTATATATGTAGATTCTTAAGTTTTGGTCCCGTTTTCAAATTGGTCTACATTAAGGTCCAAAGGGTCCAAAATTAAACTTAGTTTGATTTTAACAAAAATTGAATCCTTGGGGTTCTTTGATATGCTGAATTTAAAAATGTACTTAGATTTTTAATTATTGGCCTAGTTTTCAAGTTAGTCCGAATGGGGGTCCAAAATTAAACTTTGTTTGTTTTCATCAAAAATTGAATAATTGGGGTTCTTTGATATTCCAAATCTAACTGTGTATGTAGATTCTTAATTTTTGGTCCAGTTTTCAAATTGGTCTACATTAAGGTCCAAAGGGTCCAAAATTAAACTAAGTTTGATTTTAACAAAAATTAAATTCTTGGGCTTTTTTGATATGCTTTATCTAAATATGTACTTTGATTTTTGATTATGGGCCCAGTTTTCAAGTTGGTCCAAATCAGGATTCCATATCAAGTATTGTGCAATAGCAAGAAATTTTCAATTGCACAGTATTGCACAATAGCTAGAAATATCTAATTGCACAATATTATGCAATAGCAAGAAATTTTCAATTGGAGTTATCTTTCTTTGTATAGAATAGTAGTTGATAATATATGTTGGAAATTTGCCAGACATGACTATGATGTCATTTTCTATTTTTATTTGCCAATAACTTTATGTAAATAACTTCATTGGAAATTTGCCAATATAAAATGTTGCTGATGAAGCTTTTTTTTCCTTATCTTATCTACAATGTTTTTAGATAATGTATGTTGGACATTTGCCAGACATGACTATGATGTCATTTTCTATTTTTATTTGCCAATAACTTTATGTAAATAACTTCATTGGAAATTTTCCAATATAAAATGTTGCTGATGAAGTTTTTTTTATTGTTTTATACAATAAACAATGTATAATTACTTTTACTACCAACCAATCTTTACCATTCAGTGATAACAAGCACTTTATTTTACATTTTAATATTTTATGATGTATTTAAAAGAGTGGTTATTGTTGCAAACTCCATTAGAAATTTGAATTGATATCAGTTTTGGAAAAAGGGAAGCGGGGATGTGAAAAAAAAGGGGGGGGGTTTAAATTTTTCTCATTTCAGATTTCATAAATAAAAAGAAAATTTCTTCAAACATTTTTTTGAGAGGATTAATATTCAACAGCATAGTGAATTGCTCAAAGGCAAAAAAAACCTTTTAAGTTCATTCGACCACATTCATTCTGTGTCAGAAACCTATGCTGTGTCAACTATTTAATTTTAGATTTAAAAAGTTTGAAGAAGAAATCTTTAATTGATTTGTAAAATCTTGACATTTGTTTTGTGTAAAAAAAACCCATGTAATGTCAAAAATTTGATCACAATCCAAATTTAGAGCTGTATCACGCTTGAATGTTTTGTCCATACTTGCCCCAACTGTTCAGGGTTCGACCTCTGCGGTCGTATAAAGCTGCGCCCTGCGGAGCACCTGGTTATAATTTAAACTGGAAATTTGTAAAACTGTTTTGTGCAATTTATAGTCTCGAATATAGAATATTGAAATTTTATTTTGGATTTCAGGTATGTGCTCTTAGAGTAACAGAGAGAGCAAGAGCAAGAATTCTGAAGGCTGGTGGAGAAATTATGACATTTGATCAGCTGGCCCTCAAATCACCAAGAGGGAAGAATACCGTTATTGTTCAAGGTAAGTTCTATATCAATGGCAATTTTATACACTTTTAAACAAAGAAAATTCTTGACTGTATAAAGATATAAGATGATGTGGTATGAGTGCCAATGAGACAACTCTCCATCCAAGTCACAATTTGTGAAAGAAAAATCATTATAGGTTATAGTCTTCCAATAGGAGCCTTGGCTCGCACCGAAAAAGCAAGCTACAAAGGGCCCCAAAAATGACTAGTTTAAACCCGTTCAAATGGGAAAACCAACAATACTGTATACATTTAAATGAATTGAAAACTTTATTTTGATAAAGAAATAGTTTTTGATTATTTTTATACGAGCTTTCCCATTCATTAAAGATGGAGAATGATTAAATAATGAGGTATATTTTTTTATAATTTTAGGAAGAAGGAAAGCCAGGGAATCTTACCGTTACTTTGGTGCTGCTACTGGTGTACCACACAGTCATACAGCGTAAGCTTTATAATTTTACCTTGTGCTTGGATATCATTTACAATCCAAATACCCCGACACAAACTCATTTTATAAGTAAAAAACTCAATGGTTTTATGATCACTGAAATTTGTTACATGCCTTGATTTGCATTCTTTGGCACTGCTAAATATTTCTTGCCCATCCTGTAATCATACTTTATTCAAAAAATATAATGATGATTACATGTTTTTAAAATACCTTTAGATGGTGAACACGTTTAAAATTCTTTTTCTGAATTCATACTTGTTATGTTATGATGGTAAATATTTTTTCTACTTTTCAGTCCATTGGTACGCTCCAAGGGAAGGAAATTTGAGAGAGCTAGAGGACGTAGGAAGAGCAGAGGATACAAGGCCTAAGTGGAAATTAATGTGTATAGACATTAAAAGAGATGATGAAGAATTGTTTATTATTATCTATTGCCTGTTATGTTTGTGTAAGAGAATGCAGAAGGAAAATTCATCAGTCTAAATTTTGTACTTTCTATTATTGATACATGATAGAACTGTGGTTGGAAGGATTTTCCATTTCTTTAATATCATCATTTGCTGTGTTATTAAGAGCAACCCGTGCAGCTACTATAAGATGTTGGTTTATATTTGCACTCTATCTGTCTGTCCATTCTTGTCCATTCATCAGTCAGGCAACTCAGTTTTCCACTTTTTTTCTTCATCCTTATAGAATATATTTGATCTTTTTTTCTTCATCCTTGAATATATTTGATTTGATATTTGGATTATTGTTTATCATGACAAGTTACAGATCAAGTTTCAATTTTGTTCTGGTCGTATTATTTTGTTCAGAGTTATGGTCCTTGGAATATGAAAATTCATTCAAATAATCAGTTTATCACACTTTTTTTTTTGTCGTCATGTTTGGAAAAAAATAATTTGATAATTGGTATATCATGACAAGTAACAGTACAAAGTTCGAATTTTGTGTAGTCATGGTCCTCAGACTTCGAAAAAATTCTCTTAAATAATCAGTTTTTTCACACTTTCTCGTCATGCTTGAAGATATAGATTTGATATATAGTTTACACTTTGACAAGTTATAGACCAAATTGGCATTTAGCTGTCCTTGACCGCATTTTAATGGTTCATTGGTCAATGTAAAGTTTTCTTTGTTTAGTCCATTTCTCATATACTGAAGAATTTAAAAACAATAATCGTATGATCGTTCATTATTGTCTGGCATTGATTATCTGACCCGACTTAATTGATTGGTCAATGTTTTCGTTGTCATAAGGATATTATAAATTGTGTGGCAACTATATTTGGTGCATGGAATGATTATATATATATAATTTTATTTATAGTGCAACCTGATATAACATTTATTTTACATTCATTGATACACAGTCAATCAGCCAGCCTTCAAAGGCTTACGAAGCACTGTCAATATCTATAATTTGCGCGAATATAGAAAATATGAAATTAATACTTCATGAACATTTTAAAACAAGATTATTTAAATATCACAATGAGAAAGTAACTGAGTTCTGATTTTTGAAATATTGAATATATAGTTTGACACTAGTTTGCAGTCTGTAGTTAGCAATTTAATTAGTATTTCGTCATCAGAAAGAACGGAAAGGTCTTGTGTTGTTACGTTGCTGAAAGTCAGCGAAGGCATTTTTCTTTCACGCGAATATAAAGGACATTTAATTAAAAAATGTTTTTCGTCCTCAACGGATACATTGTCATTACAAACTTTACAAAAACGTCTATTTGATGGGATACCACGATAACGCCCAAGTTCTAATTCCAACGGAAAAGTCTCACAACGCATCCTGCTAAAGTCGATCTCTGTTTTTGTGTCATATTAGTGATAATGTACTGCTGTGTTTCAAAGTTTGTTTCAAGACATCTAAAAGTTCGTAATTTTGGCATGTTCACAATATCCAGTTTCCATTTATCGTGATGTTTTTGACGGAGCAAAAGTTCTGAGTAGTTGGCAATAAATTTTACACTTAGTCCATTTGTGTAGTTATTGCTAAATAGTTCCAAAAGTTCACTGATGTTAGCTCGATGTACCATGTTTTCTTATATTTTTCTGATAAAGTTGACTCCCATTGGAAAATACGATTTGGAATTCGACCTATGTGCATACTTGTTATTGTATGCCAAAGTCTTATCATGTTACACTGGCGACGGATATATGCAGGGGTCCAACCCATATAACCACAAATAGCCGGAATCGGACTACATTTCCCAACTCCCATAAATGTCCTGATTGCTCTGTATTGGAGTCTTTCAATATTATCGTAAGGCTTGTAACCCCAGACACCTGACATAGTCCATGATTGGAACAACTGTACTTGTAAATAATTTTGTGTATGTTTCGTAATCAAAACCATCCACCAGAAAATATTTTGATGATAAGGCACCAAGTGCTCTACTACTAGCTGTGATGAGTTCGTTCACGCACTCGTATTCAAGAGTTTCAGATATTGTAAGTCCTAGGTATCGATATCTTGGTGTGTATTCTCTCTGATTCAAACAAAAAATTCTCTGAAACTGACATTACAAAGCTGCTTGATTTCTTGACAACATATTTTTTATGTTCGGATGACGTGTTTTTCAACAGACTCGGGATTCCAATGGGAACTAAGTGCGCCCTCTCTTCTTTCCGACTTGTTTCTTTATTATTATGATGCTGACTTCAAACAGGAATTTCTCAGGATGAAAGATAAGAAGTTAGCAATATTCTTTAACTTTACGTTCCGCTATATAGATGATGTTCGCTAACTAAATAATACAAAATTTAGTGACTACGTTGAACGAATCTATCCCATCGAACTAGAGATAAAAGATACTACAGATACAGTTAAGTCTGCCTCATATCTTGACTTACATCTAGAATTTGACAATGAGGGTCGGTTGAAAACAAAACTTTATGACTAAAGATGATTTCCCAATTGTGAACTTTCCATTTCTTTCCCCCCCGTATTGTATTTTCTATCATGATTTCTTTGATAGAAGATTGCTGCTCACAAGGAAGCTATTATACCAAGAGTTCCAAATGGTGAAGTTGAAATCATCCCTTCATACATTTTACGGACGCCATCACGAGTTGGTTGACCATTATGGAATAACCGTTTCATAGATGATATCGGAGATGTTCCTAATATGTCGTAACTACAATACCCTTCCCTTTTCACGAATGTGATATACTGAATAAGACTAGTTACCGGATTTGTAATAAAAAAAGCAACACGACGGGTGCCACATGCGGAGCAGGATCTGCTTACCCTTCCGGAGCACCTGAGATCACCCCCAGTTTTTGATGGGGTACGTGTTGCGTACTCTTTAGTTTTCTATGTTGTGTCTTCTGTAATATTATTTGTCTGTTTGTCTTTTTATTTTTAGCCATGGCGTTATCAGTTTATGTTTGACTGTCCCTTTGTTATCTTTAGTCCCTCTTTTGTAGTAACATCGAGACAGGTGACAACTTCAAGCATGTTCTTTTCCTTATCAACACATGTAATATAAACATTTTCATAGCGAAAGCATGTAACCAAGAATTCTCTGAAGAATATCATCTTAAATACTATTATTTGTTGTAATGGTTTCGTCCCCGATGGTATCATCAGCCCAGTAGTCAGCACTTCGTTGTTGACATGCATATCAATTATGTGGTCATTTTTATAAATTTCCTGTTAACATTACAAAACTTTTAATTTTTCGAAAAACTAAGGATTTTCTTATCCCAGGCATAGATTACCTTAGCTGTATTTGGCACAATTTTTGTGAATTTTGGATCCTCAATGCTCTTCAACTTTGTACTTGTTTGGCTTATATAACAATTTTGATATGAGCGTCACTGATGAGTCTTAGAGACGTAACGCGCGTCTTCCGTACTAAATTATAATCCTGGTACCTTTGATAACTATTTACACCACTGGATCGATGCCACTGCTGGTGGACGTTTCGTCCCCGAGGGTAATCCTGGTACTTTTGATAACTATTTGCACGACTGGATCGATGCCACTGCTGTTGGGCGTTCCGTCCCCGAGGGTAAGCCTGGTACCTTTGATAACTACTGGGAAGAGGGCTTTGCACCACCTTCTGAACACCTGTCTAAGTGTATTGAAAGTATCTTAGAAATTTTCGTAGAAAAAAGTATGAATGTCCTACAAAGTGGTAACAAATCAAAATAATGAATATTTTTGTTTAATCACAAATGAAAATGAAATTACTATTCGCTTTTAGCTGCCAGTATGGTCCAATTTTGTCAAAATAAGCTAAGAAACATTGATTATGAATTATTAACCTGCAAGTGAATAATTCGACCTCATTGAATCTGCATACCTGTGAACTTCAATTTAACCCCTAAGTTAGAGGTGGATAACGTATGAATTGTGCGTGTTCAGTTATTCAAAGAAAAACAATGTCAACATTGAAAGTGAAACAAAGGTAAATTATTTGATTGACTGATTCGATCCATAAAAAAACATTCTTATACAGGTGAAAACGATGATTAATTTATATTTTGTTATCAATAAAATGAAATGAAAAAGACTTAGAAAATCAAATTGTACGAGTTCCTATCTATATTTATGTTTATATCGCTTATATATATGACCATCGGTGTTAGCTAGTTAATTAGATGGCTTCTAGACTAAAATAATCACGAAACGAAGCTACATTTCATCACGCCCATGCTCTGTGAATTGTTTATTTTAGTACTTTATGCCCCGCCGTAGTGGAGGGGGCATTATGTTTTACCCTTGTCCGTTTGTAACTACGTCCGTACGTCCCATAGTTGGTTTCCGTTCTCTAACGTCACGTCAACCGTTCTAGAGTTGGGTTCCTTTTACATATGGAAAAATGCTGAATATTCTGTTACCGTTCTCTAACTTTAGTTGGTCTCAACTAAATGATTCGAAACTTATACACAATGTACATGATGCTTATTAATACAAAATGCAGATCAAGTTTCAATTTTGGTGGTGTCACTTTAACCGTTCTAGAGTTATACCCATTTTTTACAACCACTAGGTCGATGCCACTGCTGGTGGAGTTTTAATTCCCCGAGGGTATCACCAGCCCAGTAGTCAGCACTACTTCTGTGCTGACATGAATTATTTATGATATGGTCATATTTTCTAAAAAATTAACTGTTTACAAAACTTTTGAATTTTTGTAATACTTAGGCTTTTCTACCTCAGGAATAGATTACCTTAGCTGTATTTGGCAAAAATTTGAGGAATTTTATTCCTCAATGCTCTTCAACTTCTTACTTTATTGGCCTTTTTAACTTATTTTTATTCGAGCGTCACTGATGAGTCTTTTGTAGATAAACGCGCGTCTGGCGTAAATAAAACATGTAATCCTGGTATCTATGATGAGTCTAAATTCATGTATTTAGTTTTGATGTTATATTTGTTATTTTCATCGGATTTTGTCTAATGCTTATTTCGTTTCTGTGTGTGTTACATTCTAATGTTATGTCGTTGCTCTGTTTTAGTTTGTAATCCGTTTTTTTTTCTATCGATTTATAAGTTTCGAACAGCGGTATACTACTGTTGCTTTTACTATTCACAAATGGAAAAAAAATACTATTTGTTTTGTTTCCGATTTGAATTTAAGGTTGCCCAAACCATGATTTATGAAATTAATACACAATGCTTATCACCACAAAACTCGGATCAAGTACAAATTTTGGCTAACATCACTTTTACCGTTATTCAATTATGCCCCTTTATAACATTATATGATATGCAAACGTGGGCAACATCTGTGTTCCATGGACACAGACACATTCCCCATTTATTTTTATAATTTTGTAAAATATTTTACATTGTTATAAACCAAATATGGTATAAAATTGAAAATGGAAATGGGGAATGTGTCAAAGAGACAACAACCCGACCATAGAACAGACAACAGCTAATGTTTGGTCTTGTCCTGGAATTTGAAATAACAAGACGTAAGCCAGTTTTTCAGGCCAAATCTTCAGCAGATGTTTATTGTTTTTTTTTTTCAGTCTGTACATTATGGTGCTGCTTTGCATTCACTGTGCCAACCAAAAAGCATACTACGTTTCAAGATCGTCTTGATTGGGGCAATTGTCAGAGGAGGGAGTGTCGGATCCTGGACAGCAGTACATTTCAAACCAGGTGCACACCCGCAATGGCCATTCATCGTAGCTATACCGCTGCAATGTTCACCTAGGGTTCTATATTTTTCACACCATCCACCTGAAATAGAAATATTAAAAAAGTATAACAGCTAATTTTCTTATGCTTGTAAAGGAAAACTTGGATAGGCTTGCTTGCTCTGTTTGTATAAACATTAATTCAAGCTTTGTCATGTTTGTAATTAACATTGACATCTTCAAACAATAAATATATAGGCATATTTTAATCTGTATATATTGTATTTAAATTTGATTGGACATTGTACCAATTACAATTGTACAATATACAAACTAAGCAAGCAAGCTAACCAAAGTCTTGCTTTACATGCATTAGGAAACTAGCTGTATTTATATTCTTGAAATTGGTCGATTGATGAACACAATTCAAAGGATAAGCATTATGTGCGCACAGAAATTGTTTCATGTAAGTGTACAACTGTCGCAAAAAAGGTTGAAAAAGGTATCAAACATTTGAATAGAATAGCGCATATAAAGAATTTATTACCTAGCGTTATGTTATAATTGAGATGCGGTGTCAAACCTCGCTTCCGTGGCACCAGAGATCCACCTCGTCGGTTTTTGATGGGGTTCATGTTGTTCAGTCTTTATGGTTTATGTAGGGCATTTTGTAATCGGTTGTATGTATTCGTCTGTTTTTCGCATTTCATGATGTTTATCGTTTATTTCTTTCATTAAACATTTTGTAACCTTTGCCTCCTTTTAAAAAAACCCAATTGCATGTTATAGTTTTTTTAAAGTCATTTATATTCATATACTAGTAATGTTCATGTGCTAGGCAAAACATACCGCTACATGGAGCATTATATGTTGTTAAACTACTGGTTTATTTTCATACTTGACATGTAGAGATATTTGAATGAATATTCATATAAGATATTTTGGATGCATACATACCTTGAACCATACCAGCAAAAGGAAGAATGGCGGCCTGTCTTTTTTTACTTGCTACCATAGGTCCTTCATGATAGTAACAACACTCGTCTGAGGCACACTCTGATGCATGCTTACACTGGACCTAAAAAATCCAGCAAAATCAATTTTATAGTTTCACTTAAACAACATATTTTAATAATTCAACAGAATTATGAAGAACATTTCAAAATTCAATTGAAAATCTTATAGCAAATCTTCCGATTACAGATCAATTTACTTTTGAAGTAAGAAAATGTCCAATCACCAGAAAAACAACCATGTTTTAAGGTCTATAATTGATTTACTCTCGGTGTATCTTTCCTAACCTGGCATCACAATACAAAAATTAGTGTATTGGAAACTACCAGTCAAATATAATAATAGTTTTGAATCTTTTAAAAGGACAAAATGGTATAGTAGATTGAAATAAAAAGGGGTCATTATACAATCTTATGTACAATAAATTCTTTTTTTACTTTGATTAAGTTTAACGTCTGAGTTCAGATCTAAGATGCTGATTGCCTGATTGTTGGTTGCATAAAGTCCATTGGCAAATATTTCATGCATGTCCAAGACGAGCAAGTAACCCGTATTTTATTTAGAAAATTTTATTTTAATTTGTGGAAGAAGTGAACTTTGTTATCATAGATTTCCAATATTGTAAAGCCACCCACCCGCCACTCAATTACCGAGGCAAGTGGTTTCCTATGTTATACCATTCTTCATCCAAAAAGGTAACGGGTGTCGTTATGGCTGGAGATAATGAGTTAATTGTATAACTGTACAAAGTTGAGTTAATTCGGATGAAAAATTTAACCAGAGTTGTCCTTGCTCGAATTTTGACGTCTTTTTTTATCTGTCCTTTGCCGGTAATACAATACGTCCAACAAATTAACAGTTGAAAGTTTTCTATCTTACTGAAGTTAAAAAGAATACATTTTTTTCGCGTTACTTAATTTCTCAATCTTTTACTGTCCTTATCTAGTAACCTTTGTCCTATTGTATTACATATTGTCTGACCGGTTTAAAAACAGTTTCAAAGTGACCGATCAAATTTGTAAAAATGTATATGTAGTTAGTTACAGAACAATCGAAAAAGAAGTCGAAAAATTGGGACTAAAAGCGCAATCAAGTTTACACTAATGTATGTGCACTGTCAACTGTAGCTCGCGTCACATGTGGGGATATTCCTATTGTAAAGTTCCTCAATGTATATTTTAATTGTATATCTGAACCAGTTGTTATCTACCGATAGAAAAAGCTGTTTATTGTTCCAATTCTGATGGAATTTACTATTCATAAATCTCACGAATGATAATGTCTTTTAAAAGTAACACGAAGTATATCTGTAAGATCATTATTATAACGTGTATAACGAAACAGTTGTTACTAAACACTCCCACTTTGTTTGCATTCAGAGATAAGACAGCGTTGTCCAAATTCCATTACAGCCATGTTGTACCATATCGTACTTACTTCGACGAACCTATTAAAGGTCCCTAAATGACAAAAAACGAAAGAAAGAAAAAAAAAAACCCAATGCAAACAACAAAAAACTAACTGCCTGATTCATGTACCAAACAATAAAGGGCTAGAGGCTGTTGACAGGCACATAAAAAATTGATGTGGCGGGGTTAAACATTTTTGCGATCGCTCAACCCTCACATAAACAGGACCCACAAGGGACAATGGTGAAACAGCACAATATAAGAAAAAATAAGTTTCCATTGGCTTGTAGAAAGCGAATTACATCTAATGAATTGAGTAGACTAAAATATCGATCAGTACACATCAAATGGACACAGCTCAAAGATGTCTTAATCAAACGTCAAAATACAAGTAAACTGTTTCGACCGTATGTAGGATCACGAGGGCTCATAATTGTTCACACGTAGCAATCTATTTTTAGTATTTTTAAATTTTCAAAAGCAAAATCAATGTTAGAACCAATGAATCAATATATAACTTTTACTGCGTATATTGTCCAATTGATGACCATTACAAATAATACTATTCAAAAGATTAATGTATTTACAGATGACTAATCAAAGTAATACACAAAAACTGGCATGGGAATATGTCAGATGGGAAGAATATTAAAATCCTGTATTTTTTGTAGACCCTGTTTCTAATTTACCTATTAGCGTCGATTACAATAAAAAGATCGAATGTTATAGTACCAATGAAGCAATATTTAAATTTTACGACGTATATTGTGTAGTAATAATTTTATTCAAAAGGTCAATTTATTTACAGATGACTAATCAAAGAAATACACGAAAACTTGTGGAATTAGTGAACTCCAAAAGAAGCGAGCCCAGATGCACCGAGAGAGCAAGTGCCTCATTCTATGCATGCAAATCCGTAATCAAAATGTCAAAATGGGGATTAAATAATTTTTTTCCGCAAATTAGACGTCTTTTCTTGTATCTGAAGATCTAAGAACGCGAGATCATCATGGGCATGATCATGTGGAAATGGGAAATGTGTCAAAGAGACAACAACCGGACCAAAGAGCAAATAACAGCCAACAATAGATCGTCTAGTTTGGACATGCACGATCGTGACGTATTAATTGATATATCTAAACACTTTTCGGAAAAAAAACATCCGTACATAGAAAAATATTTTCATACCTTTAATGAAGAAGCGATTGCAATAGAAATCCCGAAAAGTACAAATATTTCCTTCCACATTATGATTTTCAAAGTGTAACACCGACAGTACTAACTGAACCAGAAGTTTGAAGTGACAATCTAACTATATTTCAATGTTAAAGATAAGTTACAGATTCTCTGATAAGATTTTCTATCTTTACTAAGTAGACCAGTTCAAGTTAGACACATTTGAGAACGAATTCCTTATAACAATCAAAATTATGTTTTTTCTTCTAAAACTGAACATTTACGTGTGGGATACTATGACAAAGTAAAGATGATATAATATAAATAGTTTTCTTCATATACTTGATTGATAAGGTTTTTTTTCAGTTAAAAGTAAAACACAAAAATACTGGACTCCAAGGAAGCTTAAGAGTCCCAAATCAAATGGCAAAATCAAAAGGTCAAACACATCAAACCTTGTAAAATACATCTCTATTGTTAATTCACCATATATATCAGAACTTGCACTGACATATCGCCACGTTATATACGTAGTTACCAAAGTCTGAAAACAAGATGTGTGCTACTTCTCGAAAATGAAATGAATGGGAATATGTCAGATGTGAAAACAAATAAAATCCTGTAATTTTTTGTAGACCCTGGTTCTAATTTACCCATTAGCGTCGATTCCAATAAAGAGATCTACATGTAAAACATCTTTTTGTCATTCTATTATCCATAGTTTCAAGTTCAACGTTGATATATACGTGTACGTATACAACAGGCAATGTCTAAATTAAGCCCATTATTAAAACCTTGTCAAGCACTAAATAAAAGTTAAAAGGACTAAAATTATAAGAGTAATTTTGAAAAATGCATTATGATTTTATTCAAAATTCATCAAACTTCCTGTTGAGTTTCACGTAATTTGAAGAAAATGATACTACTGATGTACATGACCACAAACAAAATATCATGCAAAGAAACTTATGAACTTATGTTAATACTTCTACGTCAGTTGATCTTTGATGGAGAGTTGTCTCATTAGCCATAACACATCCTCTTATTTTTATATCACGGTTCATCAAAATAGAAATGAGCTAATTTTTCTTATGATAGAACACAGTTTCAAATTGCAGTCGTTGTTGCACTCGCTCTTCAAAGGCCAGCACATTTGATAGACCAGTTCAGACCAAACTGATCCAACTCCATCTCACAGTCTTTAATGCCGAATGGAAGAAGTCAATTTTCTATACACATGTCAGCCCTTGGAATGATACAAATATGATAGGTATTCCAAGATAACAATTAAGGTCAAGGTAGTTTGTGCTTCAAATGTAGGATTATCTTAATCGTAACTGCCTCAAGAAATTCTTAGATTTGGCGATGTTATGATACCTCTTCAATGCTACTATTATAGGTTGGTTTTTATCGACCTTGACTGGTTGTTAAACCCTCGAACGGTGAGCTCGATGTACTTGGGCTTTTGGTGATTGAAATTGAAATAAATGTATTCAAGTTGTTCGGAAAGAAGGCGTTTTCATCACTATTTTGGTTTGAAGTAGTCTTCTTCAAAACGGCTCTTGTCAGGACCAGGTAGATCAGCTGGACAGCCCGCCAAATCACGATGATGAAGTACTGGTCGATGAGTTTAAAACGTAGTAATAGTGATGACGCCCAGGACACTGTTGCCAGACGATGAAATGACTGTCTTGCACGTCTAACACATATATATGATACAGGACTTTAGGACGTTAAACGTCATAACACCCGCCTGTGCACAATGAGTTTTGGAGTGTGTGCTGACGTGGATGATTATGAAGACTTCACATCGTTGAATTGGTTTCTGTCATCAAAAGTAGTATGGTATGGCGTTGAGCCATCTATTAGCGGTCCAACATGGTAGTTTGCGGATTAAGTGGAGGTGACAAATAATGTCCGTCCAGCTGTCATGGATAAAACGTGACTGCATGATCTAATAAAAAAAGTTCTGTACTGATGTTATCACTCAAAATGGAAACATATTTTGAAGAAAAAAAATTTACAGGTATAAACAAATCACCATAAAATGCTATGGTCGGTTGTGCTTCTAGATAGGATTCTCTTCATCTGGACTGTCTCAGGAGATTGTTGGATATGACGATGGTCTGGTTCAACATCATGAAGGCTTTGAAACTCCAAAAGATAAATCTTAACTTATCACGCTTATGTGAATTTTAATATGTTAGGAACAACGAAAATATAAGTAAAAAATTTATTATCATTGGTGTATTGCTTGTGAAAACCCGTGTTTTTCGAACGTGATAACAAAGTTTTGACACAGATAAATGTGTGAAGGTTAGGATTTTCTTTACCAAACGTGGTTGTACCAGTGGTAGTGGAGACCTGAGGTTTATACTAAACATTGACATTTTCCGAACAATCACGACAGCTAAGCAATAGTTCCTAACATCCAAACATTGCCGAATTGTCGAGTTCCTTGCTCGTGTCAATTTTCAAATGTAATTTTTAAATTTAAAAATTTTCTAGTTGCATGCTGTTAAGTTCAGTTATTATCTCAAAATATTATCTGCTTATTTTAATAATACTTGAAATTCCTCAGTTTTAGTCATTATTTCATTCCGTGAAATGATTTCATGCATTTTCAACAAAGTAAAATCCCTGAACACAATAGTCAGTATATTGAATGCCTTAATATCAGAGGCAGTTAAGAAAATGTCAAAACTTTCCGACATTCTACAAAATGGAAGATGCAATTATTGTCGAAAAAATTTATTATAACAATAATGGTAACATCATAAAGGACAGTGAGATCAGAATATCGCATTCACTATTCATCTGTTCTTACCTTATCGCTTCTCATTTTCAGCAGTAACAATGCCTCTACCACATCGTAAAACGTTTACATATCTCAATGTATACATGTAAAACACTACGGACTGCGTTAATATGAGTATCTTCAAAATCTAAAGTCATAATAGTCATATAATTCTTAACCAGGTTCAATCCACCATTTTCTACATAAGAAAGTGTCTGTACCAAGTCAGGAATATGACAGTTGTTATCCATTCGTTTATGGTGTTTGTGCTTTAGATTTTGCCATTTGATTAGGGACTTTCCGTTTTGAATTTTCCTCAGAGTTCAGTATTTTTGTGATTTTACTTTTTATACCAATTGCATCTATTCCCGATTGCGACATTTTGACTGAGTTTCTTATTGCATGCATAACACGATAAGCATATCCCGTCGAATCGACCAGTCCCGCTCCTTTTGGAGCTTTACTTCTTTATCAATTTAGGAGATTTGTGTACTGGTAAACTACTGTTGCCTTAATTCGGTATCAAATCACCACAATGCATGAAAATTCATCATTGTAATACATTCTAAATACTTATTTCGATGGAATAAGATTCCGAACGCATAACACACAGCTTGTCAAATGAACAGACATATTGTTAAGTTAATGTTTGGCGGCAACTATTTCGTATTGCAGGTAATGAACGATAACATTTGAAACTTCCATAGAAATCAATACCAGCTGCCAGTATGAGTATTTTATACTTTAACACGCAATAATCGAAAATTTACCAACTGGCATAGGAAGTATACAAAGTTTTCATGGGATTTATCTAACCCGAGAAAAAGTGTTAATATTACAAATTATGTTCACTGATTTCTGTTCTTTCATTCTTTGTGAACATGTGGTGTAAGGTTTGAAAAGCTTGGGTTTCATTTCAAATAATTGTTGTTCATGCGCTTCTTTTAATGTCTTCTAACGTCAATATATATACATATACATTTTTATTACAAATATTAAATAGCTAAAGATTGATAACATTTAAATTAACTAATATTTGTGTGGCTTATAAAGAGAAGTTTTCTGCGTCTATCTAAAATAGTAATTTTAGTATCAGACCATATATACGGAAACAACACATGTGTGTAGGTAGGTATGTGATTGCAAAAGTTCATGAATGTTTATCAGAAATTGGAATTTTGAGGTGCACTTACATCCGTATATATTTTCACGTCAATGCATTATATCTACTATATAAAGGAAACATTTCCATTTACTAGTAGTTGAATCCCATTCGAGTTGTTGAAGTATTCAATAATGTTGAAGGAAGCATTTTTACTGTTCGTTGTTTCATTTGGAATCGTTTCATCAGCAAAGGTATTGTTTTCTCATTGTCTTTTAAAACTTTATCTCAAAAAAACATATCTACTTTCATCTGTGGAACAGTGAACATGATTCAATGTAACAATTAACCAAACATTTGTGTAATTCTTTAAGTAAATTCGATGCAACTTTATCTCAAAAGAAAACATCGACTATCATCAGAGGCCTTTAAAAATGCTGCAATATAATCATTAACCAAACATTTGGGTCCAACTGTTTTAAGTGAATTCAATGCAATGAGTGCAACAATTGTTGACGTGTAACTATTTCTTTTTATGTAGGAAAAACAATTCAGTGGGAAAGGAGTTTATTCGTTAAACAGAATAAAAAATAAAGACACAAATAAAATCTTAGCACGAAAAAGTCGATAAACACAAAAAGTTAAACAAAAGAGTTATTGGGGAATACAACAAAATTAATCCAGAAAAAACAGTGACGTCTAAATAATTAAAATCCGATACTCTTTCGAAAACAAGTAGATGTGAAATGATTGCCAATGAGACCATTTCACAAGACGCCAAATAGTCTTATATAGGCTCCGATACTCTTAAAACAAGAAGATGTGGGGTTCGTGTTGTTTATTCTTTAGTTTTCGATGTTGTGTCATGTGTGCTGTTGTTTGTTTGTCTTTCATTTTTAGCCATGGCGTTGTCAGTTTGTTTTAGATTTATGAGTTTGACTGTCCCTTTTGGATCTTTCGTCCCTCAGTTTTAGTTTGTTAACCCGATTTTGTTTTTTGGTCCATATATTTATGAGTTTTGAAAAGCGGTATACTACCGTTGCCTTTATTTATACGATAACAAGTAGATGTGGAATGCCAATTATACGAAATCCACCATATATCAAGTTGTCTTATTACGACTCCTCTGATACTTTAATACGAAAACAAGTAGATGTGGAATTATTGAAAATTAAACCATATCTACCATATATCAGGCTGTCTTATTACGTCTCTGATAATTTAATACGAAAACAAGTATCTCAACTTGTACGATTCGCTCGTGTATGTAACACTGTTTTAGATTTTAACGAGAGAAATTTATGTATTACTGAAAAATTATTACACCAGGGTTTTCGATATCACAAACTAGTCAAAACATTTACTAAATTTTATCATCGGTATAAAGACATCATTCGTAAATATAGCTCAACATGCAAACTTCTAATACGTTCAGGTATTTCACATCCAATTTTTTATGGTAATATTCTTTATAAAGCACAAAGGTGTCAGTATTCACCTCAGAAACTTACAAAACCTTTGAATAGACTTATTAAGAAGGGATATAATTACGATACTGTTGTCAAGTCATTAAAGATTGCATATTTTGGCGTTAATATTGAGTCACTGATAAGGTCTTTGCATCGGAACTAAACACATTTATTCTAAAAACAGTTGTTGGCATGACACGGGTTATGTTCTTTTCATATATGTTATGATGGTATGATACTAAACCCCTAACAGGAAGGATTGTGCCTGATGTTCATATGATGAAATCATAATCTTTCAGTCAGTTTAATTGAAGTCTGGAGCTGGCATGTCAGTTAACTGCTAGTAGTCTGTTGTTATTTATGTATTATTGTCATTTTGTTTATTTTCTTTGGTTACATCTTCTGACATCAGACTCGGATTTCTCTTGAACTGAATTTTAATGTGCGTTTTGTTATGCGTTTACTTTACTACATTGGTTAGAGGTATAGGGGGAGGGTTGAGATCTCACAAACATGTTTAACCCCGCCGCATTTATGCGCCTGTCCCAAGTCAGGAGCCTCTGGCCTTTGTTAGTCTTGTATTATTTTAATTTTAGTTTCTTGTGTACAATATGGAAATTAGTATGGCGTTCATTATCACTGGACTAGTATATATTTGTTTATGGGCCAGCTGAGGGACGCCTCCGGGTGCGGGAATTTCTCGCTACATTGAAGACCTGTTGGTAACCTCTGCTGTTGTTTTTTATTTGGTCGGGTTGTTGTCTCTTTGACACATTCCCCATTTCCATTCTCAATTTTAGATGTGGAATGATTGCTAATTTGACAATAATCACCATACATCAATTAATCTTGTATAGCCTCTATCTAACTGCTTGTGACAAAACATTGCTATTAGTTTTGTAAACTTATGCTCATTAACTTATTCGATTGATGTGTGTGAGCTTTTGATTTTGCCATTTGGTAAGGGCTTTCAGATTTGAGTTTTCATAAGAGTTCAGTATTTTGGTTATCTTACTTTTTTATAATTCCTCAACAATATTTTAAACGGTGACACATAATGCAAAGGATATACATTTGACGTTCCAGATCGAATGTAGACACGATTCAGACTGCACGTCAGATGAATGTTGTTACTATCACGAAGGACCTATTGTATTAAGTAAGAAAAGACAGGCCTTATTACCTTTCTCTGGTATTTTTCAAGGTGAGTTTGAATACTCTGTTATTACTTTTATATGCCCTTTTTTTTTTTTTAACAAATAACACTAAAGAAGTCTACTGTTGACTCAGAGTTCAAATTTTGAGATCGGATTATTATCAGTATCTGGGAAAAACAAGTCTTCCCGATAAGTTAGATGTCACAATGCTATACAATTTAGAGAATGAAGAAAATTAAAACCCTACCACAAGACTGACAGCGTCATTTAGTTTTCAATCTACTCGACTAGATATAATCGACGGTATATTTGCGTTATTTTGACTATCCAAATAAAGGTAATGATAAATTAAGCATATTCCTTGCAGACCTAAGCTATGTGTGCGTGACAAATATAAAATTCATTATTTATTATTGATTTCATAATTACTTTCATAATGTTAATATAAATTTAAGGTGGATGGTGTGAACAATACAAAACAGAAGGCCAGTCATGCGGCGTCATTGATAGGATGAACGGTCACTGTGAATGCAGACCAGGTCTGACTTGTACTCCAGTTCATAAACGATATCAAGACTACGGGGAATGCATGTAATTTGTTTCAAACAATAACCAATAAATAATAAATTATGATTGTCGACATTTTTTGTCAAATTCCAATAAACATCATCTTCAAGAAATTTATCATGAATACATTTGCATATTTTTTTCAGCGGTATCTCTCGTATTGGCAATAAAAAATGAAAGCAACACGTAAATTCTTAACGTCCAAGCGCTTTTGATCAACTGTTTAAATAAGAAAAAATTGTGAAGGAATTCTGAAAGGAAAGAGGGAGAGGGTCATTTATTCTTTGCATGTTTTACGGCATCTTGTTATTGGTCAGCGTTCACTCAATTAATACGACATTTGAGTTCTTATCCAAAGTCAGGAGCTTTTAATTTAGTGGTTGTCGTTTGTTGATTGTGTTACATATTTGTTTTTCGTTCATTATTTTGTACATAAATAAGGCCGTTAGTTTTCTCGTTTGAATTGTTTTACATTTGCCATTTCGGTTCTTTTATAGCTGACTTTGCGATGTGGGCTTCGTTCATTGCTTCACTGCTTGCAAGGAAGCTTTAAAGCGATGTATTGATAGCAGTTCATTAAAATTCATCCCATTGAAGATTTTACGCAAAAGGATAACAAAAAAATTGAATATATGTGCAAAAAACCTGTGATAAACCCCGGATTTGGTTGGGTTTCGTTAAGCTATACCTTTGGTAGTATTTTGCAGGGCGTTGTTTTTCTCTTCGACGTTTGTATTCTTTTGTCATGATATTGTCAATTTGTGAAGTAACTTCTTTCTTGGTTAAAGTCACGACTAAGACAACTTGAAGTACATATAAGCAACGATAGCTTATCTATTTATAGTGACTTGTGTAATTACATCAATGTTTTCGACTAAAATTATTTATCATAGTGACTTGTGTAATTACAGTAATATGTCAATAACATAATAAATCATAATAAATACATATACAACCGACTCAATTGATCTATGAGTCACCTAAATATTACATATGCTCATTATGATTGCATTCTCCTTAAATTATTGCTACGTTAAGATTCTGTCATAAAGCGGGAATCAGTGTCCAATTGACAATTGATTTTTTCCAATAAATATTTTAAATAAAGGAGATTTACACAAAAGAACATATTTCGCAGTTAACCTGTTTTGTTTTAATATCACACTAATAAAATAAAAATTGAGAACTAAAACGGATAAATATGTCAAAGAGACAAGATCCAACCAAATAGCAGAAAACAGTTAAAGGCCACAGACGAGGCTTCAACACAGCAAACAAATCCCACTGTTACTGAGAAAAAATAAACTGGTTAAATTCGTTGCATGTAATAAAGAATCAATCCGTTTCGTGTAAAGGATTGATATGACCGACGACGTGAGGTCAATCGAAATTTTGCATCGACTCGGGCAGTAAAAGCGAAAGATATCAGTTCGTTCAGAACAAGATCAAGTATGTCAATGATAAGGACATAACTGATAAATTAAATGGTTTCACGACTGTGTCTAAACAGGACGACATTTGTTTTTGTGTCTTTGTTTATGTTTTCATTAAGAGAAAATAAATAAAACTAGAATTGCCATTGTAAGCAATAGCGGATTTCACCCTTCCCCTATTGACACTAAGCGGCAGCCATTTCAAAAAAATTTGACAGTAAATGCAGACCTATGAATTGCGATATATCTTTCTGTAAATTTTCTTTTCAGTAAATTTAGAGGATTGTTTAAAGTTTCACATTTCTGCTGTTTCCATGGCAATGGCAGCCATTTTGCAAATTCCAAAGTCAAAAGTCACATGCCAGTTAACAATAATATTAAGTTTCATTAAGCATTTTGAAAATATTTGACATTTTTGCAGTTTCCATGGCAACAGTGGACATTTTGGAAATTCCAACTTCAAAAGTCTCATGCAGACTTGACAGTCAACAATTATTTTAAGTTTCATTAATTTTGGAGCATTTTGAATTTTTGAAATTTTTGACATTTTGGCTGGTTTCTATGGTAACAGAGACCATTCAAAAATTTTAATGACAGATGCCACATTTGAACATGGGAGGGAACATAACATCAAGGTTTCAATGGATGTGACCTACCATTTTAAGAAAGTAAATGCTACTTTAAGATTTTTAAAGCATTTTGACCATATTTGCCATTTTTCCATAGTAACGGCAGTCATTTTCGAAATTCCAAAGCCAAATTGCACATCTACAAAAGTTGCTCATCTTTACTGTGAAATTTCATGAAATTTGGAGCATTTTGATATTTTGGAAATTTTTGGTGTAGTTTTCATGGCAACATAGTAGTTGATTTCCAAAAATCACTCAAATCCAGTATATAGTGGGCACCTACATTGTATCAAAATATAATGATTCTAAGTTAAAGCATCTCCAAAGAATTTACCAAAACCCAATAGGGGATTTTCTCACATTTGTTCAATTTCCATGGTAACGGCAGCCATTTTTTAGTTCCAAAGTTGCACTGCAACTCGAAAGTCAGGGTTCCTTGTTATAGTGAACCATCATTCAGATTGGTTTCTTTGGCTCTGAGAAAGCGGGCGGACAAACTTAGGTGGAAGAAAAATAACAATAATAGGGAAAAGGAAACAGAGGAAAAGCAATATGTCACCCGACATTGTCGATCGGGTAACATAATAATACCCAAGATTTCTTTACTAAGGCGATTATACAAATATACATGATTAGCTTGACATGCCACTATGAAATATTTGTTATTAATTGATAATATGGACACAGTATTGACTTTAACTATGAACACGGTATATTTTATCAATCACAGTGTTAATGTATAAGACGAATCTCGCAATTCATAGCTGCTCATTAACCTTTTGTTTGAGTTTGAACGCATGTAGCAGGCAACCCCTTTCTTTTTTGAAATGATGTATGTGTGCTGACAACAGTACACGTCAGGCCAGGTCCGCACTCACAATGACCATTCATCTTAGCAATGCCACTGCACGATTGACCTTCAGTTTTGTACTTTTCACACCAACCACCTGAATTCATAAAAAGTGAAATAAAAATAAAAAATTCAGTTATAAAGGAAACTACTGACTTTAGTTTTATGTGTTCTCTCTTTATGCTCGACCATGTTTTGTGTACCGCTCCTATCTTCTGATTCAAACTATGTTTTACATTTGTTTTTACAGTTTTTCTTGTATTCGTATGTTTAACTGTAAGACCAAAGTCTTATATCTACATAGTGAATGTCAATCGCTTAAGCTAATGTTTAACCCCGCCACCACCATTTATGTACCTGTCCTAAGTCAGGAAGCTGTACATGGGTGATTTGTATTGGATTCTAATTAACAATTTATTTTAAATTGTTTTTTCAGAAATCAAAGCCGTTTGAATTCTTTCTTATTTGAGCATGTCGATACCTTAAATGACTGACTGTCCGATATGAATACTTATCGTTAAAGGCTTTACGGTGAAATGAAGTAACCCACGTCAATTGATTACTGGTTGATAATTGCGTAAATGACAATAATATCACATCTCCATTATTTAATGTTGAACTCATTACAAATCATATACAGGTTTACGTTAAAAGCATGTATGTGGCTAATATAAACACGTCTTCTAAGATTTGTGAGGTTGAGTTTGAACACTAAATATCAAAACTATTTGATAATGTATAGAAAATGTATATTGAAATGGAAATCGGTTGTCTTATAGGTATAATACTTCCATAAAACTTCTTTATTTGTAATGAAATTTAGTAGATGTACATTTGTTTTCATCTTTCCCGTTGGTGTCTTCGGGGTACCTTAAAGAAATATTTTAAATGTATTTGTGTGATATGCATCTGTGTTTATTTAAGTGAAACAAATATTGATTTCTTTGGAATCTGGAAAGCATCTTCAAACACGCAAAAGAAAAGAAAGAAGTAGATCATTAAAACAATTATTTGTTTGCGTATATACCATGAGTAATAATTTCCCAAATTCTAAGAATGACAATGACACAATTCCTGGTAATTTTAATTAGGTATCAGATGAATAAATTTCATTGGTATAACTGGAGAATAAGTATGATATATTGACCATTACTGAAATTACCTTCATAATTCACAAAAAAAGTAATTACTGTATTAAAAATCAGAAATACTTGAATACGACAATAAAGGATAACAGTCCTATAGACCAGACCAAATGACTCTCCGAAAAGTTTCCAATGAAAGAAGCATAACATATATCATGTCAATGAAAATTATGAATTTTGTGTGTGATAATTAACAATACATTTTAACAAATTAAATCCAACCAATTTTTCAGTTTGCTTTCCATTTTTAAATGAAGAGTCCAATGATATCTGTTATTGAGAAACCGAACTGTAAAAATGAAATCTATAAAGAACAGAGTGTTATATCTATTTTGAAAAATGGATAAAAACTATTGATATAGAATTGTCATATTTTCATGTCATTAAATTGTTACAATCAAATAAAACTGTTATTGCCATTCAAACTCTTCTACAGAAGTCACAGTTGGGACGAAACACCCTTTTTTCATGCACTGTAAAATGAATGATAAAGCAACTGATACATATTATGGTTAGTGTGATTTTTATAAAGCATTTTATGAGAAAGATGTACTGACCTTGAATCATACTAGAGAAAGGTAATATGGACTCTCTTTTCTTGCTAACAACAATTGGCCCTTCGTGATAATAGCAACACTCGTCTGAACCACATTCCGTATCATGTCTACATTGAACCTGAAACATAAAAAAATTGAGCCTCTTCCCACATACTATCTTATCAGCTTTGATAAAAAAAAAATTCGTTTACGTTTTTGAAAATGTTGTTAATTTAATTTCTCTTTTTGGTTCAGCCTTCCAACAATTTTTACACGAAACTTGTGTCAGGCGTACAAGATTATAAACTTAGTACTTGTGATTAGGTTTAATAGCCACTAGGTTGATGCCACTGTTGAATGACGTTTCGTCACCGAGGTAATCATCACATAATTATTCAGCACTATTGTGTTGACATGAAATATCATTGATATATTAATTTTCTCTAAACTGTATATAAAATGTAAAATTGTTCAAAATACTCAGCTTTTTCTATTCCCGTCATTGACGGCATTATCAGTATTTAGAACCATATTTTTTTCAGCAATCTGGATTTTAAATACTTTAAAGACTTTAAATTTGGATTTGATTTAGTTTTCAGACTGCTTTATTTGCGAGCGCGTTGAATGAGTCCTATGTAGACGAAACGCGAGTTTGACGTATATAAGTAACAAGTAAGTAGAAACCTGGTATAATATGTGAATTGATATTTTTTTCTGACAGAAACAAATTAAACTTCGATTGCAGATATCCTTCATTAAAAATTAAAGTTTAAAAAATGAAAAATGTCATTATAAACTTTGAACGCTTATGCATGTGGGAAAATATTCTTTCGTGGCTTGATTTGAGAATGTATACTATAATTAATTAAAAAACTTGCTTAAAAGATATAATCATTTCCGTCTAGATTATTTTCAGAGTGAAATTATCAACCCTAGTTACATATAGAACTGCAAAGAGTATATACACATACTAATATAATATAATGATGATATCGCTTAAGAAAAAGAAAAGGAAAACAAATGTAGTAAACTTAAAAGTTTTTCTAAAAAAATAATTTCCGTATATACTTGTATTTTTTGGGAAAAATATTTCTAAAACGACTTTCATTGGAATCATCGAAAATTTCATTTCTTGTAATTCTTTTTGGATAAGAACTTCAATATTTCTAAGGTAAATAAGGTAAATATCTTTACCTTTACTGAAGAAACGATTGAAATAGAAACCACTAAGAATACACATATTTCCTTCAACATCGTGATTTACCAACCGTTAAAACGGACGATATAATATTACTGTGCCACTATTATGAAGTCACAATCCCTCTTATGTTCACTTTAAAAGATAAGATATCATGCCTTATACAATGACAATGAGAGTCGGTTGAAAACAAAACTTTACGACAAAAGAGATGATTTCAGCTTTCCAATTGTGAACTTTCCATTTCTAAGTAGCAACATTCCAGCAGCACCTGCATACGGGGTATATATCTCCCTATTGATACGATATTCCCGTGCTTGCATTTCCTATCATGATTTTCTTGATAGAGGTTTGCTGCTCACAAGGAAGCTATTAAACCAAGAGTTCCAAATGGTGAAGTTGAAATCATCCCTTCGTAAATTTTACGGACGCCATCACGAGTTGGTTGACCGTTATGGAATAACCGTTTCACAAATGATATCGGATATGTTCCTTACGTCGTAACTACAATCCCCTTCCCTTTCATGAATATGACCTACCGAATTAGACTATTTACCGGATTTGTAATCACTTAATCAACACGACGGGTGCCACATGTGGAGCAGGATCTGCTTACCCTTCCGGAGCACCTGAGATCACCCCTAGTTTTTGGTGGGGTTCGTGTTGTTTATTCTTTAGTTTTCTATGTTGTGTCGTGTGTACTATTGTTTTTCTGTTTGTCTTTTTTATTTTTAGCCATGGCGTTGTCAGTTTGTTTTAGATTTATGAGTTTGACTGTCCCTTTGGTATCTTTCGTCCCTCTTTTATACATTATAACGGATTCAAGCATTTCTGATTAGAATATTTACATTGAAATGAATCTTGTGTCCGGAGCGTATCTTTTTTTTTGACAGGTTATCTACTCTGTTGTAGGAAATTCTAGTAATCGTAAAGAAAGAGCGACTCAAAGAAGTAGAATCAAGCAAACAATCGAAGCAATATCTGTTTTTTGTTTTATACTTGACAAAACCATATCGTGGCTTACAACTAGAAAAAAAACATTGAGGGTCGGTTGATAACAAAACTTTACGACACAAGAGATGATTTCAGCTTTTTAATTGTGAATTTTCCTATTCTATGTAGCAGCCTTCTAGCAGTGAATGCATTTCCCAGTTGATACGACAATCCAGGGTTTGTATTTTCTAACTTGATTTTCTTGATTGATGATTGCTGCTCACGATGCAGTTCCTTAAGTACGTTATGACTAATTCCAATTCCTGTAAATTCTAAGGCAGTTTGACAAACTTATTAGCTATTAATTTTCCAAAATATTTTTCACCCATTTGCTCAACATGTGTTATATTTATATGATAATAGATGATTTACACATTTTGGAAATCTGTAAAGATTACAGCGGACATATTCATTAATCCCCTGTCGTAGCATGCATTATGACCGATAAAACTATTTAATTTGTAAACACATTAATACAAAAATATTGTATGTTTAAAAGCGTCACAAAAGGAACAAATCTTCAGAATACGTGTATATATATATATAGAAGTATTTCTTTGAGATCAATGAATGCAAATGGAAAATAATAAATCGATTTGACATTTTCAGACTTTTTTATCCGTAAGTTCTGGACCAAATCTTACTTTTAATTACTTAACCTTTAAAAAAATAAACTGCAAACATATTTTATTGTGTTATACCCCTCCCCGGTCACTTAATGATTAATAAATAAAACATAAAAAAAACATAGAAAGGTGTATGAGAGAACAAGTAATACATTGTTTACACTTAAAAAAAAGTACATTAAAAAATCAGAATAACGAAGAAATGATTTCAAAGAAAAATTCAAATCGGAAAGTTCCTTTTCATATGGTAAAATCAAAAGCCCAAACTCATCAAACAAATGGAAAATGACTATTCTGAACCTGATTCTGAACACAATGTGATAGAAAATCAAGGGAATAGTATTTTGGTACTGACATACTGTGCTCCTTTTATTGTAAATACTTCTTGTTCCTTATTTTGATTTTCAATATTCTGATTGATGTATTTTCCTGCTTTCAATTATTTGTATGTTTTTGTTTTCCGAACTATTAACTTTGTGTATGCAGAGAACAGTTGGATAGAAAATTACTATTTACGGATTCAACTAGGTCTACTTGATACCATGACAAACCAAAATTAGAAATAAAAAATGAGAATCCGCCAAGAACATCTCTTGACTTGTCCATAGTAGTATGGATGTGTATTAGCTCAATTTGTAAGATGTAAAAGTTAGATTTTTCTGAATGTTGTATATATTTTTAAAAAGAACTATTTGAAATGTATTACTATCGTGGTTTCAACAACAACCGACTTTCATGCGTTTCTATCTATTCCTGTTTAGGCCACAGACAGTTTATCTCTGTTTAATGAATATGATAAATTTACGCAAACGATATGATATACGCTTATAATAAACGTTTGATTTTTATTATTGAAGGACGTTCGCCTATAATACGGCCCACCTAACCTAACACTACTGTCTCAGCTACGGGTGAAGGTTGGCGCCTGCTAAAACGTTTTAACTCGCAGCATTTTATGCACCTGTCAGGAGCATGTTGTTCAGTGGTTGTCATTTATTGGTGTGGTTCATAGATATTTCGTGTTTCTATCTTTTTTATATAGATTAGACTGTTTTGTTTCCCCCCGTCACCATAACTATAATTGTTACATTTTACACATTGTTACTTAGATGGCGAGTTGTCTCATTGGTACTTATACTGCATTTTCTTATTCATAATGACGTTTTATCTGTGGTACTAATATATAATTTATTAAACTCAAGTTTACACTGATGAGTCTTATGTAGACGAAACGCGCGTCTGACGTATTAAATTATAAGCCTGGTACCTTTGATAACTAATCACACAAAATTAACTTTAGTACAGTTTTAGTTTTAGTAAAGTAAAAGCAACTGTAATCAATCAGTAAAACAATTGCATTATGTCAACATATATTTGTAAAGTAACAAAAGTTCATGCATATATTGTGCAAACAGATTTGCTACGACGACAATGACGTACTAGTTGAAATCAGGTTGAGGGAAGGAATTACTGACGCAATGGAACAAACACATTTATATGACCTGCCAGTGTTAAATATTTAAAAAAAAAAGTAAGTAGTATTGTCACTAGGGAAACATAGTACTAAATGGTATGTACTGATAGTATGAACACAATTTGTTAGTGTACTTTCACCTATTTATAGTAGCTTAGCTATGAAATAATATTTAACTCTGAACAAGGCATATGACATTTTATTTTATAGGATTGCCCTGACAATGTATAGCTATATCTAGGTTTTAATCTTATGTTTGACTTCGAAGGCACGTAGCAGGCAATTCCCTTCGTTTTTGAATTTTTGAATGTGTGCTGACAGTAACAGTACAAGTCAGGCCAGGTCCACACTCACAATGACCATTCATCTTAGCAATACCACTGCAAGATTGACCTTCAGTTTTGTACTTTTCACACCATCCACCTTAAAATACATAAAAAATACAATACACATTATGATTAATCTTCTTTTATCAAATGAAACTTTGATTGACCTTCAGTATTGTACTTTTCACTACACCCACCTAAAATACATTAAAAAGTACAATACATCATAATCAACCATATTTTATCAAAGGAAATTTTGTATTCAGTAGTTTGTTTCTTCTGTCTTATGTTAGTGCATTTCTTTTGACAGATTGTTCTATTATTCGAATGTTGTACTATGAAGCCAAAATCATATGTTAAAGATTATCAAGCACTTACACACATGTTCAATCCCCCTACGTTCTTTGTGTATCTGTCCCAAGTCAAAAGCCTGTAAGTAGGGAATCGTCATTAGTTGCTATCTTCCAATGTTTTTGTTAATTGTTTTGTTAAAAAACAAGTCATTAGTTTTTCATTTGAATTAATTGATATTGTGTCATGACTGGGACTATTTTATTGCCCATCCTATTATGTGTTTGTCTTATCGTTGAAGGCCGTACAGTGACCCGAAGTTGTTTACATTGGTTTCTTATCTTTAGTTGTCTCAATGGCAATTATTTTACATCTCCTTATTTATATATTGAACTCAATACAAATCATTCACATGTTTACGTTTAAGAGCACACTCGTGGATACTGTAAACAGATACTTTAGGAGAAGGATTTTAGGCATACATTGGCACAGAAATTGGATATAAGATACAGAAAATGTGCGTTTGAATGTAAATAGGCTATTTTAACAGAATTATGCTTCTATGTAAATATCTATTTGGTGAAAATAGATAGTAGTTGTCAGCTTGTCTTAAACATATAAGTTTGAATTTCCATTTGATATTATCCGGCTCTATGTTAGTTATCTTTTGAATTTAATTTATTTTTGATATATGCATCTTTGGTTATTTAAGTCAAGAAAACAGTGTGTTCTTCGAAATTAGACAAGCTTCTGAAAACACTAAATTAGAAAAAAGATACATCGGTTTGCATACTAAAAGAAGTTACTGAAACCGTTGTGTATTAATTTTTGTTATTGGCAGATACAGTTAGTCCGTTTTAACCTCTCATTTCATAGCTGCGAGAATAAATTTTCACCAAAATCCTGGAAAAGGCACGAACAAACCAGCTGTAGAAACGAAATTTATCAAGGAACCATGCCATATCCGTTTGGAAATATATATATACTATATCCTTATCATAATTTTAAGGTCATCATATGGGAAAACCAAACAACTGTTATTGATAATCAAACTCTTCTTAAAAAACACACAAGGGGCGAGTAGGGACTTACATTTGTTTTCTACATACACTCAGGCTGCAGTCGAAATATTAGACATCTAGTGTGGTTTTTTTAAATATTATTTTTTTATAAAGGCGTACTGACCTTGAATCATACCAGAGACAGGTAAAATAGATCGTTTCTTGCTAACAAGCATTGGGCCTTCATGATAATAGCAACACTCGTCTGAACCACATTCCGTATCTTGTCTACATTGAACCTGAAACATTAAACGGTTGAGCCTTTTCCTAAATATTATCTTATAAGCTTAAAACTTTGGCAAATGGTATACACTTCGGCAAATATTCGACAATTTCGTTTTTG
Organism: Mytilus edulis; assembly: GCF_963676685.1. Lineage (NCBI taxonomy): Eukaryota > Metazoa > Mollusca > Bivalvia > Mytilida > Mytilidae > Mytilus > Mytilus edulis. Next base: position 35,762,563 of record NC_092352.1, on the reverse strand, counting down.
ATTCATCCTTTCGAATGTTTGAATTTGAAATCCACAGATGAATCGTATGTAGTCAAATCCCACGTCTGATGTACAACAGGCTAAGATTTAAACAAAAAAAACCCCAAAAAACAACTGGATTTTGTGTTTCGAGAACACATTTTGTAACCCATAAACTGATTTACTAGCTGTCAACATAGATGTGCTAACTAATTGGCTGGTGATTCTATAACTGATTATGTTCATTTTCTGTAAATTTGCAGTATAGAAATTATTGTTTTAATCGAAACACTAAAGTGTTTCTGCCCCCATGTATTAGTTGCAATACCGTATTGAGTACAATTTCAGAATATTCTGTTTTGCATTTTTATTGTGCCACATTTGTTTTTATAATTTAAGCGCCACTGCGAGTCTTATGTGAAAGAACGCGAGTATGGCGTTCAAAATTAAAAGCCGGTTATCTTTCATCAGTTTGTTTTATGCCAAAGTGAGTTTTAGAATATAACACCACCCGTCTCGTCCTGCTAATTGCCTAGCATAGGTTTTCTATTTAACACTTATACTGAACGACAGCTTGTAAATGTCTATAATAGATCACAAGCTCGGAAGCTGGAACCGAGATAACTATAAAGATGCGAATATTCAGGAAACATCCAAAACTTGACTGTATCTCTCGTGGGATTTTGTCTATGTGTGTTACATTTAAGTGTTATGTCGTTGTTCTCCTCTTATATTTAAATAATGCGTTTCCCTCGGTTTTAGTTTGTTACCCCGATTTTGTTTTTTGTCCATGGATTTATGAGTTTTGAACAGCGGTATACTACTGTTGCCTTTATTTATATACAGCTGTTCCTAGCAAAGAATTGCTCAACTATTCGTTAACAACAGCATTGCCAAAGCGAATTTTTTTTTTTATAAAGAATATGAATTTACTGCACTTAACAAATACTTGTTTAAGGATATTATAACTGGTTTGTCAGCCATAATTCCATGGAGAACTGACAAACATTTATTACCCACGAATTAAATTTTTCACTGTTAAGTTAATACCGCCTAATAAAAAGGAAAACAAATATACTGAACTTCAAAATTATTCAAAAATAATAAATCTTCGTATATATACCTGTATGTTTACGGAAAAATATTTGGTAAACGACTTGCATTTGAATCATCGAAGCTAACAATTTTTGTAATTCTTGTTTAAAATGAACTCCAATATTTTTGAAGTTAATATTATCTATACCTTTAGTGAAGAAGCGATTGAAACAGAAACAACTAATACCACACATATTTCTTTCCACATGGTAATTTGATCAGTGTTAGAACTGACGATAGAATATTACTGTGCCACAATTACGAAATGACTATCTCTCTTATGAGATTAAAGATAAGATATACTGCTGTGTACATTATGACGGATTCGAATATTTAAGATTTCGATAAAAGAGGGGCGAGAGATACCAGATGGACAGCCAAAGTAATAGATCGAAAATAAACATACAACGACATGGTTAACAAAAAAAACCCCAAAACATACCGACAAAAAATAGTACACACCACACAACATAAAAAACTAAAGACTAGGCAACACGAACCCCACCAAAAGCTAAGGATGATCTCAGGTGCTCAAGTAGGGTTAGGAGATTCTGCTCCACATCTGGCATCCGTCGTGTTGCTTATGTTATTCCAAACCCGGTAAATAGTCTAATTCGGTAGGTCACATTCGTGAAGGGAAAGGGATTGTTTTTACGACATAATGTAGATATCATCTGTGAAACGGTTATTCCATAACGGTCAACCAACCAACGGCGTCCGTAAAATTCATGAAGGGATGATTTCAATTTCACAATTTGGAACTCTTGGTTTAATAACTTCCCTGTGAGCAGCAAACCTCTATCAAGGAAATCATGATAGGAAATACAAGCCCGAGAATATCGTATCAATAAGGGTATATATACTCCGATAAGTGACTAGTATGTTGTCATTCACAAGTATATTTCCCCCTTCATTTTAACAAAAAGATTACCAACATGAACAACAGCAATAGTCATCAGCAATCAATATAGAATTAATAGTTTTGACTAAAAGAAGAAAAAACCAAATGGACTTTAGAATGTAAAACATAAATTTAGTAAGGAACATTTCTGTAGTACAAATCATAGCGCTAATATATTTCGAGAAGATTGTTACATTCTCAGGTTGAATATAAGGTGCAAAACAAAAAACAACAGTAGTATACCGCTGTTCAGTTGTCATAAATCGATTAAGCGAAGACAAGTCCAGGTCACACACCATAACTGAAGAAAAATAAACTATAAAAGGAAAACAACAGAACAACAGAAACACTGAACTGCAACAGAAACAAACGCTAACATACATGGAAACGGACTATATGATAACAACTGACAAGTAGTAAAACAAATGCATTATTTTAATACATACACATTTGTAAAGTAACAACGGTTCTTGCACACATCTTTTTACCCCAATCTACATAGTTGTTGAATCAAACATATTATAAGTTATTGCTCATTATGGACTATTCAGCGCAGTTTTAGACAAAACTGTATTTTTTTTTGGCAAGTTGTTTTGGGTTCGACAAAGGGCATGCAAATGCTACGAGGGCAAATATGTATTGGCTGAATTCCGGTTCAGGAAAAGTCAACAGCAACTTTATGCCATGCCAGTATCAAATATGTAGTACTTAAGATCTAGACATATTTCATTGAGCCGTATCTCATCTGAAACCATGTCGGAAATATTTGTAATATGACGTTTAAATGTGGCGTTTGTACTTCCTAAATTTGTCTTTTAAACAATCTTTTTTTCCCACATAAAACGCCACATTTGGAGAAAATATCCATATTCAGAGACCGTTATCGATCCGTGTCTTATACACATTCGAGTTTCATAGGCGGATCCAGGGGGGGGGGGGCCTGGGTGGCCCGGGCCCCCCTTTCGTGGGAAAAATTTGGTTGATTATATAGGGAATCATTGAATCATGACTGGAGCGGCCCCCCCTTTAGGTCAGCCAACGGCCCCCCCCCTTAGGAAAAGTTCTGGATCCGCCACTGAGTATGCTCAGTCGACGTACTGCACACGAAATTTAGATTTTTTTGTTCGACAATTGTACAACGATTTTGCAGGCATCTTCTAGTATTTCTAAAATCAAAGTATAAAATATCATCTGCAGGAAATTATGCCATTAGAATTGATTTATTTTATTATATGGACAGTTTTGGTGACTTTCTTGTACTTATGATAGCTTAACCATAAAATAATTTTTAACTCTGAATAAGGAATATTTCTATTTATTTTGTTATTATGTATAGGAAGAATTTACTAATCTATAGCTATAGCTGCTTTTATCTTATGTTTGACTTCGCAAGCATGTTGCAGGCAATTCGTCTCGTTTTTGAAATTTTGTATGTGTGCTGACAACAGTACAAGTCAGGCCAGGTCCACACTCACAATGACCATTCGTCTTAGCAATTCCACTGCAAGATTGACCTTCACTTTTGTACTTTTCACACCATCCACCTAAATACATAAAAAAGTACAATAAATAAACAATAACAGTAACCGTGTTTTATCAAAAGAAACTCTGTATCTAGTAGATTGTGTCTTCTGTCTTTATGTTAGTCAGTTTTTGTGTTGCGTTCCAATTCGATGAGTCAAACTATTTCTAATGTTGTTTTTTTCTCTTTTTTTCTTGTGTTCGTATGTTGTAGTTAGACCATATTCTCATTTTTTAAAAAGGTATTTTAAGTGCTTACAATCATGTTTTTAACACCGCCACATTTTTATGTACCTGCTGGAAGTGAGGAACAGGTCAGTAGATGGTTGTCATTAGTTGCCATATATAATTTTTCCCGTAAATTGTTTGTCAAAAGTGAGTGCGTAAATTTCGTTTGAATTCTTTCATGTTTTTTTTTCATTACGGGACCTTTTATAGCCGACTTTCCATTATGTGTTGGCACATCGCTGAAGGCCGTATGTTTACTGAAAAATACTAATATCCACTCTATTGGTTTCGTGTCAAAACATTTTCATAGGCAATCATACAACATTTGCCATTTTTGTTTTTATAAATCATAACAAGTAGGTCATTTTATGTTTACGTTTAAAAATCTTTTTTTTGTGCATACTACAGGGATGGGATAATGTAAAAAATATGTACTTTTGAAAGGAAGTCGATACTTTTAGTGGAATCATAAAACTTCTATTAGTGTGATAAAGGTAATGGTTGTCATTTTGTCTTCGACTAGCGAATTTGAATATTCCTTGCTGTCTCTTTTAGTCATCTTTTTAATCTATTTGTGTCTCTTTGTTTTGTTTTAATGAACAAAATACTGTTATCCTTTAAAATCTGACAAGCTCCTGCAAACTCGCAATAGGGAAAAAAAAGTACAAGAAATTCCTAAAACAAGGATAAGGGTAAACTAGATCAGAGCAATAACCAATAACCGACTGAACAAAAAAGAAGAAAAAGAAAAAGGAAGAAGAATATTTTGATCTACAAGTCATATTAAATAAAAAAAAAAAAGATTTTTTTTGCTAAAGCTTACATTGCATTTTAACATATCAAATTGAGCAAATTGTTCATTTTCACTACAAGTTTTAGTTATGACTTATACTGTCAATCTTCAAAATAAAATAAAGGCAAACGATAAGTTTTTTTCGACTTTGAAAATATACCTATCCATCAGTTTCAGTTTTAAATGTAATTGTATCGATAACAGTACAAGTTTTTATTAAAGGTTTAGTCTTATTTACAATTATATAATTTTCTTGTGTAACAATAGCATTTTATGTAAATAAAAACTCTGTATATGTTCTCCTAGCACATACCCCAAATTAACCCACTGCGGTTTGTGTACAAATAGAAGTTACAAAAACCATTATAAACCAGGTTCAACCCACCATTTGTTCTAAAAAAATGTTCTGTACCAAGTCAGGAAGTTGCAATTGTTATCGTATAGTTTGTTTCTGTGTGTGTTCATGGTGGGTCATTGTCGTTTTTTTTGTTCACTTCAGTGTTTCTGTTGTTTCGTTGTCGAAATGTACTACATTATATTGTTAATTTGCGTAGTTTTCTGTCCTGAATGTTCTTGCATTTATTTGAAGTGTATTCCTGTCATGTAATGGTGTCATCTCAGTGTTATGTTTAACATTGCTATAAAAGCGCAAGGTTTGGCTAGCCACAAAACCAGGTTCAACCCACCATTTGTTTCTTAAAATATCTCCTGTACCAAGTCAGGAAAATGGCCATTTTTATTTCATAGTTCGTGTCTGTGTGTGTTACATTTAGTGTTGTGTTTCTGTTGTGTCGTAGTTGTCCTCTATATATATTTGATGTGTTTCCTTCAGTTTTAGTTTGCAACCCGGATTTGGTTTTTTTCTCGGTCGATTTATGAATTTCGAACAGTGATATACAACTGTTGCCTTTATATATATATTTTCTTATTAGCATAAACAGTTACTCTGTTATTATCCCTCATTTTATAGCTACGTGACTACATTTATTTTCAAATATACTGGAAAGGCATGATAGTAGTTATGATTGAACAATCGAGCTGTAAATATGAAATTTACCAAGGAACCATGCCATATCTGTTTGTAATATAGATAAACTATAAAGAATATCTATCATGTTTTAAGTCATCAGATAGGAAAAACAAAATTAACAATCAAACTATTCAACAAAAATCACATAAGTGTCGAACATAGACTTAAACAAATTCCACATAGATATAAGAAGATGTGGTATGAGTGCCAATGAGACAACTCTCCATCCAAATAACAATTTATAATGTAAAACCAAAATTACTAGTGTAAAACTAAAATCAATAGTGTAATACACTGTCAACTGATCAAGCAATCACAATATAAGGTAGCTAGTGTGATTTTTGAAATAATATCTTATGATAAACGAGTACTGACCTTGAATCATACCAGAGACAGGTAAAATAGATCGTCTCTTGCTTACAATCATTGGACCTTCATGATAATAGCAACACTCGTCTGAACCACATTCCGTATCATGTCTACATTGAACCTGAATTATAAAACCACTTCCCATATACTATCTTATAAGCTCTAAAATTTGGCAATTGTATACACTTCGGGAAATATTGTTCTATTTGTACATGTTGTAAATATTCGAAAGTTGTCATTTCGACTGTTTTAATTTAAAGCCACTGAGAGGTCTCATGTAGTCAAAACGGTCGTCTGACGTACAACAGACTAAAATTTTTAATCAATAAAAAATGCGGGAATTGGTGTTTCGAGAACAAATTTTGTACCCCTTTCAAGGAGTTAGTGTCCAAACAGATGTGCTAACTACTTTGCTGATGATACCGTTACTGCATGTACTGACTATGTTTATTTTCTGTAAATTTACAGTATAAATATTATTAAATCAATCGAATCACTTAACTTTTTCTACCTCCAGGTAAAAAAATGCTAATTTACTTCACCAAACATATACCTGTTGAAGGATATTATAACTGTTGGATCAACCATAGTTCCATGGAAAACAGACACACGTATATTAACCATGAATAACCCATATTCTCTGTTAAGATAATCAAAACTACTAAAAATCAAAAAAATCCGTATATACCTCCATGTTACGGAAACATATTTGTTTATTGACTTTCATTGGAATCATCGAAAGTAGTATATTTTTGTAATTCTTGTTAAAAAATAAACTCCAAAATTTCTTAAGTAAATATTATCTCTACCTTTAGTGAAGAAACGATTGAAACAGAAATAACTAATACCACACATAGTTCCTTCCACATGGTAATTTGCCTAGTGTTAAAACTGACGATAGATATTACTGTGTCACAATAATGAAGTGACAATCTCTCTTTTAAAGATAAGATATAATGCACAACACATAATCATGGATTCGAATATTTATGACGTTATTTACGAAGTTGAGTTAAAGGTTGTTTAATTAGTTAGGCATATTTAATTTGGAATTCCGATGAATTTTGAATGCGAAGTTACTAAGTACATTCCACCTTATCTGAACAACAACATTACAAACACTCACAAAACAATAACCATCACTAATCAATATAGAATTATTAGTTTTGATTAAAAGAAGAAACGACCAAATGAACTTTAGAATCTAACTTTAACCCCGATATATTCAGTGACACAATCATCGAGTATAAGTCATATCAGCAATATATTTAGAAGATTCTTACAATCTCAGATTGAATAAAAGGTACAAAATAAAACCAAAAGTAGTATGCCGCTGTTCAATTGTCATGAATCAATTAAACGCAGACAAATCCAGTTAACAAACCATAACTGAAGAAAACAAATCGACTACTAATATGAGAGGGAAAGAACGGAACAACAGAAACACTAAACTACAACAGAAACAAACGTTATCATACATATAAACTGATCATTTGATAATAACTGTTTTATATTCCTGACTTGGTACAAGAAAAAATGGTTTAAACCTGGTTTAAAAAAGACCAAAATGACACAGACATTAACAACTATAGGTCACCGTACAGCCTTCAACAATGAGCAAATCCCATACCGCATAGTCAGCTATAAATGGCTCCGATAAGACAATGTAAAACAATTCAAACGAGAAAACTGACGGCCTTATTTATGTAAAAAAATAAATAATTATGTTTGTATTTATGTTATTATTTATATTTTCTTACCATGTCGGGTTTTCTTCTAAGTCAAAACTGTGTTAAAACAAAAATAGCGTGTGCAAATAGTTGTTTATAACTAAAAATCATGTCATTCACAGCTGATTAATTAAATGAACTTTACAAACATGTAGAAAATAAAAATGAAATAACTGTAATATAAATCAAATAGTACAAACACTTGAAAAAAAACCCAACATAAAACAAAAACACTGTAGGCGACCTACGAGTTATTTGACGATATTGACATATAAAACATGTGTGAAATGCACCGAAAAAACCCAGAGTTCAAACCACAGACGATAAGACATAACACAATATTCAATCAGACTTACAAAAAAAAAAAGGAGTAAAATCACAAAAAAAATGAATTCAGAGGAAAATCAAATCGGAAAGCCCCTAATCACTTTACATACAAGATACTAGTACATTATAACCAGAATCAATGTACATACATGTCGGATGTAAGAATCTCTCTAATAGACATTTGCGGAAACTAGGTCTATACCTAGGATTACACTTTAGACTTAAGATTGCAGGTGACAACAACAAAGGGTTATCTCAAAATACAAACTTTGTGTTGAAATGAACAGCGTCGCAGTGAGAGATCACTTGATGTTCCGGGGGTTGGAACACCTCTTTTCTTGCTGGTCAATGCTTTTGAAAAGGGACATATGGTCGGACCCCCTTTTTATCGTGGATTGGAATCCACTTTTAAATAGATAGATCGACCCCTGCGTCGTCAGTGCACTCTATATTACAATACCATTAAAATAGTACCAGTCTCGGAACAGGGGTTAAAATAAGCTCATGTTTTGAGTATACCAGTCCCATCCTTGTTCATATGGGGGATAATTATATAAATATTATTGCTGCAAATATATTAGAAAAAAATCGTTGTTCAACTACAGAAAAACATCCCTATAGTTACATTGTTTTGGATCAACGGTTTATTTTTACACTTTGAGAAAAGATTTAAATGTTACCTATAAGTGTAATTGTAATCCTAATCGTAGGTGTATGACAGTTTCTGCAAATGTCTAATACCACTTAACTATTTATTACATTTTTTTAAAAGCATGAGATATGAAAAACATTGGTGGCAGGTTCCAATAGGACGCTAAAATTTCATAAATCGAAGAGACATTGCCAACGCCTTGGCAACAACGAAAAACGGTAAAAAAACTAAATGACAAAATTCCTCTTTCTTAGAAATATTGGACAGCTGAAGGTAGCATAACTGGTTCTTACAAATAATTTTCCAATCACTGGAACAAATAACATTTACAAAAAACATTTTATCAAAGTCACCTTTCAATACAATAATTTTGTCACTCACCAAAACGGTTTTTTGAGGAAAAAAGCACTTTCAAATTGATTTTAACACTATCAATACTAATATTTCAGCCATTTTTTCATGTTTGGGGTTGTCTCATTTAGCACTAGTTCAATTGGTTGATAATGCTCTTTGTAAGTCTTGTGGTTATTGCTTTTAGGTATTTTTTGCTTTTAACTTCGTCCGTCTTTAGTTATCAAAATTGACCTCTGGTGATCTCTTTTTCTACTAAAATCATTTTCAGCTACAATGTAAATGAAAAAAAATAATTCAGTTATGCTTCTAACATGTGATAGATCACGCCGCAATACAATGACCATAAACAACCTTAACCTCATTCTGTATACAAAGTGCAAATCTAGAGCTTGCTTCATGAACTAGGGGACTACAATAATATTTATAATTTTCAGGTTTCGGCGGGGATTTACAACATGTTGTTTTCTAAGTCTGATATTATAGCTTAGATATGAATATAATCTTTATTTAACACTTCGCTCATGAACACCATTCACTATGGGAAGTAAAATAAAGGAAGACGTTACTGCGTGTTATCTGTTAAACAAATCAATTGTGTGTTCGATTTGCACTTTGTTGTTTATGCTATAAAAAAATATATGAAAAAAGTTGAAAACAACACGTTTTATAATTTTATGCGTCCGAAGCGTTTTGGTGAAAGAGATTTTTTTTGCAGAAAGAAACCGAGAGACAAAATTATTATGGGTGCAATCAACAGTTTTTTTCTATGACGTCACATTTTGAGGGACCATGCATAGTAACCCTTAGAGGTGGACTGATTAATAAAGATACTTGTATAAAACTAGATATCACTGGAATCAGAATGTTCTCTAGTTTATAATGAAATAAAAATAATGTGTACTTTTAATATATTAAAAATATTCCATCCAATGAACATAGGATTTATTTGAACATAAAAAACTTGAAACCAGGTCATGTGCACACCCATGAAGACATGATCAATGCACATTTTACATAATCAAAACTGTATGAAATTTGTAGGTTTTTACCTGGCCTTTCAAAAACATCTTGTTTCAGGGTACGGTTTCCTGCTCCGAAAAGAGCTACAGTGGCTGCAAATAAGTTTTCAATTTTAACTGCCAAAAAAACAGGATGTTTACAGTGTTGTCTCCCCTCAAAACATGTAAAGTTAATATAATTTTTAAAATTATTTCAATCATTCAACCTGTTTTAATTGAAAGCTAATTAACTGATTTTTACAAGCAAATACAAAAAACATGATACTTTTTCACAAATTGAGTAAATAAACAGGGGTTTCCCTCCATGGTTATTTTTAGTCGGGGAATAACTCCTAGTTTTTTTTATACGAAGCTGTTTATAGCACCCTATGTTTCAGTAGCATTAAGAAAACCACACCGGACATCAATACACGAATAAACGAAACAAGTGCGACACCACTTTCCTGAAGAAAAAAACGGGTAAAAAAGGGGGGATATTCCGGTGGTACCGTTTTGTAAAACAATAAAAGTGTCTCGATATGGTTAAACATGAACTTGTTTTCTTATATTTTTTTCTCTCTCATTAACTAAGTAAGAAATAAAACGAGAAGAAACAAGAAACTGATAGGAGAGGACTACCTTTTTAAAACTTGCCATTATTAGCTCCTACAACAATATCCTCTTTGTAATCTACACCGAAATCGAATATAACTGAATACACATTATTATGGTTATGCTAACAAGCAATTTACGGAACGAAGAGTTTGTTCATGATAAAGTTAAAGTTAACAGTATCTCTTTTAAGTATCTTGTCTTTGAGGAAGGGGGGGGGGGGGGATAAATCCTACTTTGTAAATAATCACTCTGATTCATACAAAAAACTTACATTATCAAGATGCTTGATTTCTTGATTGACAACATATTTGTTACGTGTTGAGGACGTGTTTTTCAAAAGACTGTCGGAATTCCAATGGGAACCAATTGTGCCCCTCTTCTTGTCGACTTGTTTCTTTTTTATTATGAGGCTGACTTTATACCGGAACTTCTTAAGAAGAAAGGTAAGAAGTTAGCAATATCCTTTAACTTTACGTTCCGCTATATAGATGAAATTCTCTTACTAAATAATTCAAAATTTGGTGACTATATTGAACGAATCTATCCCATCGAACTAGAGATAAGGGATACTAAAGATACAGTTCAATCTGCCTCATATCTTGACTTACATCATAAAATTGACAATGAGGGTCGGTTGAAAACAAAACTTCACGACAAAAGAGATGATTTCAGCTTCCCAATAGTGAACTTTCCTTTTCTATGTAGTAACATTCCAGCAGCGCCTGCATATGGAGTATATATCTCCCAATTAGTACGATATTCCCGGGCTTGTATTTCCTATGATGATTTCCTTGATAGAGGGTTGTTGCTCACACGGAAGCTATTCAACCCAGAGTTCGAAATGGCGAAATTGAAATCACCCCTTCGTAAATTTTACGGACGCCACCACGAGTTGGTCGACCGTAAAGGAATAACTGTTTAACAAATGATATCGGATATGTTCTTTACGTCATAACTACAATACCCCTCCCTTTCACGAATTTGACCTATCGAATGACAATATTTACCGGATTTGTAATAACACAAGCAACACGACGGGTACCACATGTGGAGACGGATCTAATTACCCTTCCGCAGCACATGAGATCTACCCCAGTTTTTGGTGGGGTTCGTGTTATTTAGTCTTTAATTTTCTATGTTGTGTCTCTTGTACTATTATTTGTCTGTTTGTCTGTTTGTTTTTTTATTTTTTAGTCATGTCGTTGTCAGTTTATTTTCAATCTATGAGTTTGACTGTCCCTCTGGTATCTTTCGTCCCTCTTTTTTAACCTTAAGATTGCAAATAAGTGGATATGTTTTATCAATGTTATCAATAAAATTGAGAATGGAAATGGGGAATGTGTCAATGAGACAACAACCCGACCAAATAAAAAACAACAGCAGAGAGTCACCAACAGGTCTTCAATGTAGCGAGAAATTCCCGCACCCGGAGGCGTCCTTCAGCTGGCCCCTGAACAAATATATACTAGTCCAGTGATAATGAACGCCATACTAATTTCAAAATGAATTGTTACAAGATTGAAACAACATGTTTTACATGTAGAGCAGCAACTACCAAATTTTTAAGATTACTTGATATCTATAGCTTTACATGTATCTCAATTCTTGATTGTCGTGTGCTGATTTGTCGTCTTTTATTTGTCTGTTCCTATGTTTTGTTTTGGCTATAGTGTTGTGCTCGTTTCTTCGATTTAATGGCAACTCATTGCCCTTGAAAGAATCATATCCCGCGTTTATTATCCAAAGGGAATTTTTGAAAACTATTCGTTATTGATATACAAATGCATACGATTTAGATAAAAAATCACCAAGGATACAAGATGAAAAAAAAAATCAAGCACCAAATTACTGAATGAAACATCACTGACATATTTAGAAAAGAGTGTTAAACAAATTGCTAAGTTATGTCGCTTCTTTTTCAATAAGCTATATCATGTCTGTAATCTAGAATAACATACACGCTAATCAAAACAGTTATAAGGCTAATTAACTACAAAGTTCAAGAGCAATTTTAAAAACGTAAGATAAAAACATATAAGATTTATTTCAGTAAATAAACTGGTAAGGGGAGGTTAGGGGATGGTAGGGACCCCGCTAACATGTTTAACACCACCTCATTCTCTTTGAAGGTGCCTGTCCCAGGTCAGAAGCCTGTAATTCAGTGGTTGTCGTTTGTTTATGTGTTACTTATTTGTTTTTCGTTCATTTTTTGTACATAAATTAGGTCGTTAGTTTTCTCGTTGGAATTGTTTTACATTGTCATTTCTGGGCCTTTTTAAGCTGACTATGTGGTATTGGCTTTGCTCATAGTTCAAGGCCGTACGGTCACCTAAAGTTGTTAATTTCTGTGTCATTTTGGTCTCTTGTGGAGAGCTGTCTTTTGAGCAATCTTACCACATCTTAAAACTTACCAGATTGGCAGCATGGTAAATTTCAAATAAAAAAAGCAGTAAAATGTTAGGAAACTTTCTAACATTAACACATACCTATAGTTTTTTTTTAAGTTAAATTCATTCAGGTTGCCTATTCATTTTGTTTTGAAAGTATGACAAGAATTTCAATTGCGAAACAGTGATTTTTGTTCATGAAAATAGCTAAAAAATGGTTAAAAATTGATGACAAATTGGAAAATCATCAGAGTTGTTAACCTTTAAATGGCCGTAGCCAAAAAAAGACGTGCACCGCCAATATATTTTATAGTCATGTAAACCCCAAAATCAGGATAAGAAAAAAGTTAAATTTGCCTCCTAAAAGGTGAACTTCCTTAAACACTTTTTGATAATTATCTGTAACACAAATAACTATATATTTTTTTATTTTTATGATAAAGGTACTGGTTGGCATTCAGAATGTCCACCAAAAAACAACATGCGCTTGTGTTCTGCTGTCATTATTCCAGACGGGGTCATTGGAGGCAATGTCGGATCTGCTATGAAAGTGCAACCCAAACCGGTTCCGCATTCACAGTGACCATTTATCTTGTTATGGTGATTACAGTGTTCACCTTGTTTCAAGTATTTTTCACACCATCCACCTTGAACATAGAGAAAATAATAAAATAAATACTTATTCATGGTAGCCTTATTTAAAAAAACTTTTTTATAGCTGAAAAAATATAAGGTAAGATAATGTTTTTGGTATTTCTTGTTGAGCGGAGTTTATAACTTAATTAACCATGTATTAGTTTGAACATCCGTATACAGGAGGTCGAACGACATCCAGATACAAAAAAAAAACCAAAATATTATTTAAGACTATTTATGTCGAGAATTAAAAAAAAAGTAAAACGTTTGACCATTAAAGATAGATCGTCATGAAACAAAATAACGTCCTTCGATTTATGATATCCGTGGACCTTGAATTAAGACATGAGTTTGGTTTCAAAGAGAAAATATTTAAAACCTTAGTAAAATGAATATATTTGTTTAATATATAAACCGAAGAAATTTAAACGCATAAATGTATTATGTCGTTTACTGATTTTGCATATACTTTGAAAGGTCTTTTCCTGTCTGTTCCATGTCATTTTTGACAGTCGTTATCCAATCGTTTGTGTGTTTGAGCTTTTGATTTTGCCATTTAATAAGGGACTTTTCTTGTTGACTTTTTCAGTATTTTTGTGATTTTAACTTTTTATGATATTTGCAAATATTATGATAACTCATTTTTCTATAAAAAACATAAAGTTGTTTGCTTATTCTCAAAATAATAATATCTAGAGCTCCCAGTGGATCTATCAAAAATGCGTATACATTCTTGAAATCCGTCTAAGTAACTGAGTTTCCCCTCGGTTCTCGTATTTCTTTTGAGGGTTTTGTGTTAGTTTGTAGGATTGTAAACATGTAAACTGTTGCAAACATTATTTATTCTGCACTTTATAAATGAAGTATCGAAACACACCTACAAATGATATTGAAATTACAGTATTCGAGTGGTTTCGACCATATTACCAAAAGAATAAAATGGTTCATACACATCTGTACAAACGAATATTACAATTTTAAAATATATTAACAGCCTGTCAAATCAAATCTCACTTGGAATGCCATTAATTTGTACTACTTCTAGGATTGTTTGAGAACGAATACTATAGAATGTCAAAACGATTGGTCATGCACAGTCTCTTTATATATCAGATAAGGTCTATGGATGTGAAACGACATATTTTCCTTCATAAATCAGTACACGAGTTTGTTTTAATCGTGAGCTTCAATGAAAAAAAGTAAAATCATAAAAATACTGAACTCAGAGGAAAATCAAATAGGAAAGTCCCTAATCACATGGCAAAATCAAAGACAAAACATATAAAAAACGAATGGACAACAACTGTCATATTACAGACTTGGTACAGGCATTTTAAATGTAGAACATGGTGGATTAAACCTGGTTTTAAAATATGTTTTAAATAAACAAACGTCATAGATTTAGTGGTTACGGTTATGACATGTGCCATATATAGATTGGTAATGGTTGAAACTAACCTTGAAAGATAACCATTGGTGTGACATTTATAAAATCAACCTGTCTTTTCTTACTAAGCAACAATGGCCCCTCGTGGTAGTAACAACATTCATCTGAACCACACTGTGAATCATGTCTACATTCAACCTGTAATATGAAAATTAATTCATATACTGTAAACCAACTTATTTTCGGGGATACTTTATTTCGCGTTTAATCATTCCTAGTCCATTTCCTGGCTATTTAATTTCGCGATTTTTAAATTTATATTATGTAGTTTAATAAGGAAAGATCCAAGTTTTACATTTTTGCGACGATTTATATTCGCGTTAATTTTCTACTTGCGTAAGTCGAGAAAATAAATTTGTCGCGAAAATAAATTTGCTTACAGTAATTATTCTATCTTTGTTTGGTCTTAATGCTCTTCAACTTCGTATTTTATTTGGCTTTCAAAAAGTTTTGATTTGAGCGTTAGTGATGAGTCTCATAAAGACCAAATGGGCGTCAAGCGTAACAAACCAAAAGTCTGCAATCACACACACAAAAAAAAATGCATTAAACCTTGCGATCATTAACATTTCAAACACGATTATCGTATTTCTTAAGTTTGTTTTGATAATTATTGGTATTAAAATTTACAAGTTGCTTCAATTTGTGGCAAATATAAGCCTAATATTTGTCCATTGTTTAGGATTGTATAATGGGTGCCACATTCTTACAAGGTTTTGTTCTATTTAATCAATAGTTACAGAATCACTACAGACTTTGTTTTGTACTGTTATATTTATATTAATAAGTTCCTGGAGATGAATAGTGGTAGAAAGCAACAATTACTTATTATTGAGACGACAACGGGACATACTTAAAAAAAAAAAAAAAGTCAATACAAAAATCTGTCTGTGATATTAATAATCATATGAAACATATGCGGTTACAGAAATTTCACAATAGTCCACCAACTCATGATGGCCGCGTTATAGCTTGTATTAATTGATATAATAGCAATTAAGTATTTAAGCACTCTATTTTGAATTTATATTAAATTACAAACAAACCAACAAAATCTTAAACATATATCGAAGTGCTTTTTAAAAACATAAACAAATCATAAATAATAAGATCAGTTTAAAACCTAACTAAGTTGAATTGCTCGAAAATTAAATAATGCGTTGTATCGAAATTTTTAAATGCTTCATATACACAATTTTTTAAATTTCGATACCATGCAATTTTATACTTTCATAAAACTACCCTATTGCATACCTTAGAAGCGGTGGCAACTGTACAAGAAATAACTAACACCACTAAAATTTCTTTCCACATGTCGACTTTCTAGAATAGTCAAATCAAAGAGAACCGATTCTATTACTCTAATCTCTTTATATCTTTTGATACGAACCATGTCTGGATTCAAGTACAAAACTGAATATCTATTTAAACCTTCAAGTTCAAGATATAAGTACGATCCTCACTCGAAAAAAACCCAGATGTGTCGTTTGTACTTCTCATAGAGAATATCAGTATCTGTATATAGTTTTTGAAATTAAACATTTGATAGATCACGGAACGTGATTATAGGTGTCCAAGTTCATGCAATAATCTGATCTTAGTTGTCCCTCCTTATAACTGGCTAATCTACTTCCATATTTGACCATAGCATACATTGGCCTCAGGCGGGAGATAAAGGTTCTACACTCATGATATACAATACGACCGACCCTAGACCCCAGATGGCTAATCCACAGATAAAAATTACTACACAGTAGATATTACTTAATCCTCAATAATTATCTGAACTTGCAGACAAAAATGTTTTTATTTCCATTAAATTTATTTAATCTTGAAAAACCTGTTTCCCTTACCCTGTCGTAAAACATAAAATGTCCGACTACAAATATTTCATACAGCAACAACTTTGAAAAAGCGTTTTTACTTTACTTATCCGCATGAGCGTAAAATTCCAGGTAAAATCAAATATTTACTTAGAATGTGTTATAAATCTGCAATGACAAATCAGGGCTATTTAATGTGAAGATAGTCTATTCTGGCAACGCATTAAAAGTATTAGCACGCATATACAAGAATATGATGAACAATCCAATTATGTAAGAGCGAGTAAAACTTTTTTCGAGCTGTCAGGATTTCTGGATTGACAGTTTTTAACATTTGGAACTCATCTGCAAATGGCAACTTGTACGACAATGTTTTTGAAGATCTTAATAAGGTTCAGAGAGGTAATAGCAGCATTTTGTTGTGTGATTACTTGTATTTAAACATCAACAGCCTTCTTCATAAATATGACCCATTAAAGACTTAACACATCAAAATCTAGTAAATGTTCACTTTTAACCAGAAACTTAAACTGATATACCATTTACCAATGCCGAATTTTGTGTTGATTATTTTACACTTTGGCGTGCTGATAGAAAAATCAACAAGGTGATGGTCTTATTGCATATCTCAGATCTGATCGTTGCAGCTGATAGAAGAACTAAACTAGAATTCTAAGATGCTGAATCCATAGGTATTAAGGTAGCTATTTGAAGCATAAAATGATTCTTTATCGGGATATGTAAGCCTCCTAGTATATCAGATGACCATCTCAATACAGATGGTAGCAAATATAAGTATATTTTTATAGGTGATTTTAATTATGATAGGCTTAATTGTGATAAGAGAGATTCGATAAGAGAAAATTGTGATATTGTTTTAATTTGATTAAAAAACATTTTAAAGACAGCTTCATGTTTATGAATTTTGCTAAAGCACCCCTTTTAGACTTGATTTAATGAAGAGTGAATATGAGTTATTATGGAACTGGTACTAGGGATGTGCACAACTTTAAACCGGTTCAGTTAAATTCTGGAATACTACTTTATCAAAAAAGAAGATATGCAGAAGTTTAAAGAATTTTGACGAATCAATGTTTCAAAGATTGAAAAAATTCAGAATTTGATGATGTTAATGTAGCTTATGACAATTTAAGTTATTTTTCAACGAGGTAACCGAACAAACATTCCCCTTGGAAAGAAAATATAAAGTGCAATTTATAGGAAGAAAATGATGTTGAACAATACTAAAAAAAAAAATGGTAGTAAGAACTCAGAAGCATATAGACGTCAACGCAACTATGTTACAAAATTGAAAAATAAATCCATGAACCAAGATTAGAGAGGTGCACTAGGGGCAATAGGGAAACATGTTCTTACAAATAAAGAACTTGTTCTCACTAAAAAGAAAATATTTTCTCTTAAAATAATGATTTAGTTACAAAACAAGAGAAGGTTCGTGAAATATCAAATATATGTTTTGCAAATGATTCAAAGTATATTGGAAACAATCGAGTAAAGATTTATGATGATCACCAAGTCTCTTGGCTATTAAAGATAATCTACTCGATCTTAAAAAAAACGTTTTCCCCTATCGATGAAGATGTTGTTCGGAAAAGAATACGTAAAACTTTAGACTCTTTTAAAAGAACTTCTCACTAACTTGCATCTGGATATTTCTCAGAAATTAATTCAATCAAAACATATTATTTTTTAATACTGTAAACCACCGTTCTCCATGTGAAATTTAAGAAAAAATCGTATACAAGATACAATCCACAATGCTTTCAATATAAAAAAGGTAGCATACGCTATACGTTTATTGCTTTTGGAAACCATATGGAATATTGTGTTAATAGTGAACAAAAGCTTAAACATTTTACACAAAGTAAAAGGTGATAAGTATGCAGGAGTTTCAATTAACAGCGTATTTGTTAAATTTGTTTTAACAGATTGTCGAATTTCCTATGGGAATGAACTGTGCGCCATTCCTTGCCGACCTCTATCTATTTCGATATGGAGTTCCTACAGACATTTGTCAAAACAAGATGATAAAAAAGCCAGATAACGTTGTTTCACATTCGGTATATTATTGATGTTCTTTTCGCTAACACTTCATTTTTTTTATTGGGTTCCATTAATATATTCCTTAGAACAAAGGCTTCCTCCGCCTTATTTTAAGATGATTCTTTGAATATAAAATAAATCTAAATGACAAATGTGAATTTTTTTATTTTGTAATTAATCCCACCTTATTGGCAAGAAACAAACTTCTCTTGCATATGGAATATACATTTCCCAACTCATTCGGAATTCAAGAACTTGAAACTTCTATTCAGACTTAATAAACTGTCTGAGCAGAGATTTGATGAACTAGGGTTGATTCAAAAGGTTTTCGTCCTTTTTCTTTAAAAGAGTTCATCGGAAGATATTATGAACTTGTTGATAAATATACCGTATCAACTTCATAAATAATACCTGATGGTCTTGAAATATAGATGTTATGTACTGATGTTGTTATCTTTATTACGTGTTGTAGTTTTTTTTTATTAGTCTTTGTACATTTTCAACCTTTACTATTTAGTCATTTTGTTTAGCTCAAAATCTCACCACTTGGCGTCCGTCGTCGTCGTTAACTTTTTACATTTTAAGGAAATTTATAAAGAACCACTTGTTTTTATAGTGTTTACGATTTAAACAAATTGTTGTATGTTGTACCCCAAATTTTGTCATGGAAATGGGGAATGTGCCAAAGAGACAACAACCCGACCATAGAAAAAAAAACCAGCAGAAAGTCACCAACAGGTCTTCAATGTAGCGAGAAATTCCCGCACCCGGAGGCGTGCTTCAGCTGGCCCCTTAACAAATATATACTAGTTCAGTGATAATGAACGCCATACTAATTTCCAAGTTGTACACAAGAAACTTAAATTAAATTAATACAAGACTAACAAAGGCCAGAGGCTCCTGACTTGGGACAGGCGCAAAACTGCGGCGGGGTTAAACATGTTTGTGAGATCTCAACCCTCCCCCTATACCTCTAGCCAATGTAGAAAAGTAAACGCATAACAATAAGCACATTAAAATTCAGTTCAAGAGAAGTCCGAGTCTGATGTCAGAAGATGTAACCAAAGAAAATAAACAAAATGACAATAATACATAAATAACAATGTCTGTTAGTTTTGCTCAAACATTATTGTTAAAATAATGGAATGTTATGCGATTGTCAAACAAGTGCAATGATTAACTACCATTAAACTATGTTTAATTCACTATTTTCTACATAAGAAGAAGAAGGGCACCACAGTCAAAAGAAACATATTAGTCTACCAAACTCAGAATCATAGTTTTCGGGACAAATGGCATCGTAGATTTCGTTATAGCCATAAACAATGATATATAAAGATTAGACTACAACATTATTTTACAGAAGCTTGTGCCTCAAACGGTCGGACATTAAATGATAGTCTTCGTCAAAATTTAAAAAAGAAGACATGAAGTTTAGGTACCTTTGCTTTTGTTTTCATTCCAGTAGAAATAGTTTTACAAGGGAATCTTGATCGGGGGCGCACACTTTGGAATATCTTATAAACTGGGAGATATACATATAACTCAAAGAAAAACAAATCTTCGTACAACAAAGAACTTTGAGGCATTTAGCATTGATGATCCAAGATTTACTCGGTGATTTCCTTCCAATATATACCGCATAATTTATTGAGATCGTCCGCTAGCTCTAAACGTAGAAATATTAAACTTATACGCAAGTAAGACGACTAGGAGGATATCACCAGCCCAGTAGTCAGTACCTCGGTAAGAACTAAGTTTGAACCTCAAACTAATTGCAACAGGAAATGTTTTAGATCTAATCTATGGCATTAAGCCTCAAATATACACAGAATACAGTCCCATAAAATCTAACTTTAGGAAAACTCAAATTTTGCATTTTATTTAGTTTAAACATATTTTATTGTTCAAAATGACAAGAGGATCAGACACAAGTTCTACAACTTAGTAACGTCTTCTCCAAAACAAAAACAAAATATACTCATTAATAATGAACACATCAAATATTTCATACTAACAAATAATTTAAGAATAAAGACATGAAAACAAAAGGAAACTTTTTGAAGCGAATAAATGGATTTTAATCGAGTGATTGTTTAATTTCTTATGTAAATTAGCATTGGAAAGGGAGACAACTCCGCAAAAATTAGTCTTTTTCTTGTGAATTGATTTTCATTAAATTAATGTAAAATATGATACTTTGATGTTCGTATTTGACTATATTATATAATCTTGTGCTCACGAAATGTACCAAACCGAAGTGTTAGGGGTATTTTTTTGGGCATATTTTTCATTATGGAAATGGCTTTGTGACCATTTTGATAAATAATGTGAATATTTGGTACTGTTTATATCTGTAAATTATATTTGTTCAGCATCTTCCTTGATTGAAGAAACTTTAAACCACAAAAAGTAGAATACATACATCATAAATTTTATGGTAATATTGTACTTAAAGCGAGGAAATCACTATGTGATCCTTGTAAACTCATCGAACCTTTAAACAAACTTATAAGTAAGGGTTATCGTACCAATATTGTAATAAGATCTCTGAATATAGTTCACATTGGCACTAATATTGATATTGTCATTAGCAAATTAAAACATAACTAAATTTCATTATCTTTTGAGGCGAGATGTATAGAGACACAGACACGTTAACTTTTATTTCTATAGAAGTCGCTCTTCACTATACTACTACCTGTCGATACATTTATTTTTGGCATTGCACAAGTCATGTCTTCTTTGACTATTAATGACGTTAAAATACTAAATCCCTGTGATGTGTTTTAGTCGATTTTAGTCTCTGATGCATGCTTTTTTATTATTTATTGGTTTTGGCTTTTAACTAGCTGTCAGTAACTGCGAGTACTCTCAAATCGTATTTTCTTGTTAATTCGACCTGTTGATACTGTTTATAATGCTTTTTTGTTATTTTTTATTTATATGGATCTTGTCTGTACACCAGCTTTCATTATTTGTAATATCTTCAATTTTTCACTTATTCTTACAACATTTGTATAAACTTCAAGATTATAAAAAAAACGGTTTTTTTCTAAAGTGAACATTGATTGGTTAAATATTTCTCAGTCATGTCCTGTGTTTGAATTTGTTTGTTAGCTTTTTGGTCATGAATGTTTGTCTCTAATATTTAATTAACTGTGCATTTGTATTCAGATATCGCAGATCAAATTTATTCGTTCATTGTTTAATCATACGTTTTTTGATTGAGTTAAGTCTGCCAATTGATATTTTATTGTATGTTTTTCTTTGTTGTGATGTTATGCTATTGTTTCAGAAAAAGGGAGAAGGTTTGGATCCATTAAAACGTTTAATCCCGCTGCAAATGTTTGCACCTGTCCTAAGTCAGGAATCTGATGTACAGTAGTTGTCGTTTGTTTATTTAATATATACGTGTTTCTCGTTTCTCGTTTTGTTTATATAGATTAGACCGTTGGTTTTCCCGTTTGAATGGTTTTACACTAGTAATTTTGGGGCCCTTTATAGCTTGTTCGGTGTGAGCCAAGGCTCCGTGTTGAAGGCCGTACTTTAACCTATAATGGTTTACTTTTTAAATTGTTATTTGTATGGAGAGTTGTCTCATTGGCACTCACACCACATCTTCCTATATCTATTAATTAATTTTATTCAATTTAAGATTCTTTACCTTGACATGCTGAAAAATCTATTAAATGGTCAACTAATGAATTAAGAAATCTATGTTGTAGCTTGATAAAAGATATGAAAACAACTTTTAAGTTGATTGTTATACTCTAAAGAAGACTTAAATATCAACAATCAATACATTGTGTTGAATAGAAGCGGTAAAGTTATAATTTTGTATCAATTTATATTGATATTTCTGCCTTTTTTGCAGAGTTATCTACCTTATCAATGCAAATCTCCATAGGAATTTTAAATCATATTTTTTTCAGTTTCCTCAAGTTAGATTTTATGGGACTTTTGTGTATATTTGGGACATAATGCTAAAGATTAAAACGTTAAATTGTTCTGTTGTAATTACTTCAAGGTCAGGGTCAAATTTATACTTGATTTACTGGACTATACGGATTAAAAGAGGAATGTATCGCCAATTCCTTGCCTGGCTTGTGCTTTTGGGTTTATAAATCTTCATCTTTTTGATCAGCTTTTGGATACTCAAATAATTGAGTAATACTGAAAAGATATTGATGTTGAAATACGCATCAAGTGCAGAAAAATTGGAATAGTTTAAGCTATTGTATTACAGTCGCAAAAAAGCCATTATATTGATTACAATGTATGAACAGAACAACAAACATGCTAGGTAAAATTACAAAAAACAGAAAATGGGCACAGAAGTCATCACTGTTCTAATGAACAATTTCTACATAGGAAGTACCCAGGTCATTATACCTCTACCAAGTCAGGAATAGGACAGTAGTTTATTTTTTTTTTAATTTTTTAAATTTCCTGTTAACAAAAATATGAATTTTTCGAGATACAAAGGATTTTCTTATCCCATTCATATATTACCTTAGCCGTATTTGGCACGTTAAATTTTTTTTGAGTTGGGGTCCTCAATGCTCTTAAACTTTTGGCTTTATAACTATTTTGAACTGAGCGTCACTGATGAGTCTTGTGTAGAAAAAACGCCCGTCTGGCGTATAAAGTTATTAGCATCGTACCTTTGATAACTATTTACACCACTGGGTCGATGCCACTGCTGGTGTACGTTTCGTCTCCGAGGGTATCACCAGCCAAGTAGTCAGCACTTCGGTGTTGACATGAATATCAATTATATAGTATTTTTTAAAAATTAATTTCCTGTTTATAAAAATATGAACTTTTCGAAATACTAAGGATTTTCTTATCCCAGGAATAGATTACTTTGACCGTATTTGGCACAACTTTTTGGAATTTTGGGTCCTTAATGCTCTTCAACTTTGTATCTCATTGGCTTTCTAACTATTTTTATCTGACCGTCACTGAATAGGGTTATGTAGACGATTCAAGTGTCTGGCGTATTAAATTATAAGAATGGTTCCTTTGATAACTATTTGCTATTTCACTTTTTATCTATTCAAGAAAAACTGTTCATATAATGTCAGGTATGTAAACACTGCCGAGGTACCTCGCATCACGTAATGGTGAATTATATTTTAGATTTGAGACAGAAAAAGGATGGAATTACGTTTCAAATGAGGCCAGAAATATGACCTCTTTTGAGTTATTTTAGGAATTTTATAGTTCTTGGTATGGGGTTAAACATGTATTCGCAGTTTATGCCGTTTTTAACCAGTGCTGCCTCATAACTTAAACGTCCTCCATTATATTTCTGTCGTTTCGCCCTGCTTTTATATTCATTTTTATTCATAGTTACTATTAAGTGCAAGTGATTAATTTATATATCTTATGGTTTTGAGTGTGTTAGTATGATATAATATCTAAGCGATTGCTGGTTCTCCAGTCAATACACATACAGTTGTTTGTCGTATGAGAATTGAGGAGGAAGGTTAACAATAAAAAAAATGCAGTCATTATATTCGCCTGCAGTTGATTTTTTATTTATTGGTATGTGCAAGAAGCTGGACGATTTGTATATGATAGTGGGTTAAAGAGCTTATCAGAGCTCATGTATACTCTGTACACATATGACTTTAAATAAAATGTACTCACTGACGTTCAAGTAGAAATAAAATGTCAATGAAATCTATGACGGGGTGCACAAACTTTGAAATATCCTTTATCAAAAGAAATAAAAAATATGATTAAAAGAAAAACAACTCTTCGTACATCAAAGTACTCTGATGCATTTCACATTGACGATCAAAGATTCCTCTTGATATAGATATCGCAAATAGATTGAGATCGTCCACTAACTCAAAACGCAGAAAAATATACGCAAGTTAGACGACGTGGAGTGAAATCCTATAACACAGTGTTTGTAATTTCTTACCAGAAATTCGCAAGTTAAAAACCAACGACCACCAATATTACTATGCTTCGTATGCTGGTCTTATGCAGCTGGAATTTGGTTTCATAGATATGGAAATTTCATTTATCTAAAACTGAAGTCAGTGTTTTAACATAAGATTAATTGCATATCGGATCCTCATTTTTTATTTGAAGGTTATTGTAGGTCATGGTATGAAGTAGATAAAATTGTACTAGTATCTTTCAATTGTGCCGTTTTACCATCTGTTCTTGGATGCACAAAGGTAACAGATTAGACATTCAAAAATATACAAAAACAACTGAATGCAAAAATGTAACAACAAACAGAGTATAACAACAAAATCTGACAAGAACAAGATATATCTACAATTTCGAAAGAAGTCAAACAATCATACCAGTAACGAAATAGTCTGAGTACCGTGATATTGGCTCAAGCAACAAACAACAATTTCAAACTTGCACTTAGTTAAACTGATAACACGCACCCATAATATTAGTATAAACTGATTTTATTCTTGTGAATGATTACAAAAATATCAATATTTTTATTCTTATGTTGAAGGTATTGGTTGGCATTCAGTGTGTCCACCAAATAACACCTGTCGCTTGTGTTCTGCTGTCATGACTCCGGATGGGGTTATTGGGGGCATTGTCGGATCTGCTATGTAAGTGCACTTTAGGCCGGCTCCGCAATCACAGTGACCATTCACTTTGCTAAAGTAATTGCAGTATTCACCTTGTTTCTTGTATTTTTCACACCATCCACCTGAAACATAGACAAAAAATAAAATGAAAGGTAAATCGTGGTAGTCTAAATTTTATTATGATTTTTTTCATAAGCTGTAAGACTAAAAGGATAATTTAATGTATTGGTATTTCTTGGAGGACAACACTCTCAAGTCGTAAATGAAAAAAAAGTCAACAGTTTGACTATTAACCCCAAATAACCTCCTCAAACATCTCATGTGAGTAGCAAAATATGAAAAATTATCACAAAAACAGATAAAAAGGAAAAAAAAAAATGCGCAAAATAGCGATTTAAATTATTACTTATTTATTATTGATTACTTAACAATAGCTAAAGGTTCTGATCATAATAACAGGCGATAAAAATGAGTGAAACAGTGTTGACATGAATATCAATAATGTGTTCATTTTTATAAATTTCCTGTTTTACAAAAAAGTTTGAATTTTTCGAAAAACTAAGGATGTTCTTATCCCAGGCAAAGACTACCTTAGCCGTATTTTTTGAATTTTGGATCCTCAATGCTCTTCAACTTCGTACTTGTTTGGCTTTACACATATTTTGATATGAGCGTCACTGATGAGTCTGTCTTGTGTAGACGAAACTAGCGTCTGGCGTACTAAATTACAATCCTGGTACATTAAAAACTATTTACATCACTGGGTCATGCCACTGCTAGTGGACGTTTCGTCCCCGAGGGTATCAATAGCCCAGTAGTCAACATTTCGGTGTTGACATGAATATCAATAATGTGGTCATTTTTATAAATTTCCTGTTCTACAAAAAAGTTTGAATTTTTCGAAAAACTAAGGATTTTCTAATCCCAGGCATAGAATACCTTAGCCGTATTTGGCACAACTTTTTTGAATTTTGGATCCTCAATGCTCTTCAACTTCGTACTTGTTTGGCTTTACACATATTTTGATATGAGCGTCACTGATGACTCTTGTGTAGACGAAACGCGCGTCTGGCGTACTAAATTATAATCCTGGTACCTTTGATAACTATTTACACCACTGGGTCGATGCCACTGCTGGTGGACGTTTCGTCCCCGAGGGTATCACTAGCCAAGTAGTCAACATTTCGGTGTTGACATGAATATCAATAATGTGGTCATTTTTATAAATTTCCTGTTTTACAAAAAAGTTTGAATTTTTCGAAAAACTAAGGATTTTCTTATCCCAGGCATAGAATACCTTAGCCGTATTTGGCACAACTTTTTTGAATTTTGGATCCTCAATGCTCTTCAACTTCGTACTTGTTTGGCTTTACACATATTTTGATATGAGCGTCACTGATGACTCTTGTGTAGACGAAACGCGCGTCTGGCGTACTAAATTATAATCCTGGTAACTTTGATAACTATTATAAAGACTTGATTAGTGTATCAACTGTATCAACGACTATCACATTTGTCAAAAATACCAAAAGGCTTATATAAATTTACATTTGAATGTTATTCATAGATATTCCTTATAAAGGCTGTTCGAGACTGATATTTTAAAATGTCAAAATGATTGTATTGAACAGATTAATGTGAATATATTTTAGATCAGGGTTAGCTAGGAATGTGAACTAAAATCTATTATTCTACAATCAGTAAGCGTAGTTGTTTTTGAGTTTTTTTTCTTGATTGAGTGGTAACAGTTATACTTGACCCTAAAAACGCGAACATATAGTAAGGGGTAACGGTTAATACTGACCATGAAAGAACACGTGTCATAGATTATTAACTGCCCTTGAAACATAACCTGTGTTTTAAAAACTAACCTTGAAAAACCATCGGTACTGTGACAGGAAAGAAAATACTCTGTCTTTTCTTACTAACCATCAATGGACCTTCATGGTAATAACAACATTCATCTGAACCGCACTGTGAATCATGTCTACATTCATCCTGCAAAATGAAAATCTAATTAATATATTGATATATTCTATATTTTTCGATTCGGAATGGTCTTCAACTTCGTATTTAGTTTTGCCATTAAAATATTTGATTTGAGTCTCATCAATGAGTATTCATTTGTGTAGACGACATGGGTTCTTATCACAAAAGTTAGCGCCAATTTAAAGCATCAATAAGTTGAGTTGTTGAAAAATTTTAAACACATTAAAAAATGCGGATACATGCATTTGTATACTGTTGGTGTAATAAGACTATCCTGTGTCATACCGTAGAAGCGGTGGCAACTGCACAAGTAATAACTAACACAACTGATATTTCTTTCCACATGTTGATCTTTCTAGTCTAGTCGAACTATTACTGTTATCTCTTTATATCCTGAGATACAAAACCTGTCTGGATTCCAGGACAACACTCAACATTCAATTTAACCCTTCAACTTTATAGATAACTTGAATCCTCACTTGTAGGAAATCACGTTTAATTTTGTGGCTTGTAGTACTAAAAGAGAAAATAGGTCTATGTATCTAGTTTTTCACCTTTAAAATTTACTCTACACGAATATCATTTTTGTTCCGTCTGTGTTGATATGGTTGGATATGGACTGATTTAAGCAACCGCCTCCCCCTAAAAAAGAAAAAAAAAAAAAAGAATTCAAAATATTATTCTGCCCTTTCATATTCGCAGATTACCTTAGCCTCTGAGATCATCCCCAGTTTTTGGTGGGGTTCGTGTTGCTTAGTCTATAGATTTCTATGTTTTGTCTTGTGAATTATTATTTGTCTGTTTGTCTCTTTATTTTTTAGCCACGGCGTTGTAGGTTTGTTTTCAATCTATGAGTTTGACTGTCCCTCTGGTATCAATCGCCCTCTTTTATGTAATGCCATAAATCAAAACTTAATCTTTAAAACGAAATTTACATATCAAATCACAAGAAGCTGAGCTGTTTAAACAAATGTTTAAGTAAGTCGAACTTATGACAAACGCCGTATTTTTGCTATCGAATTGAAAGCTGTCATAGAGAAATAGAAAGTTTGAATAGAAAAATAGAAAAAAATGACCAGTAAATACTAGATCTATAAGTAACTCTCAAGCTTTCGAAAAACTATGAACTGCTTTGCTCTATCCTAAATTGTGCATGTGATTGCTGATTTAGTATTGGGAATGTGGTATTTTTGGATATTCATTAATAAGTAATGGCTTTACTTTATGAGTCTGCGTTATACACCAATGCTTTTGAAATATTGTTCACTTTACTTGATGAAAATAAAACATTTACAAAAAGACACTACTCATTTGGTGTAATTCTTTGGTAGTACATATAATGCATTTTTGTAAACATTCCACATATGAACATATAGAAAAAATAATTCGTGTATATTGCAGATTAACAAAGCAAATAAACACAGTTTATAATTGATATTTAAATATTGAATTATAGTGTGGAATTTATGCATTATAAAACGTACATGAACTAATGACTGTTGATCGGAACTGAAATACACATAGTAAATGTTGCGGCATTTGACGTCTTATCCTGAGACGAGAGAGTCTGTAATTCTATATATCATTTAAACAAATAGCTACTGCTGTATTTCAACTGCATCATAAAGCACCTAATCCAAATATATATTTGATGATTTATTATTTCAAGATGGCGTGTATGTCGACTGACACAAATAGCTCCGCAATGTGATGCAAAGCAAATTTTTGACATTGTATGCTTGTCTTTCAATTTGGCTGATGTGGTTTTTCTAAAGAGTGTATATTACATGCCACTTGTTTTGCTTTGTTGACCTACTTGTTTGTTTTCATAGCATTTAAGATTATAAAACTATTAAAACACACCCGCGAAATCTCCAACCTTTCGGCCTTGGTTAAAAGTACATGAACAATTTTTATGTAAACTGTGTGTAGGTCCTTCCCTTTTTTCCAGATCCGTTATTTTATAGTTTTCAATATTTTTGTCTGAATACTATGAACATTCATAAACTAAAGTCTCCATATAATAAATGACCGCCGTTGATCGTAAATATAGAATTGATAGAAAATAGCAAATACACTTTATATATAGTAACTGTATGTTCACAGTGTATAGAAAAAGCGGTACCACGATTTCCCGAGAACTACGAGAACAACATAATATCCCGAAAACAAGATTATGTATCCCGAGAACAAGATTTTTAATTGTGTTATAGGTGTTTTTACTACTTTTTACAATAATAAAGAATACTAATAAGAGATAATACTCGTTTTTATTCAATAAAATTATCATTATGGTCAAAAATTCGATTTCTATGTCTTGTATGCAAAATCCTTGTTGAACACAATATGGCGGACATTCTTAAGGTAGACAACTTAAGAAAATCAAAGTATTAGAAGATCTTAGAAGAACTGACAGAAAAGAAAAGTATCAAATGTACTGACAAAGAGCAAGAAAAAGTGAAAATAAATGTTCTGCCCAAGTACCAAGGAAAGTTACATGCAATTTTAACCAGTCCTACACAGAAGTCTTGTCTACGACTAAAAAGTCCTCCCCATGACGGAAAAAATATTTAGAAAGCTGTGAAAATTGCAAAATTTGGTTGAACAGATAGGGACTTTTAATTGGCGGTATGACACCTTTATTTTCGTTTTCTTCCAAAATAACAGAATAAACGTAAGCGATTTACAACATGTATGCCATTATGAACCAAAGTCAAATATATTGTGTTAGACAATAGCTCTGTCTTAAACAATAACTGAGATGCATCATACCTTCAAAGAAAAAAGCATGCCATCATGTAACTATTTATATTCTTTTTTCCTTATATTTTGGCGAAATATGATATATACAACTATCAACAACGTATTTCATTCAGGCAACACATGATGTCATATGCAACTTATATATCAATAGTTTTCCTATTTAAAGCTAAAAGATGAATTAAGCCCAGAAAACAAAAATTTCAATGGCATATAATTTTGTTTAATAATTTTAAGGTTGACACTCTGAATGTCCACCAATTTGCATACTTCTTGCATGGATGACAGGTTGCAGTAAGATAGATACGGTTGGATCTGGAATCCATTTGCATTTTAGTCCAGGAGCACATCCACAATGCCCATTCATTTTAGCTATGCCGCTACAATATTCACCTTGAAGTTGATACTTTTCACACCATCCACCTAAAACAAAGTTTGGATTCTGATTGATAGTTGTTTCGTTTGGGATCATTCTACATGGTACGATATGTACTTTTTTCTAAGCAAATTACATTTTAAGGCTATTTTGAAAATGTTTGTAGTTAAAGTAGGTTAAAAATTTCAACTTCAAATATTAGAATATTAAATGGAAAATGCAATATCCGACAAACACAAAAAATCCAATTCAATTGACTGTATTAGATCAATGTGAACTTTAAATAAACTTCAGGAAGTATATATCAAATCAAACAAAGGAATGAATCATCCGGTTGTTGAAAAAGAATACTGTTAGGAGGACTATGTACATGAATGTTCACATACAATTGTATACAATAAATGCACATGTTAATAAATGACCTCAATGGGAATAAGAAGTGCTATAAAAAACAACAACAAAAAAATATTTATAATCACGATATATATTATGTATATTCAAAACGTCACCTTCAGTTAATCGTTAACATTCTTCAATTTCCAGGAAATGAATGAAACAATCGCTTACACCAAATTAAAGTCAGATACTTTGATAAAAATTTCAGAAATATAAAAGTTATTAAACCTTTATTACACTGTATTTTTCTCTCTCTATGTATTCGTACCCCAGTTCATTTGCTATGGTCAATTTTATGTTTGTTTTTTTGAAATACTAAGGATGTTCAATCAAGGAAAAGATTGAGACGACGCGCACCTACCGTATAACATTTTAATCCTGGTATCGAACCAATTACAGCAGTCCCTTTCAAAAAGAAAATGTGTGCCTTTAAAAAAACGTTACCTTGATGAGCCATTACAGGAATAGGGACAAAAGTCTGTCTTTTACTCATTACCATCGGCCCTTCGTGATAGTAACAACATTCATCTGTTCCACATTCCGTGTCATGTTTACATTCAACCTACATATAAAAAAACGATCTTAGTATGTGATATTATCCACACAATACACCTAGACGATATCGGTTTAATCTTCAAAGAGACAATTACCTTATCAATGACAAAGAGCAATAAAGTCATTAACGTCTCCGATAGAGACGTTATTAAGAATTGAACGATGGACAGTCAGTGTGATGAATTATTCTTACTACCTGATTGGAAGATATTACGAGACGTGAATAATCAAATTTTATTGATTGGTTAGGACAATACAAACCTAGTTAATGTCTTCCAATCCCGTTCATCTCTATTTTAGTTATTAGATTTGCTTGGTCATTAATCCTGCATTTTCATGATATAGGCACTCCGGTAACCTTTATCTATAAAAAGCCGAATATTCTGGAGTTCGTAAACACACACAACGTTTAGGAGATAACTGTATTGTATTTTAAGCTCCGACGGCATCAATTGGGGATTTGATGGTCGCAAATTAAGTTTACTGGCGACGCGTTAGCGGAGACAGTAAACGGGTATTTGCGACCATCAAATCCCCAATTGATGCCGTCGGAGCTTAAAATACAATAGTGTTATCTCCATTCTAATGAAACTGACAGAAAACAACGTTAAAACATGTATTTAAAATTTGTCATATGCCGTCTGCGCTTACGCGTACGTCCCATAACATCAACTGTCAATTGATGCCATGTAAATAAATGACGTTATCCAATCAAAATGAACGTTACAAACTTTGTTGCATTAGAATATTCGATATACTACTTCAGTGTGAGTTCACGTGTGTGGTAAAATATGTTGATGATATGCAAAGCTATTCTGAACGAATTAATCGACAAAGCGAGAACACTTTCCATTTTCATCAGCTAAGAGACGGCTAGCCTTTTTTAAAAATCTTTTACTTGTGTGTTTATTTATTTTTAAAAGTTTTTAATTGCATTTGACAAATTGTGGCAATTTTGTAGAATTTTTTTTAATGTTCCACAATGCAGACCTTCAGTGTATATTTAAGAAATAATTGATGCAAGCTATACTTTTTTGTAGTTTTCCCATGGGTAGGCATTATATTCGTGATTATTTTCGCCCGACAGATAGTTAGGGCTAAAATAACACGAATATAATGCCTTCCCATGTTGAAACTAAAATTTGTTTGTATATGCTCTTCCATAAACCTCCCTCTTTTTTTTATTGTAAACAAGCAAACGATTGAGAGGGGGGGGGGGTTAAACAGCCAGCATGAACGGTTGGCGTTTCTAGGTCAAATATGTCAATTTTGAAGTGCAACATGTTACAGTCATAATAAATGAATTGGTTACAACATGTGCATCATTTAAGAGGTTGGAAATGTTTATAGTTAATCAAATATATATTAAATGCATGCAATTTGATAAAACTCATTATTCTGTAGTAGTCATCGCACCTGTAAACACATTTTATTGGATTTAGAGCATAGGTTTATTCATAAAGCGAATGAAGCGAGTCATATAAGAATGATGATTTAACAAAAAAAAAAACCACATGTATCTGGGGTAAAAATGACAATGCTATACAAATTCGGAAATAAATAAAAGGGATATAAAACCTCTGCAGTTGTCATACTTGTACAATTTTCATGCAAATTACAAAGTAATGACAGCTTAATTTCAAAGTGAGTTTGACATACACATCATGTATCCTATATGGGAAATTTTGTCCAAAACTGTTTAACAACTGGTTATTTAAAAAACAATGTGCTCCTAAAAACCGCAATCATGTTATTATGCTTATCTTCAAGTAGGTATAAGAAGATGTGATATGAGTGCCAATGAGACAACTCTCTCGTCCAAGTCACAATCTGTAAAAGTAAACCAATATAGGACGAATCGCGGTCTTCAACACGGAGCATTGGCTCACACGAAACAGCAAGCTATACCGAGCCAAAAAATAATATGACTAAGGGGTATGAGCATGCTCATTGTTGATCTATAGTTGTCAATTGTTTTGTCTATTTTGTCTCTTGTGAAGAGTTGTCTCATTGGAATCACCCAGCATTTTCTTATAAATGTATAGTATAAATATTTGATTGAATTACGCTACACTATGACCAGTGATAAATATTTAGTACAGGTACAGGACAAAAAAAATCAAAAATGAATAAAATACAAAGATAGGTCATTGCTTTATGTTCAGTGACAAATATTTTATGCATGTTCAGTACGGAAAAAACCCCAATCAATACAATAGATTGGTCTTGTAATTATGGTTGTTCAGGATAATCAGCAAGATATTTGAAATGCAAATAAAAAAAAGAAAGTTTAATAGATAAGGACAGATATTTGACAGGCCACATCCAGACCTCTCAAATATTTGTTGCAAGAGTTTTTAAATTCCTAAACGAGGCTTTAAATTTAACGTCCCCTTACTGAGCGAACGTGCCAACGAATGCATTCGTCAAGACTAAACTGACGTACCGGGTTGAAAAGATCAAGAATGACCATACTCATATACCCCAGTCCAATTTGGGGTTACAATCTCAGTCATGTACAACTGATTTACAAAATATAAGCTGACACTTAACTTCGGAAACTGTTTGAGTAGATTGGTGGATAAACTGTTTACATTTTTTTTCAGATTACCGGAGGGACTCGGAAAAATATATATGTGCCCACCTAAACCGATTTTTTTTTGTCGCGTGAACGAAATAATTAGAGGTTCTTCGATTGTTGAAGATCAGATACAAAATGTATAATTTAAATGGAATTTCCATTATTTCCCTATCAATAACTTCCTCACCATAATAAAATAGTTGTTTTGAGATTGTTTGACGTTTGCTGTTAGTCCAGAGGAAATATTTTATGCATTCAATTTTTATACTAAGCTATTGAAAATGAAATATGAATATGTGTATCACCCAAATGTAAAACGAGTAAATAAAAAAGGGAAATTGAGAGTTCATAGATGTTTAATATGTCATACATTTTCATAGGAAATGTGAATTTTGTCTTACTTAATGTATACTGAAACCCGCATCTGATGTTTTGATTCAAGATACACATATTTTTATTTACCTTTAATGACGAAGTAAAAGTAACAGCAATAACTGACAATAATATACATTCCGTCCACATTGTTGTTTGACGCATTTGTTTCAACCGATAAATCTTATTTTCTTATCTGAAGGATGTATTCATCTAGTTCTAAAACTGATAAGGATAATGACCTCTCCCCTAGATAGATATTTGCAGTCATGTATAAACTATCCCTAAAAACAATTTAAATATTGTGAAATAGTTAGAGAAACTGTAAAGATAATAAATAGGCCTAAGTTACAGCTAATTAATTAAAAAAAAGCATTTAGTAAACCCTATATAGGAAAGATTTGTGAGTTCAGATGTGCAGGATGTATAAATACACAGCCCTGCCCACAAGAATGGAGACGATAAATTCAGCGCCTCGTGTTTAGATAATACCATGCTATATATGTGCACCTTAAGCATGTAGCCTGCTGCAGTTAAAATGTTTGTCTTTAATTAATACACACTAGTAACGACCTTATTCAGACGACCCACTTTGCAGATCCCATCAACAACGTTCAGTTGTCAACATTTCACATATCTAGAGATCGAAGGAAAAAATCAGGTGACCATATCAATTATATACTTTTAGTCCTAGATTATTGATTTATTTTATTAGTTGTTATTGGCATTTTACTAGCTTTCAGTAACTGTGAGTACTCTCAAGTCTGTGTTTAGGGTATTTTTGTTGTCGGGATGTAAACCTACCTTGCCATGTCCACTCTTTGATTTTGTTCGATATATTTTTGCTTTGGACTGATCTGATTACCTATGGGCCTTTTCTACTGATTTGTATAGTTTGTTCTTATGTTGTACTGGTATACCACGGCCGAAGGTTAAGGGAGAGTTGGTGCACCTTCAAACTAGTTTAACCCCGCAACATTTTGTATTTGCCTGTCCCATTAATTCAGGAGTCTGTAATTTAGTGGTTGTCGTTTTTTGCTTATATCATATTTGTTTTTCGTTCTTTATTTTGTACGTAAATAAGACAGTAAGTCTTCTAGTTTGAATTATTTCACATTTTTCATTTTCGGACCTTTTATAGCTGACTATTCGGTATGGGTTTTACTCATAATTTGATGAAGACCGTATGATGACCTATAGTTGTTAATTTCTGTGTTTTATGGGTCTCTAATCGAGAGTTGTCTCATTTGCATTCATAACACATCCTTTTAATTTGTATATTAAGTCAATCCTTGTGGTTGGTTGTTCAGTTCTTTATCCGTTATGACGGTCAAGTAATAAGTGCAAGTCAATATATTAAGCAGACCGTACTGCAACTAAAGTATCCTTTATTTTACTTAAAGATGAGGTCAACTTTCGAAATGTTTAATACAATATAATTAAAATATAGTCCTCTGATTTCATACGAGGATGGTGGAATCAGAGGTCGTTAAGGAGAAGTAATTTTAAGCAGTAAAATATTTCTACCGATATTGCAGCGTATTTAAAGACAGCAGCAAACAATTAGATATTCTTTTTGCAACCTTGCATTTTATTGTTTTGGTCAAAGATTAGTCTTCCTATAATTGATTTTGTGTTGTTGAATGTTGCGTAATCTTAGGTTGAGTACCGTTTATTTACATGTTGTATATGCGTTCGATTTGTCTCCCTTATCATTTAAAAAA
Source organism: Mytilus edulis (assembly GCF_963676685.1). Lineage (NCBI taxonomy): Eukaryota > Metazoa > Mollusca > Bivalvia > Mytilida > Mytilidae > Mytilus > Mytilus edulis. Next base: position 35,726,280 of record NC_092352.1, on the reverse strand, counting down.
GATTTTTATAAAGTCGTAGATAAAAAGATCAGCGCATTTGGTGTTCAATTGCCTGATTGGTTGTTGCCTTCGATGTTAAACATACAGTAGCAAGTATTCATGGCAAGATTAGAAACTGTTGAAGGATTGAAAAGTCATTGAGATGACAGAACTTGAATACTTTAAGGTTCATGACGCCTTCTGTAGCCATGTGAATTACCAAATCTTCAAACTGCCATAGTATCAAAACAGCAAAAATAATGATTATTAGAGATGGGTCATTTTGAACATATATATATATACAAAGGTAAAACTTCGTGCAAAGCATTATCATTTACTGTGTCATTGCATTTAATAGAAAAATGAGATTTTGTGGCAAATAAAACCACGATTTTTGAAGAAAAATATCCATTTCATTATTCAAAATTAACTATTTCTTATTTTTCACGCGTATTTTGGCATTAAGGTCCTCTGTAACCCCTCTTATGGTCATTGATGTACAATCGACATGTTATATCTATAATCAGAGGTATTTTAATTTTATATATATATGTTTTGATAATCAGGTCGTCCAAACATTGAACCAGGGAATTTCTGTTAAAAATAGTTTACCAACTAGCTTATCTTCCGAAACTAGATAAATAAATCCGCCAATTGACCCCCATTTTTCTTTTCATAAATATTTTATATGTTTGATTATAAGCCATCTGTAACGTCTAATAAAATCGTTGTTATTTCTTAATAGTTTTTGAGGGCTTTAACTTTTGAATGATAAAGCTATGAAAAATCAAGAGAGAATACTTTCCCGCCAAAATTTCAAAGGCTTATATCTTGAAAACAAGCACATTGACCTATTTTACTTTTTTTGCTTTTTTGGTTCCTTTAATTTATTACACCCCAATCAATATATACTATAACCCATTTATTGTCAATTTGTCTCATAATTTGCAGATGTAAGCAAACAATGAGACCTATTGTAAATTGCTATTTTACAATCCAAGATGGCGGTATAGATCGGTATACAGTTAATTTACCTTAAAGGTAGAAGGACGTACTGATTCGATGAATTCAAAGGTAGTGTGAAGTGTAAAATATACAATACAAAATAAGGAGATGTTGTATGCTTGCCAATGAGATAATGATCAACCTGAGAGCTAAAGACGTAGATGTTAATATCTATATGTCACCTTACGGCCTTCAGAAAAGGACAAAACCCATACCACATCACAGGCTTTAAAAATCAGAGTAGGTAGGTAGATACTTTATTTTGCAACAGGCCCCAGAAAAAAATTATCCTACACGAGTCATCAGACTTAACGGAAGAATAATAACCAATCACATTGAACTATGGTTAAATAACAAACTTATCCCAACTTTATTTATTAGTAGTTTGACATTCGTAATGTCCCCCAAAGACTGGTCCTCGTTTTTGCACTATTGGCTGAGGAGTAAAAGTTTGGTCTGGAATAAATGTACACTTCAATCCAGGAGCACATTCGCAATGACCATTCATAATTTCAATAGTATCACAGTATTCTCCCCGAGTCTTGTATTTTTCACACCAGCCGCCTGAAAAAGATTTAGGTTTTTTCTCGAAATTTATAAATTACATTCATTTCGGAACAGCTCATGATTAATTGAGAAATGCATGTATAATATTGTAGAAACAAAACTATCCCTTTTGAGCCTTTATAATCAATTATGCAACATCTGACATATATAAAACAATCTTTTTTTATATGTTTATGTTTTCACAAAGACAAACAAGTGTAAATTTTCCGAGAATATTAAATGTGTATTTGTACGAGCTTTACAAAAATGACATGCGTGGAGCCGGTATTTTCCGATCGTTCGTAGTCAAAACATTTTATGTTATATTTTTCAAACAATGTACATATATCTTTTATAATTTCTTGAAATAAACTTGTTGAAGTCTATCATCATAAAAACTGCATGAAAAAATTATAAATTCAAGTATTTCGCAAACTTATCTAGGAATTGAATGCCTTTTTTTTTAAATTGTGCGCCCAGTCAACGTTTTTACATGTCAATATTTTCGTTTGTTTTATAATGCATTGTTTTTGGTATGTCACGGATAGCACGCAAAGTCATAGCTTTGGTAATATATTTTAAATAAAACTTGATAATCAAGATTCTCCTGATTGTGTCAGCTAATCAACGGATTTGGATGAAATGTACCTGTTTCTTGTATGAAAAAAAAATGGTTTCGCTGCAAATCAATCAAACTATTCAATTTTCCTTTGTCTATACCTCCAAATACCGAGTATCTTTAATTCATAATTCACAGAAAAAATATTTTACAATGAATACTAGTTTGCAGCAAAAACTGAGGACTGTATTTTAAAATAAGTATACTTGCACTATCATTTATTCAAGGAGAATGCGCAAATCCACCTTGCAAATAAGAAATTACATTTTTCAAGCAAATTCGGCAAAATAACAGTAACTTAATTACAATGCTGTATTAGTTCAAGATAATAATTAATTTACCTTGAACCATACCAGTGAACGGTAAAACAGCCCGGCGCCTTTTGCTGGCAACCATTGGCCCTTCGTGGTAATAACAGCATTCATCCGAGCCACATTGAGAATCCTGTTTACACTGAACCTGAAACAACAATAAGTATGTGAATTGAAAACATGTTTTCCTCCTTTTTTCGTCGATATATGATCAATTTCATTAATGAATTAAAAAAATTGTTAAGAGAACAATCATGGAAGATATCAAAATTGGGTTTATAGCTTATTTCAAGCTGATTAATTTCAATACACTTTTGTTTGAAATAAAGGGAGATATAAAAAAAAAAGATGTGGTATGATTGCCAATGAGACAACTATCCACAAAAGACCATAATGACACAGACATTAACAACTATAGGTCACCGTACGGCCTTCAACAATGAGCAAAGCCCATACCGCATAGTCAGCTATAAAAGGCCCCGATAAGACAATGTAAGACAATTTTAACGAGAAAGATAACTTTTTACTGCCGTTTTGAAAATTATCACTTTTACACTTTCAGTATTATCTGATTAACTTGACACTGATTCCAAAAATATATGATTCGCTATACTTTCACATTAAAAACGTGTTAACTATAGCTTCTTACGGTTTACACCAACTGGATTTTTCAAGGAAATATGGCAAGCAACATTATGCAAAAGTTCCATAGCTTTATGAAGTTAAGGAAAAGGTCAAAATTAGAACGTCAAAATTACATATGACTTTGACATAAACCTAGGACCTCTAATCAAAGTACCCTGGTCTTTTTTTATATATTGTTATTGAGTTACATCACCATTAGCATAATTTCTAATTTAAGAGGGTAGAAAACTGCCATTTAATGTCAACATACCTATTCAACCAAAATGTATGTGTTACGACATGTCGCAATTAACAATTTAGCAACACAAAATGTTAATATTTTGTACGATTTGTGAAAAGAAGTGAACTTTAGCCAAAAACTAAAGTAAGAACATCACCTTGACCTTAGACCTTAACCTAAATTTCTTTTGCATGGACTAAATACATCAAATCAAAAGAACCTAGGTCTCTATATTTATGCTGTACCAGTTACAATTTCATTTCTCTTACTAATATTTCAAATACAAAAGGGAAAATACCTCTCATATAGAGACTCCAGACCGCTTCAGTCAACATTATTCTTAAGATCCTGAGGATATAAATAGCAAATTGATGAACTATTTTTATCGTAATATGTTACGATTGCGAAGGAGATGCGCACACAAGAAAAACAGTTTTGGGGAGATAACTCTTACAATAAAAAGAGTTCGGTTAACAGGGTCAGTTTCAAAGTCGCAATAACTGTTCGTTATCATATGGACAAAATCTAAACGAAATCTTATGAAACCACCAAACACCACCGGATGAAGGAGAAAAACTAATAATTAGATCAAAATTAATAGGGATGCATCAATACGTCACCACTCAAAGTAATGATAAAAGCGCGCAAGTAACTATTAAAAATAGCATGTGGTATGATTGCCAATGAGACAATTCTCCACAAGAGACCAAATGACACAGAAATTAACAACTATAGGTCACAGTACGACCTTCAACAATCAGAAAAGCCCATATCGCATAGTCAGATATAAAAGGCCCCGAAATGACTATGGAAAACAAATCAAACGAGAAAACTAACGTTCTAATTTATGTACAAAAAATTAACGAAAAACAAATATATAACACATAAACAAACGACAAGCACTGAATTATTATAGTGACTTGCGAACATGCATCAATAATTTATACAACATTACAAAAATTGTGTTGTAAATCTTGCATCGGGCCTAATGAACATATAAAGTCACCTATTTGACAAATTTAGTAACTATATGCAGTATTACAGACTCAATTTCAATTCCCAATTACAGCCGATTGCATGGAGTTGTATGCAAAGTTAATATCTTTTGTTAGCTTGGTTGCTAGCTGAACCATGAAGTCATTCTTATTATTATTAGGTTAATTAAATTACACTCCTTTAAGAGAAGACTAGTCCGACAGATAACCGATCTATCGGTCTGGTGGACTAGGATACTTCGAAAGGAGGATAATATACCTTACCAAATAATGACATCACGATTCAGCTAGCAAGCAAGCTAACCAAAGATATTACCTTTACCTACACATTCAATGCAATTGGCTGTAATAAAATAATGTTTAATCAGATGTCTCGTGATTTGAGAGTGTCACTTCAAATGTAAACAACAATAGTTTGTATATATGGTAAGAAGTTACGTGATATACTACCTTAACTGAAGCGACTAACGATGTTGTCACTACCAATAGTAAAAACAATTCTTTCCACATGATTCTTTTAGTAAATAATTGTTTATGACTCGTTCCACTATGTAAGATAAGACCATAATAAAACAAAATCAGATAACGAGGTATAATTATCTATCGTGCCGTTCACTTTGCAACCAGGTATTGAGAACTTGGTAAACGATTGTTCATCGCCGATTTGACCTGTAGAGAATGAAGAGTTCGATGTGTATTGCTAATAAACAATGTAACACATTTAAATAATATTCAAACTATACAACAGTTTGCAATGAAAACCATAATGAATTAGAAAAGGGTAGACTGGGTTGCAAAACGTCATTTGAGTTATGAATAAAATAAAACAAATTAACTTTCAATTTCTTACTTCTCATTTTTAAAACACCGGTTTAAAAACCATGCTGGAACCAGAGCAAAACCGACTTTTAAATCAGTGTTATTCGATATTTTAACCGTTCCTTCGAACATGTGCATTTCACATTTTTAATTATCAGAAAAAGAAGAGATCACCCTCAAAACCATCACCAGCCATTCATATTTAGACATCTTGAACAACAATATTTATTTTCACACATAAACAAGAAGTTTATAGTATATTTTAATACAAATGCCATTTGGAAACATATAGCAACCAAAATATCTTGGACTGCGCTTGCGCACTAGAACTGAAAACGAAATTTCAAAGCACCAGCACAAAAAAAAAGTATGCAAACAAGATGATGTGGTCTGAGTAAACCAATGACACAACTTTCCATTCAAGTCATAATGTATAAAAGATTCTTGAGAATTATAGGTTAAAGCCTTAAGCACGGCCCTTTGCAGCAGCTATGAAGGGCACAAAAAGACTAGTGTAAAACAATTTAAACAGGAAAACCAACGGTCTAATCTACAAGTATATAAAGACCCCAATATCAGAATAGAGAAACACCTATAATGAAGTACGCCAACACACGACAACCACTGAACAACAGGCTCTTCACTTAAGACAGGTACATAAACATGCAGCGTGTTTAAACATTTTAACATGCGTATCTGATGACTTTTGTCTAAAGAAAGTGTTTTATGGAATTTTCCTGCAAGTGTATTCTGCTATTAAAGAGTGAAAACAACAGGTAATTATCGCATTATGTTTAAAGCACTTTTCTAGATGTACTGTTATCCAGAACTCTCAAAGTCGAGTATCTAAGGTGGTATGGGTGTCTTTCGCCATTTCGTATTAAAAAAAGAGAATCTAAGGTCAAGATTTTCAATCAAGTTAGCAAAGTTTGATGTTGGAATGCAGATCACTAATTGTGAATATGCATTTTAAAGAAAAAAAAATTTATTAGATTATAACTTATAAATATTAATATTTTTAGAAGTGTTGATTATTTCTGCTTGATTTTTAATGTTTTTAGATTAGCATTTTAAGGGGATGTAACTCTGAAATAGTACATTTTCTGAAGGAATCTACATGGAATTTTTCTATTTTGTATTCTAGCTGGAAAAAACGAACGATGACCCAATCTTTTCTTTCTCAAATTATTTTATAAAAAACTATCTTCTCGTATTTGATTTTACAATTCTATCATTTAGTTTAGCTTTTAATCACATACATGTAATGGTGCCTTTGCCGGTATAATCCATACAAAATTTGTCATTTTGTCACGACCTGTAGCTTGAAAAAATACACGATGACCTATCGTTTTTATGATATTATTAAATAGATATCAACGTTTTGGCAAAGTACGAACAATTTCTATAATTTTTTTTATTTAGACTCCCATACCACTTTTTACCACTGGATTTTGCGCAACCAACAATCAATAAATCTATCTAATATTTGGTAACCAAGAATGTATAAGAACTGCAACAGTTAAAAAACTAAATGACAAAAAAAAAAAGCACATGAAAAGCCAAGTTGGAAATAACATTTTTGTTCTGATATATATGTCCTTTAGAACAACAGAATATGTTTCTACTAAGGTTTACTTAGATAAGGGTAACTACATGTAGAACACATCTGCGAAATCGCGGGCATTTAGAGCGTGGTTGAAAGTATGTAAACAGTTGTAGAATGATTATTTGTTAAACATTTTATGACTTAAGAATTTCAGGAATGGTATCAAATATCATAGTTACTTGGGAGACAAGACAATTTTCTTTAGTCCCTTCCCTTATTTCAAAAGTGCGTTATTTTTTGTTTTCTATTAATTTCTATTATTTCGCGTTATCTGTATACTATTAACATACTTATATAATACCCCAGTCCCACTAGGCCACGATCGCACTACGATCTGTGAAAAAAATGCAAATTTTGACAAGCGTAGTGCGATCGTGTAGATCGCAGTGAGGTCGTAATACGGTCGTGGTAAGGTCTTGGAGATCGTGATGAGCGTGGCCAACTTTGAACATGTTCAAAACAAGCGGGGTGCGGTCGTGGCGATATCAGGTCGTAGTAGAAGCGTAGTGAGAGCGCAGTAAGGTCGTGGTAAGATCACAAAGGTCGCTGTACCATCGTAGCGAGAGCGTGATTCTATTCGGGGAGACTAAATTACGATCTCACAGCGACGTTATCACGACCTCTCTACGATCATCACGTTCTCACCGCGACCCAAATACGCTCTCACTTACGACCATACCCGTTTAGACCACGCTGTTCAAGACCATAGTACGATTCTATCACGCTCATGCCGTCCTCGTCACGCTCTTCTTACGACCTGTCTACGTTCGAACTACGACTATTTCGAGTTCTTTTCATGCTCATTGTCATTGTCACATAAATGTATAATAGCTCTCCAGTTTTTGTTTGAAACATCAATTGAACCATGGAAACACAAGACCATGTACATGTAGTATTAATGCTTCTTCAATCAATAACTCAGATACAAAATCTTAACGACCAAGCCATGATGTTGTTATTGCGAGAGCAAAGAAGAAGGATTCGAAGAACATTTAGACGGCGTAGGTCCTTTTGGATTCGTCCTTGGTTAGCAACGGATAGGAGACTCTAGTTTGGTCATTATGATCAGTTGATAAACGAGTTAAGAATTTAGGATGAACCTTCCTTCTTCAATTTTTTAAGAATGTCTCCAGTGATGTTTCTTAACCGAGTTGGTCCAAGAATTAAGAAGACGGATACTCTATTTAGATGAGCCCTATCGCCTGGTCTTAAACTTGCCATCACTTTAAGACATTTACCTACTGGTGACAAGTATTCGACCTTGCAGTATGACTTCAGAGTTGCTCGGAATTCTATAAGCAAATTTTTATTTACCCGAGGTTTTGCCGAGCAGTAGTTGACGAATATAAAGATGAGGTGTCTGTGTTGTTTCCGTACAATATTCTTATAAATGAGAAATAGAAGGAATGAAACAGTATTTATATGGAGATCGGTGCTGACATTATTGTTGAGAGCGTAGTAAGATCGCGGTATGAGCGTGGTATGGTCGTAGTAAGGTCGTGGGACGAGCGTGCTATAATCGCAGTAGAAGCGTGGTAAGATCGTGTTGCAATCGCATAAATCGTGGTATGGTCGTAGTGAGAACGTGCAGAGCGTAGACAGGTCTTGATAAGCGTAGTGAGGTCGCAGAATAAGCGTGGTGATAACGTGGTATAATCGTAGCGGGATCGTTGTAGAAGCGTAATGAGGACGTAGTAGCATCGTGAAAGCAACGAAAATGTACATTTTCATGCCGCTCATACCGCGACCTCACCTCGATCTGATTTTATTTTGGATCGTGCTGAGCGTAGTGCGATCGTGGTCTAGTGGGACTGGGGCTTAATTGTCTATAATAAATAAAAATAATGACAAAGAAATAATCATAGCGCATGGTAAGCTATAAAACTCATCTATATAACTAGTGAAACTAATCATATGGAAAAAAACACGTGACGCTCGACGTCAAAACATTATTTTGATTAACACTATTTTTTGTCAGACGACAAACAATAACAATTAAAAACCAACTGTTCAGAGAAAAAATTGAAGGTCTTTTCACATCAATTTTCAAATTGTTCGAAAAAGAAACAAAATCCTGTTTACTCAAAGTTAGAATTGGCATCCACTCAAAAGTTTCTTCACACTTATAAATACGTGGTTTCCATTTACTTTTGAGTGAAATAAGGAAGATAGTTAGCTACTTCCGGTAACGTAAATGTCACTTCTGGTCTCAAATGATAGCTTCTTTCACACTGATTCCAAAACTATTTAGTTTCTATATACCTATGCCTGTAAATAAGGAGATAATTTGCCACCTCCGGTTTATCGAAAGCCACTTCTAGTCTTTAGTGATAAGTTAATGTATCTTTATTACAAAATATATGAATTCAAAGTACTTTTTCATGAACACAGTACAGATAAACCAACTTTGGATTTTCTCAAGGTCACTTCCGGTTGTCATTTTTCAAGGTGATATTTCACCCAACCTTTTGTTACATGTCCTATGGCTTGATAATGAACTAAATTAAAGTTATAATCAACTAACCTTATAATTAGACATTTCTGGGACACTTACTCCTATTAGATGCCATTAGATTGTATCAGACCATGTAACATATTCTCATTAGTATAAAGCAAACATTTTGCATTTGTTCTTTTATACATATCTTTTAAAGGGTTGGAGAAAATGAAAACAAAGGTAAAAGTCCAAATTTAGAACTTGACCTTTGACCTTGAGATCAATTACAAGGTTATAAACTAAGGACATCAAATCAAAAGACCATAGGTCTTAATCATATTTGGCTAATGAGTTATATCACCATATGCGTATTTTTAAAAACAAGAGGAAAAAAAACTCCCTTTTACGTTTGAACGTACCCTTGCAAACAACATTTACGTGTTACGACATATCGCAACTAACAATGAAGTAAAAATAATGTGTCGATATTTTATAGGGTTTTGGGATGAAAGTGAAAATAAGCCAAAATTAAAATTTAAGTATGACCTTGACATTTGACCTTGACCTACTTTTCATTTTTTGGACCAATGACCTCAAATCAAAAGATCCTAGGTCTCTATTACTTATGGTTTACAAGATAGAAATGCGTATCACTTACATCAAATGCATAGGGGGAAATAACACTCATATGGAGTGTTCATATCGCTTCGGTCAAAATAGAACAAATCATGCTAAGGATAAAACCAGTAATTTTATAAAATCAATTTGTCGCTTTCGGTTACGGTTACGGAGGAGATGCGGTCACAAGGAAAACAGTGTTCGGGGAGATAACTCCTACAAAGAAAATTATTGGGTAAATTTTAAAGGCGCTTAAACTGTTTGGGATCATATACCAAATATCTAAGCGACATATTGCGAAACAAATATTTATCACAAGAACAAAATTAAGCGGAAGAAAAAAAAAAATCAGAAGAAATACAAAAGGTCTTTCCACAGAAAAAAGAAATGACCTAATTAGATCTCTCTGATAGTAATTGGTGACCTTTAAGAAGAATTTTATCAATTGGAATTTATGAGCAAAATTACGATTACTCTTAATACCGTAGTCCCACTAGGCCACGATCGCACTACGATCTGTGAAAAAAATTAAAATTTTGACGATCGTAATACGATCGTGCAGATCGCAGTAGATAGTTATCAAAGGTACCAGGATTATAATTTAGTACGCCAGACGCGCGTTTCGTCTACATAAGACTCATCAGTGACGCTCATATCAAAATATTTATTAAGCCAAACAAGTAAAAAGTTGAAGAGCATTGAGGATCCAAAATTCCAAAAAGTTGTGCCAAATACGGCTAAGGTAATCTATGCCTGGGATAAGAAAATCCTTAGTTTTCGAAAAATTCAAAGTTTTGTTAACAGGAAATTTGTAAAAATGACCACATTATTGATATTCATGTCAACACCGAAGTGTTGACTACTGGGCTGGTGATACCCTCGGGGACGAAACGTCCACCAGCAGTGGCATCGACCCAGTGGTGTAAATAGTTATCAAAGGTACCAGGATTATAATTTAGTACGCCAGACGCGCGTTTCGTCTACATAAGACTCATCAGTGACGCTCATATCAAAATATTTATTAAGCCAAACAAGTAAAAAGTTGAAGAGCATTGAGGATCCAAAATTCCAAAAAGTTGTGCCAAATACGGCTAAGGTAATCTATGCCTGGGATAAGAAAATCCTTAGTTTTCGAAAAATTCAAAGTTTTGTTAACAGGAAATTTGTAAAAATGACCACATTATTGATATTCATGTCAACACCGAAGTGTTGACTACTGGGCTGGTGATGCCCTCGGGGACGAAACGTCCACCAGCAGTGGCATTGACCCAGTGGTGTAAATAGTTATCAAAGGTACCAGGATTATAATTTAGTACGCCAGACGCGCGTTTCATCTACACAAGACTTATCAGTGACGCTCATATCAAAATATTTATTAAGCCAAACAAGTAAAAAGTTGAAGAGCATTGAGGATCCAGTAGTAGTAGTAGTAGAGTCGTAGTACGGTCGTGGTCAGGTCTTCATGCTTGTGATGAATATGGACAACTTTGAACATGTTCAAAACAATCGTGGTGCAGTCGTGGTGAAATCAAATCGTAGTAGAAGCGCAGTGAGATCGCAGTAAGAACGTGGTAAGAGCGCAAAGGTTGCTGTACCATCGTAACGACAGCGAAGCGAAAGTGCGATGCTAGTCGGAAAGACTGCGCTACGATCTCACATCGGCTTTACTACGACTTCACTGCGACCATCACGTTCGTACCGCGACCCAAACACGCTTCCACCACAAGTATAGACCATAGTATGATTTTAGTATGCCCATGCCGTCCCCATCACGCTGTTCTTACGACCCGACAACGTTCATACCACGATCATCATGCTCATTGTAATTGTCATGAAAAATTTATAAAAGGCTGCCAGCTTTTGTATGTCTGTATGTATTTTGAACCTCTTGTCCTTTTATCTCCAAAGTCTCAATCATTATTGACACACCTGTGCCGTTCACTAAAGCATCGTAATTTGATCTTGCTGTGTCGTTCGATAAAGCATCGTAATTTGATCTTGCTGTGTCGTTCACTTAAGCATCGTTATCTGATCTTGCTATGTCGTTCACTAAAGCATCGTCATTTGATTTTGATGGACCAGCGATAAGTTGTGATTGAGGTTGCATTGATCGGTCCGACATTTATCTTCTGGGTCATAATTCGTTACTACCAGATCTCCCTTTGCCTCTACCTCTACCCTTAACCTTATGTAGATTTTGGTTGCATGACTGCGTCGTTTCCGAGAAACTCTACGTATCAATGAGAAATAGAAGGAATGATACAGTATTTATATGGAACACGATTTTGACGTTATTGCTGGGAGCGTAGTATGATCGCAGTCTGATTACGTGGTATGGTTGAAGTATGATCGTTGTAATAGCGTGCTATAATCTTAGTAGAAGCGTGATAAGATCATGTTGCAATCGGATAAATCGTGGTATGGTCGTATTGAGGACGTAATGAGCGTAGGAGATCGTTATAAACCGTAGTGAGGTAGCAGAATAAGCGTGATGAGAACGTGGTATGATCGTAGTGGGATCGTTGTAGAAGCGTAATGAGGACGTAGTAGTATCGTGAAAGCAACAGAAATTTACATTTTCATGCCACTCATACCGCGACCTCACCACGATCTGAATTTATTTTAGATCGCAGTGAGCGTGGTGCGACCGTGGTCTAGTGGGACTTGGGCTTAAATTACTGAATCAGTTTTTATTTGTATCTTGTCTTTAATTATAATGATGAATGGATAATAAGCCGGTACAAACATATGCATAATTTAACGTCCTTGCTCTTTCGTTGCTTTCTAAAATGTTTGTCGTTTAACTTATACAAATACGTACGAAAAACGAACATGAACGGAATATTTGCTTGAGGTTTTGTTAAGTAGGATGTTACTTTTATGATCAAGTTATGGTAGCAAATAGATATTATATGTACTGATCTGTGCTCCCGTCCTTTCTACTGTTCTGCAAACGTTTTACATTATATACCAAATAAGTGTCTGACCCGGATTAATGATCTTGTGATGGGCACAATTGTTAAGGCCACACATTCTTGTTGCAAATTTATACACGTACATGTATATGTTTTCCCCATATTCATATTTGTCTCTTTTGTCGCGCGCTCGCCTCGAAAGTATTAAACCAATCAAAGTTGATCGAGGGAATAGAAATAAATTCACTTTTGGTCTTGTTCCATTCGGCAGTTCTAACATCACATCACAAAAGTTGGAAGTCCGTTTGAAGTTCACAGTTCCGTCTGGTCAGAGTAAGGACGTTTAATCAAATGCATCTTGTAGAGAGAATAACAAATTTTGTTTTTAATTACTTCTAAATATTTTCCCAAAAACGAATATAAAAAAGAAGAAAATAAATGTTTATAGAAGACAGAAAAGAAGTATATATTGGTTCCTTTGTAAAGTATTTTGATAAATAATTGTTATAGTCAAAACCATGAAAGATAACTCAAATCGTACGTATGATATGAATGGGATATGTGTGTTTATACGTGATGATATATCTTTGAAAATAAGGGCTTGAATCTAGAAAACCACGCGATAAATATAAATGCCAAATTTCTATCATTTTTTGTCATGATAAAATCACTTTATATGGACGCAAATTCCAGTGTGTGATTTTGAAAGTCCTGGAATATTATGTTTGAACTTGAGCATTACATATAATCAAATTCAATGATTGGTTGGCAATAACCAGTCCAATTAGGTCCGTAATTCGAGTTACGTATATATGTAATTGTATTGGAAATCTTCAATAGAACGTATTGTTTTTTCCAAGATTCCGAAACGGTTACAGGGACTTCGCGGATTTTTGACAAAACGAGGTTATAAGAAATTGGACATAGATAAGGGGTTTGCGCGCTAACAATAATAGCCGCAATGACCTCTTACATTACAAACGGAAGAGGCGCAGCAAAATAGTCGCGTTTGTTCTAACATACAATCCAGCCTTTACTAACCTTTCACGTTTGATCCGTGCCAATTGGCAAACTATTGCCAAACACCCTAAATTATCCAAAATCTTTCCCAATCCTCCTGTCTTAGCTTTTCGGAGACCAGCAAGTCTGAAAGACTTATTTGTTAGAGCTGACGTCTCCATCAATAAAAGCTGTTCAATTACAGGATGGTGCAAGTCATGTGGTAACAGACGTTGTCTGACTTGTCAACAAATACTAAATACTCACACATTTACTTGCCACTCTGGGTCTGTGTACACTATATTTTGCAATGTAACTTGCAAAACCCAGAATGCTGTATACCTCCTTCAGTGTCGATGTGGCATGCAGTATGTTGGCGAGACAGAGCAGCCATTCAACAAACGCATGAATGGTCATCGAAGTGACTACACTTGCAACCCCGACCTACCCGTAAGTCGTCATTTGAAATCACCTGGGCACACACAAGCTGATCTAAAAAACCTTACCATCACAATCATAGACCACAGCGAGGGTTGGTCGAAGGTCGACCGAGTCGCTCGGTAAAGATTTTGGATAAGAATGTTACGGACAGTTTCCCCAGAGGGCATAAATGAAAAAAACATAGAATGAGTTCCTCATTTTCCTATCATCACTTGTTTCCAGTAACTCCGGCTTTAGTACTGGCTTTACAGTTCGAATTTAAAAAAAAAAAAAAAAAAAACCGTTTAAATTACAGGGCTCCATTCATTCGGGATGGATGTATAAGTACGTAGCCACGTTCAATTATTTTACCTCATTAGATAAAACTTATTTTTCTAATCATTAGTAGACTGCTATTCGTTTGGGAGGCTTAAATATGCAGTTTCTGTTGCAATTGCCCTACCGTTGTCAAATTTGAAATATTATACCAACTTGGATCGGTTAGGACATTTTTGATTTTTTTGTTTGAGGACTGCCCTCAATGCAGTTATAACATCTAAACTGTCACAACCTTTGGAAATTTAGAGTTATGCCAGTTCACATCGAAAATAACTTTTTTCATTTGGCATATCTTTGTAATCTTTGCGCCGTGTTTGGAAATTTTAAAATTGTATCAGCGTCTGTGGTGTTCGCTTAAATTGTATAAATTTCAAGATTTAGAAAAAGTTTCTCAGTTTGAATATATTTACATGATTCATTTGACATCGTGCTATTATTGAAGAAGGATATCTGTTATCCGAAATATCTAATATTTGTTCATTTTATAGTTATCTAATAGTGATTTTGTACCCTTTTTGACTTGTTATATATTATATTTTGTAGTGTACACTAACAGAATCATATTACATATTGCCCTGTAAGATTAATCGTTGAATATTTATTATATATTTATAGCTTGAAAGAGACACTTAGCTTGCTTAGTGGATAAAATGAATCAATGTTCCGGAAGGAAATCGTAAAGATATTAATACTCCAAGTGAAGTATATCGATGACATAATATACACGGTCTGATCCATCCCAAAATACTTTTAAAATGATAATATACCGATTGAAATAATGGACGGCTAGTGTAATGTATAATATAATGAAATTGTTTGAAGCTCAAAAAGTGTAAACGAAAGGCAAGTAACACATAGAGGAGCAAACTAGAAGAAAGTGTCAATCTTAGACTTTCTTAGCCTCGTGGTGCAGTGAAATTAATCGATTCAATATCAAGGTAGTACAATTTATAATCTAAATATATTTCCATCATTTTTCAGGAGTAGAAAGCATTAACGTTCAAACTTTTATCGAATATTATAGGACATCGCTCGACGCTGGACAAAACATATCATTCTAATTTTTTCTTCTTCTTGTTACCTTACTATTTAATCGAAATTGTCTCGTCTACGACTAAGGTCTTAACATTTGAGACAAATGACAGCTAGTACGGTAACGATGTCACACGCAAAAGGAGCGAATTATAAAAAAAGTGTCAATGTTAGTCATGCTAAGCATAGTGGTGCAGTAAACTTTTTTGATTCAATATCAAGGTAGTAAACTTTATAATCTAAATATATTTCCCTCATTTTTTGAGGAGTTTGAACATACACATTCAAAGTTGTAAATCTCTTTTTAGCTTTTCTCATCACTTTCGTCTGGCGTCCGTCGTCGTCGTCGTCGTCCGTCGTTGTTAACTTTTACAAAAATCTTCTCCTCTGAAACTACTTGGCCAAATTGAACCAAACTTTGTCACAATCATCATTGGAATATCTAGTTTAAAAATGTGTCCGGTGACCCGGCCAACCAATCAAGATTGCCGCCATGGCTAAAAATAGAATATAGGTGTAAAATATAGAGTTTTGCTTATATCTCTGAAACCAAAGCGTTTAGAGCAGAATCTGACCATGATCAAAATAGTCAATTGAGTCTTTAAGGAGTTATTGCCCTTTAAAGTCAATTTTTAACAATTTTCGTAAATGTTTGTAATCTTTTACAAAAATCTTTTCCTCTGAAACTACTTATGCAAATTTAACCATATTTGTCCACAATCATCATTAAGGTAAATAGTATAAAATATGTGTCTATGACTCGGCCAGCCAACCAATATGACCGCCATAGCTAAAAATAGAATATAGGGGTAAAATATAGATTTGGCTTATAACTCTGGAACCAAAGCATTTAGAGCAAATCTGACATGACTTAAAATTGTTTATCAAGTAAAGATCTATCTGCCCTGCAATTTTCAGATGAATCGGACAACCCTTTGTTGGGTTGCTACCCCTTAACTGGTAATTTTAAGGAAATTTTGGCGTTTTGGGTTATTATATTGAATACTATTATAGACAGAGAGAAACTGTAAACAGCAATATTGTTAAGCAAAGTAAGATCTACAAACAAGTCAGCATGACAATAATGGTCAGTTGATCCAATAAGGAGTTATTGCCCTTTATAGTAATTCTTTACCAGTTTTTCGTAAAGTTTTGTAATCTTCTACAAAAATCTTCTCCTCTCAAACTAATTGGCCAAATTTGATCAAACTAAGCCACAATCATTATTAGGGCATTTTGTTTAACGCATGTGTGCGCTGACCAAGCCAACCAACCAAGATGGCCGCCATGGCTAAAAAAAGAACATAGCGATAAAATGAAGATTTTGGCTTATAACTCTAAAACCAAAGCATTTAGGGCAAATGTGGCAAGATTTAATTGTTGATCAAGTCAAGATCTATCTTCCTTAAAATTTTCAGATGAATTGGACAACTGAATGTTGGGTTGCTGCCCCCCAAATTAGGTAATTTTTAAAGAAATTTTGCCATTTTTGGTTATTATCTTGAATACTATTATAGAAAGAGAGAAACTGTAAACAGCAATACTGTTTAGCAAAGAAAGATCTACAAATAAGTCAGCCATGCCCATGATGGTCAGTTGAACCTATAAGGAGTTATTGCCCTTTATAGTATTTTTTTACCAATTTTTCGTAAAATTTTGTAATTTTCTACAAAAATCTTCTCCTCTGAAACTAATTGGCCAAATTAAATCAAGCTAACCACAATCATTATAAGGGTAAATAGTTTAGGGATAAAATGGAGATTTTGGCTTATAACTCTGAAACCAAAGCATTAAGGGCAAATGTGACAAGATTTAATTGTTGATCAAGTCAAGATCTATCTTCCCTGAAATTTTCAGATGAATTGGAAAACTGGATGTTGGGTTGTTGACCCCCCAATTGGTAATTTTTAAAGAAATTTTGTCATTTTGGGTTATTATCTTGAATACTATATCCTAATCTTTCAACGACTCTCCGTAGACAAAAAGAGGACTACTGGATTAGACAATTGGGAATGGCGACACCTTATGGTTGGAATGACAAAATTGATTGTATAGGTATTCTATCTAGTCATTTGTGTAATTCGGTGAATGTGATGAATATTTTCTACTCGACTCCTCGACGTAGACGCAGTCATGGTCATAGTCATTATACATCACCTTCCCTGCATGATGTATCTATTAATGACTTGCTGCCATTTATACAAAAGCCGTTAGGTATTCATCACATTCGCACGAAACTTTATTCATTACCCCTTTCAAAACTTCATTCTCTGTCCAATTTATGTTTGGAATCCACTGTTACAAACCATCGTTCAAACCAATACAAACTTGAAGCTATAATTTCGGATATTGCAAGTCACAGACTTTTCAAGCCAGTCCGCATTGGAAAAGATGAAAAAGAGAAGAGATCTTTCCTTAATCTTTCCTTTGCCAACAAAGGTCTCGATGGCGTCAACTTAGGAAATAGCCTTCATCATAAATTAGTTCAATCGAAAATACCTCCTTATTTCAAAGACCAGTCTGTACCAATCATTTCTTATACCTATACCAAACCTATTGCTAAAAACTAAAACTAAAAGCTTAAATTTTCAATTACAAACATGTTTTGCAGGATCTCGATATTGACGACTTCAAGTCTAAACCTCCTGATTGCACTTGTGCTAGTGTCCAATTCACATTTAATCCTGCTGGCCATGTTATTACCGGTGACCTCAACATTGTTAATAACACTTCTCTATGAAATGTGTTATCGAAAAGTTCGAAATATCGTGAGCCTTAATCCATCAATTGGAAATACAACTTTAAAATTTTGATGGATTCAGTCGAGGATTAAGCCAGGCAATGGGCTAAGCGCGAGAAGGAAGACGTAGACACTCTTTCCGAATGGATGAAGGCAGTGAGGTCGATGATACAAATCAGAATTAAGAAACTGAATGGGTCTATCAATGCCCATGCTGCGTCAATCTTTAAAGACCCAAATGTTGCAAAACACCTATCCTACCTCCATGACAAATATGTTGTTGTCCCCGCAGATAAAGCCCCAAAGAACATCGTTTTTGTATGTAAAACTCATTCCATGAACTGCTTGATAAACGAATTAGGTATTGACAATTCCTTGGAAACTCAACATATACCCTTACGACACTTATCAAAGAGGAAATCCTGGATAATCATAGGTCTGTCCTATGTTCCTTTGGAATTTCAACCAAAGATGAAGAACTAGATCTTCCATCACTGTATTGGATACCTAAACTACATAAGTGTCCTTACAAACAACAGTATATTGCTGGGTATTCCAAGTGCTCCACGAAACCTCTTTCTAAATTATTAACATCTATTTTATCAGCAATCAAAGACGGGCTTCAAAGTTATTGTGAAACTGCCTATTCTAGAGGTGGCGTGAATGAGATATGGATACTTAAAAATTCCAAAGATCTTTTAGAGTACATACAATCTAACTCTCTTTCATCTTGTAACAGTATTAAAACATTTGACTTTTTATTCTTTACACAAGCATTCCACATTCTAAACTAAAAGACAAATTGAAAGAGTTGGTATTGCTTTGCTTCATAAAAAGAATGGCCAACGTAGATACAAGTATCTTGTCTTAGGGAGGGACAAATCCTACTTTGTAAAGAATCACTCTGATTCAAACAAAAAATTCTCTGAAACTGATATTATCAAGATGCTTGATTTCTTGATTGACAACATATTTGTTACGTTCGGAGGACGTGTTTTTCAGCAGACTGTCGGCATTCCAATGGGAACAAACTGTGCCCCTCTACTTGCCGACTTGTTTCTTTATTATTATGAGGCTGACTTCATGCAGGAACTTCTTAGGAAGAAAGATAAGAAGTTAGCAATATCCTTTAACTCTACTTTCCGCTATATACATGATGTTCTTTCACTAAATTATTCAAAATTTGGTGACTATGTGGAACGCATCTATCCCATCAAGCTAGAGATAAAGGATACCACAGATACAGTTAAGTCGGCCTCATATCTTGACTTACATTTAGAAATTGACAATGAGGGTCGGCTGAAAACAAAACTTTACAACACAAGAGATGATTTCAGCTTTCCAATTGTGAACTTTCCATTTCTAAGTAGCAACATTCCATCAGCACCTGCATACGGGATATATATCTCCCAATTGATAGGATATTCCCGTGCATGCATTTCCTATCATAATTTTCTTGATAGAGGGTTGCTGCTCACAAGAAAGCTATTAAACCAAGAGTTCCAAATGGTGAAGTTGAAGTCATCCCTTCGTAAATTTTACGGACGCCATCACGAGTTGGTTGACCGTTATGGAATAACCGTTTTTACAAATGATATCGGATATGTTCCTTACGTCGTAACTACAATCCCCTTTCATGAATGTGACCTACCGAATTAGACTATTTACCGGATTTGTAATCACATAAGCAACACGACGGGTGCCACATGTGGAGCAGGATCTGCTTACCCTTCCGGAGCACCTGAGATCACCCCTAGTTTTTTGGTGGGGTTCGTGTTGTTTATTCTTTAGCTTTCTATGTTGTGTCATGTGAACTATTGTTTGTATGTTTGTCTTTTTCATTTTTAGCCATGGCGTTGTCAGTTTGTTTTAGATTTATGAGTTTGACTGTCCCTGTGGTATCTTTCGTCCCTCTTTTATAGATAGAGAAAACTGTAAACAGCAATAATGTTTAGCAAAGTAAGATTTATAAATAAGTCAACATGACCGAAATGGTCAGTTGACCCCTTAAGGAGTTATTGCCCTTTATATTCAATTTTTAAAATTTTTCATTACTTTGGTAATATTTTACAAAATATTTTCCTCAGTAACGAAAGGCTCAAGTAAATTATAAATAGAGAATATTGTAAGTAGCAAGAATGTTCAGTAAGAACTAAACACACATCACAATCACTAATACACAATTATGTCATGAATTCATCTGTGTAATTTGTTGAATATGCAAATAGACCAAGGTGAGCGACACAGGCTCATAAGAGCCTCTAGTTTTATTTTCTTTTCAAATGTAAAAATAAAGAAAACTAATCATCTAGATCATTTATAAGATTTTAGTTTAAAGCAACTATATATGTACAATTTATTTGTTTACAGTTTGATTAAGAAGAAATACCGACATAGCTACAATTAGTTATCAAAGTTCTCGTTATACTTTAAACAAAATAATAGCTTTTTCAAAATAGCTAATTCATGTATGCTTAAAAATGGTATTGATGGAAGGAAACTGCGAGTAAACATTTAGTTGTTGCACACGTGTAATCAGAAGTTATGACACCTATTAACTCGAGACCGAATGATAAACTATCTTTGAAGGTGACAATTGGACAATAAACAAGTCACCTGATGAAAACAATTACATATAAAAAAAATGCTACAAATGTATTTGAATTGTAGAATTATTTTTATGAAAGCAAAATTTTATTTTTTTTTCGTATAAGAATTATGAAGAATTCGTCACTTCGTTATCGCATGTCATCACCGGAAATCTGACTTTCATTCATCGAAACTCATTTCTTATTACAATTTAAAGGTTAACCGCAGTTTATTTAAGATTTTATCAAAGATTGAATGGGTAAAAACCGGTCTGAAGTTTTATTAACAAAATGTATATTAAGTATATATAGTGCATTGACTTATATGACAAAACGACACAATACACAATACAATTAAGTATGTCTGATTTATAAACACTCTAGTCATATTTACATGTGACAGAAGACGAACCGTATCCATGTAGTGAAACCTACATGGGGATCTTTAAATGTTTAAAATGGGACAACAGATTTGATATTTCGTGGGACACTCAAATTCCACGAAAACCACCAAAACTGGTACAATGTACCCAATGAATAACTTTCTTTCACAGTATTCTTTTGGCGTGGCTCGTAATTGTACATCCCATCATTGCGTTATTGTTCCTGTATTTGTTTTGTATCCTTGCATTTTATTTTCGCTGATGTGGTTTGTCTAAAGAGTGCATTTATGCCAATTTGATTTTCTTTGTTGACATAATTGTTTGTTTTTATAGTATTTAAGATTCTAAAACTATTAGATAAAGGCAACATTAGTTTACCGCTGTTCGAAATTCATAAATCGTTTGAGAAAATGTATGTAAAATGTGTGTAGGAAATCACCGTTTTTTCAAGAGCCGTTATATTATAGTTTTCGATTAATCTCAATTTTATTTCCTTTTTTCTGTATACTATGAACAGACATATACTAAAATCTCTATATAATATATAACCGCCGTTGATAGTAAATAATAAATACACATTTTGTATAGTAATTGTATGTTCAGAGAATACAGAAAAAAGGAAACAAAATTGAGATTAATCGAAAACTATAATATAACGGCTCTTGAAAAAAGGGTGATTTCCTACACACATTTTACATACATTTTCTCAAACGAAAATAATTGTCCTACCCAAAAGTACCTTGGAAAATTGTGAACTATTTTGAAAGCTTTAACTTTGAACAGTCGATTTTGCAATTTGATGTTTCCATTTTGAAGTTCGGTATTTTGTTTTCAAACCGAAAGAATGGAAAACAACTTCAATATTCCTGACTGGGTATTTGATTTAAAAGATATGATCATCGGTAAACCACAGTAACCTCAATCTACCTCATTATTGTGCATCGATTCTATTTTACATGATGATGACTTGAGATTGAAATTGTGAAAGATAAATGTCAAATTTGATAATTGTACCTGCATTACCACTTTCTCTGGAACATCTATTGATCCTGGATTTTTTGTATGCTGTGCTTTCTTTTTTTTTGCTGATATTCTGTCTGTCAGCTGATAAATTAAGTGAGTAATACAAACTAAGGTGTAATGGGCATTTGGTTAAATTGTCTATTCTTTTTTATCCCCTTTAAAAGTTTGGTCGATACAGTTGCTGCTGGGCTGTTGGTCCCTGGGATTATCATCTGCCTTTCTCAACACTGACACGAACTATTTTAGAAATAATTAGAAATTAAAGTTGCAATGGACTCAGACAATTGTACCTTGGATAAAATTCATTTTAATATACACAAACGCATAATGAGATGACTTTTGAGGTCAGTTTGTCGATGTGTTTTTGAAAAAAAGTAGCCTTTCTGGTAGCAATAAGTTAGTGTACTGTGTAGCGAGTAGTTACGATTGTTAAATAATAACAAACCTATGTTGTGTGTCTGTCTGTCTTTCTATTTGATAACTGTGTTGATTTTTTTTAAATTTTGAAGTAAATGTTGGTCTACGAACTGCACATAGTGTAAACATGTATTAGCGTAAAATCAAATATATTGTGTTATACAATGTAGCCAAGATAATAATGATATAATGATATAACATCTCCCGCCAGAAATGATTTTTGATGCATAGGGTGTGCATTTGCTTTATATATTTAGAATTGCTGAAATGAAATGCTTTCTAACTGGTAAAAACCTTTGTGATTAATGATTAAAGACTAATCCTGAAGTATTCCAATTGCACATGTGTGAATTATATTGAAGTTAATGGGGTACAAGTGGGAAAATCATTATTTATTCAATTATGACAATTATGTAATAATCATATCATTATGAAACTATTTCCATTTGAAAGATTAATCTTTTTTCCTTCTTTTGGTACCTTATTTATGAAATTTAAAGATGGATGAAAGATATGGGCGAAAACATCTTTGTATTGTGGTACCTTAAACCATAATAGATACGCATCAAACATTAACAGAGCAAACCAAGCCATCAGGTCACTGAAAGCTTTTTCACTTATATTTTGGCTTAGAGTATGTGAGCTTGGTTATTACAGGATAGTAGTATTAAGTTTTATCAAGTATGCAGGATTTTGAAGTCTATGTAATATGTACAAACATGATATATTTCAGATGTCATTTGAAGAATTCATCAAGGGAGCAAGTGATGTTTGTTATCGACCTTTCACCTGGTCTTCCAAAATGTTTTATTCTAATGCAGAGGATGTGGTAGATCAAGACGGGTTTACCGAAAAAGAATATTCTAGAATGCTGACTTATTTAGGGGAAGTAAAGATCGAAGAATCCCAATCAAATTCTACTCCTTATTTTGAAGTATTTCTGAATAACCTGCCGAAACAATATCAAGATATTTGTCACAATTTGATAAAGGTTCGACTTGGCATCCAAGGTACAAATATCAAATCAGTAAAACTTATTGAACAAATTATTTGTTCTGATAAAGTTTTAATTAAAATGATTTAATAGTATATTTAGACCAAATTCTACTATATAACATTACTATTAATGTTCTAGATTTCAGAATAGTTTGATTTAAAAAATAATTTTCTATGACTTGTTACTTGCAAATTTATATTTTCATAATTTTAGAATCACAAAGTATTGCTATTACTCAATTCTAGTGCAATTCAATGGACATTTATCAAACTATTTACACGAAAAATGCATTTTTATGATATTTTATACATAGTTTTTTTTATGTTTTAGAGTCACAGACTATTGACCTTACACGATTTTATGGCCATTCATTGGACATCTATCGATTCCTTCTCACGGAATTGACATCGGAGAATCGTGTAAAAGCTATTAGAACCGTTTATAAAGTCTTAGATGATGCTACTAAAATATCGCCTGTGTATACGAATATTAGCAGTGGTAGTAAAGGTGAGGGTTTAAATGTTCCTGGGGGGGGGGGGGGGGATTATGACTTAATGACAATTCTGGAGCAAATACAAATAAACCATGATTTTTCTGTTATTGCGGAAGACCGACCCATCCTAATATTTGATAATCGTTATTCATATCCCGGTTTCACACATCTAAAAATTGGGCAAAACCGATTTTTGAAGGAACTATTTACTGCTTGGGGAGAAAATACGTTTTATGGACCTCTTATTTCAAACAATAGATTTAAGAATTATTTTCTGTCGCGATATCGTGAACCTGACTGTATGATTCATGGTCCATGTATTTCCGACATAAGTAATGCGGTTGACCATCTATTTTGCTTCCGGGCTATGTTATGGCCAGATGTTGCGGACTCGTGGTTGATAAGAAATAGATCATCATTGTGGCCACCAACTGATGTTATATTGAATTCTGTCAGTCATGGAATCTTGCTAGTACCGATTGGCAGCAAATTCGGTTCCAGTGAAGACTGTTCATTTGAATGGCGAATATCATTCTCATTACAAGAAAGAGATCTGATTCATTCATTTAACTGCACACAGGTGTTGTGCTACACATCGTTTAAGTACTTGAAATACGATCTTTTGAAAGAATCAGGCTTATGCTCTTACTTTATCAAGACGGCTATATTTTGGTTATGTGAAGAGTTAGATAACAATATGTGGATACCAGAACATTTTGTACAGTGCATGCATGAAATACAGCGTCGTCTTATTTATTGGTTTAGGTACGGATATTGTCCTCATTACTTTATAACAGCAAACAACCTATTCGAGGGACTACTTCCTGAAGAAAGAAAAGACATAGAAGTTGAATTGATTAATCTATTTCCATTGCTAGTTCAATATGCTTTCTCTAAAAAATTTAATTTACACTTCACAGCTTATAAAGATTTTAAAGAACTTAACACTCCGTTTCTTGAGAATAGTAAATCTATTTTCATATTACTTAAAGTAATCCGAGCGAGTTTGTCTATGTGCACTTTGGATCAGAGTATAAGTATAGTGCACAAAACTTTATTCAGACTTTTAAATAATAAACTTTCTTATTATACTAAAGGGTTGTATATAATATTGTTTTGCTATGCAAATCAAGTTTTCCAACAAAATCAACATATGGCATTTCATAAAGAAAACAAAAGAGTTTACTCGAGTTATAGGCAGTGTATGTCTCATTTTCTTATTGGAACTAAAGTCGACGCCATCACCGGTTGGTTATTACTCGCTTCATATTTTTATAAAATTGGAAAGCCTTTATACACCCTGAAGATTACAGAGATAATTCTTGCGAAAACGAGAGAAGATAAAATGTTAATTGCTGATGGTTATTACGAAGACGTTATGGTGCAATATTTAGAAGAAGTAGCTGCCACCAAATGGAACCATAACATGTCATTCCTGAACTGCAGGAAAAGTTATTGTGTCGATATGCTTTATAATATACCATGGTCTATTCTAAAGCTTGAAGAATTATCGCCCGATTTAAATGTTAAAGTTAGCACTATTCCGCCAGTTATATATGCACATGTTCTACGTTTTGTGTGTTATAATGCTAATGGCAACATCTCTTTAAGGGACAGAGAAATAGGCGATATGATTAAAACCTGCCGCAATAATTGTTTTCTTGGAGATTGGAAGGGGAGGGCTACTGCATATGCAATACTAGCCAAGATTTATAAAACAATGGGCGACGATAAATCTGCAAAATATTGGAAATCGCATTCGTTCAGATACTTGAATCATCACCCTACATATAATGTCCGGCAGATTCCGTTGATGAAGCACATCAATCAAATTTGGAAGCTTAAGGTCAAGGGAAACTTTGTACCTTTTGAAATGGATTTTACAAAAATTATAACCTATTTTTTTTTGCATTAAAAAGGTATTTATTTAATGGCGTACAATATGTAAAGAATTAGATAGAGATATTACGCAAATCTTGTGTATATAAAAAGTTCAAAATTTATGTCCTTCATACTTTCATTGATAATCAATATACCATATTTAAAAATAATATGCGTCTCAGGTAAAACATCTGTAGAATATAAAGCAGATATAAAATCTCAATGATTTTTTCGCTACCCCTTTTGTGGAATCTAGACATAAGTTCTGATCATGCATGATATAACTTTATTTTTAAAGCCTCAGTCACACCTTACCGGATAGCACGAACGAACGCCTAACGGATGAAAATAAAAGTTGTCCGTTGACAAAATTGTTATCCGTTGGGAGTCCGTTGATGTACTGACCGAATAAAACGGAGGTGTAACGTATGCATAACGTACACACACCGGATAAGCAACGTACGAGAAACGGACACGTACCGGACAGAACGGATGTCGAACGTACATCCAACGGACGAGTACCGCATAAAACGGACACCTAACGGAAGCGTACCGGATAAAACGGATGAACAAGATATACAGAAAAATCAAAGGCGACAATAATAATACATGTTAATCGTATAAATATTCAAAATGTTTCTGTGTAACTGGTTTTGGTTTGTTCTACAAAATTCCGCCAAAGGGCAGTGTCTGGCCTGAATAAGAACTGTTTGATTGTGAAGACCTGCCTATACTCTAAGATCGATTATGAATAATAAGAATCCATGAACCTTAAGAAATCTGACATACCAATAATTTGCATTTCTGACGCGAAATTTTCAATTGGCATTTATCCGTTTCAGATCCCTTCACCATCCGTTTTATTCGTTATACGTCCGGTAGAAGTTCGTTTCTCATCAGTTTAATCCGTTAAACGTCCGGTAGAAGTCCGTTAGTGAATTTATCTTCCAGACCTACAACGGATGTATAACGGACACGTAACGGATACAAAACGGAAACGAAACGGACGAGTACCGAGTACCGTACAAAACGGACGCCTAACGGACGTTTAACGGACATTTTATCCGTTGGACGTCAGTTCAAAGTTTTGAACATGCTCAAAATTTTCTACCGGACAGAACGGACGTCGACGGATAAAACGTACGCTTAACGGACATGCAATGGAAATGGACGGACGTGTAGCGGATGAGAACGGACGTCTAACGGACATGAACGGATTGAAAAAAAGTTATCCGTTAGTCGTCCGTTCGAACTATCTGGTAAGGTGTGACCGAGGCTTAACTAACAAATTTAATATATAATACGTGATAACTTGAACAAAAGTTTAAAAAAATGGGTCGAATCCAGTCGCCTGTGGATTTTTTTCACGATGAATTAAAACCAGGAAGACGTGAACGGGTTAGTTAGTTATCAAAGGTTTACTGTATCTTAGACGTATCCACATTGCATTTGGACCCTTACTGAAGGGGTGTATTCTTTTGGAGCTGTATGGTCGAAATAAAGGCGTTAAATCCGATGTTTCTTGACTGCAGATTGCACCACGTTCTGAACATTACAAAACAAATCCAACCTATTTATACTCTGGTAGAAAATGTCTAGAAATGACTCGATGTCAAAGGTTAATCTTTGACAAGCAAGCGTGTTTAATATCACGAAACCCTATTGACACTTATAACTTACGGAAACAAAAAAGGGCCAAACATTTGAATATAAAATAGCCATTTTTATCATATTTTTTACTATATGTTTTAGGCATTTTACGCTTTTTTCTTTCATGGGCTTCAAGAGCATAGCAACAGACATAAACATGTACGAATATGAACGAAAGAAAAAAGAGCTAAAAGCAGCCCAAGGATACCAGAGGGTCTTCAACACAGCGAACCCCTAAACAATAATGTGTACTATTTCAGCTGAAATGTCAAATATAGCATTGTGGAAACACAAATTTTGTTAAGGTGTATTTCACCAGGGGTGTCGGGTAAAATTTAGGTGGCTTGAAAAAGGTCGTCAAAAGATAAACAAATAATGAAACTGTTATTCAAACTTTACATTTTCGAAATTTCTAAACTCGTCAGTTTTTTTTATATATATTTCATGTTAATCAATCTTTTCTTTAAAGTTGATGGTCTCAATTTAAGTCAACAAAATCAGTTCTAAATTACAGATACTTTCAAAATTCATGATACTACATGTATTACAGTTTTATTTCTCTGTTTTCCGATGTCACGCAAATCTTACGGATATATATATAATATAAACAACTATAAACAATTAATTTTATTCAGGCAACACACGATGTCATATGCAACATATATATCAGTCATTTGACATTAAATTTTCCTAAATTTAAACTGAGAGATGTATAAAACAAAATGAAATGAAATTTTTAATGCATACTATTTTGTTTAATCATTTTAAGGTTGACACTCTGAATATCCACCAATTTTCATACTTCTTGCAGGAATTACAGGTTGCAGTAAGATAGATAAGGTTGGATCTGGAATCCATTTGCATTTTAGTCCAGGCGCACATCCACAATGCCCGTTCATTTTAGCAATTCTGCTATAAAAACTGTCTTAAATAAACTTTGTCTTTTCAATGGAGGTCCATACACAATATGTTCGTACTAAAAGTAGGTTACAACTTCATATAATAAAATATCAAACGGGGAATGCAATATTTGACATACAGATAACACAAATAATCCAACACTTTTGACTGCATTACATCAAAGTTAATTTTAAACAAACTTCAGGAAGTATTTATTCAATCAAACAAAGGAATGAATCATCCAGTTGTTAAAAAAGAATATTGTTATTGTTCAATGAATTTTCATACAAAAGTTTGTGTTCACTGTTATTACACATGTTAATAAACTACCTCAATGGACATGAGGAATGCTAACTGAATTATTCCTTTACTACGCTATATTTTTCTCTCTCTTATTACCCCAGTTCACTTGCCAATAGTTTAAACATATGTTATTGTTCGTAAAAAGACAAATGGCTTAGACACAAGTTTTTCAACTGAGTAACGTCTTCTCCAATATATACATAAATATACACATGAATGAACATTACTTAAATCTGACTTTAACCAATCACTATTTAGCATGAAGGTATAAAAATAAATTACATATAAATTTTAAGAATCGAATTAATGGATATTTACCGCTTAATATAACCAATTGAATGTGCATATGTTCAGAAGAAATAAATACAAACACACCGAACTCTGTAAAATAAAATATGTAAGTGTACATGACAAGTCATGTGTGTGAATTTGTTGAAATGTAAATTATACAGTCATTGTTTATAGTTACGGATTATTAGTAAAACGCAATAAATCTACACGTAATTGTAAGTATCAATTTTGTTTTTACTTAAGGTTCATGTGGACCCTTTGGCTAAAATGGCCGTATTTTCACCTCAAAATTTACTCTGAGTACAGACAAATCTGTGCATCTGGAATAGTTTTAAGGCATAGCATATGCGTGAAATATTCGTGGATAAAACGGCAAGTAATTCGTACATTGAGAACAACACAAATGATTTTCCCAAACAAGTATACTATTAAACATGTTTTAATTAATTTTATTGACCTTGCTGATATTCGTAAGAAGCATATCAATGTCAATAATATGTATGATTTATTTAACCATGTTCCATTTACAAATATTGTTGCATTTTTAAAAGAAATTGGAATTTATCATAGAATATAAAAATGTTATTATATTTAAGTCGTTTTGACTTTTTATCATGTTATCTTACTGTTGATATTTATTTGTAAATAATCAAATTGCTTTAGTCTGGAATTTTAGTATATTATATGCTTTAAATTGTAAAAATTTACTCTCGCCGCGATATAGCCTTTTTGTGCTAATGCGGCGTAAAGCAACCAATCAACAATCAATCAATCAATCAATCAATCAATCAATCAATCAATCAATCAATCAATCAATCAATCAATCAATCTTTTGTGAAATGTTTATATAAATAGGTAAATAGATTAATCTATATTTTCATTTAATCAATACAGGGAAGCTATAAAAACGGTCGAAGAACAATCATTGATAAAGTTATAGGAACGAAACAAGTTCACGTGAATGTAAGTGATTTTAAATCACTCAAGTGTAAAGAGTTGAGTTATAATTTCATGTCACATGTTTTAAATAGCAAATAAATGAAATATAAATAAACAAACACAGACACGTGATGCTTAACACGTGTATCGAGAAAAGAAATATTCAGTACAGCAATACATAGAAAACGAGTATACAGCATTATTGTGTACTGACCAGCCGGACTAGTGGACAAAAAATCTACTGGTCCGGCTCCATATCTACTGGTCCTACAAAAAATGACGGTCATTCGACAAAATGATATATATATATATAAATAATAACCCCCCAGTTCCGTGTAATTTATTTCGCAGGTATTTTTTTTTTATATATAGATTGAGATTTCGGTGCAATCAGTAACTTTAATCGACAATTTTCCACTGGTCCACCGGACCACCATCTGACAAAGTCTACTGGTCCGAACCAAATTCTACTGGTCTCGGACCACCAGACCAGCGCCAATTTCGACCCCTGCGAGTATATCTATACAAGACTAGTGTATATAATTAAATTGATAAATCAATTTAAGAATTGTGTTATTTATACGAATGCAAGTCAATAGAAAAAAGACTATGATGTAAACGGAATGTCTAATCCTCTTTCTGGTCATCACCTTCAAGGACTTACCCACCAAGTCTATATATGTCCTGCCTTGAAATTACCACTTTCGGACGAGAATTCGCAGATTGTTTAATCAATATGGACCCGTCATGTGTCCAAAACGAATTGATTTGACCTTTCTCACGCAATGTGTTTAGTCTGTGCAAAAGATAGTATCTGTGTTGTGTAAGGTTTTCAGCAATGAAAGTTTTGTTTATGTTTCCTTCCAATTTGCGTTTATTGATGAAAACTAACTGCCTCTGACGATACGACAGGAACCGTACAATGACTGAACATTTCTCGTCTTTAAGCTCACCTATGGAATGGGATCTGCCAATATCTCTCGTGTCTAACTTGAATTCCAAATGCTTATTTCAAATACCAAGGATAAGGGAATCTGTGTCTATAATCTTGATAATATCGCCTTTGTCGTCAGTTGGTGCAGGAACATTATGGAATCGTAAACTGGTTCTTCGAGAATACTGTTCCTGTTCCTCGACTCTGTTTTTGATCTTGTCTAATTTGCGGTTTAAAAAATTTATTTTTTCTTTTTGGTTGTTAAGTTCAATATCTTTCAAAATAAGTGCTTCTTTATTGTGTTTAATGTTAAGTAAGTGAGGCTGAATACATTCGTCAATGATCAGTGCAATTTATTGTTTGACCGGTTCTATTAATTTTTCAGTGATGAGAGGAATGATGGAGTCCAAAAACTCTTGACTTTTTGACGTAGCACAAACATCATCAGATAGCTTAAATACAGTTTCATTTTCAATGGATGATAATATCTGTTCAGAAAAAAGTAAAAACACAAAAAAACTGAACTCCGAGGAAAATTCAAAAAGGAAAGTCCCAAATCAAATGGCAAAATCAATAGTTCAAACACATCAAACGAATGGATAACAACTGTCATATTCCTGATTTGGTACAGGCATTTTCATGTTCAGAACGATAGAGCCACTGAGAGATGAATCAAGGTTGGCTGTTCTTTCTACCTTTTTAACTTGTTGCATAGATGGAGATAACTGTATAAGTTTGATTGTTGTTGTTGTTATTTGTCTTTCGTTACCTGGTCAACCATGTTGTGTGTTGTGAACTCCAATTCAAAATCACTTTCGAAAATCTTTGCAAAAGTCACTATTTGGTCACTCAAAATTCGAATAAACTATAACAGCTTCACATATAATGTCTATTCTGATATAGAATCAGAAAACATCTCAACATGATACACTGGAAAATATCATACTCAAGGGTACATAACTATGTTAATGTCATCATTATTCATCAAAGATTTTATGCCCCACCTACGATAGTAGGCCTTAACTTTTAATGGAAAGTTTCTACCTTATCAACTGTGAGATGAGTTAAAAGTTCGAAGGAAGTGTTTTTCAACAGACTATCGGCATTCCAATGGAAACGAATTGTGCCCCTCTTCTTGCCGACTTGTTTCTTTATTATTATGAGGCTGACTTCACACATGAACTTCACAAGTAGAGCAGCTACTACCAAATTTTTAAGATTACTTGATATCTATAGCTTTACATGTATCTCAATTGTTGATTCTCGTATGCTGATTTGTCGTCTTTTATTTGTCTGTTCCTATGTTTTGTTTTGGCTATAGTGTTGTGCTCGTTTCTTCGATTTAATGGCAACTCATTGCCCTTGAAAGAATCATACCCCGCGTTTATTACCCAAAGGGAATTTTTGAAAACTATTCGTTATTGATATACAAATACATACGATTAAGATAAAAAAATCACCAAGGATACAAGATGAAAAAACATCAAGCACCAAATTACTGAAAGAAACATCACTGACATATTCAGGAAAGAGTGTTATAAAAATTGTTAAAGTTATGTCGCTTCCTTTTTAATAAGCTATATCATGTCTGTAATCTAGAACATACACGCTAATCAAAACAACAGTTATAAGGCTAGTTAACTACCAAGTGCAAGAGCAATTTAAAAAACGTAAGATAAAAACATATCACATTTATTTCAGTACATAAACTGGTAAGGGTAGGTTAGGGGAGGGTAGGGACCCCGCTTACATGTTTAACACCGCCTCATTCTCTTTTAAGGTGCCTGTCCCAAGTCAGAAGCCTGTAATTCAGTGGTTTTCGTTTGTTTATGTGTTTCTTATTTGTTTTTCGTTCAGTTTTTGTACATAAATTAGGTCGTTAGTTTTCGCGTTGGACTTGTTTTGCATTGTCATTTCTGGGCCTTTTTAAGCTGACTATGTGGTATTGGCTTTGCTCATAGTTGAAGGCCGTACGGTGATCTATAGTTGTTAATTTCTGTGTCATTTTGGTCTTTTGTGGAGAGCTGTCTTTTGAGCAATCTTACCACATCTCAAAACTTACCAGATTGGCAGCATGGCAAATTTCAAATAAAAAAGCAGTAAAATGTTAGGAAACTTTCTAACATTAACACATACCTATAGTTTTTTTAAAAGTTAAATTCATTCAGATTGCCTATTCATTTTGTTTTGAAAGTATGACAAAAAAATTTAATGGCGAAACAGTGATTTTTGTTCATGACAATAGCTAAAAAATAGTTAAAAATGGATGACAAATGGGAAAATCATCAGATTTGTTTACCTTGAAAAATGGCCGTAGCCAAAAAACAGACGTGCACCGCCAATATTTTTTACAGTCATATAAACCCCAAAATCAGGTTAAGAAAAAAAGTTTAATTTGCCTCCTAAAAGGTGAACACTTTTTGTTAAATATCTGTAACACAAATAACGATTTTTTTTAATTTTTATGATGAAGGTACTAGTTGGCATTCAGAATGTCCACCAAAAAACAACATGCGCTTGTGTTCTGCTGTCATTATTCCAGACGGGGTCATTGGAGGCAATGTCGGATCTGCTATGAAAGAGCACCTCAAACCGGCTCCGCATTCACAGTGACCATTCATCTTGTAATGTTGATTGCAGTGTTTACCTTGTTTCAAGTATTTTTCACACAATCCACCTTGAACATAGATACAAAAATAAAATAATAACGCAATCATGGTAGCCTTATTTAAAAAACGTTTTTTTAAATACTATAGCTGAAAAAAATATAAGGTGAGATAATGTTTTTGGTATTTCTTGTTGAGCGGAGTTTATAACTTAATTAACTTGAACATTCGTATACAGGAGGTCGGACGACTTCCAGATACAAAAAAACAAAACATTATTTAAGACTATTTAAGTCGAGAATTTAATAAAAAGTAAAACGTTTGACTATTACAGATAGATCGTCATGAAACAAAATAACACCCTTAGAATTATGATATCCGTGGACCTTGATTTAAGACACGAGTTTGGTTTCAAAGAGAAAATATTCAAAACTTTACGTAAAATGAATACATTTGTTTAATATATAAACCGAAGAAATTTAAACGCATAAATGTATTATGTCGTCTACTGATTTTGCATATACTTTGAAAGGTCTTTTTTTGTCAGGAATATGATAGTCGTTATCCATTCGTTTGTGTGTTTGAGCTTTTGATTTTGCCATTTGATAAGGGACTTTTCTTGTTGACTTTTCAATATTTTTGTGATTTTTACTTTTTATGATATTTGCAAATACCATGATAACTCATTTTTCTATAAAACATAAAGTTGTTTGCTTATTCTCAAAATAATAATGGTTTGGCATTATACATGTATCTAGAGCTCCCAGTGAATCTATCAAAAATGCGTATACATTCTTGAAATCCATCTAAGTAACTGAGTTTCCCCTCGGTTCTCGTATTTCTTTTGAGGGTTTTGTGTTATTTTGTAGGATTGTAAACATGTAAACTGTAGCATAATCTTGGTACCTTTGATAACTATTGCAAACATTATTTATTCTGCACTTTATAAATGAAGAATCGAAACACACCTACAAATGACATTGAAATTACAGTATTCGAGTGGTTTCGACCATATTACCAAAAGAATAAAATGGTTCATACACATCTGTACAAACGAATATTACAATTGTCCAAAATATCAAGAGACTGTCAAATCAAATCGCGCATTGGAATGCCATTAATGTGTTCTACTTATAAGGTTGATTGAGAAGGAATACTATAGAATGTCAAAATGATGCCCAGTCTCTTTATATATCAGATAAGGTCTATGGATGTGAAACGACATAGTTTCCTTCATAAATCATTACACGAGTTTGCTTTAATCGTGAGCTTCAATGAAAAAAAGTAAAAGCATAAAAATACTGAACTCAGAGGAAAATCAAGTCGGAAAGTCCCCAATCACATGGCAAAATCAAAAACACATCAAATAGGAATGGACAACAACTGTCATATTACTGACTTGGTACAGGCATTTTCAAATGTAGAAAATGGTGGATTAAACCTGGTTTTAAAATATGTTTTAAATAAACAAACGTCATAGATTTAGTGGTTACGGTTATGACCTATGCCATATATAGATTGGTAACGGTTGAAACTAACCTTGAAAGATAACCATTGGTGTGACATTTATAAAATCAACCTGTCTTTTCTTACTAAGCAACAATGGCCTCTCGTGGTAGTAACAACATTCATCTGAACCACACTGTGAATCATTTCTACATTCAACCTGTAATATGAAAATGCTCTACAACTTCGTATTTTATTTGGCTTTCAAAATGTTTTGATTTGAGCGTCAGTGATGAGTCTCAATCATGAATACCAAATGATCGTCAAGCGTAACAAATTAAAAGTCTGCAATCTTTAACAAGTTTACACACAAAAAAAAACCAACAACATGCGTTAAACCTTGTGATCATTAACATTTCAAGGACGATGATCGTACTTCTTAAGTTTGTTTTGATAATTATTTCTATTAAAATTTACAAGTTGCTTCAATTTGTGGCAAATATAAGCCTACTATTTGTCCATTGTTTAGGATTGTATAACGGGTGCAACACTCTTACAAGGTTTTTTTCTATTTAATCAATAGTTACAGAATCACTGCAGACTCTCTTTTGTACTGTTATATTTATAGTAATAAGTTCCTGGAGATGAATAGTGATAGAAAGCAATAATTACTTATTATTCAGACGACGACGGGACATACTTAAAACAAAATAAGATAAGTCAATAAAAAAATCTGTCTGTGATATTATAAATCAAAGGAAACATATGCGGGGCCATCTGAGTCACAGAAATTTCACAATAGTCCACCAACTCATGATGGCCGCGTTATAGCTTGTATTAATTGATATAATAGCAATTGAGTGTTTAAGCACTCTATTTTGAATTTACATTAAATTACAAACAAACCAACAACATCTTAAACAGATATCGAAGTGCTTTTTAAAAACATAAACAAATCATAAATAACAAGATCAGTTTAAAACGTAATTCAGTTGAATTACTCGAAAAGTAAATAATGCGTTGTATCGAAATTTTTAAATGCTTCATATACACATTTTTTCAAATTTCGATACCATGCATTTTTATACTTTCATAAAACTACCCTATTGCACCACTAAAATTTCTTTCCACATGTCGACTTTCTAGAATAGTCAAATCAAAGAGAACTGATTCTATTACTCTAATCTCTTTATATCTTTTGATACGAACCATGTCTGGATTCCAGTTCAAAACTGAATATCTATTTAAACCTTCAAGTTCAAGATATAAGTACGATCCTCACTCGAAAGAAACAAGAGGTGTCGTTTGTACTGCTCAAAGAGAATATCGGTATCTGTATATAGGTTTTAAAATTAAACATTTGATTGATCACGAAACGCGATTATAAGTGTCCAAGTTCATGCAATAATCTGATCTTAATTGTCCCTCCCTATAACTGGCTAATCCACTTTCATATTTGACCAGAGCATACATTGGCCTCAGGTGGGAGATAAAAGTTCTACACTCATGATATACAATAGGACCCTAAATCCCAGATGGCTAATCCTCAGATACAAATTACTACACAGTAGATATTACTTAATCCTCAATAATTATCTGAACTTGCAGACAAAAATGTTTTTATTTCCAATAAATTTATTTAATCCTGAAAAACCTTTTCCCCTTACATTGTCGTAGAACATAAAATGTCCGACTACAAATATTACATACAGCAACAACTTTGAAAAAGCGTTTTTACTTTACTTATCCCCATGAGCGTAAAATTCCAGGTCCAATCAAATATTTACTTGGAATGTGTTGTAAACCTGCAATGACAAATCAGGTATATTTAATGTGAAGATAGTCTATTCTGGCACCGCATTTAAAGTATTAGCACGCATATATAAGAATATAATGAACAATCCAATTATGTAAGAACGAGTAAAACTTTACGAATTCATTTTTCGAGCTGTCAGGATTTCTGCATCGACAGTTGTTAACATTTGGAACTCATCTGCAAATGGCAACTTGTACGACAATGTTTTTGAAGATCTTAATAAGGTTCAGAGAAGTA
The DNA here is from genome assembly GCF_963676685.1 of Mytilus edulis. NCBI lineage: Eukaryota > Metazoa > Mollusca > Bivalvia > Mytilida > Mytilidae > Mytilus > Mytilus edulis. The sequence continues at coordinate 35,689,131 of NC_092352.1, read as the reverse complement.
ATAGCAGCATTTTGTTGTGTGATTACTTGTATTTAAACATCAACAGCCTTCTTCATAAATATGACCTATTAAAGACTTAACACATCAAAATCTAGTAAATGTTCACTTTTAACCAGAAACTAAAACTGATATACCATTTACCAATGCCCAATTTTGTGTTGATTATTTTACAATTTGGCGTGCTGATAGAAAAATCAACAAGGTGATGGTCTTATTGCATATGTCAGATCTGATCGTTGCAGCTGATAGAAGAACTAAACTAGAATTCTAAGATGCTGAATCCATAGGTATCAAGGTAGCTATTTGAAACACAAAATGATTCTTTATCGGGATATGTAAGCCTCCTAGTATGTCAGATGACCATCTCAATACAGATGGAGGTATATTTTTATTGGTGATTTTAATTAATTAAAGATTTAAATAATTCAAGACATACTGTGTGGAATAATACGACCGCAAGTGGTATGGATTTCGCTCATTATTGAAGGTTGTTCGGTCAACCTTTGTTGTTTACACCCAGTTTTTAACAGTTGAGTTGTCTCATAGGCCATCAATCCACATCTACATTCTGATCTAAGATTTGAACAATACAAGAAACACTATGTGGAATTAGGCAATCAATCCACATCTACATTCTGATCCAAGATTTGAGTAATTCAACAAATACTATGTGGAATAATATCGGCCGCAGGAAAAAACAGTAAACGAGGTCTGGCAAGACGATACAAACCGCCGGCATTTGAAATATTGGCAAGTAGGGGCTATTCTGGTAACAGAAGTAACAAAAGTTACTCTAGTGGAATTAGAGTGAACGAGGAGCACGACCCCACACTTACGCTAGGCCATTACCTTAATAATGCTTTCCCCGGTTGTCGGAGAATAAAGTAATTCAAAACTGGTAGCAGTAATGGACCGGGCGCTCTGATATACAAGAGGAGAACTATTATAAAAAAACACAACGTTACTGTGGTACCGCAGGCATTATGCTTGCATATGGTCTATAGTAGAATTATAGGGTCATGATCCCCCCTGTCATCTTACCAGACCCCGCCCCTGCCTGAACACTGCAACAATTGTTTTATTGAAAATAATACAAATAAAAAACAATCATGAATTTCAAAATGCATTAGGATTAGTGTCTCTTTTTTTTTTTTTTTAAGAAAACGTGTATAAAATAGGAAATTCTAGTTTTGAAGTTTTCATTTTTCTAAATCTTTTAAACGACCACTGACTATAAGATGCGATAAAAACGAGCATGTCTTTTTGTACTGTCTGTTTTTTTTTTATATAAGTATGTATTAAGTATTCAAATAAAAAGTTACGTCTAAAAGTTCCACCCTCCAAAGTATTCCTTCAGTAAATCGTGAAATCGGAATAACAGTTAAGCTTATAAACTGGTCATAACCACATTTTGTCGAAAGTTCATGATATAACCCCTTTTAATCCGAAAAATTCAATTCCTTTTGTTGAATCTGTTTTCGTCGTCTGCTGGATCACCACTTTTCATAAACCTGAACAAAATTTAAAAACTACAGCAGAAAAATAATCCCAAAAAGGCGAATGTAGGGGTAGGTGGGTGGGTTTTAGCAAGGTTCCTTATCGAACGTTAGAAAATTCTAAACGTGACGTACGTATGATGGTGACATCACACAGTGGAAAGGTCTCAAACACGTACAAGGTTCAGAATACGGAAGAAGAAATACTTGAGAACAAATACGGAATTTAAACTGTTATTAAACCTGTATTATCAGTAAACTGATAAACATTATTATGTTACGCTTAATTGTGATAAGAGAGATTCGATAAGAGAAATCGGTGATATTGTTTTAATTTAATTAAAAAACATTATAAAGAAAGCTTCATGTTTATGGAATTTTCTAAAGCACCCCATTTAGACTTGATTCAATGAAGCGTGAATATAAGTTATTATGGCACTGGTACTAGGGATGTGCACAACTTTAAATCTGTTCAGTTAAATTGTGAAATACCACTTTATCAAAAAAGAAGATATACAGAAGTTTAAAGAATTTTCACAAATCAATGTTTTTAAAAGATTGAAAATATTTAGAATTTGATGATGTAAATGTAGCATATGACAATTTAAGTTATGTTTCGACGAGGTAACCGGACAAACATGCACCTTGGAAAGAAAAATATTTCCAAATTAGGAACAATATATGAATGCAGAGCTGAAAGTGCAATTTATAGGAATAAAATAATGTATAACAATACTAGAAAAAATAATGGTAGTAGGAATTGAGGGGCATATAGACGTCAACGCAACTATGTTACAAAATTGAAAAATAAATCGATGAACACAGATTTTTTAATAGATTCCTTGTCGACCTCTATCTATTTTGTACGATATGGAGTTCCTTCAGACACTTGTCAAAACAAGAAGATAAAAAAGCCAGAGAAATTTGTTTCACATTCGGTATATTAATGATATTCTTTTCGCTAACAATTCATTTTTTTTTATTGGGTTCCATTAAAATATCCCTTAGAACAAAGGCTTTATCCGCCTTATTTTAAGATGATTCTTTGAATATGAAATAAGCGGTCATCTAAATGACAAATGTAAAAAATTTTATTTTGTAATTATTTTCTCCCACCTTATTAGCTATAAACAAACTTCACTTGCATATGGAATATACATTTCTCAACTCATTCGAAATTCAAGAACTTGAAACTGCTATTCAGACTTAAAAACACTGTCTGAGCAGAGATTTGATGAACAAGGTTTGATTCAAAAGGGTCTCGTCCTTTTTTCTTTAAAAAGTTCATCGGAAGATTATGAACTTGTTAATAAATATACTGTATCAACTTTATAAATAATACCTGATGGTCTTGAAATATAGATTTTATGTACAGATGTTGTTATCTTTATTACGTGTTGTAGTGTTTTATTTGTCTTTGTTCATTTTTAACCTTTACTATTTAGTCATTTTGTTTAGCTCAAATTCTCACCACTTGGCATCCGTCGTCGTCGTCGTTAACTTTTTACATTTGAAAGGTTCTTATACAGAACCACTTGTTTTTATAGTGTTTACGATTAAAACACATTCAAGTTGTTAACTGTTGTATCCCAATTTCTGACAATTTTACCTTGTATTTCTGTTAGTTTTGCTCAAACATTATACTTAAAATAATGGAATGTTATGCGACTGTCAAACAAGTGTGATGTTTACCTACCAATAAAACCATGTTTAATCTACCATTTCCTACATAGGAAAATGTCTGCAGAAGAAGTGCACCACAGTCAAAAGAACATATTAGTCTACCAAACTCAGAAACATGGTTTTCAGGACAAGTGGCATCGTAGATTTGGTTTATAGCCATCAACAATGACAGAAAGATTTGACTACAACATTATTTTATAGCAGCTTGTGTTTCAAACGGTCCGACAAAAAATGATAGTCTTCATTGAAATTTAAAAAAAGAAGACATTAAGTTTAGGTACCTTTGCTTTTTTTTCATTCTAGTAGAAATAGTTTTACAAGGGAATCTTGATCAGGAGCACACACGTTGGAATACCATATAAACAAGGATATATATATATAATTTAAAGAAAAACAACTCTTCGTACAACAAAGAACTCTGAGGCATTTGGCATTGTTGATCCAAGATTCACCTGGTGATTTCCTCCCAATATATACCGCATAATTTTATGAGATCGTCCGCTAACTCTAAATGTAGAAATATCAAACTTATTCGCAAGTAAGACAACCTGGAGTAAAATCCTATAGAAAAGTGTAATTCCTTACATATCAGTCGCAGGTTAAAAACTAACGACCACCAATACACTACGTATGTTGAGTTATGCGGCTGGAATTTTTCTTCATAGATATGGAGATTTCATTCAAGTTAATTGAAAGTCATTGTTTTATCATAAAATTTATTTAATTTCGGATTCTCTTTTTTTAAGATAATTTTAGGTCGTAGTATGAAGTAAAATCTAGTCGAATCTTTCAAAACTGACGTTTTACCAACTGTACTAACTTGGTACGCACAAAGCTAGCAGATTGGACAACCAGAAAGATACAAAAACAATAGATAGAAGGTTAATACAAGAAACATAATATTGAAAAAAATCTGGTCAATGATTACGAAAATTTTGCTATTATTTATTCTTATGTTGAAGGTTTTGGTAGGCATTTAGAATACATGTGAAAGAATGTTGTTGGCGGTGGCCAATTATTCCCTGAAGCTAGATATATTGTAGTGCACTCCAATCCGGCTCCGCATTCACAGTGACCATAAGCCTTGCTAAAATCATCGCAGTATTCACCTTTTTTCTTGTAACTTTCGCACCATCCACCTGAAAAAAGAGAAGAATAAGATGAAAGAGTATCCGTGGTAGCCTAATTTTAAAAAGAATTTGTATTATGGAATTGCTGAAAAAAATATAAGCATAACATAATGTTTTGGTATTTTTTGTTAAGCTATCCTTATAAGATAATTTTCCATTTTCGTTTTCATATATGTATACATGGGATCGGACGAGCCCAAAACAAATCAAATTACTATTTAAGACTATTCAAATCGAGAATCAAATAAAAACGTAAAAAGTTTGACTATTAAAGATAGAGCGTCATGAACCTAAATAATCCCCTTCAAGACATCACTTCCCCGGGCCTTGATTTAAGACATCATGAGTTTTTTTTAAAAGGGACAATACTGAAAACATTGCGTGAGATGAATACATTTGTTTAACACATATAACTTAGAAATTTAAACGCATAAAAGTCCTATGTCGTTAAGAACATTACTATTGAATTTGCATATACTTTGAAGAGTCTTTTCTGGTGTTTGCAATGACCGCGATAAGTGATTTTTCTATAAACATGAAGTAATGTATACTTCTTATTCAGTGATGTTTGAGACCAAAAAATATAGAAAGCTAAAACGACAAGTCATGAACAGACACTTTATACATCAGATAAGGCTCGAGATGTGAAACCAAATATTTTCAATTACTAATAAGTTTTTGTCGAGCCTGCGACTTTTGTCGCAACAACGAGACATAGTGATCATGTTTTGTTGTCGGCGGCTTCGGCGTCCACTTATATTCACTCTGTGGTTAAAGATTTTGAAATTTTAATAACTTTCTGAAACTATCCTGGATTTCCACCAAATTTGGATCCTGGATTTCCACCAAATTTGGATAGAGGCTTGTTTATAAATCATAAAATAACATCCAGAAGTAAAAATGTTTCTCCTTATTTCACTTATAAATACTAGTAGACTTAGTATTTCTAACTGTTAACATTCAAAATGTGGTTAAAGTTTTTAGAATTGTAATAATTGAACTATCCTGGATTTCTACCAAACTTGGAAATGAAATTTTTAATAATATTTTCCCCCATTTTTGTTGAGCCTGCGACTAACAGCAAAGTAGGAGATACATTGGGTTTCATGGAACCCTGATGAATAATTTTTTTCGTGAGGTTCTCTAAAAAATTAATTGTAAAAAAGCAAATGCCATAGATTTAGGGGTAACGGTTAAAACTAACCTCGAGTGATGAAATATTGTGTCGCAGGTAAAACATTAACCTGCCTTTTCTTACTAGGCACCACTGGTCCCTCGTAGTAGTAACAACATTCATCTGAACCACACTGTGAATCATGTCTACACTCAACCTATAACATAATATATTCTATCATTTTTCGTATTTCCTTTGGCTTTCAAAATGATTTGATTTGAGCGTCACTGAGGAGTCTCATGAAGTCTAAACGAGCGTATAGCGTAACAAATTATAAGGCCACAAATCTTTGACGAGTTTCCAGAATAAAAATTCTTGCTGTAATTAAAAAAAAATTCTTTAATTTGGTTTTGATAACTATTTTTTTTATCAAAATTCACACGTTACTGAAATTTGTGGCAACTTAAAGCATGTCGTTTGACAAATTTGTCCATAGCTTAATTTATGCTGTATAATAGGCGCCACATTTTTTCTCTCTCTCAAATGGTCTTTTTTAATCAATTGTTACAGAATCATTTCATAATTTGATGGATGGTGGTATTTACTTAGTATTAACAAAACGAAAGAAGCACATTCAAAAAATTTTGACAAGTCGATAAAACAAATACGTGTGACTTTAACAAGATTTAAAAAAAAGTGATTAAACAATCAGGCGGAAGATACTAACAGAGAGAATCAAAACTTAAAAAGCTTAAAACTGGACATCAGGATCCACACCAAAAATCTCAAGATACTTTGAAGTGTTATTTCGAACCTATTGTGTTGCTCACAGTAATACAAAGCTATTGATTACACAAATTCGGTAACTTCACAATCGTCGTAAATCGCAGTAAAACGGGAGATCAGATACAACAGTTAGAACATATACCACTGGTGGTAAGCGGATGGTCGTAACTTTTAGATGGGAGACAACTCTAGGGATAAGTTTTTCTTTTCCTATATTCGTGCACTAAAAGGTTCATTTGAACCAAACCGCTTGTCTTGTACATACTATTCGGCAGTCCGGTGATATTAAAACCAAATTTGATGCATTAAAACATCCCAATTTTCGTAAAATAGTCATTCAAAAATTCAAGCATGATGGTCGTAACTAAAAAAACAAAAGTATTGAGGATGGTCGTAACGTAAATTTGTGATGGTCGTAACTCTGTTTTAAATAAGACCGAATAAGGCAAGTCAAGAGTTTTAAACGTGTCTTTTATTATATTCATACTTGTATTTTATATGATGTATTTCTGAAGAATTTTTTTCACTTTTTACATACAATATAAAATAAAGCAATTTCAATGCGTGTAACACTTATCAATTCAAAAAATTTTCAAATATTATTTTGGGGAATTTTGATTAAAGTTCGATTTGTAATTCCAAATTTTTCAAATGTCTTGAACCGAACCAGTCATGAGTTCTAAACGTGTCTTTTGTTATATTAATATATCATATTATATATGATATATTTGTGAAGTTGTTTTCACCAAATAATAAAAACTAAATGGAGAGAGGGATACCTGTTAAGAAGAAAATTGGAACGAATCGAACGAAACAATACAAAATGATTGAACAGTCATATATTCTGAAAATATAATGTATAAAATTAACAGAGAGGCAAATAGTTGAAATAATGTAAGCGGTTAAATTCATTAACAATGTAAATTTCTCAAAAGTGGAGAATTCATTTTAAAACAAGAAACACATGTAGCTCTGGTTATGATAATTCTTAGTTAGAAATAAAAAGCACAAAATGTGTCAAATAAATGCTTTAATTATAAAATAAGTGAGTTTAAGAAAAGGCATTTTTAACAAATTGGACATCACATGAAACAACAGTATCCTGATTTTTTTCCGTTTGGAATTCGCATCTATTGACAACATAAACTTTTTGAGGATGTACCTACTAGTTGATTTTTTTAAATCTTCAATTTAAGAATGATACATTAAGTCGAAAGAGCATTAATAAGGAGTCAAAATAAGCTTAAAATATTGATAGTTTATGAAGGTCGTTATCGAGACTAGAACATACTCGCAAATTCGCAGGTCCGTACCTGAGTTTAAGAACATACGCTTTATTTTTAACCTGGATGCTTAGACGTCATATTGTTGTTTGGTGAAATCAAGCTGATAATCAGGTGCACAGTAATGTCCAATGACGAAGTCCATGGGTAGCTTGAAGCCATTCATACAATGTAAACATATAACTTACACATGATTTTCAATCTGCATTCCGGGATTTGTATGTAATAGTTGCCGCAGTACATTTAGTTTGACCTAAGTCCTTGTAACATTATCCTGGCTACAAGCTTAAGCCTGGCTACAAACTAGTAATTTAGTTTACTCTTAAATTCAGTGCATATAACAGGGTAAATATATATCAACAATATTCCTACTTTCGAGGTTAACACAATGTTCATTGCGACACCATGGTTTCAGTTTTCATTCCGTACCAATACTTAGAACTAATATCAATGCTATACAGCAATATATAATCGTTATGTAATCGATAAAAAATAACGACAACACGTAATAAAATCCTGGGTTGAGTTCAATGTCGTAGCGGCTATGTAGCTGCTATCAATATCTATGTAACAACTAGTCTATAGCTACATGTTCAATCGTCTAAATCTACGTAGCACCACGTAGCAGCTACAATATTAAACTCAACCCTGACTCAAAAATGCATTTGTGGATTCTATTTCGTCATGAACGATCAAAAGACGAATATTTGAAGGCCAATAGTTTATAAGACAATAACAATTTAAAGTCAAGGAGTAAACAAAGACTCAAAGACTCAAAGACTTATAAGAACTGCAATAAATGATTTAAAGCTGATTGTTCAGATTTGTACGTTCAATAATTTCATCTGCCTACATGATTGCAGATAAAAAAAAAAGTCGTTAATAAAAATCACTAAAAACAAATATAAGGGAATACACGTGCATTTAATAATTTCATGCCTTAACGTACAGTAAAAAATATATTAATTCTCAACCCTAACATACTTTTTGGCTTAATGCGAGTTGATTAGTTTTCACTGTTGCTCCTAAATGATGAGCGTTTGAAATCCATCAGAAATGTGTATGTTTAATAATTATCAAGCTTAATTTCTACATATCATTACCAGAGTAACAAATAATATTGTTTGTAGCAAATCATATATTACATCTGAGTCTATTACCTTTACAATTAAAATACATTTATAAAAGTTTGTCTAAATACTCGAGTTACGGTCATCTTTCAAAGTTACGACCATCTTGTGTCGGTTACGACCATCATCCAAAATACTATAGTTGAAGTTACGACCATCACACATTTAAAGTTACGACCATCATGCTTGAATTTTTGAATGACTATCTTACGAAAATTGGGATGTTTTAATGCATCAAATTTGGTTTTAATATCACCCGACTGCCACATCGTATGTACAAGACAAACGGTTTGGTTCAAATGAACCTTTTAGTGCACGAAAATCGGAAAAGAAAAACTTATCCCTAGAGTTGTCTCCCATCTCCGGATGGTCGTAACTTTTAGTTACGACCATCCGCTTACCACCAGTGATATACTAGGCCATCTGAGAAAGAAATTCCATAATAGTCCACCAACCTATGATGGCCCTCGTAATGTATTGAACTAATTGATAAAATGATAATTTAGCGTTTAAAGAAGATTCATTGTATACCACCATATTTGATTTTACTATCGCAGTACTCAATCAGTCTAGTTATTTGCCCAACTCTTCAAATTTTTATACAGATGTGCAATTTTATTGGTTGACTGTTTATTTATATGAAGAAACATTTCTGATATATTGCAGTAATCAAAATATTCCAACAAATACCAATATTTGTGTTTTAGAATCATTTTTTTTCAACTAAGCCATTTGTATGTCTTTTTTTATTTTTAGCCATGGCGTTGTCAGTTTATTTTCGATCTATGAGTTTGACTGTCCCTCTGGTATCTTTCGTCCCTCTTTAAAGGGGAATCACTCTTTTAGTAAAAAATATACTGGAATGATAGGACATTTTTTAAAATTTTTACTTGTAGCAAGAAAACAATATCGGTGACACCATTTTTTTTTTAGTTTCTCAAAACATATTATTTAACCTATCTTCTTACAATTAATTTGAAAATTCTGTGTCAGAGATTTCTTTTTTTGCGCTCAAAAATGTTTTTTCATGATAATTCTAAGCAAATTTAGGCAATTTTCAGCGACTCATAACTTGAAAAATAGCATTGTGACCTATCCTTTTTAATATTTTTTTTAGTAAAGTCTTAATTGTGTCAAAGTATAAGAAAACCTATCGCGGGAAACAAATACATAAAGGTGTGTATTGATATTTTTTAAGAATGCCTCATATACACATTTTTTTTAAATTTCGATACCATGCATTTTATGTAAATCCAGAAAAGCGCTTCGGACGCAAGAAATAATTCAACGTGTTGTTTTCAATTTTTTACCTATTACTTACTTTAGAAGCGGTTACAACTTGACAAGAAATAACTAACACCATTAATATATCTCTCCACATGTCTACTTCGTAAACTCGTCAAATCAAAGAGAACTGCGACTATATCTATACTGTATTTATATCTGTAGATACAACATGTACAAAGCCTGTCTAAATTTCAGTACAACAAAGATATCGGTATTTGTATATAGTTTTTGACATTTAGCTGCTTTTGATTGAACACACAAATAAATTGTATATACATGACTAGCTACAACAACAAATTTACTTTATTTAGGTTTTATCTCCGTTGATATATTGTACATAAGACTAGATCAACGTTCTTCTCTTCAAATATTAATACGTTTGGAAACAAACCAAATTAACAAGCAAATTAATTCATAATTTTCCTTACCATTTTCCATATTCTCAAATATTATAAAGGTAAGAGAATTAAAACCAAATCAAAAAACGATCTAATTATAATATCAAACTCTTATTTCTAAAAAAAAAAAAACCCTCTTACGAACTGGATAATGAAATCACAGGTCTACATTCTCATTATATAAAAAAGAAGATGAGTTATGATTGCCAATGAGACAACTATCCACAAATGACCAAAATGACAGACATTAACAACTATAGGTCACCGTACGGCCTTCAACAATTAGATTGCTTTCAATAATGCAATACGAATTTGAAGTAAGACGATGATCCTAGCTTTTTTCATTCCTCCTTTGTAGAATCTTATGTGTTGTCTGCCTATTACGCGAGCAGAGGTTCCCAATGATGACTATTGGCAGAATACACACTCATAATGACACATAATACATAATATATATTTTGAGAAATGGATCAGCCTAAATCATATTTGTGTCTAGTAAGTTATTCAATTGGTTGTTTTTTTGTACTCCTTGTATTCTATCTATGTTTGTTTAATTCATTTCTAATATTTCTCTCTGAGTTAAAAATCTTATGTCATTCGTTCAATGTAAATATTCAACTTGTAAAAGTTTGCATAAGGGTTTGTTGGATGTTAAAATATTCAAGCCAGCATCACTGAAAAGACATTAAATGTCAAAATGCGCATCTCGTGCAGTAAAATTGACAACGTTACTTTTATTCCAAATTCACATTTTTTAAAGGAGGAAGGCCCAATAAGACCCCTGTTTGGCCCAAAAATATAGCAGTTTTACAAAATTGTTAAAATGTAAATTTAGCTATTAAAGAACAATACTTCTGTTACAAAATTATGAGCTGTTGTTTGCAATACAATGCACATTTGTCGGCAACTACCATTTTAAAGTCATGCTGAAATACCGTGGCTAAAATCTTTGAATTGTTTGCAGTTTGGATAATTTCTAGACAGTTTCCACCTGAAATTGAAGTGGCTGCATTCGTGTGCATTCCAAATATTTAAATGTAAATTGTATTTGATGATAATACATAACATATATAAAAGGTGAGAATGAACACGGATACGGCCACTTTCATTTTTTGACAAAAAACATCTGAAAAGTGACATATTGTCTGCTCTATGGTCGGGTTGTTGTCTCTTTAACACATTCCCCATTTCCATTCTCAATTTTATATTATGGCATATTTGATAGATTTTGCATGATAAATCTTGAATTAGAGCGTCTGTAATGACTAAATCAGGTTAAATCTTTCACATAAACTAAATGAACCGTCCCTTAAATGGTTAAAAAGTGTCTTAAATATTTCTTCAGATGAACCTAAACTTTGAGGCCAAATTCGGCCCTTATCGAACCTACTCCTTTCTAAATGGTTTATTCCTTGAATGCCAACATCCTTTGATCTACCGAAAATTTACCTGTGAATCTATGTTGGCATTCGAGGAATAGGTGTTAGTATAACAAAAATGCATGCTTATCAAAACAATCATTCTAATTAGATAGAAATGTGAAAGTTCATGTTTGTCAAAATTAATGGTGAAATTTGCTGTTACTGCACGCAAAAATATGAATTCTCTTAAAATGAACACTATGATATGTGAATATGGTCTGAGGAATTCCCGTTTGCATAAATTCTACAATAGACTCCTTGGACTTTGTTTTCTATATTTCTATAGTTGATTCAATGTGCTGTAATATGCTCCCTTATTACATGATGGCATTTCTTGAAACTTTGTGTATCGTGTTAGATTACTATGTTTAATTTGTTCAGCTGTTTAAGGTATAATTTACTTGATTATAAAATTACACCCTTTTTTATTGTAAGGGATTCATAATAAATTGCTATGGTGTTTTTTATGCATGTTATGTTTTCAACTCATCGTATTTCTTGTTACCCTATTTTATTGATTTTCTTGAACCTTTGTAGTGTTGTGGATAATATGTTTTAAACATTCTTTATTCCTTTAAAATAATTTTACCCCCAATATATACTATTTTTCTATCAAAAAGTGATAAAAGGTTGCAATTTTATCAAGTTCACCAATCATCTTTAACAGTTATATATCATAATTAAATAAATATCTGCTGAAATACTTTTGTTGGCGTTCAAGAAATTGGTTATGTATAAAATGCTGACACCTTCTAAATACATCATTTTTATACGTTTTTCAACATAATCAATCTTTTCTGTTATGAAAAATGGATGGTTAAAATAAATAACTTAATGAAAAACTGAAGTATTTCAAATTACAACTTCTATCTAAAAAGTTTTATTTCTATATTTTCATATGTTACTTATGGACGACAAATATAATTTATACAACCATAAACAATTTATTTCATACAACCAACAAATGATGTCATATATGATACATGTTGTATATTCAATATATATCAGACATTTGACAATGCCATTTTAAAATTAAAACTTGGGGGTGTATAAAACACAATAAAACGTAATTTTTATTGCATATTATCTTTTTTATTTAACTTTGGGTTGACATTCATAATGGCCACCAAATGGTACACTTCTTGCATGATGGTCTTCATGACGCGTTATGATAGATAAAAGTGGGTGTGGAATCCATTTGCATTCTACTACAGAAGTACATTCACAATGTCCATTACGTTTAACAATGCTGCTACAGGGTACACCATGCGGCTTTTACCTTTTACACCATCCACCTAAAACAAAGTTTTTCGTTTATTGTTTTGTCAATAATAAGTTGAGTTTCTCTGTATTGTGTCTTGTTGGGGTCTATATAGTATATAGCTGACTAGTTTATACGTATGTATTTTATTCAATGCCGAAGGCCGTATGCTGACCTAAAGCTAACATTAACTTCATTTGGATTCCGGTTGAGAGGTTTAGCTAGCTATAAAAGCAGGCTCAATCAAAAATTTTCTACATCAGAAAATGCTTGTACCTAGTCAGAAGTATGAAAGTTAAACGCTGTTACATGTATCCATTCATTTGGCGTGTTTGCGCTTTTGATTTTGCCATTTGATTAGGGAAGTTCCATGTTGAAATTTCCTCGGAGTTCAGTATTTTTGGGATTCCACTTTTTGGATAGGAAAAGGTATTTAACAGGCCACATACGGACCTCTCAAAGATTTGTTACAAGTGTTTTAACGTGCAAAGAGCAAGTCATTCTCTTTAAACGAAATGAAATTTAATGTCCCCTTTCTGAGCAAATACACCCAGTGTGGCCAAATGGACGTCCCGCTTTGAAAAGGGTTTACTTCCGGTTTGAATAAATCCAAGGAACAGGGAATAAACATATTGTTTTATACCCTAGTCCAATTTAGAATTACATGTGCATCTTTAACAACCGATCTTCATGATAAAAACTGAAGTTCAACCTTTTAGGTTTTAGGTCAAATTGAAATCTGGGGGAACCATAAAGCCAAGGTAGGGGTAGTAAAGAAATTTAGTGTAAGTTTAAAATTTCAGAAGTACGGAGCATATAAACGTTGAAAATATGCCCTATATTTTGACCTTTCAAAAAAATAGTAGTACATATGAACTTTCCATTTTAGGATATATTGTTTTCAAAACTCCATAGTAAAAGTGGTACAGTTTTAACCGTTAAAGGAGTTCCTATGGGAAATTGCATTGTAGGTATTTACAGAAATGCAACCTATGAACTGTTTCGGCAGATAGACTGTTCGGTAGATAAACTGTTTATACCCGATAATATTGACGAGTGACTGGAGGTGAAATAAATATGCTCACCTAGCACGATTTTTAGTCGCGAGGACAAAATAATTCCTAAGATGTTCTATTGTTGAAGATCTTATACACAATATATAATTTAAATGTACTTTTTATTTTCTCTTGATAACTTCTTCGCTATAACAAAACAAATAGTTGTTTTGAAATTTATTAATGTTTGCTTAATGTCTGGTGGAAAATATTTTATGCATAAAAATTTTAGCTATTGAAAAGTAAATATGAAAATGTGCTTCGCCAGAATTTAAAACAAAAAAATAAAAAAGGGAAGTTCCATTAATAAAACATATCTGTGTAAAATTGTAAAGGAACATTTAAGATTGTTTTAAGGTATATAAAGCAGATCCGAAAATAACATCTGATGCTTTGGATCAAACTATAACTATTTTCATTTACCTTTAATGACAATGTTAAAGTAACAACACTAACTGACAATACAATAAATTCTTTCCACATTGTTGTTTGTTGTTTGGCGAATATATTCCTATCTAGACATTAATTTTTCTGGAGTATTTATGTTGTTTAGTTGTCAAATTGATAAGGATAATGACCTAATCTATACATTTATATTTGAAGTGACGAATGCTCTATCCTTAACCACAATTCTAATATTGCGAAATATAATGTACTGGCGGAAAGTACAGCCACTAAATTATCAACAGTTAATCTTTGGAAGGTGTATACAAATACAGGTAATTTAGTGAAGACAATGTAGGAAAGAGGAGTCAGTTTGTTTTTTCAGGATTTTGAAATACACAACCACATCCCTTCAAAATGGAAACGTTAAATTCGACGTCTGGTGTATATATAGATAATACCATGCTATATAAATAAGACCGTTAGTTTTCTCGTTTGAATTGTTTTACATTGTCTTATCGGGGCCTTTTATAGCAGTCTATGCGGTATGAGCTTTGCTCATTGTTGAAGGCCGTACGGTGACCTATAGTTATTAATGTCTGTATTATTTTGGTCTTTTGTGGATAGTTGTCTCATTGGCAATCATACCACATCTTCTTTTTTATAAATATACGTAACAGAATTCTTCATCAAATCGCAGTCAACACTTAACATCATAACGAAGTCATCAATACGATTATCCTTTCTTAAAATAGGTATAAAAAGATAGCCAATAGATCACTTTACGGTCGTCAACAGTGAATAAGCCCATGTCGCATAGCCAGCTACAAAAGGCCCTGCAATGACATTTGTAAAACAATTCAAACTCGTTCGTTTTTTCGTTGGTTGTTATATCTCTTCTTACAATTGATAAGGTAGAAACTTTCCATTACAGGCGACAGATGTACTCACTTCTCAAAGAAAAGCCTAAGCACATGATTACAGTTTTTAACACCTTTATTTTATTAACTGACCAGTTGTTAAATAGTTTTTGGGAAATTTTCTCAAATATGATATATGGTTAGTCTGTCAAAATCACCTTAGTATTTAAGTTTAAATACGTGACCAGTTTTTACATTTGTAAATATAATTTGGGATTTTTTTCCAGTTAGGATTCATGGTTTGTCTATCAAACTCACCTTAAAGTTTAATTGCAATTGCTTTTGCAATTTACAGGACAATTTCCCAAATATATATGAAGACGTCTTTGTGGACAGAGCTTTTATAATTCTGATATTAATTTCGAATTTCTATTGGCTTGTCAATCTTACTTCATCAAAAAAAATTAATCACGACCAATATAAACTAAAGGTCTGCTTAGGTAAATTTTTGTATTTTTAACAAAATTGCCAAGGGCTACCATCAGAAGCTAGCAAAATATAAACCATTAAAAAAAAAGAAAAACACAAGAAAAAGTATCCTCTTTTATTGTTGTATTATATTGATAGATAAATGTGTTGTCTCGTTGAAGATAACACCGATATACTAGTAGTCTCTCTGTTTTGTGGGAAAATTATCATATATCATTTAATTTTATATTTAGGTTCAATGTAAACACGACACTGAATGTGGAACAAATGAATGTTGTTACTATCATGAAGGGTTGATGGTAATGAGTAAAAGACAGACTTATGTCCCTATTCCTGTAATGGCTCAACAAGGTAACGTTTTGTAAAGGCACATGTTTTTCTTGAAAGGAACTGTTGTTAGTGGTTCAATTTAAACACAAACTCATAATAGATACCAGGATTAAAATTGTACATAGACGCGCGTCTACTAAAGACTTGTCAGTGACACTAAAATGAAAAAAGTTAAGGCCAAATAAAGTACGAAGTTAAAGAACGTTGCTAACCGAAAATACCGAATTGTTTTTTCAGCTATAAAGTTAATCTAATCCTGGATTCAACATCCTTAGTATAAAAAAGAATGATAAACAATGATGACATTAGCAAGTGAACTGGGGTATGAAGAGAGAGAGAGAAAAATAAAGTGTAACAAAGGAATAATACGGTTAGCATTCCTCATGTCCATTGAGGTAATTTATTAACATATGTAGTAACTGTGTACACAAAATTGTATATGAAAATTCATGTAAGATCTAACAACATTCCTTTTAACAACCGGATAATTCATTCCTTTGTTTGATTGAATTAATACTTCCTGAAGTTTGTTTACAATTGACTTTGATGTAATTCAGTCAAATGTGTTAGATTATTTGTGTTGTCTGTATGTCGGATATTGCATTTTCCTTTTGATATTTTTTAATTTGAAGTTGTAACCTACTTTTAGTACAAACATATTGTGCATGGACCTCGTTTGCAAAGAAAAAGTTTATTTTAGACAGTTTTTATGTGGTTTGTTTTGGTCCTTTTAGAGTTATTTTCAGGATTTAAATTCTAAAATTTGATCAAGAGGGATTCCAGACTTCAGGAATTATTTACTACGGGTTTTTGGCGAGAATATCTATAATATTAAAAAAAAAAGAAAAAAAACCTTAAAAAGTACTTTGATTAGATAAATAAGTATATATTGTAGCATGTATAATGATTGCAAATGAAATAATTATCAATTAAAACCAAATAAGGTGAAGTAGACACATATATATTAACGTACAGCCTTCGGCATTGAGTAAAATCCATTGATTAGTCAGCTGTACTTTATAGGCCCAAACATGAAAAATGTGGAGAAAACAACACGTTACATCATAGAACAAAACCAATACGTTAAATTCATGAGTATAGATTGGTCAGCTATACTAAATGGCCCTAATATGACTAAAGAGGGAGAACAAAACAATAAACGATAAACATTGTTTTAGGTGGATGGTATGAAAAGTATCAACCTTAGGGTGAATATTGGAGCGGCATAGCTAAAATGAATAGGCATTGTGCATGTGCGCCTGAACTATATTGCAAAGGATCAACTGTAGCTATATTACTGCAACCTGTAATCCATGCAAGCAGTATGCAAATTGGTGGACATTCAGAGTGTCAACCTTAAAATGCTTAAAGAAAATTGTATGCCAATGAAAATTTTGTTTTATTGTGTTTTATTCATCTCTTCACTTTAAATTAGAAAACGACTGATATATGAATTGCATATATATGACATCTTGTGTTGCCTGAATGAAATACGTACTTGAAAATTTTTGCACCTGTCCTAAGTCAGGAATCTGATGTACAGTAGTTGTCGTTTGTTTATGTAATATATACGTGTTTCTCGTTTCTCGTTTTGTTTATATAGATTAGACCGTTGGTTTTCCCGTTTGAATGGTTTTACACTAGTAATTTTGGGGCCCTTTATAGCTTGTTGTTCGGTGTGAGCCAAGGCTCCGTGTTGAAGGCCGTACTTTAACCTATAATGGTTTACTTTTTAAATTGTTATTTGTATGGAGAGTTGTCTCATTGGCACTCACACCACATCTTCCTATATCTATTGATAGTTGTATATCTATACTGTTAAATCAAAAGCCCGTTTTTTTTTGTTCACCTAATAAACGCATAACCGAAGTCAAACTTATATAATAAAATTATCGGTACCAATTTTCTTGCACCAGATGCGCATTTCGACAATACATGTCTGTTCAGTGATGCTCGTGGCCAAAATTTTTGAAATCCAAAGCTTATATAAAAGATGAAGAGCTATAATTCAAAAGGTCCAAAAAGTATAGCCAAATCCGCGGAAGGAATCAGAGCTTTGCATGAGGGAGATACATTCCTTAATTTATAATAATTTCTATCATTTTGTAACAGCAAATTTTAATAATACAAAACAATCCGTATTTTCATGCCAGTACCGAAGTACTGGCTACTGGGCTGGTGATACCCGCGGGGACTCATAGTCCACCAGCAGAGGCATCGACCCAGTGGTAGTAATAAAATTAACGGTACCAATTTTCTTGCACCAGATGCGCAGGGTATATATACTTGATAGAGTATACTGAAAATTTTACCCTTTTATATCGATTACTGTTTCAAACAATTTGATAAGTTCCGGAATTATACGATGCGATTTCCTTTTAGTCATGTCATTATATGTCATATGCTACCTATTACCTTATCAGTACGTTTCGCATCTGTCATGCGCACTACCAAACGGTGTATTACAAATTCGCTTTAATTATACACTGGTCATAATCACAAGGTTGACATTACTAAATTCATCATTGTCCAATTGTTTCCTATTGTAATATTTTTATCAGCACGACTTTGTAAAATGATAATACGAATACTTAAAATCTAGACTTAAAATAAGGCGTAGGTACAGTTCCCAATGTGTTAGCCGACTGGACGTAAAAACGTCGAATCAAAGAATTCAACTTTATTTATAACTTATATAGGACAATGCTGTTGATAAAAAAATTACTCCATTTCAGGCCCTTTGTTTTCTAAATAATTAATATTACCAATAATTGATAAGTTCCAGGTCGACGGATTCAAACAGAAAGATTTTGAAAGCAGAGAAAACTGTTAGATATCGGTTGTTTGCCATCGTGTAACTCTTCAATACCACTGCATATTTTTATTTTTCAAGCCCGTTCCAATGTACACAACATCCCTGGTAAAATGCACCACAGCCCTAATTTCGGTTTCCGCAATACTATATTTGACATTTTTACTGAAATAGCACATTTTTGTTGAGGGGTTTGCTATATATGTTGAAGACCCTTTGGTGGCCTTGGGTTGCTTTTTGCTCTATAGGCGGTTTGTTGTCTCTTTGACACATTCCCGTTTTCCATTCTCAATCTTATTCCATATTCGTGCATGTTTATGTCTGTTGCTAAGCTCGTGAAGTCCACGAAAAATGTATGATATAACCATTGATAAAAATAGCTATGTTTTATTCAAATATTTGGGCATTTTGTGTTTCCGTAAGTTCCAAGGGTCAACAGGGTTTCGGAACATTCAACACGCTTGCTTCTCAAAGATTACCCGATGACATTGCGTCATCTCTAGATAGTTTCTACCGAAGTATGCATAGGTTGTTTTTTTCTTAATGTACAGTTTCTCGCTTTTTATGTAGATTATACCGTTAACTGGTTTTCCCGTTTGAATAGTTTTACACTAGTAACTTTTGAGACCCTATATAGCTTGCTGTTCGGTGTGAGTCAAAGCTCTGTGTTGAAGCTATACATTGACCTATAATTGTTTACTTTTATAAGTTGTTACGTGGATGGAGAGATGTCTGATAGGTAATCATACCCATACACCATCTTTGTATATCTATTTGAATATATTTAATTCATGTTCCAAACGATCATTAAATAACAATAAAATATATTTCCGGGATGAAAATAATTTGGCAATTCCAAATCACTTCAAAACAAATACACCCCTTCAAAAAGGGTTCTTATGCAATGTGGATACGTCTAAGATACAGAGAACCTTTGATAATATTTAACCTGTTCGCGTCTTCCTGGTTTTAATTCATCGGGAACAAAACGCGGACGACTGGATTCGACACAGGTTTTTACACTTTTAATCACGTTATCACATCTTCATTTTCAAATTTATAAATGAAGTTAGAGCATGCATGATCACAACTTATGTGTCTAGATTAAAAAAAAAATGATGTCGAAACATTGAATTTATATTTGGCAATTGTTTTACATTAGACAAATATTATTTGCATATATGGTATATTGATAATCAATGAAACGATACACATTTTGAACTTTTTTTATAGTCAAAATTCGCGATATTACTCTATCGAAATCTTTACATTGTACGCCATCACATAAATATTTTATCTACACAATAAGGTTATACTCTATGTAAAGGATCAAAGCCATTTTAAAAGGTACAAAGTTTTCTTTTGAGCGTATTCTTTCAAATTGATTGATGTGTTTCATCTACGGAATCTTTTTGAAATAATGTTTAGGGTGATTTATGAAGTATCGGAACAAATGCGATTTCCAATAATTCGCAGATTTATCATCGTCGATTGTTTTATATATCTTGGCTAGTATTGCATATACAGTTACCCTCCCCCTCCAGTCTCCCAGGAAACAATTATTGCGGCATGTTTTAATTATGTCGCATATTTCTCTGTCTCTTAAAGAGATGTTGCCATTTGCATTATAACACACAAAACGTAGAACATGTGCATATATAACTGGCGGAATAGTGCTAACTGTTAAATAAACATCTGGTAATAGTTCTTCAAGATTCAGTATTGACCATGGTATATTATAAAACAGGTCGACACAATAACTTTTCGTGCAGTTCAGGAATGACAGGTTATGATTCCATTTAGTTGCAGCCACTTCTTCTAAATATTCCATCATAACGGCTTCGTAAAAACCATCAGCAATTAACATTTTATCTTCTCTAGGTTTCGTAAGAATCATCTCTGTAATCTTTAGGGTGTATAAAGGATTGCCGATTTTATAAAAATATGAAGCAAGTAATAACCAGCCCGCGATGGCGTCGACTTTAGTTCCAATGAGAAAATGAGCCTTACACTGCCTGTAACTTGAGTACATCCTTTTGTTTTCTTTATTAAACACCGTATGTTGATTTTGTGGGTAAACTTGATTTCCATAGCAAAACGCTATCATATACAACCCTTTAGTATAATACGGTAATTTGTTATTTAGAAGTCTGAATAAAACTTTGTGCACTATACCTCTACTCTGTTTCAAAGTGCACCAACACAAACTCGTCCGGATTACTTGTAATTTGAAAATAGCTTTACTATTGTCAAGAAACAAAGTGTTAAGTTCTTTAAAATCTTTATGACCTGTGAAGTGTAAATTAAATTTTTTGGAGAAAATATATTGGACTAGCAATTGAAAAATATTTAGCAATTTAACTTCTATTTGTGTCCTTTCTTCCGGACGCAGTCCCTCGAATAGGTTGTTTTCTGTTATAAAGTAATGAGGACAATATCCGTATCTAATCCAATAAATAAGACGACGCTGTATTGCATGAAGGCACTGTACAAAATGTTTTGGTATCCACATATTGTTATCAAATTCTTCGCACAACCAAAATACAGTTGTCTTGATAAAGTAAGAGCATAATCCTGATTCTGACAGCAGGTCCTTTTTCATGTACTTAAACGCTGTGTAGCACAAAACCTGTGTGTGGTTGAATGAATGAATTAAATCTCTTTCTTGTAATGAGAATGATATTCGCCATTCAAATGAACAGTCTTCAGTTGAACCGAATTTGCTGCCAATTGGTACTAGCAAGATTCCTTGGCTGACAGAGTTCAATATGACATCAGATGGTGGCCACATTGATGAGATTCTATTTCTGGTCAACCACGAGTCTGCAACATCTGGCCATAACATAGCCCGGAAGCAAAATAGATGGTCAATTGTATCTCTTGAATCGGAAATACATGGACCATGAATCTTACAGTCACTATCACGATATCGCGACAGAAAATAATTCTTAAACCTAGTGTTTGAAATAAGAGGTCCATAAAACGTATTTTCTCCCCAAGTATTAAAAAGTTCCTTCGAAAATCGGTTTTGCCCAATTTTTAGATGTGTAAAACCGGGATATGAATAACCATTATCAAACAACAGGACGGGACAGTCTTCCTTAATAAAAGAACAAGCATGCTTTACTTGTATTTGTTCCAGAACTGTCATTAAGTCATAATCCCCACCAGGAACATGCAAACCCTCAGCTTTACTACCACTGCTAATATTTGTATACACAGGCGATATTTTAGTAGAATCATCTAAGACTTTAAAAACTGTTCTAATTGCTTTAACATTATTCTCCGATGCACATTCCGTGAGGAGGTATCGATAGATTTCCGATGAATGGCGATAAAATTGTTGAGGTTCAATAACCTTTAGCCCTAAAATATAAAAATAAAAAAACCTTTGTATTAAATATTGTAAAAAGCATTTTTTTGTGTAAATAGTTTGATAAATGTCCAATAAATAAAACTGAAATTAAGTAATATTAATAATATGTGGTTCTGAAATTATGAAAAAAATATGTACCAGTTACAAATCATAGAAATTTTTTTTTTTTTAATAATTCAATGGTACCACAATTATTTATATCTAAATAATTAAATTCGAACATTATCAGTAATGTTATCTAGTGAAAAAATTATCATTATGTTGTTTGAATATGCTATTAAATCATTTTAGGAAAAACTTTAATCAGAACGAATAATTTGTTGGATACGTTTTTATGATTTGATACTCGTACCTTGGCTGCACAGTCGAACATTCCTCAAATCGTGACAAATGTCTTGTTGAAACTGTTTTGGTAGGTTATTCAGAAATACTTCAAAATAAGGAGAGGAATTTGAATGTGATTTTTCGGTCTCCACTTCCCCTAAATACGTTAGCATTCTAGAATATTCTTTTCCGGTAAGCTCTTCTTCGTCTTCATCATCTTCTGCATCAGAATCATCAAACGGTACAGACCAGGTGAACGGTCGATAACAGACATCACTTGCTCCCTTGATAAAATCTTCAAATGACATCTGAAATAAACCATGTTTGTGAATAGTACACTGACATCGTAATCTTGAATACTTGAAAATATAAAATACTTGTAACCTGTGATGAACAAGCTCACATACTTTACGCCAAAATATAAGTGAAAAAACTTTTAGTGACCTGATGGCTTGGTTTACTCTGTTAAGGTATGATGCATATCGTTTATGTTTTAAGGTACCACAATACAAAGATGTTTACGCCCCCAATCAGACAACTTAAAACTGATGAAATATCTTTCATCCATCTTTAAATTTCATAAATAAGGTACCAACAGAAGGAAAAAAGATTAATCTTTAAAATGTAATAGTTTCATTATGACATGATTATTACATAATTAATTATTATGTAATAAGTTGCTATATTGTGATCTCCACACTTGCATGAAATAAGCTTGTTTTTTTGTTATTCATAGCATCCCAAAATATTTTATAGATTTTTGTATACCGGTAACAGAGGTTGACCCCCAAAAGAGTGTATCAGATTTTTCCTATTGTATTTCATTCTCTAATAAACCTTCAATGAAGTTTGCAACCTCAATTCATATGAGATCACTAAATCTAATTGGGTATACAATTTGTTGTATTGTTGTGTTTGGAAATCTGAGACACTCTTTTGAAGAATAACATGTGTGAACATCAAATATATAGGGGAACCCATGTAGGAGCTAAATTTATTTAAAACTACATTTTCATGACAAAATAAATGTGTCATAATTAAATAGATAACGATTTTCACACTTGTACCCCATTTACTTCAATATAATCCACACATGTGCAATTGGAATACTTCAGGATTGGTCTTTAATCATTAAGGTTTTGACCAGTAAGAAAGCATTCTATTTCAGCAGTTCTAAATATATAAAGAAAATGCACACCCTATGCATCAATATTCATTTCTGGCGGGAGATGTTATATCATTATTATATTGGCTACATCATATAACACAGTATATTTGACTTTACGCTGGTACATGTTTACAATATGTGCAGTTCGTAGACCAACGTTTACTTCAAAATAAATTAAATCAACACAGTTATAAAACAGAAAGACAGACAGACACACAACATAAGTTTATTATTATTATTTAACAATCGTAACAACTCGGTACACAGTCCAATAACTCAGTGCTACCAGAAAGGCTACTGAAGTATACTATTTTTCAAATAGTAAATCGACAAAAAAACTTTTAAAGAGGATAAAAAGAATAGTCAATTTAACCAAAGGCCCATGATGCCTTAGTTTGTATTACTTACTTAATTTATCAGCTGACAGACAGAATATCAGCAAAAATTAAGTTAGATAACCCAGTATACAAAAAAAAAGGGGGATCAAAAGAGGTTCCAGAGAAAGTGAGCAGTAGCAATGCAAGTATAATTAATAGATATGACATTCATCTTTCACAATGTCATTCTCAAGTAATCATCATGTAAAATAAAATCAATGCACAATATTGAGGTAAATTGAGGCTACTGTAGTTAACCGATGTTCATGTCTTTTAAATCGAGTATCAAGTCAGGAATATTGAAGTTGTTTTCCATTCTTTCGGTTTGAAAACAAAATACCGAGCTTCTAAATGGAAACATCAAATGGCAAAATCGACTGTTCAAACGCACCAAACGACTTGAAAACAATTATATTATTCCTGACTTGTTACAGGCATTTTTTATGTAGAAAGTGGAAGTTGAAACCTAGTTTTATTGCTAGTTAAAGCTTTTAAAATAACACACAATTTTCCAAGGTACTTTTGGGTAGAACAATTATTTTCTTTTTTTCTGTTATACTCTGAACATACAATTACTATTCATAATGTGTATTTATTATTTACTATCAACGGCGGTCATATATCATATAATGATTTTAGTATATGTCTGTTCAAAGTATACAGAAAAAAGGAAATATAATTGAGATTAATTTAAAACTATGAAATAACGGATCTTGAAAAAAGGGTGATTTCCTACACACATTTTACATACATGTACTTCCAATCACACTCAAAATGCCCGCAATTTTGCTTGTAACCCGGATTTGTTTTTTTCACAATCGATTTATGAATTTTGAACAGCGGTATACTAATGTTGCATGTATCTAATAGTTTTAGAATCTTGAATACTATAAAAACAAACAATTATGTCAACAACAAAAAAATTAAATTGGCATATGTGCACTTTTTAGACAAACCACATCAACGAAAATGAAATGCAAGGATTCAAAACAAATACCATGGAATAATAAAACAATGATGAGATCTACAATTACGAGCCATGCCAAAAGAATACTGTGAAATAACTTTTATTCATTGGGTACCAGTTTTAGTGGTTTTCGTGGAATTTACGTGTCCAACGAAATATAAAACCTGTTGTCCAATTCTAAACATGGAAAGATCCCCATGTAGGTTTCAATAGATGGATACGGTTCGTCTTGTATGACATGTGAATATGACCACAGCTTTTATAAATAAAACATACTTAATTGTATTGTATTGTATTGTGTCGTATTGTCATATAAGTCAATGCACTAAATGTACTAAATATACATTTTGTTTATAAAACTTCAGACCGGATTTTACCCATTCAATCCTTGATAACATCTAAAATGAACTGCTGTTAACCTTTAAATTGTAATAAGAAATGAGTTTCGACAAATGACAGTCAG
Organism: Mytilus edulis; assembly: GCF_963676685.1. Taxonomy (NCBI): domain Eukaryota; kingdom Metazoa; phylum Mollusca; class Bivalvia; order Mytilida; family Mytilidae; genus Mytilus; species Mytilus edulis. The sequence goes on along the minus strand of NC_092352.1, from coordinate 35,663,537 downwards.
CTTTCCGGTGATGATAAGCGATAATAAAGTGTTCAATTCTTCATAATTCTCATACGAAAAAAAATCATTTTGGGCTTTCATAAAATAATTCCACAATTCAAATACATTTGTAGAATTTTCTTATATGTAATTGTTTTCTTTAAGTGACTTGTTTACCATTTTTATGGTCCAATTAACACATTACTAGAAAGTTAATCTGTTTATCATTCTATCTCGAGTTAATAGATGTAATAACTTCTGATTACACGTGTGAAACAACTAAATATAGTTTCCTTCAATCAAAATCATTTGTTAGCATACATGTAGATGAAGCAGCTTATTTCGAAAAACCTATTACATGTAGTTTGATAAAAATATTACGTGAATTTTGTTTATGACGAAAGATAAACAAGTGAGTGAAAATGCCACAGCCTTGTTTTACAATGTCCAACAATAAACAAAATATGATAAATAAAACAAATATTCGTTTCTGAAGTCTTAAAATTCGTTACTCGAATTTTTTCTGAGAAAATTAAAATCCACGAATTTAAAAACCTACAAACATGTAACTTTTGCTGAAACCAAGAAACCACGGACTAAATTGGATTAATAGCAGAGACAAGAAATAGACAAAGCCAAATAAAAAGATCATTATTACTTAATATTACTTTAAATTATGATGTAAAACAACGTCATTACCAAGAATCTATACTGCAAGACCATCGTGTACTATTTGTGAAGTTTGGAAGCATTTAGAGGTCGTAAAACTGCATTTGAAAGTCGACAAAATTGATATACCCGATTGTACCTTTAAAAGAGATATGTATTCAAATGAATGTATAGAAAATGCGGAAAATATGCATTTCAACTTTAATTTTAAACATCTGTTTAGAATACAAAAGTTCAGAAAATACGAAATGTCGCCCATTCATGTATACTTTGCCATAAAATAAATATTTTAAAAAGACACTAAAATACGTTTAATTAAGGATTGGAATATTGAAGTGAGTATAATTTTTATTCAAACAGGTATTAAACTTTATGTTGAATATAAAAAAAAAATAATATTGTCTTTATATCTGTTTCAAATTCTTCACACTGATTGATCGAAATAATCTATCACCTTTATCCTTCTTTAAAACTTTTCAGAAAAGTGCAAACGATCTTTTCCTCTATTGCAGATGTGTGTTGGACGTCTTTAGGGGCATACGATACAGTTTTGATCCCGTATTTAGAGTTCGATGAAAAGTCCCACTTAGGCTAATTTTTGCCTGATTAAATCAAATATGTAATAAAAAAATACCTTCCTGCTACTTTTCGAGTTAAATGAGGTCGAAATTTTGTATATTTGCTCAAAATTCGGATTTGTGGTCGTATTTTCCTTTTTGATAGAAAGCAATAACTTTTTTGTTTTAAAAGATAAACAAAAATTGTTTTTTGTAAAATAATTTGTAATTTCTGTATTTTATAAGTATCATAAAAACTTATGCATTTTTTTATTCAGAAATAACTCAAATTTTTCAAAGGGTCATGAATTGAGAAAAAACGTATTATTTTGCTATATATTTATCAAAAGTTAAAAAAATGCACTATTTACAGTTTTATAAAATGTGGTTCACATAATCTCCCTGCAAAATGAAACAAAATGTTGTTTTAAAAAATAGGGGTCCACGCACTCATTTTCAAATTAAATCGTTTTGAATGATAAGAATCAGTTAAAAAATGCATCTTTTCCCGGTTTTTCACAGATTGACTTCGCGAAAATAACATTTTACGTTAGCAACGTCATTTCCGTCCCTGTAATTGTATCGTATGCCCTTAAGATTGTCTGTAACACAGTTATTACCTTTGGACGTACCCAATTAATTTAGTGTTACTTTCATTTTAAATCATGTCGTGCACTGTTGCAGTACTAGCATTCATTTGTCTCAAATTATAAGACATAAGTCGTAGCCGAGACAATTTCAATTAAAAAAAGGTGAACAATAAAAGGTGAATGTAGAATACTAAATAGTAAAAGAAAAAAAAAGGATATAAATAATATAAATTTCTGTTAAGTCTTTGTTTTATTCACATAAATTAGAATTGTTCTTATATAATAAAATAAGACAAGTCAATTTTGAATATTTAACGTTTAACGATGTCCTTGATAAAGGCAACAGTAGTATACCACTGTTTGAAAGTCATAAATCGATCGAGAGAAAACAAATCCGGGTTACAAACTCAAACCGAGGGAAACCCATCAAATATAAGAGGGGAATAAAACGAAACAACATAAAAACTGAAGTGAACAAAAAACAAACGAGAATGCAACAAACACAGAAAAGAACTGTGAGATAACTTCTGCCATTTTCCTGAGTTGGTACAAGACATTGTAAGAAAACATGGTTGGTTGAACCTGGTTTTGTGGCTTTCCAAACATTGCGCTTTTATTGCAATAATAAATATAACACTTAACTGACAACATAACATGATAGGAATACATGATAAGAACAGTACAAATAAATGAAGAACATTCAGGACAGCTAGAGAAATACACAAATAAACTAAACAATAGTAGTTTTCGACATGCTAACCACAGAATTAGAAACGAACACATAAAACGTAGGACAGCACAGCAGAACAACGACATGTCTCCTGTCTGTCACTCGACTGAATCAATGCCACAAAAGTGACGTCACAGATAAATTTCTAAAAATTTGATATCATTCAAGATCAGGTTTGTTATTATATTATTTGATGTATTTGATATCAATAACAAGAAAAATAATATAGAATTGTATTTAGTAATTCGATAATCAATTGTAGCTATGTCGGTATATCTTCTAAATCAAACTGTTAAACAAATTAATCATATATTTGCTTCAAACTAAAATCTTATCAATGAATTATATGATTAATTATCTTTACTTTTACATACGAAAATAAAATAAAAAATAGAATTACAACTTTGAATGTGCATGCTCAAACTCCTGAAAAAGTTATGAAAATATATTTAGTTTATAAAGTTTACTACTTTGATATTGAATCAATAAACTTTACTGCACCACTATGCTTAGCATGACTAACATTGACACTTTTTTATAATGCGCTCCGTTTGCGTGTGACATCGTTACCGTACTAGCTGTCATTTGCCTCAAATTTTAAGACCTTAGTCGTAGATGAGACAATTTCAATTAAATAGTAAGGTAATAAGAAATAATTAAAAATAAATAATAAGAATGATATGTTTTGCCGAACGTTGAGCGATGTCTTATAATTTTCAATGAAAGTTTGAACGTTAATGCTTTCTACTCCTGAAAAATGATGAATATATGTTTAGATTATCAATTGTACTACCTTGTTATTGAATCGATTAATTTCACTACACCACGATGCTAAGTATGTCTAATATTGAATCGATTAATTTCACTACACCACGATGCTTAGTACGTAATCGATTAATTTCACTGCACCACGATGCTAAGTATGTCTAACATTGAATCTTTCTTCTAGTTTGCTCCTCTATGTGTTATTTGTGTTTCGTTTACACGCTTTGAGCTTCGAACAATTTCATCATATTATATATTATACTAGCCGTCAGCTATCGCAAGTTGTATATTATCATTAAGTATTTAGGATGGACCAATTCGTGTATATACCAAATTTTGTCATCGATGTACTTGAAGTATTATTATCTTTACGATTTCCTCCTGATTCTTGGAAAATACAAAATGTTCTATTCCTGTAAAATGACATACGTATGTAACTCGACGTACAGCCCTAATTGGACTGGTTATTGCCAACCAATCATTGCGTTTGATTATATATACATGTATATATGCACAAGTTTAAACAAAGTAATCCAGAACTTTCAAAATCACACGCTGGAAATTGCGTCCATATCAAATAATTTTATAATGACAAAAAATGATAGAAATCTGGCATTTCTATTTATCAAGTTTTTTTCTAGATTCCCGTCCTATTGTAGTTGACATTTAATCATGTATAAACACATGTATTGTTATGATATTGTATTTATTTATATTGGCCTGATTTGTGTTGTGTGGCCTGATAGTTGTCCATTCGTTTTTGATACGTTTTGTTATTTGATTTTGCCATCTGATTATGGACGTTCCGAATTGATTTTCCTCTAAGTTCAGTATGTTTGTGATTTTACTTTGTACAGAATAATCTTAGAACTGTGCAGTTTAGAAATCACTGGAACAATTACAGAATGATTGAAACTTTCCAGAATGATCATAATAAAAGATGCGTTATATAAACTTCTATATATAGATGACGTTCTATATAGATGACGTTCTTTCACTAAACAATTCAAAATTTGGTGACTATGTGGAACGCATCTATCCCATCGAATTGGAGATAAAGGATACTACAGATACAGTTAAGTCGTCTTCATATCTTGACTTACATCTAGAAATTGACAATGAGGGTCGGTTGAAAACAAAACTTTACGACAAAAGGGATGATTTCAGCTTTCCAATTGTGAACTTTCCATTTCTAAGTAGGAACATTCCAGCAGCACCTGCATACGGGGTATATATCTCCCAATTGATACGATATTCCCGTGCTTGCATTTCCTATCATGATTTTCTTGAAAGAGGGTTACTGCTCACAAGGAAGCTATTAAACCAAGAGTTCCAAATGGTGAAGTTGAAGTTATCCCTTCGTAAATTTTACGGACGCCATCACGAGTTGGTTGACCGTTATGGAATAACCGTTTCACAAATGATATCGGATATGTTCCTTACGTCGTAACTACAATCCCCTTCACTTTCATGAATGTGACCTACCGAATTAGACTATTTACCGGATTTGAAATCACATAAGCAACACGACTGCCACATGTGGAGCAGGATCTGCTTACCCTTCCGGAGCACCTGAGATCACCCCTAGTTTTTGGTGTGGTTCGTGTTGTTTATTCTTTAGTTTTCTATGTTGTGTCATGTGTACTATTGTTTTTCTGTTTTTCTGTTTGTCTTTTTCATTTTTAGCCATGGCGTTGTCAGTTTTAGATTTATGAGTTTGACTGTCCCTTTGGTATCTTTCGTCCCTCTTTTTCTACATTTTACAAGAAACTTCTGTTGTAACTTTCTAGGATGTTCCATTATAGACTGTTCTAGAATCTTCCATGACAAATATATATATACAGACACTAAAGTTACACTCTTACTCTTGCACTTGGACTTAGACATCGATAGACATTAATATTCATTACATTGACACTTTTATTCTACAAACAACATCCTACTGGATTGTGAGTGTAATATTCAGATTTGATTCCGAAAGATATCCGGATACAGATAAAGATAAAAGATTGGACTCATAGTTTGACAGTTAAGTTGATAGTAAAATTTGTGTAATTCTTCTTGTAAACTTTTGTATAATAAATATTGTTAAATTTTAGTATTGATTTGTGTCTTTTGTTGGCTACAATTTAAAGGTAATTTCTGGCCGTAACAGTATCCCATACCTAATATAGCAAATCACTTTTAATTAATAGTCCAATTCTGATTACTCCAGACTTTGAAAAACAATTTAAACTTGCCGTTGATGCAAGCGATGTAGGAATTGGAGCTGTTTTATATCAAGAGACAGATGATAATGTTGAGAAACCTATATCATATTTTTCTAAGAAATTAGATAAACATCAGAAAAATTATTCAACTATTGAAAAAGAGTGTTTTGCACTGTTGTCAGCACTTCAACATTTTGATGTATATTTGAATCCCACTGTATATCCTATTCTTGTTTGTACTGATCATAATCCTCTCACCTTCATACATAAAATAAGAAACAAGAATCAGAGGTTGACTAGGTGGAGTTTGTTGTTACAGGAATATGATGTAATTGTAAACATATTAAGGGTAAAGATAATGTAATAGCAGATGCTTTATCTAGAGCTTATTAAAACACTTTGTATATACTATATATATTTGTTCATATTATTCATGATAAGTTTTTGTTACACAAAAACTTCTTTTAAGGGGGGAGGTGTTATGATATTGTTATTGTTGTATTTATTTATATTGGCCTGATTTGTGTTGTGTGGCCTGATAGTTGTTTACAGAATAATCTGAGAACTGTACAGTTTAGAAATCACTGGAACAATTACAGAATGATTGGAACTTTCCAGAATGATCCTAATAAAAGATGCGTTATATAAACTTCTACATTTTACTAGAATCTTCTGTTGTAACTTTCTAGAATGTACCATTATAGACTGTTCTAGAATCTTCCATGCCAACTATATATATACAGACACTTAGGTTAAACTCTTACTCTTGCACTTGGACTTAGACATCGATAGACATTAATATTCATAGCATTGACACTTTTATTCTACAAACAACATCCTACTGGATTGTGACTGTAATATTCAGATTGGATTCCGAAAGATATCCGGATACAGATAAAGATAAAAGATTGGACTCATATTTTGACAGTTAAGTTGATAGTAAAATTTGTGTAATACTTCTTGTAAACTTTTGTATAATAAATATTGTTAAATTTTAGTATTGATTTGTGTCTTTTGTTGGCTACAATTTAAAGGTAATTTCTGGCCGTAACAGTATTCCATACCTATCTAACCCTTTATACTTCTTTTCTGTCCTCCTTAAAAAATCATTTTCGTTTTATTAAATTTGTTTTGGGGAAGATATTTAGAAGGTGGTAAAGAAAATCTTGGCATTCTCTCTACAAGATGCATTTGATTAAACTTCTCTTCTCTGAACAGACGTTAAAAACATATACATGCACGTGTATAAATTTGCAACAAGAATGTGTGGCCAATATAATTGCGCCCATCACATTCAAGATCATATTTCCATGTTCAGTAAACCACTTAATCCGGGTCAGACTCTTATTTGGTATATATTGTAAAACGTTTGCAGAACAGTAGAACGGACGGAAACACAGATCAAAAGATATAATATCAATTTGCTATCATAAGTTGATCATAAAAGTAACATCCTACTTAACCAAACCTCAAGGAAATATTTTCAGTTTATGTCCGTTTTTGAGTACGTATTTATATAAGTTAGATGAGTCCAGTTACCATAAAATACTTTCGAAGTATTCATAAAATTTTGAATAAATATTGAAAATATTAGTCATTTGTTGGTCACAATTTTATTTTTTTAGATTATGTGATCAACTTGTTTTATTTATATTTTTTAAGTTGATATATATTTTTACGTAAGTGTTGATTAATATTGTGTTGACGTTATATTATGATTGATTATTGTGAAATTTTAATTTCAATACTGTATTGAATACATTTTTAATTTCAATTTGTTGTTCAAATTTCAAATTTGTGTCTTTTGTTGATTACAATTAAAAGGTAATTTCTGGCCGTAACAGTATCCCATACCAAATTTTATTTAAAAAAAATCCTAAATTGATAAAATTCAGTTGATAGATACAAAGAATAGGTCTAGGTTGGTTAAGACTTGGTCGAGTATGGTTCAGACTAGGTCGAGTATGGTTAAGACTTGGTCGAGTATGGTTCAGACTAGGTCCAGTACGGTTCAGACTAGGTCGAGTACAGTTCAGACTAGGTCGAGTACGGTTCAGACTAGGTCGAGTACGGTTCAGACTAGTATAAAATGGTTAAGTACTGGTCAAGTACACCTTCAGACTGTTAAGTATGGTTCAGACTACAGTCGAGTATTATCAAGTCAATCTCAGACGAATTCATACTGGTCGAGTAAAAATCAGTACAGTCGAGTACAGATATAGGCCATTTCAGACTTTTAATGGTTTGTAGTGATACTAAACCCTTAACAGGAGGGATTGTGCCTGATATTCATATGATGAAGACATAACCTTTCAATAAGTTTAATTGAGGTCTAGAGCTGGCATGTCAGTTACTGCTAGTATTCTGTTGTTATTTATGTATTATTGTCATTTTGTTTATTTCTTTTGATTCATATTCTGACATTGGACTCGGACTTTTCTTAAACTGAGTTTAACTGTGCGTATTGTTTTTCGTTTGCTTTTTCTACATTTGCTAGAGGTAAAGGGGTGGGGGTTGAGATATCAATAGCATGTTTAACCCCGCCGCAATTTTGCGCCTGTCCCAAGCCAGGAGCCTCTGGCCTTTGTTAGTCTTGTATAATTTTTAAATTTAGTTTCTTGTGTATAATTCGGAGTTTAGTATGGCGTCCATTTTCATTGACATAGTATTCATATTTGATTAGGGGCCAGCTGATGGAAGCCTCTGGTGCGGGAGTTTCTCGCTACATTGAAGACCATTGTTGTGTCATGTGTACTTTTGTTTGTCTGTTTGTCTTTTTCATTTTTAACCATGGCGTTGTCAGTTTATTTTTAATTTATGAGTTTGACTGTCCCTCTAGCATTTTTCGTCCCTCTTTGACACATTCCCCATTTCCATTCTCAATTTAATTTCAACCACGCACTTAATGCCCGCGATGTCACGAATATGTTCTAGTTACTCTTATTTCAGTAAACATTAGTAGAAATATTTTCTGTTGTTCTAAAGGACATGTAGATGAGTACAAAGTTTTTATTTCCACTTTGGCTTTTCATGTGCTTTTTTTTGTCATTTAGCTCTTTAACTGTTTCAGTTCTTATACATTCTTGGCTTCCAAATATTCGATAGATCAATTGATTGTTGGTTGCTCAACGTCCAGTGGTTTAAACACTCGACTTTGAGCGTTCCGGATAACGGTACATTCAGAAAAGCATTTTAAACACATGCGATAATAACCTGTTGTTTTCAGATACGCATGTAAAATGTTTAAACACGCTGCATGTTTATGCACCTGTTGTAAATCAAGAGCCTGTTGTTTAGTGGCTGTCTGGTGTTGTTGTAATTCATATGTGTTTCTCGAATCTGATATCAGGTTTTTTATATACTTGTAGATTAGACTGTTGGTTTTCCTGCTTAGATTGTTTTACACTAGTCTTTTTTTGTGCCCTTTATAGCTTGGTGTTCAGTTAGAGCATAGGGTCCGTGTTTAAGGAAGCTCGCTTGTCATGTTTTGGAACTTTAGTCAGATTTTCGGAATCCTCCGGTTTATCCATTTGAATGCCTGGTGACCTCCATTTTTCTTTTTATAATTCTTTTACATGTATAATGATAAGCTGTCTGTTAAAGTCTCATGAAATTTTAATTATCTTTTAGTTTTTTTTGAGGACTTAAACTTGTCAATGATAAAGCTATGAAAAGTCAAGAGAGAACATTTTCCCGCCAAAAAAATGGCTTCTATCTCGAAAACAAGCACGGTGACCTATATATTTTGTTTGCTCTTTTGATTCCTTTATTTATCCTCTATCAATATATGCTAGTGTTTTGAAAAGTTGATTATTCTGAAACTGAGAAGCCAACTCCCTTAAGGCTTTACCCTATAATTCTCAAGATTTTTTTTACATTATGACTTGAATGGAGAGTTGTGTCATTGGTTTACTCTGACCACATCATCTTGTTTGCATACTTCTTTTTGTGCTGGTGCTTTGCAATTTCGTTATCAGTACTAGTGCGCAAACGCAATCCCACATATTTTGGTCGCTATATATTTCCAAATGGCATTTTTATTGAAATATGCTATAACCTACTTGTTCATGTGTGAAAAAAAATTGTTTTTGAAGATGTCTATATAAGAATAGATGATATTGATAAGTGTGCCGGTTGTTCCTTTGTTTTCCTCTTATAGTTGATGTGCTCTCTCCAGTTTAAGTTTATAACCCGGATTCGGTTTCTCTCAAGCGATTTATTATTTTTGGTATGCTAAAATTGCTTTTGTTGATTGACGCTGTATTACCTTATATAAACAGAACTGCTAAGAGCAGGAGACAATTATGTGAAATAAGTATCTCTTTAACACACTCCCCATTTCCATTCTCAAAGTGTCTTTTATTATGCAACGGTTCTTGAAAACAGTTATTTACAGTCGCTGTCAGAACCACCTCGTCATTCTTTTATCATACACGGCACAGGTCGAGTGAATTTGTAGATATTCTTTGATTAACGTTTTCTCTATTTGTATTTAAAAGATATATAATCTTGTTTTTCCTTTATAGAAAGATCTAGATGCGTTTGGTTATCTTTTGTAGACAGTTTATTGATTTACAATAAATTGTTTGTCCAAATTTGTAACAAAAGTAAAACTTAAGTAACGATTTTGTGAGATATAATCTGTCATTTACATACTCCTATATTGAATGGAAAAGAACACAATCCACTTTGGGAAATCATAGACTAAATTTTGTAGTTTCAATAAGTTTTGAAATAGCTTACAGTAAATGCTAAGACTCTTATGTCGGTACTTTGTGTCTTTTGTGATTTAGTTGGTTGTTTTGTAGTGGATATCGATATGATGATAGAAACAACGTTTTGAGTCAATGTTTTTTTAGTTTGATTTGTTGTACAATTATAAAAACTGTCGAAGGTAATGAAGAATTAATCACTCACAAGCATATCGCAATACAGTTGGAATAAAAGGAATGTTTGTTTCATAGATGATCATGAATATGTGCCATTTCTATCATACTGATAATGTCATGCATCATTTCTAGTTTACCACCACTTAACGTGAACTAACGCAGGCAAGCACGACTAGCACTAGATATTATTTTATCCTACCTCAACCGTACTCTTCATTTTTGCAGTTGGTTTAGTTTGGGTTGCTCGATCTGTTATTCTCTGTGTACATATTAAGTGTTAAATAAAATTGAGAATGGAAATGGGGAATGTGTCAAAGAGACAACAACCCGACAATAGAAAAAACAACAGCAGAAGATCACCAACAGGTCTTCAATGTAGCGAGAAATTCCCGCTCCCGAAGGCGTCCCACATCTGGCCCCTAAACAAATATATACTAGTTCAGCGATAGTGAACGTCATACTAATTTCCAAATTGTACACAAAAAACTAAAATTAAAATAATACAAGACACACAAAAGCCAGAGGCTCCTGAATTGGGACAGGCGCAAAAATGCGGTGGGGTTAAATATGTTTATGAGATCTCTACCCCCCTATACCTCTAGTTAATGTAGAAAAGTAAACGCATAACAATACGCACATTTAAAATTCAGTTCAAGAGAAGTCCGAGTCTGATGTCAGAAGATGTAACCAAAGAAAATAAACACAATAAAACATAAATAACAACAGACTACAAGCAGTTAACTGACATGCCAGCTCCAGACTTCAATTAAACTGATTGAAAGATTATGATTTCATCATATGAATATCAGGCACAATCCTTCCCGTTAGGGGTTTAGTATCATACCATCATAACATCTATGAGAAGAACATAACCCGTGTCATGCCAATAGCTGGTTTTTGAACAAATGTGTTTAGTTTCTATGCAAAGACCCCATAAGTGAATCAATATTAACGCTAAAATATGCAATCTTTAATGACCTGACAACAGCATAGTAACTATATTCATTCTTAATTAGTCCATCTAAAGGTTTTGTTAGTTTCTGAGGTAAATACTTAGATTGTTGTATGATGTTTCAGGTGTTTGCGCTTTAGCTTTTTGTGATTCGAACAATGATTTGGATTCTCCGCTTGATTTCTTCTTATCTTAGTTTAAATTTCCTCGTGAAACAAGACGTATTTGTTTCATCGATAAACATGTTTGATCAGTAAGCCTTTTTTTAGCTGAAAAGGAAATAAAGTTTTATTATTATTATTTGTAATATTTAAGTAAAAAAGAAAGCGTGAGACCTTAAAGTTTAAATTATGCAGAATTAAAGACCCTTTTCAACAAACACGTTCTCTTAAATCCAGCACATGTATTACGAAAGTTTTGTCCTTAGATCTTTCGACAAAAACAACAACAATTAGCATGAGGATAATCGAATCAATTACTATAAGATAGGCATGTGTCGAAAAAAAGAGATCATTATTACAAGGAGATAAGTGAATCGTAACAGATTATATAAATAAACGAGTTGCTAAAAGAGAAGCGTTGGTAACTCTTAGGTAATTAAGAAGTGTAGACATAATACTCAAAGGTTTGAACTAAGGCTCCGTGTTGAAGACCGTACTTTGACCTATAAAGATTTACTTTCATAAATTGTGACTTGGATGGAAAGTTGTCTCATTGGCACTCATACCACATCTTTTTATATCTATATAAGCAACAATTAGAATTGAATTTTGGAATCTAAATCATTAACAATTAATAACACTGAAGAAGTACATGTAAAAAGGTTGTGTCATCAGATGTAGACATGTGGTATCGTTTGTAAACGGAGTTCAAAGTCAATTAGAAGAATCTAATATGTGCTTGAAAACAAACCATTTATAAATATTATTAATTTGATACGAGCCCGTGCGAAATAACTTATGTTACTTTCAAATGATTTTACTTTGTTGATGGCGTCATAGGTTCTGCAATTAACCATAAAAACAACTGCTGAAATAATAATCAAAACTTCAGATTGAATTATGTTAACAAATTGGAATGCTTATTATTGAATAAGTTTAATTAACAGTTGCCAGTAGTGCACGTTTACACTAATGTAACCTACAAACAAATCGTCAACTTTTGAATGTCATAATTTTCTCCAGGAAACAAAAACAACAAATGGCAAGACAATTACCAAACTGTGACGTTAGGATAGTTTAGTGTCGAATAGATCGAAAGAAGAAAATATTTAATCCACCATTCTCTACATAAAGGAAATGCCTGTACCAAGTCAGTTTTTATCCTTTCATTTGATAAGTTTGAGCTTTTGACTTTGCCATTTCATCGGAATATTTGAATTTCGACATACCCCAATATGTAGAGGAACTAAATGTATCCGTCTTCCCGGTGCGAGATATTCACGCTGTGTCGAAGACCCCGTGGTTTACTTTTGCTGCTCTTTGGTCGGGTTGTTGTCTTTTCCACACATTGTAAATTTCCATTCTTCATTTTATATTAATAACATTAACGAGGGTGATAAAGGGGGGTGCTTGCATGGAAAACACGTGAAATAAGACATCATTTCACGTTGAGCGTGAAATAATTTCTGTCATGAACGTTGCACGAAAAAAAAAGATTTTGATGTGAACCTTTTGTGACTGAGTCACTGTCTTCTTTTATATATAATCTACCTATTTTACTTGTTATAATATTCCTGATTTAGTATACACATTTATGATATGAATAGTTTACGACTTTCAATAAGAATATAACGATCTTCTTAACTCTTAAAATGCAAATATCCCGCAGACATGAAAGTATATTCTTGGTCTATTTCATTGTCAAGAGATCTCAAGAATACACACGATGTCATTTTTCTTGAAGATCCCTGCCAAGTGTTTGAATTTTATTTGAAAAATAACGAACACGTAAAATAAGCATGTGTAAATCATGATGCACGTACAATTAAAAAGGCAAAACACGTTGAACGCTGCAGCTGTCTTGCACGACTGAACGTGAAATAAAAAAGTAAAAATACGTTGAACGTGAAATAAAAAAACGGCGATCCCGTTGCACGGAAATAACCCTGTACCACCCTCATTAACAGTACCAATTTTTCTTCAACAGATGTAAGTTTCAACAATGTCTCCTCAGTGATGCTCGAAGCCAATATATTTGAAAATCCAACTTGAAAAAGTGCTTACAAAAATAACACGTTTAAAAATAGAGCCAAAATCTAGTTAGTAATCAGAGCTAATTGTGTAACTGCAACACAATATCTTTGCTTTGCAACTGAGATTAGTTTGGTCCATCTAAAACAAAAGGAGGCAGGAGATACCAAAGAGACCATCAAAATTCATCGATAGAAAAATAATTGACAAAAAAAAATCATGACAAAAATAACAAAATTTTAAAATAAAATTTAGAATAAAACTAAAATAATACTCTAAGTTGAATAAGATAAGAAGTTAGCTATATCCCTTAACTCTACTTTCCGCTATAAATATGATGTTCTTTACTAAATAATTCAAATTTTGGTGACTATGTAAAATGCATCTATCCCATCGAACTAGAGATAAAGGATACTACAGGTACAGTAAAAGTTGGTCTAATATCTTGACTTACATCTAGAAATGGACAATGAGAGTCGGTTGAAAACAAAACTTTACGACAAAAGAGATGATTAAAATTGAGAATGGAAATGGGGAATGTGCCAAAGAGACAACAACCCGACCATAGAAAAAAACAACAGAAGAAGGTTACCAACAGGTCTTCAATGTAGCGAGAAATTCCCGCACCCGGAGTCGTCCTTCAACTGGCCCCTAAACAAATATATACTAGTTCAGTGATAATGACACCATACTAATTTCCAAATTGTACACAAGAAACTAAAATTAAAATAATACAATACTAACAAAGGCCAGAGGCTCCTGACTTGGGACATGCGCAAAAACGCGGCGGGGTTAAACATGTTTGTGAGATCTCAACCCTCCACCTATACCTCTAGCCAATGTAGAAAAGTAAACGCATAACAATACGCACATTAAAATTCAGTCCAAGAGAAGTCCGAGTCTGATGTCAGAAGATGTAACCAAAGAAAATAAACAAAATGACAATAATACATAAATAACAACAGACTACTAGCAGTTAACTGACATGCCAGCTCCAGACTTCAATTAAACTGACTGAAAGATTATGATTTCATCATATGAACATCAGGCACACTCCTTCCCGTTAGGGGTTTAGTATCATACCATCGTAACATATATGAGAAGAACATAACCCGTGTCATGCCAACAACTGGTTTTTGAATAAATGTGTTTAGTTCCGATGCAAAGACCCTATAAGTGAATCAATATTAACGCCAACATATGCAATCTTTAATGACCTGACAACAGTATCGTAACTATATCCCTTCTTAATAAGTCTATTCAAAGGTTTTGTTAGTTTTTGAGGTGAATACTGACTGTGAATCTTTTTAAAGAATTTTTCCATAAAAAATTGGATGTGAAATACCTCAACGTATAAGAAGTCTGCATGTTGAGCTATATTTACGAATGATGTCCTTTTACCGATGATAAAATTTAGTAAATGTTTTGACTAGTTTGTGATATCGAAAACCCTGGTGTAATAATTTTTCAGTAATACATAAATTTCTCTCGTTTAAATCTACAACATTGTTACATACACGAGCGAATCGTACAAGTTGAGATATATAAACACAGCTTTCCAATTGTGAACTTTCCATTTCTAAGTAGCAAAATTCCAGCAGCACCTACATACGGTATAGATATCTCCCAATTGATATGATATTCCCGTGCTTGAATTTCCTATCATGATTTTCTTGATAGAGAGTTGTTGCTCACAGGGAAGATATTTAACCAAGAGTTCCAAATGGTGAAGTTAAAATCATCACTTCGTAAACTTTACGGACGCCATTACAAGTTGATTGACCGTTATGGAATAACCGTTTTACAAATGATATCGGATATGTTCCTTACGTCGAAACTACAAACCCCTTTCCTTTAATGAAAGTGAACTACCGAATTAGACTATTTAACGGATTTGTTATCCCATAAGCAACATGACGGGTGCCACATGTGGAGCAGGATCTGCTTACCCTTCCGAAGCACCTGAGATCAACCCTAGTTTTTGGTGGGGTTCATGTTGTTTATTCTTAAGTTTTCTATGTTATGTCATGTGTACTATTGTTTGTCTGTTTGTCTTTTTCGTTTTTAGCCATGGCGTTGTCAGTTTTTTTTTCTCGATTTATGAGTTTGACTGTCCCTCAGGTATCTTTTGTCCCTCTTTTTAATAAAAAATGAAGCGTCAGATTTATAAATTTATTATTTGTTGATGATTCTTTTACCTCTGATATTTTGTATTCATAACTTCGAGATTGATTTTACGTTAGTGTGAAAATTCCAAATTTTTGTTTGTATACTCACTATACTGGAAAACACGTAACCGCAGGCATAAATCACTCATAAGCCATAATTGTAAAGACAATATAACAATCAAAACCAACGAGTAAACAAGGACTTATTAAACCAAAAGACATTTACATTAAGTTATAAATAATAAATAAGAAACAACACGAACTCCACTAAAAACTGGGAGTGAAATCAGGTGCTCCGGAAGGGTAAGCATTTCCTGCACCGTATACGGCACCCGTCGTGTTATTTCTTTGTTCAGTTCGGTAATGAGGGAAGGTTATTATGACTGAGGAAGAATATCAGATATGATTTCTGACACACTCTTGTCATAATGGCAAATCAGCTCATGATGGCGACCGTAAAATTTCTTGAGTGACCTTAAGTTGATTGATTCAGAGCCCTGTCTTAGCAAATTTTTAGAAACTTCTGAACTTAGAAGCATTAACTCACCAAACAACGAAGATTGTTCCATGTGCTTAAATTTATTGCCGATCACCGTGTGTGTTGTATTGAAAAAATGTCGTCTTGTCAAATAATGATATAACGAGGAAATGACTGTCAGATATAAGTATTAAAAAATAATATCATACGTCATTCCTTGCTCCAGACATTGAATACAACCGTATGATTAATGATTAAACAAATTCCCGAGTAGTAAACTGTTTATAATTGCGGTCGTGCGGTCTGCACATATAATGATTAACTGTTCATTCTCTTTTATCAAGATTACAGATATAACTTCCTTTTATAACATTTACAGACACTGCCATCTAATACTATCCCTTTTTCATCCTACGGACATGAAGTGTTATTTCCCGCTCAACTTATTTCATTAATGAAACAACTCCGACAGTTTATCTTTAAATTGTAATTGATTGATTGATTGTTGCCTGCTTGCTTAACGTCCAGCAGTCAGCATTTCATTTAAACCCTGGACAAAAACAAGTTGACAAGTCATACAGTTATTAAAATATATACATGAAGAATCTATAATGATAGACGACCGGAAAGAAAAATTGATAATCTGAGCTGACATTCAGGGTATATTAAACAGGTTCAGAAATATTACATATATTCAAATTTCTTTTACAGAGCGTGGGACATACCATACATCCATGAGGCATCCAATTATGATGCATCGTTTTTCGTTGTTGTTGAAGGCAGTTTATTTTTTTATAGAAATTCACAAAATATTGCTTTGCATACTAACTAAAATCTGTTTTGGTACAGAATGTCATATTTCGGTGGTCACATACACAAAAAATATAATCGATGATAATGTGGCTTCCATATCAAGGTACACACATGACGCCTTCAGGATGCAAAGTTAAAGATATAAATTTTAATAGAAAAACATTAACATAGAAATCAATTGGACTGACTGCAAAAATATGACAAATTTAAGCAACAAGGAATGATCACAAAACATTCCCGATAATTTAGAAGTACACCATAAAAAAGTCTAATAAAATAAAAATACCGTACTCCGAGAAAAAATTCAAAACGGAAAGTCAGCTATCGAGTTTTTAAAATTAAAAGCTCAAACACATCACACGAATGGAGAACAACTATCATACTCCTGACTGGATACTGGATTTTTTTTCTTATGCAGAATATGATGGATTTAACATGGTTTTCTAGATAGCTAAATCTCACACTTTTTTGACAGTCGCATAAAATTCCATATATTTACAACGATGCGTGAACAAACTGAACTGAAATAATAGGTAAAAATGTCAAAAATAAAGGTACAGCAGTAAACATTGTGTTACAATGTTTATCCCTTTTAAACAAACATATATGCGCATACGTCTTCGCATACAGTTTGTAAGAACTAATTTACGTATAATAGACTATACTATAGCTAAGACATTAATTAATATATCTTCTTCCTGAAGTAAACATGTATCTCACTCACTTGTGTTATCAACGATATGTAAAGAGTTACATAAACAATTCGGAATAACATTGACAATACAACTAGAATATTCTTGTTTATACAAACTGTCAGTGCGCTATTCATGTAAGTCTTTTTTGCCTCATCAAATACTTTATTTAAGTTATAACGATTACGTTGATGTGCTAAGGAGACTTAGGATTTGCTAACTGCCACAAGTAGTCTCAAAACTCAATAAAGTCAAAAGTTTAGTTTGTGCTCGAATGGCCAAGTGTTCACATCATAAAGCTCTCAAAAAATATATATTGTATTTTCAACAGAATGCACTAAAAGTGTGCCAATGAATTATATACTATCATTACTCACACTAATTTATTGCTACAGATATACATAGGTCAGAATAATCTTTTGTTATTTTTTGTGACACTTTTTTTTAGATCTAGTCAGGAACATTTCAGTTGTTTTCATGTTCTTGAAATTGTTGATATAGTCGAGCGTTTTCTTTTGTCAAGTCTGTCAATCTTTACCCTATTTGGATTTACTTTTGAATTCTATATATTTCAAAAGAGAATCAGTCATTCTCCAAGTGGTCAATATTAGAATTCAAATCGACATTTCAATAGTCGTCATTCATGATTTCTATATACTTATTGTCTTTTTTCAATATCTTAATTTAAAATAAATGAAATGTGAAAACAAATATGCCAAAGGCTTATTAATATACAACATTCTATAATATGAAATAATACGCAAAATAAAGCAGCAATAAATCTACCTACTGTAGGCTCGTTGTCTTTGTAAATATCTTGTATGACTTCGGAATATACACAAATCATATCAATTTGAATAGGTAAACACACCAATTAATCAAATATACCACGTAAATGTTGGTTTACAAAACGTTAATGTTCTTGTGTTTGCTAGAATTAGATTAAACATGTTTCATCCCTGTTTCTATATGAATCTGCTAATTTACTATTGTTAAAAATGTAAAAATTCCTTTATGTGTAAAAATGAATAAATAGATAAATAAATGAATGAATTTACAAGACTTATGTATTTTGTCAAAATGACAGAATAGTTATATGCACACAGCCGACATAGGTACGCAGTTAACAATTAAGAGTACATCACTGAGTTCCTTTATATGTAGATTATGATAAGTTCGAGGCTATTCAATTGCTAATTAACAAACTTGTAAAGATGTTTAAGGCATACCACACGCAGTTGCTGTCTGTTACTGTGTGCATTTAGTGAGAGACTGACACTTATTTGAAATAAACGAAACATGTTCGTCAAGAAAAGTTATAACAATTAATGGAATATTTGTTCCACAGATGACTACGGAGATGTACCAATTTTTCTTTCTGACAATGTCATCCACCTTTTCATGTTTAACACCACTTCACGTTGTTTATCGCAGGTAAACACTATGGGTCCTAGCTACTAGTTTACCCTACCTCAGCATATAATTGAAGTTTGCAGTCAATTTAGTATGTCGGTTGCTGGGTCTGTTATTCTCTGTGTACATATAAAGGACTATTTGTTTGGTTGTATTACTTGTGCATATGTTTGCTGTTTGTATTGTTTCTTCGAACAATGATTTTCATTCTCCTATTTATGAATTCTATCTGTTTTATTTGACATGTAACACACTATATTATTCATTGACAGATGAATTGAGATGATATTGATTAGTTGTTTTCAATTCGAAATGAAAACATAGAAAGAAACGGAATATTATTATTGGTTATTGTTATATTTCTGTAAAAAATACATTTTTTATATCAAATCATTTAAATGACATAAGATTTGAATAAGATCCTCAGTTATTACCAACAAATATGTATGACGAATTTTGAATGGTCTTTTTTATTCCAGCGCATAAATATGAAAGACGAACAATGTGAAAACAATAACAACTGGCAAGCAGCTTATCTAATTTGTAACTAACGGATAGTCATATGTCGTAATACATTGATCTTATTAGAGATTTACGGAAAGTCTCGGATCCGACTGTTGACTCCGATTCTGACAGCAAAAAATACAGGGGTCGTCTCAGAAGAAAAGATTTACAAAAAAGAGAAAACATATCCTGCTTTCAAGTGTAAACATTTTCCTGTTTCACAGATACAAAAATAAATGGAACCTTAAGGTTAGGGAGTAATCTTTAAGATAGATATCGGTGTGTGTGTGTGTTGCTTTTTTTTGGGGGGGGGGGGGGGGGGGGGTCTACCAAGTTTTGTTCTTTGCATCAGATGTGGATAAATATTATTAAAATAACGGAAATGTTTGGCAAAATTTTTATCACCCCATTTTTTTTTAAGAGCACGTAGCATGGTCCGCCCTGAGTCACAATATTGTGTTCTGGATGGTTGACATGTTTTACTACGCAGCAGACAATTACCTTTTGAAATGTTAAGCTAAGAATCGTTGTGTTTTTCCGTCGCAAAAAAATGACGGAAAAAACTGCAGATGCCAAAGGACTCATTTACACAATATACTGGGAGACCCCACACACTATCACAGAAGAATCGGGTCATGTTGTACATTATGTGGCTTCGGACGTATTCATCATACCATGTTCTCGCGTTGATTTTTAATGTAAGTGTTGCCACAGTTAAAGCAGAAATTCATGCGTGCTAGCCAATATTTCAAAGAGCCTTGAAGTCGTTTGTGCAGTGGCCGGCTTTGAACGAATGGAGAGGAAAACGAGGTTTTTGGCCTAAACTCCCTGCTGCCGTAGGTACAATCGACGGCTCTTCTATAGAGATATACAGGCCACAAATCGAGCCGCAAGAACTATATCATTCCGGTCATCGTCACTACAACTCCATACATACTCAAGTGATAGTTGACAACGAGGGAAGCATTTGCTATGTTGAAAGCGGATTTTTAGACCACCAAAATGATGCTCAGCAGTATATGATGATGAGACAAATTTGAGCCAATGCACCGCTAAATTTTCAAGAAGAATGTGTGCTGTTGGGAGATAAAATCTATACAAATCGACATCCCGTAATTACGCCATTTACGCGACAACAAATTACTAGAAAACCAGATCACCAGAAACGCAAGAGTAGAAAATTTTAAGTTATTGCAGAATATTGAATTCTTGTTGAACATGCCATGGGTGACCTTAAAAATTATAAAGTGATGGGTACGTTGTGGATGTATCCAATACAAACACTCAGACTGATTGTGGAGACTTGTGCAGGATTTGTTGACAGAAGACAACCCTTAATTCATTACTTAAATCTTTGTGTAAAATCTTGTTAAATTGTTACTTGCAAAATTTTTCTTGAAAAACTAATTATTTCGTATTTTTGTCTATTTTGAGATGACCCCCTTCAGTTTACCTGTCAGAGTCGGTGTCAACAGTCGGCTCCGAGACTTTCCGTAAATCTCTATTTACAAGAAGACTAGTCAAACGGAACAGGTTATACAAATAAAAGAGTAATTGAAAGAGAACTGTTTGTTTTGCATAGGTACTTAAGAAATGAAGGCATAATAATAACAATTAAAGCGCAATTGTAGAATCGAAATCAATAACAATTGATATCACTTGGAATATAATCGTTTTTTCAGTAGATTAAATAAAGATAAAGGGAAATGTGGTTTGAGTGCCAATATGCCCATTTGCTCATGTGGTATCAAATTTAAACAGAGTGTATAGGTTTTCTGTAAGAATTAGTGCTTACGATAAACGACCTGTATTAAAATATTTTAATTTTGATTTGAGACAGTGCGAAAATACTTACTTTTACTGTCTATAAATTTCGAATCTTACTTTGTGAATTACGTCATCAATTCTTAAAATAACCAGACAAACAACTGCTGAAACAATAATCAAATCTTCAGATTCAAAATTAATAGGTGTGCATATCAATTATAAAGTGAATATCAAGTGAAATAGTGCCAAACCTTACACTGGTCGCAAGGAAAGGACATAGGATCATAACATTTTTGTCATTCAATGTTAAATCAACTTATTATCACAAATCGGTCGATTGTTTGTGATACAGCATTCAACAAATCGTTCTTTTACCGGTACCGAAAAAAGCTGAGGGAGAGTACTCCAAGTTCGGGATTATTTTGTTTACCAGTAGTGCACTAATGGCGAAATTGTTACCGACAAAAAAGAATCGTGAACTTTTGAAGGTTATTATTTTCTTTAGAAAAAAAGGACAAATGGAAAGACGATAACCTACCATGAGACGTTGGGATAGTTCAGAATTGAAACGAAGAGAATGTTATTATATAAGTAACAGATTTAGCTAGGTAAAAAACCAGGTTTTATCCACCATTTTCTACATTAGAAAACATCTGTACCAAGTCATGTACCAAGTCAGAAATATGACAGTTGTCATTGGTTCGTTCGATGTGTTTGAGCTGTTGATTTTGCCATTTGATTAGGGACTTTTCATTTTGAATTTTCCGCGGAGCCCAGTATTTTTGTGATTTTACTTTTTCTCAAACGAACAATGAAGAAAAACTACTACTATAAATACGAAAGGTACTGAATGTAAAAAAACAAATAATAAAAACGTAATCTTAATAGTATGCTCAATAGTTATCAAATGTACCAGGATTATAATTTAGTACGCCAGACGCGCGTTTCGTCTACATAAGACTCATCAGTTACGCTCATATCAAAATATTTATAAAGCCAAACAATTACAAAGTTGAAGAGCATTGAGGATTCAAAATTCCAAAAAGTTGTGCCAAATACGGCCATGGAAATATATGCCTGGAATAAGAAAATCTTTAGTTTTTTGAAAAATTTAAACTTTTGTTAACAGGAAATTTATAAAATAAAAATGACCACATTATTGATATTCATGTCAACACCGAAGTGTTGACTGCTGGGCTGTTGATACCCTCGGGGAAGAAACGTCCACCAGCAGTGGCATCGACCCAGTGGTGTAAATAGTTATCAAAGGTACCAGGATTATAATTTTGTACGCCAGACGCGCGTTTCGTCTACATAAGACTCATCAGTGACGCTCATATCAAAATATTTATAAAGCCAAACAATTACAAAGTTGAAGAGCATTGAGGATCCAAAATTCCAAAAAGTTGTGCCAAATATGGCTATGGAAATCTATGCCTGGAATAAGAAAATCCTTAGTTTTTCGAAAAATTTAAACTTTTGTTAACAGTAAATTTATATAAAAAAAAAATGACCACATTATTGTTATTCATGTCAACACCAAAATAATTAAAACAATAATAACATTCGATATCCCTTGTTAAAAGAACCAATATTCAGTGGTTGTCGTTTGTTTATGTGTTACATATTTGTTTTTCGTTCATTTTTTTACATAAATAAGGCCGTTAGTTTTCTCGTATGAATTGTTTTACAGTGTCTTATCGGGGCCTTTTATAGCTGACTATGCGGTATGGGCTTTGCTCATTGTTGAAGGCCGTACGGTGACCTATAGTTGTTAATGTCTGTGTCATTTTGGTCTTTTGTGGATAGTTGTCTCATTGGCAATCATACCACATCTTCTTTTTTATAAGTTGTCGTTGGTTGATGCCTGCAATATTTATTTTTCGTAAAGTTTTGTTATAAATAGGGCAGTAACTTTCCTCAATTGAATTGTTCCACATCTTGAATGTCGGTGCTTTTTAAAGTCAACTGTACGCCATAGTTTTGTTTTATTGAACACTGTACAGGTGCCTAACATTGCTTACATCCACTTCATTTGAACTTTTAGGATAACTTTATGAATTGCAATCATACCACATCTTTGTATTGAAATATTATTTCAAATAGTTTATCAAATTTTTCATTGCATTTGAGTCTGTATGTAGCTATTCCGAGCATTACAATGTTTTGTGAAATATAAATTGTTTCTACAAGTATAAAGTACATGTAAACGCGCATATGAATATGTTTAATCTTGATGATATTAATATAGATTTTACGTAGATATAAAATACAATTCCCTAGTGTTATTTTCATTTAACCGATTATTCATAAGTGTGTTATATAATATAAGACTTACAAGATTGCTCCAACAATAAATCATTATATCCACATTACAAAAGTACAAAACACTTACATGTACACATGTAACAAATTTTGTTAATTATTAAGTTCATTCATGCAATAATTTGGTTCAAAGTAACACGTTGAGCAAAAAAGCTGAGTTCAAAAATACTGAACTCCGAGGAGAATTAAAAACGGAAAGTTCCTAATCCAATAGCAAAATGGTCAAACACATCAAACGAATGGATAACAACTGTCATACATTCCTGATTAGGTACAGGCATTCACAGTTGACTTTTCAGTTGAATTTAAAGTTTATAATAATTAATATGTCAATATTTGTTAAATTGTTCATAACATATTCCGGTATTTAAACACATCTACGTCTTAATTGTTTATGTGTGAGCGTTATTGAAGAAGTCAGAAGGAATACATTTTTTCACTTTTTCATTTAATAAAAAAATTAAGTGGTTGTAAATGAAGATAATAAAAATAATTAAAAAATAAATAGGTAGGGTGTAATTTTATTCGGGAAAAATAAATAAATAGGGTGTTATTTTATTCAGGGTTGATATAAATAGCCTGCAGTAATTCAAATTTACCTCATAAATCTTAACACTTGCCAAAAAACTTGATCCTCGTGTGATTAATATGAAGGGTTAGAAAGTAAACTGTCAATAGTGATAATTAGAATAAAATTACATGCCGAAAAATAACTATGCCATTATCTAGCTAAACTTCCTATGCTTTTAATTGATTTTCAATTAACATATTACCGACTACAAAAATGATGCCAAAATATTCATCCTTCTGTCAGATCATTCTGTTTTAAGTAAAAACACAACAAGACTTTGATGGTTATACCATGCAATCTTAAATGAAAGCTGTTTGAAATAAATAATACGCTAATCAAATTGTTTATTTTAGGTCTATTTGAACGTTTAAACATTGATTTATAATGTTATCGTTGAGCTAAGTATAAATCCTGAATTAATTATTTCAGATCTCTGTGTTTTTCTCTTTACTTTAGGTAATAATGGTACTGTTTAAGCTCTGTGTCCAGCAACAGAATATCTTTACCAGCTACATGACGGCAGCATAATAGTATAGATTTTCAGCAAATGTTTTAGCTTGACAATATTACAATGGTAGTGTCAATGTTTTGCTTGTTAGTTAAAAGCGTTATATAAACAGTTCACATATAAAACTGATGTAATGACATATTGAGCTGCAGACGCAAACAAATACTTTCAGATATCCGTTATAGATCAAAGAAGAACATATAGAACGCAGATTGTATTACGTCATGTCTATACATTTTGTACGTTGCTGTTATTATGTATTTGTGAAACGGCAGATTAAGGAAAGGTGAAACCGTGCTCTTTCTAACGTAATGGTATATCTACAAACCTGAATTGTTTTATAAATAAATTTATACCTTGAAATTGCATATTTAAGATGTTCGCGTGTCCTCTTCTTGACCTTTAGTCGGATATTCATAAATCTTACCCCTATTTTTCTTTTTCTGATTTATAACAAAAAGTTAAAAAGTATTTTTTGGGAATAATAGGATTGAATCCTTGTTTTTTAGTTAAAGAAAGTGAAAATAAGTGCCAATATTAAAGACATGAAAAAGGTAGAAAAAATCATGGCTTGACACATATTTTAATGGCTTATAGTTTTTAGCTAGGCGTTGTCAGGTTATTTTCGATTTATGAGTTCGACTGTCACTCTGGTATCTTTCGTTCCTCCTTTAGGTTGCACTTTGTAAATACAGCTGTTTCTCAAAACACGCCTCTTTTGGGGAGTAATTGAATATTCATAGAAAATTGATTTTGTTTACATACTGGTTCCCAGTTATGCTCTCTGTGTTCCATATCGCAGAGACAGAACTTGGGAATGTTACCAGTAAATAAACACGTGCATATTGTTTACATTGAAATCTGTGGTAACCTTTCATTCGAGGTAGGGGTCGTTAAGAAAATTAGTGTAAGTTTAAACTCTGAGAAGTTCAGGGCATATAAACGTTGAAAATATGCCGCACAGCCCTATATTTTGACCTTTGAAAAAAATTGTAATGCATTCTAGGATAAGATTTTTTTCAAAACTTCATAGTAAAAGTGGTACAGTTTTAGCCGTAAAAGGAGTTCCTATGGGAAATTGCATTGTCAATATTTACAGAAATGCAACCTTTAGACAAAGGATATAGGCTTCGCATGATCATGATTTGTGATTTTGATTGTATATTTTCTATTTACTAGTATTTGATACAATCTTTTAAAACAGAGGAGGTACCAAATCTTAATCGGAGGTAGTAGAGATTTTATTTTTCATTCTTTGACAATAAACGGCTGTAAAACAATACGTGTATTATAAAATCTGTGTGTGATTGTACTATGAAACTACATGTGGCTATTCTATGAATGCAATATATTTTAATTATAAAAGTTCGGAAATTCGACAAATTACGAATCATTGAAAAAATATCCGTTTAAAGTGAACAATACAATTTCCCCTGTACGCTGTTTTAGATTTGCGAAAGTGAACAACTATTTATTGTGATCAAAATCATGAAAAATGTTGCTTAAGTTATCTTTTTTATTTTTCAAAAACAGTTTGATTGTACTATAAACTTTTATTTTGAAGTATTCTTTAGCCGTAAAAGGAGTTCCTATGGGAAATTGCATTGTCAATATTTACAGAAATGCAACCTAAATAAAGTGAAAAAGGGGAACATTCAGAATTTAACCAAATTTGCTTTAATTCACAGATTTTAAAGAAATTAACTGAAATAAGAAGTTTTATAAATATTTAATGAAGATTGATAGAATCCTGGGCCTTAAATATGATGACTCAGCATAAATTCACAGTTTACAGTATTCATAGTTTACTGAAAGTCCTGGATACAAAATTAAATCATAATATTTGCATATTTGTAAGTTAAATTGTTAAGAAGTGCTTATATTTACTCTTCGCAGTCATTGAAACTCATAGATCCTTCCTGAATAATATTTATGGGGTATTTGTGTCCTTTCGATAACCCAAAAGTGAAGCCGCAACACCTAAGTCTGCTTTTTTGTCACCACGGCATAATAAATACAAGCTAGAAAAACAAAAATATCTCAAGAAAACTTACAATAGTGTGTTCTATCCTGAATATGTACTAAATATTCCAAATTGCTAGAAACAGCAGAATGATTTAGGAAATTTGAGGCCCCAGGGGCAAAAAACATAGAAAATTACCTACCCCCTGGGTCATAAAAACAAATAATTTAACTTGTAAATGCTATGGTTTTATGATTTTAAAGTTCTTGATATAGAAAACAATAACTATGCTTGGAAGTTATGCAAAAATCAGATGTTAGCAGTCATCTCATCAACATTTTAAGTGAATTTATATCTCAGACTGGTATCTGCATACATACCACTATTGCAAATATGGCTTTGTTTGAACACTTCTAGTATATATAGTAGCTAAATTGTGTCAGATATATGGTTACAGATGATACTGTTGTGACAAGAATTCTAAATTGACCATTTGAGGCAGAAAATTTGTTCTTTAATTGACAAATAGGCATACAGTAAAATGTGGACTGGAGATAGAGGCTGGATTGGATACTTTATATAATCTTGAATGTTGTAATGATTGACTGCTAAACATTACATTGATGATATTCTGATATGCTTTCAATATGTTATCAAAACAGTTTTTAACAGGTTCTAGGCATTTTTTTTATCAGAAAATATGCAAATAGGGTAAGCTGGCAATAATTAAAGTCTTGTTTTCAAATTCTTTAAAAAAATGAAACAGGGGAGGGGTTATAAAATGTATAGTAAAAAAAACTTAGAGTATACACAGTGATTTCTTTACGACTTTAATTCTGATAAAGGAGTATTTATTTGAGAAAAACTGATTTTAGAGAGTTTTCTATTTAAATAAATGTCTGTACATAAAGTGAAAAAGGGGAACATTCAGAATTTAACCAAATTTGCTTTATTTCAGATTTTAAAGATATTAACTGAAATAAGAAGTTTTATAAATATTTAATGAAGATTGATAGAATCCTGGGCCTTAAATATGATGACTCAGCATAAATTCACAGTTTATAGTATGCATAGTTTACTGAAAGTCCTGGATACAAAACTAAATCATAATATTTGCATATTTGTAAGTTAAATTGTGAAGAAGTGCTTATGTTTACTCTTCGCAGTCATTTAAACTCATAGATCCTTCCTGAATAATATTTATGGGGTATTTGTGTCCTTTCGATAACCCAAAAATGAAACCGCAACACCTAAGTCTGCTTTTTTGTCACCACGGCATAATAAATACAAGCTAGAAAAAACAAAAATATCTCAAGAAAACTTACAATAGTGTGTTCTATCCTGAATATGTACTAAATATTCCAAATTGCTAGAAACAGCAGAATGATTTAGGAAATTTGAGGCCCCAGGGGCAAAAAACATAGAAAATTGCCTACCCCTGGGTCATAAAAACAAATAATTTAACTTGTAAATGCTATGATTTTATGATTTTAAAGTTCTTGATATAGAAAACAATAACTATGCTTGGAAGTTATGCAAAAATCAGATGTTAGCAGTCATCTCTACAACATTTTAAGTGAATTTATATCTCAGACTGGTATCTGCATACATACCACTATAATTGCAAATATGGCTTTGTTTGAACACTTCTAGTACATATAGTAGCTAAATTGTGTCAGATATATGGTTACCGATGATACTGTTGTGACAAGAATTCTAAATTGACCATTTGAGGCAGAAAATGTGTTCTTTAATTGACAAATAGGCATACAGTAAGATGTGGACTGGAGATAGAGGCTGGATTGGATACTTTATATAATCTTGAATGTTTTAATGATTGACTGCTAAACATTACATTGATGATATTCTGATATGCTTTCAATGTGTTATCAAAACAGTTTTAAACAGGTTCTTGGCATTTTTATCAGAAAATATGCAAATAGGGTAGGCTGGCAATAATTAAAGTCTTGTTTTCAAATTCTTTAAAAAATTGAAACAGGGGAGGGGGTATAAAATGTATAGTAAAAACAAACTTAGAGTATACACAGTGATTTCTTTAAGACTTTAATTCTGATAAATGAGTATTAATATGAGAAAAACTGATTTTAGAGAGTTTTCTATTTAAATAAATGTCTGTACAGGTTGCACTTTGTAAATACAGCTGTTTCTCAAAACACGCCTCTTTTGGGAAGTAATTGAATATTCATAGAAAATTGATTTTGTTTACATACTGGTTCCCAGTTATGCTCTATGTGTTCCATATCGCAGAGACAGAACTTGAGAATGTTACCAGTAAATAAACACGTGCATATTGTTTACATTGAAATCTGTGGTAACCTTTCATTCGAGGTAGGGGTCGTTAAGAAAATTAGTGTAAGTTTAAACTCTGAGAAGTTCAGGGCATATAAACGTTGAAAATATGCCGCACAGCCCTATATTTTGACCTTTGAAAAAAATTGTAATGCATGTGAACTTTCAATTCTAGGATAAGATTTTTTCAAAACTTCAGTTTTAGCCGTAAAAGGAGTTCCTATGGGAAATTGCATTGTCAATATTTACAGAAATGCAACCTTTAGACAAAGGATAATTATAGGCTTCGCATGATCATGATTTGTGATTTTGATTGTATATTTTCTATTTACTAGTATTTGATACAATCTTTTAAAACAGAGGAGGTACCAAATTCTTAATCGGAGGTAGTAGAGATTTTATTTTTCATTCTTTGACAATAAACGGCTGTAAAACAATACGTGTATTATAAAATCTGTGTGTGGTTATACTATGAAACTACATGTGGCTATTCTATGAATGCAATATATTTTTCTTATAAAAGTTCGGAAATTCGACAAATTACGAATCATTGAAAAAATATCCGTTTAAAGTAAACAATACAATTTCCCCTGTACGCTGTTTTAGATTTGCGAAAGTGAACAACTATTTATTGTGATCAAAATCATGAAAAATGTTGCTTAAGTTATCTTTTTTATTTTTCAAAAACAATTTGATTGTACTATAAACTTTTATTTTGAAGTATTCTTTACTATGTTTTATTTATCTTACGATATTGACATTGTTCATATACGAGTTTATTTGCTTTTGCATTTAGTTCTACGAGGAGGTACTACACTTAAATGAAGATTATACAACTTCTTCAAGTTCGAAATTCATTTATTATTTATTTGAAGATTTGATTTGAATGGGACTTCAAGAAATTACGATGTACATGTAATATTCATCATGTTTTGTTGTGTTGTTTTATCATACTAAAATGGTTGGCCGTCGGCTATTTTTTACTTTGGTCGGGTCGTTGTCTATTTGACACATTCCCGATTTCAGTTCTCAAATAAATATAACATGTATGTTGCATTTGAGTTTGAAACTTTAATAAGCTGACAAAAACCGATATGTCGGTCAAATTTACTGCAACGGGTACATTGAAATACTTTACATACGTTTCTTGTAAATTTATAGAAATATGAATATTATTGAACATTGTTCACTGCATAATCTATCACTAATGATAATGTATAAGTGAAGTGCATATGCTTTAAATTACAAAACAAACAAAACATAAATCTGATACACGAAGGTAAACAGGAGTTCGAGGCTATATACCTGCTCATTAGCTAATTGATATTGATAATAAATGAATGTTGTTTTGATAATTTTGTCTTAAGTTCATTCTTCTTATCAAAAAATGTTATTCATTCGCAATTATTTTCTTACTTTTTTTTATGCAGAACCCATAAATAAAATACAGGAGGTTGCCAGACACAAGAAAACACTACCGGAATACGTCTATCGAACCACTCTGACACCGTGTTTTGGTAGATACTGAAAGCAAAGTACACTGAAAAAACTGTTCCTCTGATGCGTTTAATATTGTCAGTTTTTTTTTCTTTTAAATAGAAAGCAATACATGTTTTTATCCAAAAATATGTAAGGGAGAGGATATGAGAGATAATAATATGTACGCATAGTGTATGCAACAAAGCATCAATCAATTTGGACTATAAATATTCAGAATATGTCTTCGGAATATACAAGGATTTCAAATACCCGGAGGGTACAAAACTACAATGAATTAATCAATCGGTAAACCAACTAAAAATTAAATAAATTGAAAATCAAAATATTAATAATGAAAATTAAAAAAAAAAAATCAGATTCGTGCACGTTTATTCTGTCCAAATAATAGAATCGTTACATGCAGGCAGCCGACATAAGTATGCAGTAAACATATTAGTGCATCACTTACTTCATAGTGTCGGCAATTAGAAGTTCAACACTATTTAAATGTTAATTTACAAACTAATGCAGATGTTTATGGCATACCTTACGCAGTTGCTGTCTGTTACTGTTAGTATTTAGTTGAAGACTGACACTTACAAATATTTTCTTTGAATTTCACTTCACATGTGTAATGTAACAACATATACGAATAAAAGAATGAAGAAAAGATTAACACATAAATATAAGAGAAATCAAAATTGTACTGTTGCAAAAATATAATAAGTCAAATTTAATAGTGTGTTAGATATACTTAACAAAAAAAACTAATTATCATTGGTTACTTTCCACAATCGATATTCAGAATTAGATGAGTGGTTATGTTAATTGGGAGAAGAAATTTCTAAACAAAATGAAATTAAATAATGTGCTACAAATTAAAGAAAAAACATTCTTACAAACATTGAGTCGAATGGCAATTATAAATACTCCTTTATACGTCTTTGACATAAGATAGAGAATGGATTTGCGTATATGTCAAAACGACAATAACCCGACCAACGCTCATATAACAGCCAAAGACAAACCAAGTGGTCTTCAACGCAGCGAGAATATCCAACACCTTGAAGTGGGCCTCAGCTGTCTACTGAATAGCCCTAAGTATTAAAGCATATCTATAGTTGATCAATATTCTTCATAAACAAAATAAAATCCCAAAATGTTGTGCCAAATTAGCTAAGGCCATTTATACATGTGGTATTAAATCCTCAGTGATACATGATTGGTTGAAATATTTTATGGTCATTTAGAACAGTCTTGCAAATAATTACTCTATTTCATTTGGAAAAGAAAATATAAACAAAGATGTGGGATCAAGTTTGTAAAAGTTGCTATATAAAAAATTGATATTTCAGAAAAGCAAAAATTTCCAACTGCAATTTTATAGACGTTTATATCTTAGTGTTCAATATCCATAATAATTGTGTCTGGTTTTTAGATTAACTTAAGGGAATATTACGTCTGGAACACTATTAGTTTTCGGATTCGTTTTTGCTTCAATTGCACAAACACTATTTAAAAGGACATATTTTGAACAACATGCCTGTGCCAGTTGTAGAAAGACAATATGTAGTTGTAATTCTATCAGGCCTAATAGCATTTACTAGATTATAATATTAACAGATATATCTTTGTTAGTTATCAGAAATCCAAGGTCATACATCATTCAATATCACATATAATTATAATAATTGGAGATTGATGCAAATGAACTTGACATGGTTTTATAGAGTTTCAAGTGACGACTAAGAGTAGTAGACAGTAATTAGAAAATTTGTATCCCCTGAAGATTCTAGAAAACATTTATTAACAGTCGGTGTCAGAACAACTCGTTATTCTTTTATCATAAACGGTACACTCTTGTTATGAAAAAAAATCAACTTTAGGAAATCACGGAGTATTAATTACTTTATTTCCAATTGGCTTTTAACGACTAGATTTTAGCATGTTCAAAAAATGCAAATAATATTAGTTTGTAATTGGTGCTTTGTGTCTTTTTTATTTATTTCTTTTTTGCTTGGTTTCAATCTTATGAGTCAAGCAACTCTTATATGATTTCCAAGATTTAATGAAGATTGGGTGCTCAATTACATATCCCATTGCGATTGGATTGATAGAATATTTGCTGTACAAATGACCACGAACATTTCCCACCGTAGTCATAATGTCATCCACCAATTTCAATTAATTAAAAAAATTTACAAAATATCGAACTCTTTTCGAACAACTACTTCTTAAACACTAGGCAAATTTTGACATTCAATTATGTTATTAAAATTATACGCATATTTATCAAATAACTTTATTCAATTAACATAACCAAACTGATCTCAGGACAAGAAAAAGGGAAACAGGAAAAGAAAGAACTATTTTGTCATACGAAGTTACGTAACTATAGTAAAGCATGCATCCTTCGATTGTTGTAATATACAATTCCACAGGACTTACTTGTACTTAAAGACCTGACAAAGAATACTAATAGTGTAGTATTATGTTATTCACCACTGCTACCGATGACAGATTACGTCACTGACACACAATCATCATGAACTTTTGAAGGTAATTATGTACTCCTGATTACGGATGAACAACGACAATAATAAACGGTAAAACGATTACAAAACATGTAAAAATAGAAAAGTCATATGACGGAAACATTAGTAAAATATCATTTCATATGCCAATAAAGTAAAAAGTACAACAAAAGTACCGCTCTCCATACAAGGTAAACCAAAAAAGAGGGAAATCCATAAACCTCGACAAAATCAATAGTAGGATTTTATTAGCAAACGTAACGATTTGAAGAGAGCTGTCATATTCCTGGCTTGGTACAGACGTTTTAGAAATAAAGTTGTGAGTTAAACCTGGTTTTATAGTAAGCTAAGTTCCAATTATGACAGTTTTTTAAAGTTTGATATATTGACGAAATTTTGCGTGCAACCCAGACTTTAATAATCCAAAACATATACAGACCATGCAAAACAAACTGAATACACATACATAGCATTAACTTAAATCGACACAAAGATAAAAAAAAAAAAGGAGTATACTATCAAATACAAACAGATCAAATCTAATGTTGTGCTAAAATAATTAAAACAAAAATCGAGTTGACATTGGTTACTTTCCACTTCCGATAGGCATTGGTTACACCGGTTTTTGAAAAATATAAAGATACATTTTTTGTTTACTGCCTTTTAATTTCAAATCAAATATTGTGTTGCATTTTAAATTCAATTAAGAAGACAAGCACACCCCCTTCTGTAAAAAACAATTAAGTCTAGAAAAAAAAACAATCACATTGATATAATTGTAATATACTTAAATATACTTGATCTTATAATGATGTAATTAAAATTCCTAGCATCTCTTGTATCTAGTACTTCATACAACAATATGCAATTTATAATTAACAACCTTTGATTATCACATTTGCTATTTTTTTTTAATAAAAGACTGCTTTAATTTCGGGGCATAACAGGTCTCCATTCACAAGTGCATTATTTTCAAATATGATTGGTATTTGAATCTATAACCGGTCATTAAAAAGTACAAGTACAATAAATATCAACCTAACCTATCAAAATTAATCAAAAGACATTAAATGTCAATGCATTGTTATCCAATTAAATTGAATCTACCAGATAGTCCCACTAATTAATGATATAGCTTTGTATTATTTCGGAAGTTTCTGGGCTATATATCTTTAGATTTCAAATAAAAGTATCGTAAATTAAGATGAAGCAATTGAAATTGACGTTTTTTTTTTGCAGAATTTCTAGAGTCAAACACATTGTAGATCCTTCTATTGTACAGTAATACAACTCCCATCGGTTAAGCTGATCACAGGATATAATAATATAATAACAATTAAAACAAAATCATGCGGTATGGGCTTTGCTCATTGTTGAAGGCCGTACGGTGACCTATAGTTGTTACTGTCTATGTCTTTTTGGTCTTTTGTGGATATTTGTCTCATTGGCGATCATACCGCATCTTCTTTTTTATATATTGAACACAAATTTATCAACAAAAAATATTCATTGAATCAATTTTCCACATAGAATATCCAACGGCAAATAATGCATATGTTAATTTCTGTTAATAATCTAACAACATGTATTCACTTTTCATATTTAGATTGACTGATTGATTGATTGATTTTTGATAAAAGACCAAGTGAAATAATGTTTGTATTCTCCCAATGTACCTTTTGCAGTTGTTCAATTAACAAAACAAGAACCTACTTATTAAGTTAACACAAATCTAGAGGAACAATTATAATAATATAACTTTTTTTTACTTAGAAATACCTGATATAATTATTACGTATGTCTTTTTTTCTCACAGCTCTTGAACAAAGTATATGGGTCACAATATGCCATTACATTGAATAACTTTTGATTATTGCAATCCACATTCTATTGTGTACATTATAAAAAAAAATGATGTTGTAAACTTGTTTCTTCAAACCCTAAAACAGTAAGCTTCAATTTCAGATGACAACCGGTAAACATTTATTAGTTACATCTTCTGACATCAGACTCGGATTTCTCTTGAACTGAATTTTAATGTGCGTATTGTTATGCGTTTACTTTACTACATTGGTTAGAGGTATAGGGGGAGGGTTGAGATCTCACAAACATGTTTAACCCCGCCGCATTTTGCGCCTGTCCCAAGTCAGGAGCCTCTGGCCTTTGTTAGTCTTGTATTATTTTAATTTTAGTTTCTTGTGTACAATTTGGAAATTAGTATGGCGTTCATTATCACTGGACTAGTATATATTTGTTTAGGGGCCAGCTGAAGGACGCCTCCGGGTGCGGGAATTTCTCGCTACATTGAAGACCTGTTGGTGACCCTCTGCTGTTGTTTTTTATTTGGGCGGGTTGTTGTCTCTTTGACACATTCCCCATTTCCATTCTCAATTTTATTAGTGCCGTTAACCGTTAGCCTTGGTCATAATCATATATTTTACGTTGAGAAATCATTGCATTAACCCCACCAAAGGTCAATAACTTTGTAATGTCGACATTCCCAGACTTTCAATGGTCATATATACAGATGTAACGAATTATGTCAATTACTTAATCTTGTTTACAATAATTGCAAATCAATAGGATAATAATGAGTATCTGCTTCGGACAATTGAGTTATACTTATAAAATATAGAAGTAATTATATACACACAATGCAATGGTAGGAAAGCGGGTGGTCAACATGCGAGTGCATTGCTTTCCACTAGGTTGTGTGTTCGGAAATCATATTATACTTTACACTTAGTGGTAATTCACAGTTTATTATTAATTTTCAAATATTATTATCGTCAAATAAATACATATGTAGATAGCTGAAAAAATCAGAGCATTCAAAGTGATCAGTAGGAACATCAAGTTATCAAATCAACATCTTTTGACATTTTGATTAAAAAAGGTTTTTATGATCTATAGAGAGATAAATTTTCGAAAACAGTTTAGAACAGTTAAAACAGAGCTTGGTAGACAGATTATGTCTTTTGTTGTTTTTAATCATAGTAATAACGACCAAAATATTGTAGTGTTGGTACACAAATTATCCCTTATTGCAATTTATACTGCGTCCAAAATAATGAATCTGACATAGAGTAATAGAAACTATATTCAAAATGATAACATAATCAGTTCTTGTTCTACTGCTAATTTCCCTTTTTTAATGATTAAGACCGAGAGGATAAACTGTCTGTGATTTTTCATATAACTTAGTTCAATTATTTTCCGAAATGACCATTGTTATAACGTATTTCATATGGTGACGTGGTCCCTTAGGTGTTGATAATTGATACTGTAAATTTATTGAGTTCTCTAAACAAATAAAACAATAAAGACTTCTTGTGTTTTTAGCCTGACTCTTTCAATTTTTATCATATTACGTTCCACAAGTAATTACTTTGTTTGTACTTTAAGAGCTCGCGAAGAGTACTTTTGATTCAGGATTATGTTACTGTAAATGAAGGATAACGTCTCTGACAAACAAGAAGTTTGCACTTTTGAAGGTACTTATTTACTCCAGTTAACCGACGAACATAGACAACGTAATTATAACAACAAATAGCAAGACTATTACCAAACTTGTAACAATAGGATCGTCAGGTGTCCAAATGACGAGGATTTGACAACAAATGCCAAATGCAACAGCTGGTTATTTTCATCACATTTATTTGCTTTGTAAAACCGTTTTCATGAATCAACTACTTACAAATATTTCGGATAAGTTTCGACGTAAACTAAACGTTTCCACTAAAATAAGTGTATTTTAAATTGTCTAATCGATTACTAACAACGCAAAGGTACATAACATTACATATTGACGATTCTTTTACTACTTTATGAAGAAATAGAAAAAAACACAAACATGCCATCCGGTCTGTCAAATAATGTCATTCCTGTTTCAAATGTTTACAAGTTTGCCTATTTGAGAGATAAACTTTAACTTTCAGAAATAACCAAGTTACAAATTGGAATTAGAAAAACAGCTAAGATTTTTTTACCTGAAAAAACCCTCCTCCCACGCTTAAATAAGGTATTTGGTGACTATTTCGAGAACTCAATTTACACTTAGACCAGGGCTTTATTTGATTGAATAATGTATCAAATATTCTTATATTATAGCATCTGAGGATGATAAATCTTTGAAAAGTAATAATGTTGGTGATCCGCTTAATATATCTATGAATATCTTATGTAATAGCAAACATTTTTATGAAATTGTATAACTTCTATCATATAAAACAATTACCACAGCGTTTTGATTTGTGTTAGTATAATACAATGGTGTTAATCTATCAAATCTTGCCTTTAAGACAGTTTCAGATCGACACGAAGGTCCTGTTAAGAGAAGAATGCTAGCATATAAAACAGTTATCATAGCGTTTTGATTAGTTTCAGTATAGTATAATGATGTTTTTGTTTTACAACAATTCACTATTAAAACCGATCCAGATCTACATTTTGATTCTGCTAATACAAGGAAAACCCAATTGTGGCCTATATATTGTTATTTATCATATAATAATAAAAACAATGGTATAATCATACCCCTTGATGAAATTAATTTGTTCATATATCTTTTCATTAAATTTGAAGAATTGCCTTAGTCGTGGGATATGACTTTAGTTATCAACTACTTCCGGTATATATCAACTGCTTCTGATATATAGCAATTGCTTCCAGTTATTATCGCATCCTTTCATCAGCGTTAGAGCAAGGCATTTAGACGTCATTCTGCAAATTCCGGAAAAGAATAATTACTAGGAATCAAGGAAATATATTATTAAAAAATGCAAAACAAAATATAAGAAAATGAACTTTACAGTTTTCTTGTCCGTATGCCTTCTCCTAAATTCAATAATAAAATGAAAATAACATGTCATTTTTTAAATCAGTCCTCTTATCAGCTCATGGTCAAAATCATCCCTCGAGCCTTTCGGCTCTTGGGCTGATAAGGGGTCTGATATGAAAAATATCATGTTATAATCTATATATATTTGACATCGTGAAAGGATTTGGACGAATATCACTCTCAATATCATCAGCCAGATGCAATATTCTATTTTTAAGGTCACTTAGGGTAATAAATCGTAATTGATACACCAAACACATATAAATAAAATCTGATCGCGTTTTGTTTTGTAATTTTTTATTGCCTTCCCCTTTCTTTATATGACTTTGATTTCGATAATTTGGTGATACTACTTTGACTTGTGTTTTTGTATCCATGATATAGGGGGTAAAATATTTATTTAATCAATTGATACTTTAATTTTCCTCTGGAAAGCAAAGAAAATTTAACTGCAGCACGTACATCTTGTACAGTAATTCTTATAAGCGTCAAACAAAAAAGCAAACTGATGTTGTATTTATTGGTTCATGATTCTGATTATAATGAATGTTGGCAATAAAATTGGTTCCTAATGTAGATCATGAACACCAATTTTGAGTAATTTGGATTTTTCTAATACATTATTCTTCAAGGATTTCTTATTAGCTGACGAAGAGAAATTTTATTTGAAGCTTTCATTATTCTGTTGCTAAAATATATTACGTTACCGGAAAACAGGTCTGATGAACTTTTGATGGTTTTTGTTTTACTCCAGTTTACGGATGAACACAATCATCTTTCTTACAAAACAACTACAAAAACAGCATCTGTCAAGACGATTTTCGAACTTGTGACAATAGGATAGTCAGGTGTAAGGAGAATGTGATTACAAATGTTAAAAACAACAGGTTATATGCACAAATGAACAAATAAAGAAAAGATCGACACGTTAATTGACGAGAAGATAAGAAAAGTATACCAATACATTAGTAATGTAAAACACAATTTAAACTAAAACTTGAGCTTATACTATTTTAACAATAAAAGTCAAATTGACGTCGTGGCTTTCCACTTCCGATATCTATGGTGAAAAGGAATGGGTCTGTTAATTGTAAGAACTCATTTCAGTTAATAACCAACAACCAGTTTCACCTTGTTTTTATTTTTATAAGAGGCAATTACTGTGTTACTGTCTATAAATTTATTATCCTTTTCTTTGCTGAAGTCTTCAGTTGTTCAATAAACAAGCATCCACTTCTGTTAAAAGGCTCTTAAATAAGGTATTTCGGCAAAAATATTTTATTACTTGATGTGACGTTTGTTAAATGCAGACAACACACCATTTTTTTTATTATTGTTTAATCCAAACGAGTAAGCTTCATTTGTGAAAGGTCTAGACAACAGCTCAGGATTTTCATTTCGGATTTTCATATGCATATTCATTCTAACAACTTTACATTAGTCTGCTCTTTGGTCGGGTTGTTGTATCTTTGACATATTCTCGAATTCCATTCTCAATTCAAATTTGTAATCGTATCCTAGACAGGTCATGAATTGTATAAGTACATTTTAAGAGCCAAACATTACTTATTAGATAACTATTAAAACACCATTACAGATTCAACACGATCTCTTATATACAGGACACAATTTGCCGAGATCAAATCATAAATTTTCCATGGTTGTTTGGCTTCATCTGGTTATCTGGTTATGTAGACGAAACGCGCGTCTGGCGTACAAAATTATAATCCTGGTACTTTTGATAACTATCTATCTTACTAATGGCAAACGCTCATAGACACTTATCTAAATCACAGACATTAGAAGACCAAATATCATACAAACACTCGGAACAAAAATATCCTAACTCTATTCAAGGACCTTTCCTTTATTTTCTGCACTTTACACCACTTTCAATAAGTTATAACGTTGCAATTGTACGATATACCATGTCCGTCACTGTTCAAATGTTAGATATAAAGACTATGGATACATTTTGGGAACATGTAGCCGAATTTTCTTATAGTGTACAAGGAAATTTAAGTTCTAGAAAAATACATCAATACCAACTGACCAGTTCGTTGTGTCTTCCTTGTCAAATAATGCCCAGTTATGTTTTCCAGTTAAAAGAAACGATCAACTTTGAAAATAAACGTAAAGGTCATTGCATCATATCAGCATTGGTTTTTCTTGGATTCTAGTATATTATTGTTCTTTATACGACACCTATACCACAACTCATTTCTTCCTAAAACATCTATGTTATGATAAAAGTGAAAAGTGACCAGAGTGTAAATTGATATCGCTTGTAGAAGGTGAAAATAAATACCGAAGCAGTAAAGGATTATCATCTGCTATGGTGAATTGTGAATAGTGTTTATATGATAACACTGTTAAGGAGCTGGTTAGAGAGAAATACGGCAAGAACAATGCATTTGTGAATTTGAACAAATTTTCGAACGCGTTTCATAAATTTCTGAAATAGTTTAATCAAATTATTCAGTTTTTATTATAAAACTAGACTACAATTGATTGCATAATTGACTGACAAAAACAATATAAAATAAAAATAACGAACGCCCAGGAAATTCATAACGGAAAGTTCTAAATCAAATGGCAAAAACAAAAGCTCATACGCATCAAACGAATAGATAACAACTGTCATATTCATTACTTGTTACAGGCATACAATTACTTGTAACAAGTTATATTATATTAAAATATGATATACTGAAATTTTGCTCTATAAAACTTTATTAATGTAAAAATTGTTAATGTAAATGTTATCATTGTAAAAAAAAAACATCATTTCTGAAAGTTACCATAGTTGAAAGGTAGTTGGTAACTTGCGTTTGTTATGATTGGATTGTTCGACCTTTTATAATCTTGTTTCGATAAATGTTTTGATTTACCTAAACGGTTAACCAGAAATTACTTAGAACTTTCCTTGTGAAGAGATTACTTAATTAAACACAGATGTTACAATTTTGTTACAATTAATTAAAGTTATTTCATTCTAGTGCATACAGATACACACTAAATCTATTCAGTTTCTTTGTAGTTTTTCATTTGGTGGTTTTTCTGTTGCCTGTTGACTTTGCAAACCATATTTACTATATCTAATTCGCATACACATTTCTCTTTTAATGCTGCATTTACATAACTTTCATGTTGACCTTTTAACTGATTTACATATATCAAACACTGAGAAGAAACAATTTGTTACGAATCTATTTACGTTAAAAAAAAAAAGCAATCGGGTGCATACACATGGGATTAAAATTCAATATTTTACTTATCAAATAGACCTTGTATTTACCGAATAAGGATTCCTTTGACGAAAACTGTCAATGTTACTATTTACTTGCAAATAAACTTGGAAAGGTTTCTTATCATTAATTGTTCAGTAAAAGATCTAAGAAATAGACAGTATGTGGATGGAAAGTTGTCGCATTGGCCCTCATACCACATATTCTTATATCTTTCTATTTTTCAATTGTTAAAATTATATAAAAGACGGAGAGCAATGTTCTGGTGTCAGAAACAGCCTTTTAATGAAATTAATGAAACAATATATTGTATTTCAATGTGAATTTTGACCAATTCTCTTTCATGTATAAGATATCTCAGTAAGATATATTTACGCATAAATAACAACATGAACAACAGTCATTAATAATTAGCATATTCACAATTGTGTTTCATTCACCTTCGTATAGGAATGATAAGATACAAAACGTGCGTCTAACAAATTATAATCAACAATTATCTCTACCTTTTTATCTGCTTAAATGTTATTGGTTGATTTTTCTCATGATGCATGTTATCAAATATATTTGTTCTGCAATCACTTGCATCTACATAAACAACAAACCACGTGTCTTTTTACCTGGTATAATTACTCTATTTTTTCTTTTGCATATACGCTAAACATTTTAAGCAGCCACATCAACATTCGGAAGTTAGATTTGAATTTATTGAATGGAAAGAAAAACTTACAAAGTCATTTGTAAAATAAGTGATGGTGGGTTTGGAGAAATCTATAAAGTAAGTTTGCCGAGTACAAATGAAATCCTTGTTCTTAAACATTTGAAATTCAAGGGGAATTTAAATGAGCAAACGTATATTAAAAACGAAATAGCTAGTTTATCTTCTATGAGACATGAGAACATTATATCTTTTCGAGAAGTTCTAGTGAAAAGTGAAGAAGTAAATATTATAATGGAATATGCGGACGGAGGAAATCTTGAAGATTTTATTTCTGAACATAAAACGTTATGTAATACATTGGTTGTTGATATTTTCATTCAAATCTTAAAAGCAGTAGACTTTTGTCATCATAATTACATTGCACATAGAGACATAACACCCAGTAATGTATTGCTATTAAGAAACAGGACAATTAAATTAGCAGATTTTGGTATTTCTATGAAATGCATGTCTTCAGCTGGGCAACCATTGCTGTGCGATGATTTTCTTGGAAATAAACTATATTGTGCCCCGGAAGTTATTCGTGGGATTGTTCACGATGCCATTTTAGCGGACTTATGGAACCTCGGTGTTCTTCTTCATTATGTTATATTTACTAAAGTACCATTCACCGGATACGATGAAGAAATTCTAGTCCAGCAACAAACAATAAGAAATACTGTAACAACATCACATTGTATTCACTTATTTCAATGCACGTTACTTGATTTCTTAAAAATTATTCCTTGTGACAGAACATGCGTGTCAAAGGTATTACATTCCTGGAACAATGCAATGAATGAATCTGTTTTATATTGATTTTTTATGTTGAAAAATGTGCTTTAAGTGAGTTAAATAAATGGTATAATATTAGGACTGTATTCATACTTTTGATCAAATATAAAGTATTGTATGAAATTACTATTAAACATTATATTCGTTGCAAGATTTTATCATGATTTTTCATTAATTAACTAATATATATATATACATCCAGGGTTATTTAATTGGTGACTTAATCGTTGAAGGAGGAAGCATATTAGGTAAGAAGCGCAAAAGTGATGTTGTTCATTATGATTACAGACATTCCTCACGTTTCATTCTTTTTGGGATAAAATAATTATTAGGAATAACTCGTTATAGTTGTCGTCTTATAAAAAGTACGGATTCGGATGATAATGCAAGTTATTTAATCATTTCTTTGTATGTGTCGCCAAAAGGGTTTTATTGGAAATACAATTACACAATGAAAATGAAAAATCGCTAAAATATGTAAAAGCAATGCAAATTTTGATACAATCGTGCCAGACATTTAAGTAATGCTCTCGAATAACCAAATCTGACATTAAGATATCTTAGGTATTTTTCTTTGAGTTAGATCTTTATGAACTTTATTGTTACTTTCCGTAAAATAAAACTTTAAAAAATAATAAAGTATGCAACCATATAGTTCAACGACATGACGTGTAGTTAATATATTGCCAGTAAATAAAGAGGAACGAAAGATACCAGAGGGACAGTCAAACTCCAGTAACATGTTACAAGCAACGAAATAATACCAAATGATAGAGTAGACTCTTTCCGTGTGATATTGTAATAACAATTATATTAATGGTTAGATCATGCTATCTTGAACATTTTATACGAAAAAAGAAAAACTCTAAAAATACTAAACTTCGAGGAAAATTAAAAACGGAAAGTCCCTCATTAAATGGCACAATTAAAAGCTCAAACACATCAAATAAATAGATCATAACTGTCATATTCCTGATTTGGTATAAGCATTTTCCTTGTAGAAAATCATAGATTAAACCTGTTTTTATAGCTAGCTAAATATCTCACTTGTATGACTGTCGCTTTAAATTCCATTATATTGATAATGATGGGTGGACTAAACAAACAGACATAATAGGTAAAAATGTCAAAAAAAAAAAAAGGATACAGCAGTCAACATTGTGTTAAAATCAAAATCACTACATTAAAGAAAGGAATGTGACAAAGTAC
The DNA here is from genome assembly GCF_963676685.1 of Mytilus edulis. NCBI lineage: Eukaryota > Metazoa > Mollusca > Bivalvia > Mytilida > Mytilidae > Mytilus > Mytilus edulis. Next base: position 35,619,687 of record NC_092352.1, on the reverse strand, counting down.
TGTAAACCGGGTAATTTTCGCGCCGTCTTTATTTCGCGATATACTAACACAATCCAAGTTCGCGCCGTTTAGAATTCGCGATTTCCTTGTAGTCTATATAAATTTTTTCATAAATGATTTCAAAAGTGAACAGCTATCATATATCCTAAATCAAGTTATTAAATCAATCAGAAATCTTTTGTTTTTCGATTTATTAATCATGTTAATGTTAAAGTAGATTAAAAATGTGTCATATTTGCTTGTAAAAACACATACACAATAACAGAAAAGTAGACCTAATTAGGATAAAATTAGAATGAAATGCTGTCAGAAATAATGTTAATTTTTCGTTTGATCTGATTAATCTGTGTAGTAGATTCAACGAGGTGATATTTTATTACTGATTGACAGGTGTCATTAACATAATGGTAATCCGTGTTGTTTACATAACAATATACATAATGATCGCTTATGAGATTGCTGATTTGAGTTAAAGACATGACTTCTAACATTGCTTTTCATTACGATATACAGTTATGATTTCAGTTATATATGTGTCGTCTATAAAATCAATTTTATATAATAATCCTATAGATATTGTATCCACACATGTAGATATATGAAGCTGTGGTATAAGTGCCAATGAGGCAAATCTCCATCTAAGTCACGATTTGTAAATGTAAATTGAAAAAAAGAGTTTTCTTGATATTTTCGCAGTCGTTTTATTTTCGCGGTTCAATGCTTACCGCGAAAATAGCGAAAATAAAACTACCCTGTTTACAGTATATCAAAACACTAAATTAAGTTACCTGGATTGAAATATTATTCACCAGACGCACGTTTCGTCTACAATAAGACAAAGTTAAAAAGCAAGAATATTGTTTCATCTCTAAATATGGGATGCATTTTATTGCAACCACAGGTCGGTCTGTATACACCATGAAAATTGATATTGGTGAGTTAATTATGTGCCTTTCGTTATGATGATAAACACAATCTTGCTTATCTTATCAACTTCAAAAACTGTTCTATTACTTTGGTATATTTGTATTATCTTTTAGGGCTTCAAATATCAAAACAATGTAATCCTCCCATATGTTACACCAAAGAAAAACAAAGTAATCATCTTAAAGAATTCCAAAAGACAGAAGTCTTTACTTCATCTTTCAAAAGCGTTACCTAGGTTGTTTGAAACTTATGAAATAATCATCTTAAATTTTACAACACTGCCAAACATACTACTAGTAAATCAAATTGTAATGTTTTGGTTTTCGATCTTTATTCTACTGATATTGCACTTTTTCAGATGTTCTTATTTAAATGTGTATGCGTGTGTGACAGACTTTAATATGAATAATACCTCAAATTACACATATTTCTTCTAAAATAAAAACAATGTTAGATCTGTACATTTGATGTACCAAACATTTGTCCTCCCTTTAACAGTATTTTAACGCAAAATATTAATGAGTTTTAATTTTATTTTTTGTATCTTTGTCATTTTTGATTTTGTGTCATTTTAGGAATTTGACATGTACTATGTCCAATGCATTAGATCAATTGGCCAGCCGGGCTATATCAGGAAATAGAGTTTGCTAGTCGAGTGATACCCTTTCCTGGGAACGCGACCGAAAACACAATAATTGATGTAAGGATGCATATAAGTTCAATATTTTACAGATCAGCTGTTTTAGTCAGACGTTAAAGATTTCAAACTTTACCATGAAGTCACATTGATATGTTGATTTATTACCTGATAAATTATCCGTGTTTTTATGGAACGAATACTCCAAATTGTTCACACACCCAACCACATATGTGCACTAATATATGTTTGGAATTGATTCGAAAGTACAGCAGCCGATATCAATGCACAAAATTTTAAATAAATAAATCAACAGTCGTTTGAAGGCTTGGTTGTGTTCGTGTTGCTCTCTTTTTACTTTGTTCAGCTGTATTCTTCGGAAAATATTGTAGTTATTTTTCACTTGTTTTTTGCCGTGGTGTTGTCGGTTTGTTTCTTGTTTTAAATTTGCATGTCTCTTTGGTATTTTTCGGCTGGTTTATCCACATAGTTGCGATGTTTACTATTCTCCAATGATGAAAAGACGTTCTTTAGTCCTGCATAGTTTTAAATATTTCGTCAGTGCTTTTCCAGAATAATGTCCAAACAACTTTTATGTCTTTGTTATATATAATCTTTCTGACGAATATGTATTTCGTACAAAGAATTAAAATTTGAAATTAGAATGACCTTTCATGTTCTTATTGCGTTTGATTTGAATCGAAACTGTGTCATGGTTACATTTAATTGAATAACAAAATAATTATCTAGCATTTCGATAGGTCTACTCCGCAAGTACAAATTACAATACTCACTTCAGAGATACAATGTTGATTATATATTCATTTGAAAAATGAAGAGATATGTCATTTATATTAGATGAACTGATAAAATGCAAGACTGTATTGCGAATATCAATCAAAACCAGTTGTCCGTAGGTGTTATTTTATGTTTGTTAAACTGAAAATAGACCAAAAGAATATGGAATAAAAAAGAAAGACAAGTGACATTTATATCAACATCTATACGTGTGAAAGTAAGCAAAGGAGTGATTTCATTCTTTTAATTTTGGGGAAAACTTATTTATGTAAATGCTCCATTTGTCGATTTCGTTTGTTTAAAAAAAAGTATTTTTGTATTGTAAGTTGGGTTACACATCATATAAGATCATACGTATTACAATCTTATTTTGTTTCTTATCTTGATTACACTATGACGCTTAGAGATTATTATACTTTGACGATTTAGCCATAACTTCAACTATAAGTTTAGTATTTTAACACATTCAAGCCCTTCTTGCAATTGTAATGAGATTTAGCTATCTATAACACCAGGTTCAATCTATGTTTTCTACATAAGAAAAAAATGGTTGCAAGTCAGGAATATTGCAGTTGTTATCCATTCCTTGGGTGTGTTTAAGCTTTTGATTTTTCTATTTGATTAGGGACTTTCCTTTTTTGAATTTTCCTTGAATATTAAAGGGATAATTCATGAATTTGCGATGTTCCATTCCATGTATATGTTGTGATGTGTAGTTTTGAGAATAGAAATATGATTTATTCTTTGTTAACTCACAATAAACTGCTTAAGGTGAAATGGGTGTCATCTTGGATTGTTAGCAACAGAGAAACTAAGATACAGATTTTCAATCAAGTTAGCAAAATTTGATGAAGGAATGCAGATAACTAATATGAATTTCATTTAAAAGAACAAATGTATATGCTTATAACTTTTAAATATTATTATTGGTTAAAGTGTAGAAATATTTGTACATAGTTTTTATTTTTTTAAATTGGCATTTTAAGGAGAGGTAACTCTTGAAAAAGTGCATTTTCTGAACGAATCTTCATGGAATTTTGTTGTTTTGTATTCTAGTCAGAAAAAACGTACCCTATCTTTTCTATTGATATTCTCAAAGCAATTCTCAAAAGCTATCTTCTCGCATTTTATTTTACAATTCCATCAATAAGTTTACATTAATGATGATTTTCCTGTATAATCCATACAAAATGTGTCATTTTGTCACAACCTGTAGTTCGAGAAAATGCGCGGTGAACTATAATTTATATTACATTTTTGAACATATATCAGTAAGAACTACATTTTGGCAAAGTATAAACAAATTTTATCATTTTTAATTTAGACACAAATATCACCTTAATTATGGATATAAATCTTTCCTAAGTACGTCACCGTTTTAATTATTTTAAATGTTAAAATTTGTCTGGTATACCAAATGGCAAGCCTGGTATTTTTAATGAGGTTCTTTTAACTTGTTTCCAGATAAAAGTGTCTTGTATATTAAGAAAACACATTATCACAATAATGATAACATGCTTTTAATGAAAATACATTTACTGCTTATTTCCTTCGTTATTAAAACTGTCTTTAACTTCGACCTATAGATAAAGGTAAGTATTGGCTATGCATCAATAAAACAACAACCGAAATGAGAAAGACATGCTATTTCTCTGCACATACGCCAAAACTCAACAGCTTATTTAGATTTCTGCTGTAGATAGGTTTGTACATTAGTACTGAAAATTCAAGCCAGGTTACTATTTTGAAATCTAAAAAACTTATATCGCTCTTTTCATTATTTCGAACAAAAATGCCGATTTCTAATAATATAATGGTTCTTTTATAACACAAACGGGAGTGTGTGCTTTAAAGAAACAAAGGTAAAAAATGACACAAGTATCAAAATATAATTGTGAAACATAAGTCTAAGGTAAAAGTTTATAATTTCCTAATTATGCTTGATTAAAGTAGATAGTAGTCAGTATATAGTAATATTGTTCTGAACTTTGATCTATCCATGTATATAGAGACATGCAAAAATACCAAAAGGATATCAAACTTATCATTCGAAAACAAACTGCCCGTGTCATTGCAAACAAAACAAAATTAATAGGAAAAACAATCGTTGAAAAACTAAAGGCTTAACAAACATTCTACAACAATTCAATTATAAGACACAGACCTTAAAGTGATTATCTATAGAATAGAATAAATCGAATGCATTCTCTCATTATTTCGTTTTTATTTAAAAAATGCAATATCATTTTTAAGGTAAGTAGGTAGCTAGAGTAGAAATTTGATTCGAGCGTCAGCGATGAGTCTTTTGAAGACAAACGCACGTCTAGATCTAGCGTGTAAAAGTAGATACCTGAGTGATAATCAATATATTCTGAAGGTAAAATAAATACCTTGCCTTAATTGAAATAAATGAATCTGACAAAAAAAAAAACTATGCAGAAAAAAAAGTCCATTTCATTTGACCTTTATGTGAAAAATGTAAACGAAACAACTAATATCAAGAAATATCAAGGGTTTATTTGACCTTTTTTAATCAAACATGATCACTGATTAGACCTTTGAAGACGTAACGCGCGTCTGGTGTACATCATTGTTATCCTGGTGTCTGTGATGAGTTAATTTAGAAGATCAAAGTAAGTCTGCAATCATATGGTTCAACGTCCTGTGTTTATAATTAATTTCGAATAACATTATTCAAACAACAAAGGCGATGTCAAATTCTTACCATTACGTAAGATCAATGTCAACATACTATCTGTGTGGGAAACAGATAATACGAATAAATAAAGTACTTTGATGATTAGACCAGGAAATCATTAATAGGCATTAAAAAAACTATTACTAGATAAATTGTCTTGGTTTACTTTTCAATCACGGGTACTGCACTCCTTTCACTCCTATCCCTATGAGGTGTGATGTCTCCTGCTAGACAGCGGTACTGCATCAAGGTTTGAAATCACTAATCATTATTTACCTTCACGCCACAGCTTGCTTCATTTTCAGAGAGTGTGGAAGCTTCCCACATGGTATATATAGCAGATGTTGACGAAATCGAAATGTAAATGTGCATGTCTTCCAATTTAGTGTAAAGTTTAATAACTACATCATATATAAAATCAAAAGTGACAACAAATTTAGCTCCATAGAAAACAAAAACATATTTATTTATAATCTGTAAAACGGCAATTTAAGAAAATACACCTGTATACCTGCAAGCCTGATATATAGATGCCATCACTGCAACAAGTTTGTTACGATATTTCTCAACTAAAGACAGTTTAATTTTAATATTCAAAGCACGAGGCTTGCCGAGTTTTTTAAATACTTAAAATTTAAATGTTGAAAGTGGATAAATATTGTAATACACGAGTTATAGTAGTGGAATCTGTTTCTCTAATGATTTTTATTCTTCATTTTCTAAAATTTTCAGAAAATGACGTAATCAGATATGGTTGGCCTTTTTTCGGGTAGTTATAATAGGAAATTCAAGAGAAATCAAGAAAATTTATCGTATTTACCAACATATTTTTCTCACACCGCTCAGGTGAAAATAGCACAAAAATTTGAGAGTATTTCTTCGTTAACCTTTGCATGTCATCATATCCGCAGTCGCAGAGTTTTTCATGTTTTTGTTTGGTGCATTTCTTTTAAACTAGATTTTTATTTCCTCCCAATAACGAAAGATCAAATGACATAGTAAGATATAGATTATAATTGAAATTGCCAAAAGGTAGGGATGATAATATTACGTCAAGAGATGAAGGGTGAATAGGTTTCAACATTGAAAGCAGACACAGACTAAATTTGTATTATATGATTGTAATGGTTGTAATGATGATTTTAGCTTCGCATCTGTGAACTTTCCCTTTTTTTGTTGCACGATTCCAGTAGTGCCGGCAAACAGAGTATATTTATCACAGTTGATATGATATTCCAGGGCTTGCATTTCCTATAATGAATTTTCTGATAGACATTTGATGCTCACAAAAAAGCAGTTAAAACAAGAGTTTCACAGATGATGACGGATTTGTTCTACTTGTCGTAACAACCATCCGAACCCCTTTCCGCCGAGCGTTACATACCAAATTAGACGTATTACCGGATTTGTTTCTAATTATAGGTAACACGATTAGCTACACATGCTAAACAGTGTCTGCTAACCCTTCGTGAGCGCCTGAGGTCACCCTCAGATTTTTGTGGGATTCGGGTTGTCCAATCTCCAGTTTTCTATGCTGTGATTTAAATACTGTCCTTTGTCTTTTTATACCTCTTCTCAAAAAAAAAATGGGGGTATACTGTTTTAACTCTGTCTGTCTGTCCGTCAGTCTATCCATCTATCTGTTCATCTATTAGTCCTTTAGTCCATTCGTCCGTCCTATGAATATGTTTTGTCGCATCTTTCTCAGGAACTGCATCATAAGGATTTCTGAAATTTGATTTAGGTTTAAATAAGTCAGCTATACTGTGTGATCCATTTTCAGATTCATCACTCAACAACTTCCTGTTTGGGAAGCATTTAGGTGGGGGCATCATCAATGAGCAGTAGTCCGCAGTTTCACTTGTTTCTTTTTGCAATGGGTTAATGAACAAACTCCTTTATCAACAGAGGGTTTTACCTCTGATATCTTCTTTTTATAATTTTAAGATTGAATTTGCTAGAGTATAAAAATTCTTATACTTACGTATATACACGAAGGACTAAAAATACGTAATCACAATAACATCATAGTTCTAAACGTAGTAGAATAAATACATTAAACAACACTTATTATTTCACAGACTTAACCTTATTGTTAATCGATGTGGACAGTGTTGTACATGTATTGAAAAGTAAAATCACAAAAATACTGAACACTGAAGAAATTTCAAAACGGAAAGTCCTTCATCAAATGGCAAAATCAAAAGCTCAAACACATCAAACGAATTGATAACAACTGTCATATTCGTGACTATGTACCGGCATTTTCTTTTGTAGAAAATGGAAGATTGAACCTTGTTTTAAAGCTCTAAATCTCTCCCGTTATATAGACAACGATTTGTGAACAAAATAAACATTATCGATAAAAGTGTCACAAATGGGGGGACAGTCGCAATACGAACCCCACCAGAAACTCGGGGTGATCTCAGGTGCTCTGTAATGGTTGCAGATCCTATTCCCCATGTTGCACCCGTCTTGTTGCTAATGTTAATACAAAGCCGGTATATAGTCTGATTCGGTAGGTCACATTCGTGAACAGGGAATGAGATTGTAGTAACGACATTAGGAACATATCCGATATCATCTGTAAAACTGATATTCGATAACGGTCAACAGGTGATGGCGTCATTAAATTTACGAAATAATTTCGTCTTGTTAAATAATGATATACTGGAGAAATAAATGTGAGATATGAAACTTTTTAAGTAATCAACAATACTATCATGCATCATTTCTGGCTTCTTATATTGCATACAAATGTATGATTGATTATTTAACGAATTCTTGGGTAGTAACCCGTTTATAATCGCGGTCGTGTAGTCTACACTTTGAATAATTATTTATGAATTTCGATTAATAATTGTTTTTACCAAGATGCCATAAAATAACCGCTTTTTCACAACACAACTACTATAAATGGATACTCGCTGCTGCATTTCCTAGTTTTTTTGCTACAAGAAGACCGACATAAATTCAGGCCCAAACAAATTGACAAGTAAAGCAATAAGAAGTAATTGTTTCTGTAGTCAAGAACGAACGAAATAAAGAATGCGAAATCTGGATAACCAGTCGCCTTTAAAAAAAACTTAAATTGAAAGGTGCAGAAATTTCGCTTTGATTCTATAAAATTGTGTAACTACAAATAGCATGACACTCACCTTTCACAATGTTATTCGCCGTTATTTGTTGTTGTTGATGGCAGTATTAATAGAACTTCTAAACAACATGCTTGACTTACATACTTATTTTAGTTGTGAGGAATAAATCTTTTGTTATACATAACCAATTTTAAAAGTAAAGTGTCACATCTACAAAAATAAGTTCCGATGTTAATGTTGTTTCAACTTTAAAGTTTATGGATTACGCGTCCATAATGCAAAGTTTGATAAAACTCATCAATATGATATCAGAAAAAAAAATCGGACTGACCCCAAAAATATACATAAAAAGTTATTACGATGGTATAATTGCAAAACATCTACCATACATTTGAAGTTAACCACTTAGGATATGTTCTAACATATAGTTTGGCAAAAGTTACTTATTTACTGTAGAAAATACTATAAGTTCAAAATGTTTATATCTTCTATCTTAATGGACGATGTATCTCAATTATTTGTTTTATTAACGATGTGGAAAGAGTAACATAAACAGTACGGCATTACAATCACAATACAACTAAACTATTCCTGTTTATACGAACAGTAGGTGCGAAGTGTTTCATTAACCAAATACTTTATCAATGTTATAAACTTCAGGTTATTTTGAAAGAAACTACCACTATATTTAGGAGACTTTTGTCTGTGCTAAATCGCCGTAAGCCCTCACAAAATAAATGCAGCACTTGAAAAATTCAGAGTTTTTGATTGATATGTAAAGTTCACACATCATAAAAATCTAAAAATAATTTTCATTAGTTTGATGTGTTTTATCATTTGATTTGATTAGTGACTTTGCGTTTCAAATTTTCCGCGGATATCAGTATTTTTGTGATTTAAGTTTTTAACGATCATCGTAATTTTAATAAAAAACATACTAAAAAATATGGCAAAATAAAAATATGTGATCAGCACGGCTATTTCAAAACTACGAAATGCAAGTTGCTTAGTTTAATTGAAGAATTAAAATCATTTGTTAAAATTGTTTTGAATTTCTGTATTGGCCCTGTCGCCTTCGACTAAATATCTGCAGGACAACGTCACCAGTATGAGGACAAATTGGCTCATATCATTATTAAAATTTACAATTCTAGTAGTGCATTATAAACTGTTTAAGATGATATTTAACATAAAATACAGGTTGTGTTTATTATTATTGGGTGTGGTTTTTTCATGATGTTCGAGATGTCCCCTACGCTATGTACATAAAACTTTAAAAAAAAAACAGTATGTGCAGAGCTTGGAAGTTTTTAGCAACTCATTGTGGCTTGACATATTCTGGAAACTATGGTTGTCTCCTTTGTGTCATATAACACCTAACTTTTCTGTGTATGTATTCATCCATGGTTGTCAAATGTTTTGCTTTGGGCGTTCCTGATGAAGCGTAATCAAGGCCAGAAAAGCGCTTCAAAAACTCGAAATTGTTTTTTTTTTTAATTCGGACTTGTGATCGCTACACGAAACTGATTAAGATGTACATTATGATTCTAATATAATGTTATAGTTATAATGAAACTTAATTTAGAATGTGGTTCTTATATGATATATTATGTTTGACACAATATAGTAATTTGAAAACGTAAGTGAGTTTCTAATTTACAAATTATTTACGATTACAATCATTCTTTATCACCATAGATGTATAAAACCATACATCTATGTTATAACTAATAATTGAGACCGGTTTCTATCAATTTAGAATCAATCCCATTCTCTAGCATACCCTTTCTACCACTACAATAGAAACATACATTTTTATTTAGCAACTTGTTCATAGATGCTTGGATTTATATCCCTATTCATATCGTTCACTTGTCTACAATGTAAACGTCAAGTGATATGCTACTAGTATCAAAATAATAAATTATGAATATGATAAAAGAAGGTTAATAAGAGTTCAAGGTTAAATACCTGCTATAAGTGATATTGATGATAAATGAATTATTTTCATAGTTTTGTCTTCCTTCGTAGCATCATAAAATGTGATCTATAATTCTCAACTATTTTCTAACTTGTTTTTGATGCAGCACCTATTAATACAATACGTACAATTGTCTTACACAATAAATCACTATTGAGTATACAAACTAACTACCGAAGAAAGAGAGAGAGAGAAATAATGATATGTCAGTATAATGTATGCAACAAAGTTAACTAACCCTTAATGTTGAAAGTTTTCGATATTTGTAATAAAAAGGGTAATATTTTAATTGGAAGAATCCATTTCTAAAAAATGATATTAAATAATGTTATAAAAATTAAAAAAAAAAAAACCAGAAGTTTTCCTACAAAAATAAAAACTAAACGAAAATTATAGAAACTGCTTTATTCCCCTTGATAGTCCAAAGAATGCAAATATAGCTATAAATGAAAATATTCTAAATAAAAAAAATACGTTCCTTAAAGTTGTGCTGAATTATCTAGGGCCACTTATGCACGTGATATTCAATCCCCAGTGATATTAGATTGGTTAAAATATTTTAGTTAACAGTCTTGCAAATAAATATTCTATTTCAATATGAAAGGAACATGAGACAAAGACAAAAACAAAAATGAACATGATCACGTTTGTAAAAGTTGCTCATGAAAAAGAGTTGATATTTCTAGAAAGCAAAACAGTCCAACTGCAATTTTATAGACGTTAATATCATAGTGACTATCCATATGCAAGAAGACGTTGTTGAAGCATATGGTAAATGACTGTCACTGGTCTTTTTTGTGTACTAAAGGAAATATAAATTCTAGGACAATACTAGTTTCGAATTCGGTGTTGTTTCAAAGATATGACACAAACACTATTACAAGGAGCAAATTTGAAAAATATGCGAAGACAAATTGAAAAAAGACAACATGTTGTTTGTAGTACTATCAGCCCGAATTACATTAACTAGGCATATACATCAAATGCTATTTATCAGAAACTCGAGACCATAAATCAATTAATATCAAATATGATTATAATAGACGAAGATTGAAGCAAATGAACTTGACATATTATTGTAGAGTTTCCATGTGACGATAGGAGTAGAAGACAGTTATTCGAAATTTGTATCACCTGACAATTCTAGAAAGCATTTATTTACAGTCGGTGTCAGAACAACTCGTCATTCTTTTATCACAATCGTTACGGGTCGTGTTAATGTGGGGAAATCTTTTGTAAACGTTTTCTCATCTAATTAAAAAAAATGTATTATTGTGTTTTCCTTTTGAGGAAGAGTTAACTGCGTTGGTTTTGTTACGTCGACAATTATGAAAAGACTAAAATAAATGTAAACAAAGAATTGTTTGCAATGATTCGTTTATTTAAATTCGTAATTAAACTAAAAGATAAAAACCAGTAATCGTTAAATGTCATTGATAATTTACAATTAATATGATTCTAAATGTATGGAAAAGGAAAAAAAAAACATTTTGGAAATCACGGAGTGTTTTTTGTTTGCTTTTTTTTTTTTTTTTTTTTTTTTTTTGGAGGGGGGGATTGCATCTACCGTTTACCACGTTCAGTAAATGCGAATTCTGCAAGGTCAGCACTTTAAGGTTATTGTCATTTTGTTCTGGTTTGTGCTGGGTATCTTCTTTTGAGTCAAATACCGTTCAATCTGAATTTTACAGTTCTGTTGAAGGGTAAGAGAGCAGTAACTACGCACAAACAGATTCAATTCTAATTGGAATTGATTGACTATTATCTTTAAAGATGACCACGTATATTTATTATTAACTGAAGTGATATTGTTATCGATCCATTCTCTTTTGACATCGCTGAATCGAAACATGAAACAAGATGCATTATTTCATAGACACTAGTATTCGAATAACTTTATAAGTAAGTTGTTAACAATTAAAAGCAATACTTATTGATGATAATTCCGTAAAAATAGCGTGGCATGATTTCTCTTAAATTGAACTTTACTTTATTGATAAGTCCAAATAACATTAAATTTACAGACCCCATTAGCCCCTCATATATTACCAACAAATATGTATAAGGAATTTTGAATGTTCTTGTTTTTCCAAACATGATTGACGAAGAGTTTTTCCTGATAAAACAACAACAACAACTGACAAGAAGTTAATCGAATTCATAACAATGGGATAATCATGTTTCAAAATACTTATAAAAAAAGAATTGTTCCTTATTACCAGTAAACAAGTTATACAAATGAAAGATTGTAAAAACATAGATAAGACAGAAATTAGGTAATGGAGACATAATAATGACAATTAAAAATAAAACTCTGGCTCCACATAATGATTATTGCTTACCTTTAAGGATTATCCTGTCTGGAAATATAAATCAAGTTAATTTATTTTCACAAATGATAGCATTTTGAAAATCGACGAGTACTTCAATTTGAAAAATCTTATTTCAGTTTAATATCAACAAACGTTTATCATTTTTTTTTATTTTGATACGAGATAGTGCGAAATTACTTTCTCTAAAGCGTTTTAACTTCCTTCGAATTTGACTTGACAAATGAAGTCATCAGATCATCAACTTGCCAAACAAAAAAAAACAAGATACAAAGTTACGTTAAAATATAATTACATGCATCCTTCGATTGTGGTAATATACCATTCAACAGGTCTTACTTGTACTTGTACTCAAAGACCTGATAAAGAGTACTTATAGTGAAGAATTATATTCTTCATCATTGCAGCCGATGACAGATAACGTCACTGACACACAATCATCATGAACTTTTGAAGGTAATTATGTACTCCAGTTTACGGATGAACAACGACAATAACATAATTGTGGCGATTTGTGACAAAACACATAACAATAGAATAGTCATGTGTCGGAGTAATTTGTGAAATTCATTTCATATGTCAATTAAGAAAAAAGTACCGAATTCCAAGGTAAATTCAAAAAGAGCGGAGTTCATAAAAGAGGGACGAAAGATACCAAAGGGACAGTCAAACTCATAAATCTTAAACAAACTGACAACGCCATGGCTAAAAATGAAAAAGACAAACAGAAAAACAATAGTACACATGACACAACATAGAAAACTAAAGAATAAACAACACGAACCCCACCAAAAACTAGGGGTGATCTCAGGTGCTCCGGAAGGGTAAGCAGATAAAAACTCGATAAAATCAAACGTTGGATCTGATAAACAAACGGAATGAATGGGAAATAGCTGTCATATTACTAACTTGGAACAGACGTTGGGAAAAAAGTTGTGAGTTAAACCTTGTTTTAAAGTTAGCTAAACTCAAACTATGACAGTTGTTTAAAGTTTGATACATTGACGAAATTTAGCGTGCAGTCCATATCTTGATAATCTAAAATATATTCGGACCAAGCCACAAAAACTGATTTCGCATACATAAGATTAACACTCAAATTGACGAGAAGATAAAACCAATATATATTAATTTATTTAAGATAAATGACTCTCAAAATTTTATTAGTTTTTTTCATGCTTTCGATTGTACGGAAAATCTGTATTTTCTTTATTTATTTGTGTACATCTATCAGGCTTACCAAGGATCAATGTTATTCAAATAATGATATTGTCAAAGGCAATAATATGATAGTCGGGTGTCAAAAGAAATAAAATTAAACTACAAATATCAAATGCAACATGATGTACAACAGCAACAAACGATTAAAAGATTAATGTGTATACTGAAGGGACAATAAGAAAAGGCGGACAAATGAGATAATTACAATAAAAAAATTTATCGCATATTCAATGGCAAAGATTGCATATGCCAATTTATGTTAATAACCTTACAAGAATATGTTTTGATTATTTTTTATTTTGATAAGAGACAAAGAGAATTAATTTGATATTTCATGTTAATTTCTAAGTATTTACATTTCGTGAAATCTTCAGTTGTTTAATTAACAAAACAAACACCTACTTATTAGGAAACACAAATCTAAAGTAATATTTATAATAATATTAATGTTATAAACTTAGATTTACCTGATATAATTATTACTTAAGTTTTATTTATCACAGCTCTTATTTCAAGTATATGGAAAACAATATGACATTACATTGAACGGCCTTTGATTACTGCAATCCACACTCTTTTATGTTCAATAAAATTGAGAATCAAAATGGGGAATGTGTCCGACCATACAGCAAACAACAGCCGAGGGCCACAAATGGGTCTTCACTGCAGCGAGAAACTCCCGCACACGGTGGAGTCCTTTAGCTCGACCCTAAACAAATACGTATACTAGTTCAGTGATAAGGCCAGAGACTCAATACTTCCGACAGGCGCAAAAATGCGGCAGGGTTAAAGTTTTTTTTCAAATCCCAAAATCAAAACCAGTAAGCTTCAATTTAAGATGATAACTAGTAGACATTTCCTTGTGCCATTAACCGTTCATAATCATATATTTTGGGATGATAAATCATTGCTTTAACCTCATCAAAGGTCAATAACGTATAATATTGACATTCTTAGACTGCAATAAACCTGCATGTACATATGTTACGAATTGTGTCAATTACTTAATCATTTATACATAAGTATAAATCAATAAGATAATAATGAGGATATGCTTCGACCAATTCGGTTATACGTATCAAGTACAGAAACAATTATATGATCACACTATAATGTCAGGTGTTCGGATGGTCAACATGCGGAAGTGCATTGCCTTCTACTAGGTTGTGTTTTTGAAAATCATATCATACTAATACTAAGTGGTAATTCATAGCTTATAATATTTGCATAGTTGAAATTTTCAAATGTTAATATTGTTAAATAAATACATATTTAGATAAATGAATTTAACAGAGCCTTCAAAGTGGTTAGTATAAGCAACAAGATTTGTTAGGTATGATTTATGGGTCATTGTCTGTACGATAGTCAGTATTTTCATATCATTTACGGCCATAGGTTCAGAAACAATCTTAATGTTAACACTTATTTACAAAATCTTACAGTAAATTATGGAAATAATGTTATCGATAAAAAGTAAAATCACAAAAATAATGAACTCCGAGGAAAATTCAAAACGGAAGGTCCCCAATGAAAAGGCAAAATCAGTTCTTGATATTTTACCAATTTCCATGCTATTATCATTAAGACTGAGACCGTCCGCTGCTTGTTATCTAACTTAATTAGATTATTTTCCGAACCTCTAAAGCTTGAACTGTTAAGACTTTAATATGGTTACCTTTTTCCTAAGGTGTTTTTAAATGATGGTTTTTAATTTATTTGGTTTTCTAATACAGTTAAGGTGTTGTTGTGATTTTTGTTATATAATATTTTACAAGGTTTTTCTTTTTGTTGTACTTTAAGACCTGACAAAGAGTACTTTCGATTCACGATTATCTAATTTACCAGTCCTGATAATGAAGCATTACATCTCTGACAAACAAGTGACATACACTTTTGTAGGTATGTAATAACTTCAGTTAACCGATGAACAAAGACAAATCAATTAGAACAACAAATAGCAAGACGATTACCACACTATTGACATCAAGATAACGGGTACCGAAATTACAAGAATTTTACTGCAAATGGCTAATGCACCAGCTGTTATACCATGAGGTCCATGAATATGACAGTTGTTATCCATTCGTTGTTATTATTGCTTTATTATAATTTTTGCATACTTTGTACGACAAAATTATTTTATATCTCTACCTGTGTGACGTTTCCATTTTGACGTGATTTATCCCAGAGTTGATGTTAATCTAGCCCTTTTGGGCACTGAACTTAAAATGTTTCTATCCTTTATGGGTTGATTTAACATACATTATTAAAATACATAATTTAAATATGACGTGCTTTTTTCGTCTTGTGAATAAAACCATGTTCTTAATCAAATAAAATTTGTTTGCACATGCGTATATTGACTACTGCAGAATACTGAATTTTATCACAGTGGCATGCATTTAATATATTTCATTAACTTAAAACACTTACAAGCTCTTAAATGATGCACATGTTGTTTGTTACTAATTCATTTAGTATGTCTGTCGCGTGTTGCCATTTGAAATTGACATATTTGACCTGGATACGACAACCGTTCATGTTGGCTGTTCAAAACTCCTCCCTCGGAAATATCACATTGACAGTCGTTTGCATGTTTACTAACAAAAACGGGAGGTTCATGGAAGAGCCTACACAAGCGCTCTAAACTTCGTCGCTTGGGCAAAAATAATCACTAATATGATGCCTACCCATGTTAAAACTACAATAAAGTATAGCTTGCTTTAATTATTTCTTAAATAAGCTTACTTATAAGTAAGCACTGAACGTGGTTATTAAGTTTGATATATGCTTTCTTGTGCTTCTTAGTTAAATATTTGTTTGTTTTTGTTCGGATTGATATTGTACCCTATTTGACCTTTTTACCTATTATAAAATAAAATTGAGAAAGGAAATGGGGAATGGTCAAAGCGACAAAAACCCTAACATAGGGCAGACAACAGCCGAAGACCACCAATGGGTCTTCAATATAGCGATAAACTCCCGCACCCGTAGGCGTCCTTCAGCTGGATTTAAAAAAAAATATGTATACTAGAACAGTGATAATGGACGGCATAATAAACTCCGAAGTATGCACAAGAAACTAAAATTTAAAATCATACAAGACTAACAAAGGCCAGAGGCTCCTGACTTGGGGCGCAAAATGGCGGCGGAGTTAAACATGTTTATGAAATCTCAACCCTCCCCCTATACCTATAGCCAATGTAGAAAAGTAAACGCATAAACAATACGCACATTAAAATTCAGTTCAAGAGAAGTCCGAATCCGATGTCAAAAGATGTAACAAAAAAAAAAAAAAAAAATGACAATAATACAAAAATAACAACAGACTACTAGCAGTTAATTGACATGCCAGCTCCAGGCCTCAATTAAATTGATTGAAAGATTACGTCTTCATCATATGAATATCAGGCACAATCCCTCCCGTTAGGGGTTTATAATCATACTTTCATAAAATATATGAGAAGAACATAACCCGTGTCATGCCAACAACTGTTTTTTTTAAATAAATGTGTTTAGTTCGGATGCAAAGACCCTATAAGTGAATTAATATCAAAACCAGAATATGCAATCTTTAATGACCTGATAACAGTATCGTAACTATATCCCTTCTTAATAAGTCTGTTTAAAGGTTTTGTAAGCTTTTGAGGTGAATACTGACATTTTTGTGCTTTGTAAAGAATATTACTATAAAAGATTGGATGTGAAATACTTGAACGCATAAGATATCTGCATGTTGAGTTATATTTACGAATTATTTCCTTATACCGATGATAAAATTTAGTGAATGTTTTGACAAGTTTGTGATATCGAAAACCCTGGTGCAAACATTTTTAAGTAATACATAAATTTCTCTCGCTAAAATCTAATACGTTGTTACATACACGAGCGAATCGTACAAGTTGAGATGTATAAACACCATAAGATGGTAACAGGGAAAGTCACCATCTACAAATGGATAATTAACGATAGGAAATGAAAAATCATGTCTGTTTTTTTCATGCATCGTTGTCAATATCATTGAATTGAATGCGACTGTCGTACAAGTGAGAAGTTTTGCGCTATTAAACCAAAGTTCAATCCACCATTTTCTGCATAAGACAATGCCTGTACCAAGTCAGGAATATTACAGTTGTTGTCCATTCCTTTGATGTGTTTGAGCTTTTGATTTTGCTATTTGATTAGGAAGTTTCTGATTTGAATTTTCCTCGGAGTTCAGTGTTTTTGTGAATTTGTACTGTACTTGATCTTTTTTTCAACATTTTGTTTTTGATTTGTAAAACCATAGTCATGAATCAGCTCTAATAAAAACTTCAATTTAAACTATGTGTTTCTCGTTTTTGGAATTTGATATAAATGTATTTTATTTTAATTGTCTATTCGATTACCAACAACGCAATGGAACAAATCATTACATATAGCAATTCACACTATATTTGACGGAATAAGGTATCAAATTGCATTGTATTATCTGTGGATGATAAAGTTTTGAAAAATATTTAACAGGGTCGGACAAAATTTTGATCGGCCCTTGAACAATTATATTAAATATCTCATACTGGAAGGATTATGAGGTAAATTAAAAAACCTCAAAATCAAAATGTTAGTGCTGCGCTCAAAATGTATGAATAGTTTATGCAATAGCAAACATCTTTATGAATATACTCATCATAGATACCAGGACTAAAATATTACACTTACAAAGGTTTGTTAAAAGTTATTTTATTATTATGAACATATCAAAGATAACTCATGCAACACAGAAGTGCTGTCTACTGAGCTGGTCATAGCCTCGGGGAAATTAATTTCCACCAGCAGTGGCATCGACCCAATGGTTGTAAATAAATTCATCATAGATACCAGGACCAAAGTTTTACGCTTACGCCAGACGCGCATTTCGTCTACAAAAGACTCATCAGTGACGCTCGAATCAAATAATGTTTACAAGGCCAAATAAAGTACGTAGTTGAAGAGCATTGAGGACTAAAAATTCCTAAAAGTTTTGCCAAATACAACCAAGGTACTCTACTCCTGATGTATCATATATTCAATTATATAAAAAAAAGTTACCACAGCGTTCTTACTTGTGTAAGTATTATATTATGGTGTTATGCTATCGTATCCAGCCATTAAAACAGTTTCAGATTTGCATGAAGGTCCTGTTTAGAGAAGAATACTAGTATATAAAACAGTTATCACAACTTTTTGATTAGGTTTAGTATAACATAATGTTGTTGTTGTTGTTGTTCTATCACAATTCACTATAAAAGCCGATCCAGATCTGCATTTTGGTTCTGCTAAAATAAGGAAAAAGCTAAATACGTTTTCATTCTAAAATCTATAAATTTACACACCATCCGGGCTTCATCAAATAATGGGCGTCACTGATGTTGACGCAACGCGAGTCTGGTGTACATACTTGTAAGCCTGGTATCATTCATTTTTTGTATACCCATCCGACTGCATAGTGAACTAGGGAATATAACAAAAGGTTATAACTGTCGAATGATAATTTTCAAACATTCAAATCCAATCTTGTCCCTATAATCATATTATGTTTTTTGTTTAACCTATTTTTTATTTACTTTACATTATGTTTGAAAATAATATTGTTATTATTCTGCTCATTTTGGGCGTGATGATTGGCAAAAAAAATATTTGTTTGTTTGTTTGTTTGTATATCGTCATGTATCGTATGCTTATAGAAAACAATAGAATTATTGTACCCCATGATAAAATGAATTTGTACAGATATCTATTCATTGAATTTGAAGAATTGCCTTAGCAGTGTGGTATGACTTTCGTTATCAAATGGGTTTTTTAACATTAAAACTCAGATTGACATCGTTGCTTTGCCCTTTCGATATCAATATGAAAAGATCACTGTGTTGATTTGGAGAGTTCATTTCTATAAATAATCAACAGTAAGTTTCAATTTGTTTTCATTTTATAAGAGGCAATGACTGTGTTACAACCTATTAATGTCTTAGCCTACACTTTGCCGAAATATTCAGTTGTTCAAGCACCTTCTTCTGAAAAGAAAACAACAACAATTAGTATATACTTAGATTCACATTATGTAATCAATATCTAAATAATATATAAAGAGGAACTTGAATCAAGTATTTTAACAAAAATATGTTATTATTTCATATGACCTTTGTGTATTGCAAACAACACTCCATTTTTTTAAGGTCCTCTTTTGAAAATCAAAACGAGTAAGCTTCAAATGGAAAAAAATCTAGGCAACAGTTCGGGATTTTCATATGCATAATCATTATAACAACTGATCATTGGTATTTGTACATTTGTATCTTAGAAAGGTCATCATTTATATAAGTACATTTTAAGAGTTAAACCTTGCTTTAGATGATAATTAAATCAACACTACAAATTCAACACGTTCTCTTATAAACAGGACACAATTTACCGTGATCAAATTATAAATTTTCTAAGGTTGTATGACTTCACTCGGAAATCTTTCTAATTACTGTCAAACACTTGAAGTCACGTATCTCAATGACAGACATTAGGAGACCAAACAGCATCTACACATTAGAAATAAATATATCAATGAACCATTCCTGTATTTTCTGCACTCTACATCGTTTTCCAATAAGTTATAATGTTGTGATTTTACCATGTACCATGCACGTCGTCTGTTTAAGAGTTAGAATTACAGAATACGGATACATTTCAAAAATATGTACACCGTAGTCCTGCTTTTAAAATTGTGTTCAGTTATTTATATCAGATAGTCAAAGCTCGGTTGAAAGAAACACCAACTTTGAAATAAATCGTTCTTAAAGATTGAAAATAAATGGTAATTAGTACATATCTGCATTGTGTTCTCGGATACTGTTAATAAAATAAACGTTTGTTGTCTATACGACACCTAAACCACAACTCATAATATCCTAAAACATATCTGTTGTGAAAAGTGACCAGAGTGAGAAATCGATTGGCACTGGCACAAAAGCAGTTTATGTCTTATCTGATTATATATCAAATGTTCTTATAATGTAGCAAATGTTGAGGATACAATCGTTTAGAAAGCTAATCGGTACTAGATAAAAAAAAATCAATTAGCACTTAAACAGTAGTGACTAGTACTGCATGCCGTTGGAAAGTGAAAAATAAATAATGAAGAAGTAAAGTTATACTATCTGCGTTCGTCAATTATGAATAGTGTTAATTTGATAACATTGTACCAGAGCTGGATATGTATAAATACGTTAAGAACCATGCATTTGTAAATTTGAACATTTTTTACTAATTAATTTCCGTAGTTTTTAATCAAACGATTGAGTATTTATTATAAACCAGACTAGTGGAAAGTTGTTTAATTGGCAATCACATCACATCATCCTTCATATAGACTATACTGAAAAATGTCCGACATCCAAAAATAAAATTACAAAAAAAACCGAACTCTGGGATGAAATTCAAACGGAAAGTCCCCAATCAATTGACAAAAACAAAGGCTCAAACAAAGGCTCAAACACATCAAACGAATGAATAACAACTGTCATATTCCTGACTTGGTAAAGACATTTTCATGCAAGGATCATGTTTAAGCTCATGCGACGTCTAAATAAACTGAAACGTAACTAAACATTTGGACTCCTACGTTCTTCACTAATACGAAAAGTCAATGTTAAGATATAATTGCATCAAGTTAAACAAAAACATATAAACCATAGTTCAAAATAAAATTTGAAAATATAATTCAATCAATGAATCATTTATTTCACAAATTGCATAATAAACCGAAAGAGTGATTAGGGAGAAAAAAAAACAGTTAATGACATACAAATTATTCTCTTGATTAAAACCATGTTGCCGTTGATGAGTCCTAATATATAAAATACGGCGTACTTTGTTATGTGTTTTGATTGCAAGTACAACATAAATAAACTATTCGCGGTAACATTACCTAAATTAGAGGAGAAAACTGATATATTGTTTAGATAGATAAAGGTTGAAAATAGAAAGACAACAAATATGAAAAATACCAAAGGAAAACATTTTAATTTCTTTCCTATGTCATTTTGCTTATAAGTCTTAAACAGTAACTTATGCAGTAACATTAATAAACTACTTTCCATTGTCATATACCTACTAAGTCAACGTTTCTTTCGAAAAATAATAAGTGTGTATGTACTTATTCGTGCACAACTATATGGTATGCAACATTGATTACAAGAGGCAAATATTCATTACAAATCTATATACGCAAAATAATATTAAATGCCAATATGTTTACCTAGATAATACTTTTGATTATTGTTCATGAATAATTTTTGATTGAAACTACGTATGCCCATCTTGTACAATTTAATTGTAAGCCATCAAGTGTTGTGTTCATTTAGTTGATTTTTTATATGAGTATAGTATAACTTAATACGACAAAAGAGATGATTTCAGCTTTCCAATTGTGAACTTTCAATTTCTAAGTAGCAACATTCCAGCAGCACCTGCATACGGGGTATATATCTCCCAACTGATACGATATTCCCGTGCTTGCATTTCCTATCATGATTTTCTTGATAGAGGGTTGCTGCTCACAAGGAAGCTATTAAACCAAGAGTTCCAAATGGTGAAGTTGAAATCATCCTTTCGTAAATTTTACGGACGCCATCACGAGTTGGTTGACCGTTATTGAATAACCGTTTCACAAATGATATCGGATATGTTCCTTACGTCGTAACTACAATCCCCTTCCCTTTCATGAATGTGACCTACCGAATTAGACTATTTACCGGATTTGATATCACATAAGCAACACGAAGGGTGCCACATGTGGAGCAGGATCTGCTTACCCTTCCGGAGCACCTGAGATCACCCCTTGTTTTTTGGTGGGGTTCATATTGTTTATTCTTTAGTTTTCTATGTTGTGTCGTGTGTGCTCTTGTTTGTTTGTCCTTTTCATGTTTAGCCTTGGCGTTGTCAGTTTGTTTTAGATTTATGAGTTTGACTGTCCCTTTGGTATCTTTCGTCCCTCTTTTAATACTTACAATTATGCTCTAACAATTAATCAGTATAAATACATTACAATAGTACAAAACACTAATAAGTACACATGTATCGAGTTTTGTAAATTACTAAAGGGCTAGGTTCACTAAGTACCACAAATGGCCGTGTCCCAAAAATAATTTCATCAGTAATTAATTGACTATCTGCATGCTATCTATTTGAAAACAAGTTTCAAAATTCAATGATTCACTAATTCAGCATTTTTTTTGGGGGGGGGAATGCAAAGCAATCCTTTTGATAATAAAGTAATTCTAAGTCTTGTTAAGCACAGAAGTCTTCTTATGGTAGAAAAATGAGTTGTCAAGATGCCAGGTGCGTTAACGCCTACCTGTTTGTTTTTTTTCAAGGTACCAGTCTTGTATTA
Organism: Mytilus edulis; assembly: GCF_963676685.1. Lineage (NCBI taxonomy): Eukaryota > Metazoa > Mollusca > Bivalvia > Mytilida > Mytilidae > Mytilus > Mytilus edulis. The sequence continues at coordinate 35,596,597 of NC_092352.1, read as the reverse complement.
CAACTCCAGTTTCCGGTGCATGTAAAAACATGTAGGGAAACAAAATAGTCCATCTTTTTCTAAAACAAATTCTGGACTAAATTTTTTCGGTTTGATTATATGTTTATGCTGAATTGAAACATATATATATAGTTTTAAAAAAAATCTTGCATCTTTTTGGGTATATTAATCTAGGAAGGTGGAAGGGTATCATGTTTACTGGAAGTGGTGCAGCTTAGTAAAAACAGAAAACAGAAAGTAGAAAAAAATGTTTTGACTTCCGGGTTATGTAACTTTTTATTCTTCGTGGCATGACCCACTTTTTTTCTCGATTAAATCACAACTTCACATTAGTACATACATGATATGAACATGATTTTTTTTCTATATAGCCTTTTTTCAAAGATCAGCTGTTTTGCATGTAAGCCTATGGAGCAGTCAATTACAAGACCACAACCTCAACAATCATATCAGAATCCTTGTATATTTGTATATACCATGAGCAACACGACTGGTGCCGCTGTGGATCAGGCTACATAAATATTGTGTTATAGATGACGCGATGTTTACAAGTTCGTGTAAGACACAAGTCTGCAGTTTTATACTTGTACATAACTAGCCACTGTAAATACATTTAACCGAGAAAATTAGGTTTTGAGCGATATGATGGGTACAAATACTAGTAGTTTATCAAGACGTCCTCTTCCGTCATGAGCATATGATTACAAAATCGATAGTGTTCGTGTTAAGTTGCCTGTGCAAAAATCTGCTGGCTTGATGTAATTGGTATATGTTTTTTTTTCTAGGGTATTATCTGACATATGAATTTAAAAAGACTTTACATCTGTTTCAAGAAAACACATTTATAAAAAGAAATGTTTTAACTTTGCATTTGTTCGGCTTTATAAATATTTTGATATGAGCGTCACTGATGCGATTAATGTAGACGAAAAGCGCGTCTGGCGAACTAAATTATAATTCTGGTACCTTTGATAACTATTCCAACATATTTATTAATAATTGACCATTATAAAAGTTTAAACTATTAAGGAAATATAGAAAAAAATATTCAAATATTCAAATATGCTATACTGACACTATGCCTTATTCAACTTAATCAATTGTAAGGTTTTTAACGTGCCTCTTATTAAAAAAAAAACGAAAACATTAATTACTATTTGAAACTTACCATAGTTGAAAAGCAGTTGATTACTTGCTTATGTTATGATTGGATTGTTTGACCTCATATTATCTTGTTTCGATAAATATTTTCATTTACCCAATGGTTAACCAGAAATTACTTAAAACTTTCCTTGTGAAGAGATTACGCAATTAAACACAGATGTTAATATATTATTACAATTGATTATAGTTATTTCATTCTAGTGCAGAAAAGATAAACACTTAACCTATTCATTTTCTTTGTAGTTTTTTATTTGCTGGTTTTATTTTGTGTTGCCTGTTGACTTTGCAAACCATATTTAATATTTAATTCATATAGACGTTGCTGTAGATGAGCCGCATTTCTTTACTAATGTTGCATTTACATAATTTTCATATTAACCTTCTAACTGATTTACATATATTTTGTTTTCAAACCATTCAACCATAATTGCATGCAATTCAAGCTCTATGAGACACAAAAAAATTCAATATATGATTTTTATTGTCGTTCTTTTAGTCTTCCTTTCGAAGTTGTCTCTGTCAGCAAGTGGTCCATGTAGCCCAACTACTGTTTCACTAGCAAACAACACTGATATTTGGACTTTGAACCCCGCATGTGGCAAATATGCTCAACTCCCATCGTATCTGATTAGTCAGGATTGATAGTTTTCCTTCCTAAGATCGGTGTAATTAGAATGACTTATACACATGCATACAATGTGAATAACGAGTAATGTTAGATGTTGAAACATACAAGATATATACATTTTTTCTTCGAACTTCTATCGAGAGGCATTGTTAAAAACTTGAATTACTTTTAAAGGTAACCTATACACAACTTGTGGCGGTATTTGCTCTGTCGTGTCATATATATTGTGTAGTGTTTTTTTTATCATAAATGTTTACTATCTTTTGCCATAAAATTTACATGTAAACAAGTAAAGATCTATATCCCCCCGGTTTTGATTCGGGGAATCAAAGCAGACTAATTGTGTCCAAAGTCCATGTACAAGTGAAACAATTTGTTTAGAGTCTTTTAACGTTAAAAACAACCTAGTGCATACACATGATATTACAATTGTATATTTTTCTAACAATATAGACCTAATATTTTTCAAATAGTCTTCCTTTAACGGGACATCTTAATATTACAATTTACTTGCATATATACTGATAAAGGTATCTTATCATTCGTTGATCAGGAAACGATCTTAGAAAAAGATATTTTTTTTCCAAATTGTTAAAATATATAAACGAAGGAGAACAATTTTTTTGCTGTCAGCAACTACTAAAGATGTCTTCTATTTCAATATGAAATTTGACCGATTCTCTTTGAATTATAAGGTAAGCTTACTAATTAATTACAACATGTAATACAGTCATTTATAATAAGCATAACCACAACTGTGCTTCATACACCTTCGTATAGGAATGATAAGATACAAACAAAACGTGTGTCTACCAAATTATAATCAACAATTATCTCTACCTTTTTATCTGCTTAAATGTTATTGGTTGATTGTTCTCATGATGCATGTTATCAAATAAATTTGTTCTACAATCACTTGCATCTACATAAACAACAAACCACGTGTCTTTTTACCGGGTATAATTACTCTATGTTTTCTTTTGCATATACGCAAAACACTTTAAACAACCACATCACCATTCGGAAGTTAGATTTAAAATTATTGAATGGAAAGAAAAACTTACAAAGTAATTGGCAAGATAAGTGATGGTGGGTTTGGAGAAATCTATAAAGTAAGTTCGCCGACTACAGATGAAATACTTGTTCTAAAACATTTGAAATTCAGGGGAAATTTAAATGAACAAACGTATATTAAAAACGAAATAGCTAGTTTATCTTCTTTGAGACATGAGAACATTATATCTTTTCGAGAAGTTCTAGTGAAAAGCGAAGAAGTGAATATCATAATGGAATATGCGGATGGAGGAAATCTTGAAGATTTTATTTCTGAACATAAAACGTTATGTAATACATTGGTTGTTGATATTTTCATTCAAATCTTAAAAGCATTAGACTTTTGTCATCAGAATAACATTGCACATAGAGACATAACCCCCAGTAATGTATTGCTATTAAGAAACAGGACGATTAAATTAGCAGATTTTGGTATTTCTATGAAATGCATGTCCTCATGTGGACAACCGTTGCTGTGTGGTGATTTTCTAGGAAATAAACTATTTTGTGCCCCAGAAGTTATTCGTGGGATTGTCCATGATGCCATATTAGCGGACCTATGGAATCTTGGTGTGCTCCTTTATTTCATTATATTTACTAAAGTACCATTCACCGGATACGACGAAGAAATTCTTGTTCAGCAACAAACAATAGGAAATACTATAACAACATCACATTCTATTAACTTATTTCAAACCACGTTACTTGATTTATTAAAAATTATTCCTTGTGAAAGAACATGTGTGTCGTAATATTAGAAATGTGTTTCTACAGTTGATCAAGTACAAAATATTGTATATAATTAAATATTATATTATATTCGTTGAAAGTTTTAATCATGAACTTTCATTCATTAAAATATTGTAAATGAACACTGATTATTATCCGACAGCAAAAGTAATTTTACAGGTGGGTAAAACAGTTTGGAAGCACCTTTTGAAAGAAAAGTCATTCAGCGCTTTTTTTGAAAAGGTACACTAGATCAAAACAAACTTATAGAAATACAAAAATCATTTTAATGTTGAAAACAACGTTTTTGATGTAATGTAACAAGTTAAATGACGCTTTCCGTTTCTTTCTATAAGGATAATGGTAATTAAAATTACAAACAGTCCTCATGTTTAATTCTTTTGGGGAAAAAAAATATTTTGGAAAGATTCACTATAGTTGTCGTCTTATCAAAATTACGGAATCGGTACTTTGGGGCAGCCTACGACAATTGTTTTTTCTAGCTGGGCTCTTCCTTTCCCATTTTTTTTTTGGTTTTCTATTAATTTCAATAATGCAAGAGTTTATCTGTAACAATACTATAAATAAAGTGTATTTGCTTTTCACTATCAATTCTCAATTTACTAATCAGTCCACGTCGGTCATTGTTATATTATATAGACCCTATCTATTTAACAAATTCTGTGACCGCCGTGGATAGTAAACTTGAAAATGATAGCAGATCACAAATACACTTTATTCAAGGTATATGTATGTTAATAGTATACCGAAAAATGCAAACCGGAAGTCTAGTTTGACTTGAAATTCAATCCAATGACGGAGACAATATCCGGACACCTCTCAAAATAACCCATACGGAATAATCATAATCAAGGATGACAAATGCGACTTTCCATGGTACCTATAGGACAAAGAGGAATGATGATTGATTTATTGTGGAAGGAAGAGAAGCAACACACAAAATGAGGTCTCCTCGTTCAATAGTATAGATTATATTGACAACGACGTGTGCAAGAAACAAACATACATGATAGGTAAAAATGTCAAAAATAGGGATACAGCAGTTAACATTGTGTTATAATATTTTAATCACTGTATGGAAATAAAACCAATATAACACAGTATATCTCAAATACTAAATTAAACTCATCACAGTTACCTGAATTGGAATGTTGTTCGCCAGACGTGCGTTTCGTTTACAATAAAAAAAAAAAGTTAAAAAGCAAGGCATATTGTTTCTTTTTTAAATATGGGATGCATTATATTGCGACTTAAGGTCTGAATACATTATAATTATTTGACATTGGTAAGTTATTTATATGCCTTAATTATGATGACATACACAATCTTACTTCTCTTATCAACTTAAAATACTAATCTAGTATTTGTATATTTGTATTATCTTTTAGTGCTTCAAATATCAAAACATTGTAATCCTCCCATATGTTACATCAAAGAAAAGCAAAAAAATAGTCTATACTAAATCGTTCAAAAGCGTTCATTATATTGTTTAGAACTTATGAAATAATCATCTTAAATTTTAAAACACCCCCAAACAAAACAAATCAATATTTCATGTTTTGGTTCTCGATCTGTTTTCAAAAAAATCTTTTGAGGTTGCACACTTTTCAGACGTTCTTTTATAAATGAGTATATATATGCGTGTGTGACCGGTTTTAACATGGATAAATCAACTTACACATATTTCTTCTAAAATAAAAATAATGTTAAATCAGTACATTTGCTGTATCAAACTCGTGTCGTCCCTTTAACATTATTTTAACGCAAAGTCCAACACATTAGAATAATTAGGCAACCGGGCTATATAAGGAAATAGAGTTCGTTAGTCGAGTGTTTTTTTTTTCTTTTTTTTTCTGGGAACACGACTGAAAACACAATAATTGATGTAAGGATGCATATAAATAGAATATTTTGTTGATCAGGTGTTTTAGTCAGACGTAAAAATAAATTAATCTATTAGCTGATGTTTGGAATTGATTCGAAAGTACAGTAGCCGATATCAATGCACAAGAAAGATTTGTAATACATGAATCAACAGTTATTTGAACGCTTGGTGGAGTTCGTGTTGCTCAGTCTTTACTTTTCTATGTTGTATTCTTCGGAAAATATGTTATTTTGTTTCGACTTTTGAGTTTGAATGTCCCTTTGGTATCTTTCGGGTGTCTTCTGCACATTGTTGCGATTTTTCTATTTTCCCATGATGAAAAGGAGGTCTTTTGTCCTCTAGATCTATTATTTAAAAAACAAATATTCAGTGCTTTTCCAGAATTATGATTAAACAACTTGTATTTGTTTGTTTTATCTAATCTTTTTAATGAATATAATTTCGTGCAGTGGAATTGATATATCAAGTTATAATGACCTTTAATGTTCTTATAGGGGATTTGAATGGAAATTATATCTAATGATTACATTTAACAGAATAACTACCTTCGTGTAGTCTTTTCTGCAAGTAAACAATTCAATACTCACTTCAGAAATTCAATTGTGATTATATATTCATTTGTAAATGGAGATGCAGATAATTTATGATAGTTGAACTTATAAAATGCAGACTGTATTGCATATATCAACAAAAAAGGTGTTGTCCATTTGTGTTATTATATGTTTGTGAAACTGAAAATAATACGGAAATTGAACAACGCTTTGACAAAATAAACAGAGAAGACACATATATATATATATCAACATCTATACTTGTGAAAATCGGCGTACGGAAGATTTCATTCTTTTGATTTTGACCTAAAATTACTTTTGTAAATGCTCTTATTGTCAATTTCGTTTGTATAAAAAGACGTTTGTTTGTATTGTCAATAGGGTTACACATTATATAAAAATATAATACGCATTACAATCTTTTTTTTCCTTTTTTATTATAATAACACCATGACGCTTAGGATTTATTATACTTGAACGCTTAAACTATCAGTTTAGTATTTTACCATTGCATGCAGTTTTTCAAATGTAAACTTATTTCTCGTAACGAATTTTTAAAACAAAAATATTATATTATTGAGTTAAACCTCTACGGTACCGGTGGTCTCATGGTAGCGTGTTCACTTCGACTGCGGAAATCGTGGGTAAGAACAACGGCCAGGTCAAACCAATGACTTTAAAATTGTATTTTGCTGCTTCCTTGCTAATCATGCGGCATTTAGAAGTAAAACCTCAGATTTGTCGTCTCAGAGTCAAAATAGGTGTCCTTGTAAGGTGACATGTCTTCCTGCAGAATGTTACGTTCACAATACGATTCGGCATGTCAATCTAGCATCAATCAGGGTCAATATTGATATTACATTAACATGTTCTCGTACGGAATATGCATATCAATTTACAATGGACTATAAGCAGCCATTCATCATCATCGTCTAATTTAATAACTTCACAATATATTTTTTTTCTTTTTGAACGTTTGATATAGAATAGTGAATTGTTCATATCAAAAAGTTTATTCGTGACTTTGCCATGTTCTATTCCATGTATATGTTGTGAGGTGTAGTTTAATTATTACAAATCAGATTCATTCTTTATCAACTCAAAATACACTGCTTAATTATGGATATGCATCTCGACTAAGCACTGCATCCGTTTTAAATATCTTACTGTTAAAACTTGTGTAAACGAGTGTGGCATAACAAATGATAAGCCTTGTATCTTTAATGAGTTTTTTATAACTTGGTTCCAGCTGGAAGCGGCTTTCATTTTAAGAAAACAGATTATCACTAAAAAGATAACATGCCTTTAATGAAAATACATTTACTGCTGTTCTCCTTCGTTATTTAGATTGTCTTGAATCTTGAATTCGATATATAGATAAAGGGAGGTATGGGCTATGCATCAATAAAACAACAACCCAAATGAGAAAACAAGCGACATGTTGTTTCCCTGAATAGATGCTTGAAATCAAAGGTTTATTTAGATAACTGCTGTAGGTAGGTTTGTATATTAATGCTAAAAATTCACAATTTGAAATCTAAAAAACCTGATATATATAGATTCTACCACTGCATCGAGTGTGATACGATATTTATCCACACGAGACAGTTAAATTTTCATTTAAAACGCGAGGCTCAACGAGCGTTTTAAATATTTAAAATTTGACTGTCGAGAGTTGATAAATATCGTATTACACGAGACTAGGTGGTAGAATCTGTTTCTCTAATGAATTTCAAACAATACGCAGGCAAACATATTCCTTCTTTGCGACTGATCAGCATAAAGATGTGTTATTTCTATGTGACGTCATCAGGCATGGTCGCCTTTTTTCATGCCGTCACAATAGGAAATTCAGAGGACAACAAGAAAAATCGACGTCATAATCGGCTTTTAACCAATGAAGAACTGAGATCAAACGAATTACACGATGATCAAATTTTGTCATACATTGGTTGCAGAAAGGGATAAATTGACGAAGAATTAGATAAACATCTTTTCATTATTGAGAAAACAAATTGCCGAATTCTATCACCAAATACCTATGGTTCTTATATAACAAAAACGGAATTGCACCAAAAAATAAAGGTACTAAATGACAAAATTGACCTTTATGTGAATGATGAAAATGAAACAGGTAATATTAAGACATGTCAATTGTTTATCTGTGCATTATCACTAGTTAGTCTTTTGAAGACGTAACGCGCGTCTGGTGTACAACATTGGTAACCTTGTATCTGTGATGAGTTTATTCACAAGATCAATCATAAGTCTGCAGTCATATAGTTCAACGTCCTGTGTTTATAATTAATTTCCAATAACATGTTACAAACAACAAAGGCGATGTCAAATTCGTACTATTACGTAAGAGCAAGGTCAACAGACTATCTGTGCATGAAATAGGTAATACAAATGTTTATTGTACTTTGATGTTTGACCAGGTAATTATTAATAGGAATTTTAAAAATGAATATACTAGTTAAATTATTTTCGTTTACTTTTTAAATCAAGGGTGTTATCCTTTCAGACTCCTGTCGGGTTTGAGTTCTCCTACTAGAAAGCGATATGGTATCACTATTTTAGAGACTAATCATGTATTACCTTCAAGCCACATATTGCTTTATTGTCAAATAGTGTTGAAGCAACTCGCTTGGCATATATTATCGATGTTGACGAAATTGAAATGTCAATGTTCATGACTTCATATTCAGTGCAAAGAGTTTAATAACTGGATCATATGTTCAGGTAAAAGTGACGACATATTGTGCTACAAAAGAAAACAAATTCATGACAGATATACATTATCTATCGGATTGTATTTCATCATGTCAATAAACACAGTTACGTTGTTGATACTAGATATCCGTGAAACGGCAATTTAAGAAAAGACATGCAGTGTTACTGATCAATAGACAAACCTTCAAACTTTGATTTTTTTTCTCTTACCTTGAAATGTCATCATATCTGCAGATGCGGGGTTTTTGTTTTGTGCATTTCTTTAAAACAAAAAAAAGGTAAGAAACTGTGAACTTTCCATTTTTATGTAGCACCATTCCAGTAGTGCCTGCAAATGGAGTATATATGTAGGACTCTGAACCGCGTTGGTACTCCGAACTGCCACGGTCACGCTGTAGTGCGATAATGACATTGTGACGCTTACTTGTTGCTAGCTAAATACGCCGAAGTGCATTGGTGGATACGCTGAAGGGTAATGGTATAACTGTGACGTGTATACTATGTTACTATAGATCACAACGATAGTCTGAAGTTAGAACCCAATGTAGCAGTGTAGTAATTTGCGTGCTATTTCTGGCATTTGAATGCTTGGGTTTTATTTCTGGTCAGGTCTAACCAAATACATTAATTTTTCAAAAGCTTGAGAATAAGCTGTTTCTCCTCTAAGCAGCAGAAATTAAGAAGAACACCAAGTAGGACCGTTCAGGTTTTTTTTTTGCCTAATCCGTTTCAGTAGTATAATACTGTAAGCGCAATAAAGTTTCTTAAGTGCGTGTTTTCTTACAATGCATAATTTGTCTCAAAAATAAAACAAAGTCAATTCTACTTGATAAAACGAAAACTGTCTTAATAATTGATATAATTTTATGATTAAACTGTCCAGACAAAATCAAGTGAAGTATACTTGAAGAGAGAAGTCAAAATTAATATTATGATCATGACATTTTACTCGTCGTATAAAAAGTGTGCGGCATGTTTTGAAACATCGTCTTTTTGCCGCCTTGTCACCTATAGTTTTGTTCCTAAATTAGATTTACACATTTTGGAAACCTCCATCTGATTTTAAAATGCTTAAAACTGTCCCCGACTCAAATTGTTCGTTTCATTCTGCTTCCTTTCCTGTGTACGCATAAAACTTTATCTACAAATCTTTTTATTGTGCCTGCGAATCCTTTTTATTTTTAAAAATTTTGTATTTGAAAACCCTCATAATATCTAACGTCACGATAAACCATCCCCCCTTCATCTAAAGGACCATTGCACTTCGGCTTAGACCATCGCACTTCATCGTGACCATCGCAATTCAGCGTCCAAACTGCACCTCCGAGACCTACATATATATCACATTTGATAAGATATGCTAGGTCTTGTATTTCCTATAAAGAATTCCCTGATAGGGAAAAAAGCCTTTTCAACCAAGAGTTTCGGGTAGTGAAGTTCAAATTATTCATTTAAAAATTTGACGAATGCCATCAAGAGTTAGTTCACGGTTATGAAATATATGTTTCCGAATTGATGACGGATTTGTTATAATTGTCATAACCACACTCCCAACCCTTTTCGCCCAAATGCGACCTACCAAAATATCATCTAACTTGTTTTAACATGAGCAACGTGATAAGTTACACATGCTAAGCAGCATCATCACACCCTACAGGAACCCCTGAGGGCGTCCTCGGTTTTAAGTGGGGTTCTTGTTGCTCAGTCTTTGGTTTTCTATTTTGTGCTTTGCAAACTGCAAATTGTCTTTTGCTTTTTTTTTCTTTTTGCAATGGCGTCTTATGAGTTTGAATCATAAGAATCTTTTGCCTCTTTTTTATAATAAAAATCTTACACCAAAATGCTTTTTGATGAATATCTTTATGAGGGGGAGTATGTGTACATGTTTATTGGATATACGTTTAGTTGTTGATATATTTTGTTTTGGATTAAAAAGTGTTGTTTTTATAGAAAGTATACACATTTAGTTCCACTAAAATGTATGTTAAGATTCTCACTTAGTTTGGTTTTATCTTCAATAATGGAATATTCTGGTATCACAAATTAATAATCTATCTTACATTATTACATAAGCAGAATTTCAGAGCATACCGCAATGGCTCTAAAAAGCAAACCGATACATCAAAATTGACATAAGTATGTTGTTGGAATGTCATCACAATCGAGCAAAACGATTTCTTAAATTCCTATATTTATAAATATCAAACGTTAATATTTTCATCATAACTCTGCAACATAGCATACTTTGATTCGGCTTATCATCGGAGACAGAAGATACCCAATGGACAATACAAATTTAAAAGAAAAGGAAACATATACAGCAAGCAACAAAATATGACAAACAACGATCAGCAAAACACTGCAAACAAAACTATTTGCACAATGTCAAAATATTTTTTTTACTGTTATTGACGTCAGGCTTTAATTAAATTCACCTACATTATTTACATCAAATATTTATCACGGACGACTCTTATGTTGATAAACTTTATTAACTAAAAAAAATTTAAAACATAATTTCTTACAATATTATTAAATGATCGTATTTAATTAACATTTACAGATTTCAGAGCCAATATTATGAGTTAGGGAGCCAACTAAAATAGTTTACAAATAAAATCGACAGATGTTTTAACCTTTGATATTTTGTATTTATAAATTTAAGATTGAATATGCTGAAGTGTAAAATTGACTAGAAACACGTAATCATACAAAAACAATTATTCTAAACGTAGCAGGATCAATTCACAGAACAACAGTGAGTATTCTGAATATTCAACCTTAATGCTGATCGATGTGTATGTTGTAATGAACAATTGTCGTCTTGTTAAATAATGATATAACGGAGATATAAATGGCAGATATGAAACTGTTTAAGTAATCAACAATAATATCATGCATCATTTCTGGCTTCTTATATTGCATACGAACGTATGATTGATTATTAAACTAATTCTTGAGTATTAACCCGTTTATTATTGCGGTCGCAGTCTGCACTTTAAATGATTATCTACGGATTAAGATTAATAATTGTTTTTACCGAGATGCCAAAAATAACATTACTTTTAAAACACAACTACTACAAATTGATACTCACTGCTGCATTACCTATTTCTATCTGCTACAAGAAGACCGACATAAATTCAGACCATAGGAAACTGACTAAACTAATGCAATTAAAAGCAATTGTTTCTGAAGTTGAAAGGGCAGAGATTTTGCTTTGGTTTTATAAAATCGTTTTACTTCAGAAAGCATGCACTCACCTTGCATAATGTTATTCACGATTATTTGTTGTTGTTGATGGCAGTGTGAATAGAATTTTTCAAAAAAGTTGCTTCACTTAACAATCTAATTTGAGTTTTGATGCACGTGGATAAAGTCTTTTCTTATGAATAACCAGTTTTAAAAAAAATGGTAACATCTACAAAAATAAGTCCCGATCATAATGTTGCTTCAACCTAAAAGTTCATAGATAACGCGTCCAGAATGCAAAGTTGGATAACATTCGTCAATTTGATATCATAAAAACCAAGCAATCTGCCATACATTTGATGTTAACCACCTAGGATATGTCCTAACATATAGCTTGGCAAAAGTAATTTATTTACTGTAGACAATACTATAAGACAATAATGTTGATATATTCAATCTTAATGGAGAATGTATCTCAATCGTTTGTTTTATTAACGATGTGGAAAGAGTTACATAAACAATACGGCATTACAATCACAATACAACCAGAATATTCTTGTTTATACTAACCACAGCTGCTCTTGCTTTATTACGTAGTGTTTCATTTATCAAATGTTTTATTAAAGTAATAAACATAAGGTTAATTTGAAGGAGAAGATAAATGTGTTAAGGTGACTTCTTGGTGTACTTACCCGCCGTAAGCACTCTTAAATCTCAGTAAAGCCCGCAGAAATTCGTGTAGAGTTATTGATCAATAGGTCAAGTTAACACATCATCAAACTCTGTAAAAGTAACGCACAAAAAAGTATTGCAAAATGTAATATGCAATCAGCACGTCAACTATTCTAAAGACCACGAATTGATATACATTGTAGGTGTACATTTTGTCCGCATGCCGCTTCCCAATGAAATAAGACTAAACATGCAACGATGATATACTGCTAAGTTGGTTTGTTTACCCAACCATTACACTTTTTAAGCATGTGATAAGAATATTTGAAAATCGATACGTTATTGTTTTGTTTATAAGAAATCGCCTTTTTCCTTTCTCCAATATTTTTTTTCAGAAAAAAAGTATGTGCACGGCTATAAAAGAACCATACACCTTTAATGATGTTTGCTTGTCATGTTTTGGAATTTTTGTCAGATTTTCGAAATCCTCTGGTTTTATCTATTTGAATGCCTTAAAAATTTTGCCCATGAACCCCCATTCTTCTTAATATTAATCTTTTACATGTCTAATTATAAGCCATTTGTAAAAGTCTTATAAAATCTTATTTATTTTTTAATAGTTTTTGAGAACTTTAACCGGTCAGTGATAAAGCTACGAAAAATCAAGAGAGAACATTTTCCCGCCAAAATTTCAATGGCTTATATCTCTCAAACAAGCATATTGACCGCTATTTTTTTTTTTTTTTTTTTGGCTTTTTGGATTCCTCAATTAATCCCCTATCAATAAATACTAGTTTTATGGAAAGTTATTTATTTTGAAACTGAGCAGCAAACATCTTTAAATTGTGTCTTATGGCTGTTAATGTTCTGCGTATTCATTCATCCATATTAGCTGTCAAGTGTGTTGGTTTGAGCGGTACTGGTGTAGTCCAGAAAGCGCGTTTCGGATGTTCAAAATATATGCAAGCGGTATTTTAATTGAAATCGAGATAGGGCATACGAAAAAAATAAACGCAAAAAAATGAAATTGTTCATTCAGACTGGTGACTGCTTATTAGTTCTACACTAAAAACACAAGATTATTATGATGTATATCATAAGTTAAATTAGATTATTGTAACACTGTAACTTAATAGGGATTGTGTCTTTTTTATTAGTATGTTATATTTTACACATAGTAATTTGAAAGCGTTAGTTTTTTATTTACAAATTTATTTACCGCGACAGTCATTCTTAATTACTTAAAACAGACTCCGGTAATTTATTTTGAAAGTTAGAATATATCCAGTTCTCGATTCGACCGCATATCCTTTCATCTACAATCATGGAAACATTAAAGTCGTAATTAGCAACCAGTTTATTGATTTCTAGAGTGATGTCACTATTGGTACCGGTATCATTCATTTGACTACACTACCAATAATTTACCCACGCTTTTTTTGGTACATTTCTACCCTCGTACATATCAGTACTGTTAGGAAAGACTAAATACTTATAATGCTATACTTTCAATGAAATCAGTACTGATTTTGTCAGTACTATTTCAGTACTGATTTTGTCAGTACTGTTTCAGTACTGTTATTTACAGCACTGTTTCAGTACTGATTTTGTCAGTACTGATTTAGTACTGTCTTTTTCAGTACTGTATAAGGACTGATTTTTTCAGTACTGCATAAGGACTGATTTTGTCAGTACCTTTTCAGTACTGATTTTGTTTTTACTGTTTGGTGACCGACTTTGTTGGTAATGTTCCAGTACTAATTTATATAGTTATGATCAGTACTTTTAGTTTAGACATATATAAACATATTTGTATATATATTTTTTTATTGTATCAATCTTGTTATAACTGTTCATGTACTCCATACATTTCAGTGCACGCATTAATAGATCACTATGTTATTTACAATGTTATTTTTCCTAACCAAATGTTAATGTTTGAATGCTAAATCGATGCTAAATTAAAAAAAAAACTGAAAACCCAATAAAGTAGATAATTATGTATTAATAGCAAGATATTGCTGGTCTTGGGTTGTACTGTATATTTGGGTTGGGTAAATTGTTGTCTCTTTGACACATTCTATGTTTCCATTCTTTTTGTATGTTGTAACTCATTTTAATTTTTTTTTTTTTGTGCTGTTTTTTTTTTTACCTTTTTTTATATCTGATTTGGCTTTGCTTCAGGTCCATCTCTTCAACATCTATTTTAGCATTTTTATATATATCTATATATCTCGGGTTTATGCCTCACTTACATTATATTTGATAATACCATATTATCTGTGTCTTGCCTAGGTAAAATCAAAACATAATTAACAAGACTTGAAAATTGCAACTGCATAAATATATTGCTTTCAAATAGACTGAAGTGTGGATGTATTGTTAACCAGTGGCAAGTTAAGTGCCTAATTGGGACAACAATTAAAACAACTACCCATTTTGTACTAGATCAGTAATGCACTGAGCTAATTTTTTAACATGCCAGGTCACAACATGAAGTGAAAATAACAGTACTGAAACAGTATTGAAAATAACAGTACTGAATCAGTACTAAATATAACAGTACTGAAACTGTACTGAAAAAAACAATTGACAAAATCAGTATGAAATAGTACTGACCAAATCAGTACTGAATTCAAAGAAAGTATAACATTATAAGTTTTCAGTCTTTCCTAACAGTACTGATATGCACGAGGATAGAAATTTACCAAAAAAGCGTGGGAAAAATTATTGGTAGTGTATAATGTATAAGTCAACTGCATATGCTGCTAGTATAAAAAAAACCTTAAACATATGGTAAAAGAAGGTAAATAAGAGTTCGAGGTTACATATCTACTCATTAGCTAAGTAATATGGATGGTAAATGGATGTTTTTCATATTTTTGTCTTCATTCTTGGTATTCAAAAAATGTTATTCATTCGCAAGTATTTTCTGACATGTTTTTGATGCAGTACCCATAAATAAAGTATACGAGGATGCCAGAAACAATAAATCAATATTGAGTATGCAAACTATAGGATTACTTCTATCTAACTACTAAGATATCGTATGTTTGTGGATACTGAAAGCAAGGTACACGGATTAAATTATCACTTATACAACTGTATTGTCTACTGCATGGTATGCATTAAGAAGGGACAGTGTTCGGTTTATTCTTTGAAGTAAAAAGCAATACATGTTTTTAATCCGAAAATAAGAAAGGGAGAGAGTGGGCGAAATAATAATATGAATGTCAAATATATTCAACAAAGCATCAACTAATCTGGATTTTCAATAGTCAGAATATGTCTTCGGAATATACAAGCATTTCAAATACCGAGAGCGTATGAAACTACAATGAATTTATCAATCGGTAAACCAACCTTAACTTTTTGATAAATTATAAACAATTAAAACAAAAGCAGATTTGTGTATTCTGTCAAAATTATAGAACAGTTACACGCAGCTAGCCGACATAAGTATGCAGTAAACATTTAAGTTCATCATTGACTTTGTCATGTAGGCATAGGATCTGCTTACCATTCCGGAGCACCTGAGATCACCCCTAGTTTTTGGTGGGGTTCGTGTTGCTTATTTTTTAGTTTTCTATGTTGTGTCATGTGTTCTATTGTTTGTCTGTTTGTCTTCTTTCATTTCAGCCAGGAGTTGTCAGTTTATTTTCGATTTATGAGTTTGACTGTCCCTTTGGTATATTTCGTCCCTCTTTTATGCAGTTACTGTCTGTCTATATTCAGTGACTGACTGACACGTATTCGAAATTAACGAAAAATTTAAATAACGAGCATAAATATAGAAATATTTTTTTCTGATAGAAATTGAGTCAAAACGACAATTATATATACTCCACTATCCTTCTTAGACATAGCCCGAAGTAAGCAAGTATAGCTTTAGTTGATCCATATTCTAAATAAATTAAATATAATACCGAAAAGTTTTGCTTTATAAGTTGAACCCATTTATACACGTGGTATTGAATCCTGAGTGATAAATTTAAGGGTTAATAGAACAATTTTGAAAAAACTTTTCTATTTGAATATGAAGTACATGACATACATGTAAAGACGTGTGATGATTTTTGTTAAAGTTACTGGATAACACATAAAGTTGATAGTTTTAAAACTCAAAACAATCAAACTGCAATTTTAAAGGCGATAATATCGGAGTGTTCACTATCAATATAAAAAAGACGTTGATAAAGCAGACGGTTAAAGATTGTCGACTGGCCGTTTTGATTTACTGACGGAAATACTAAATCTAAAACAATACTAGTTTTATGTTTCGGTTTTTCATCAATAATATAGCACAAACACTATTCAAAAGGACATATTTCGAACGATATGCCAGTGTCAGCTTTAGAAAGACACCGCGTAGTTATAGGATTATCAGGCCGAATAGCATTTATTAGATTATTACAATACATGATATATCTTTGTTATTTATCAGAAATTCGAGGCCATGCATCATTTTTTTTTATCACATAAGATTATAATAGACAAAGAATATGAAACAAATGAACTTGACATAGTATTGCAGAGTTTGAAAGCAACGACTAAGAGTAGTAGACAGTAATTTGAAATTTGTATCACCTGAAGACTTTATCAGGCATTTATTTACAGTCGGTGTCAGAACAATTTGTCATTCTTTTATTATAATCGGTACAGGTCGTATAAATGTGGGGAAATACTTTTGTAAACGTTTTCTAGAGTAATTAAGGAAAAAATATTTTGTTTTCCTTTGGAGGTAGAGTTAACTCCTTTGGTTTTGTTATATCGACAATTATGAATAGACTAAATCTAAGCAAAGAATTGTTTGCAATATTTCTTTTATTTAAATTCTCAATAAAACTATAGATAAAAACCGGTCATAGTTGAACATCATTGTTAAACTGCTGTTTATATAAATCTATATCGTATGGGAAGAACAAAATCCAATTTGGGAAGACACGGAAATTTTTATTTGTTCAGCACGTTCAGTAAATGCAAATTCTGGTCAGTACTTTGTGTCTATTGTCATGTAATTCTTGTTTGTGTTGGGTATCCACCTTATGAGTGAACTATATATATAGCTACCTTTCTATCTGATTTTTTGCAGTTATTTTGAAGGGAAACAGATTCCATTGTAGTTGGAATCGATAAAATATTATCTTTAAAGTAAAATCACAAAACTACTGAACTCAGAGGAAAATCAAATAGGAAAGTCCCCAATCATTGCAAAATCAAACGATAAAACACATCAAAAACGAATGGACAACAACTGTCATATTCTTGACTTGGTACAGGCATTTTCAAATGTAGAAAATGGTGGATTTAACCTGGTTTTATAGCGCTAAACCTCTCACTTTGTACGACATTGTCAGCACATTCCGTTATATTTACAATGATGCGTGAACTAAACAGACATAATAAATAAAAGAGTCAAAATATGGGTGAAGCAGTCATCATCGTGTTACAATTTTAAAAGAAAAACAATTTAACAGAGCACAAAAGCATCTATCAAATTAAAAACACATTCATTAAAGATGACCACGAATATTTTCCAATTAACCGAATGATACTAGTGATATTGTTATCGATCCATTCTCTTTTGACATCGCGGAATCGAAACATGAAATAAGATGCATTATTCCACATGCAATATTATTCGAATAACTTCGATTAGTAAGTTCGTTCAGAATTTAAATCAATTAAGTAAAAAACATTCATACGTATTTGTAATATTTCAGTACAAACGAAAACGTAACATGATTTGTTTTAAATTTAATACCTTAAAATTGAACTATAATTTAATATTAAGTCAAACTGATATAAACTATACAGAAATGAAGGACCTCATTCAGACCCGCATGTATCACAGACAAACATGTATGAGGAATTCGGAATGTTCTTGGTTTTTTTTTCTAAAAATTAATAACGCAGATTTGTTTTCCTTATAAAACAACAACAACAATAACAACTGGCAAGAAGATAATCGAATTTAAAACTATGCGATCGTCCTGGGTCGAAATACAGTGTATACTTATTGACTGGGTATCAGTGGAATAGTAAGTTTATTATACATATATCGACAACGACAACAAATAAAAAAGATGGGAATTAATCAACTATGGTTATATTAAAAGCAACAATCCAACAACTCTAGTATACTGTTTTAACGTTTAAACTTTAATTTCTAAATGTTTTGAAATACTAAGGCTACATCCTGCACTGACGTCAACCATACACTTGAATAGTTAAAACGCGACGTTGTAACTTTAGCCTTATTTTCAAAATCCTCCAATCCTGTAGTTGCATTTGAAATTTCGAGGAATATAATGACGCTTGCAGTGAAATAAATAGTTTTATCGTGGTCCAATAGTTTGGAACTTTTGACAGGTTCAATAGTATATCGCTTGCAAATTGAGAAATAGGCAAAATATTAAGTACTTGTTTTTTTACAGAAAATCATATTTGAGGTATAATTAAAATCTGTTTTACCATTTGACAACCCAATAGCAACAAGTTATAAAAATTAAAGATTGAATAAAAGTGATAAGTGTGTAAATCGAAGGGAAATAAGAAAATCTAGACATAATGATAAAAACTTTATTTCAGTTTCAACAAACTGTTTTTCTAACATTTTCATTTTTGATATGAGATAGTGTGAATATACTTATTTAACAGCCTATTAATTTCCATATTGACTTGCCTTCAAATTTGAGATATAATTACGTTATTAAATTGTTATTCATTTTTATTGTATCATGTTAATCAATTATCATGACCCAATTGATCACAGGACGCGAAAAGGAAAAACAGGAAGAGAAGGAACTATTTTGTTGAACAAAATTACGTAAACATATTATATGATACAATGAAACTTGTTTAAACCAAACCTATTCGGGACTTCAGATTTTGTTCGGTTTTCGCCGATGTTCGGTTTTATCAGGTTCACAACGCAAACCATTTAATATGACGGTGCTTAAGAACATGTTTGGTTTAAACAGGTTTCAGTTCATGCAGGATTCGGTTAAGCCAGGTTTCACTGTACATCATTTAATTGTGGTAATATACCATTTCACAGGTCTTACTTTTACTTGTACTTAAAGACCTGACAAAGAGTACTAATAGTGAAGTATTATGTTATTCACCATTGCTACCGATGACAGATTACGTCACTGACACACAATCATCATGAACTTTTGAAGGTAATTATGTACCCCAGTTTACGGATGAACAAAGACAATAACATAAGTATGGCAAAATGGTTACGAAACACGTAACAATAGAATAGTCATGTGTCGGAATGATTTCATTTCATATGTCAATGAAGAAAGCAACAAAAGAAGCGAATTCCAAGGTAAATTCAAAAAGAGTGAAGTCCATGAAACTCGACAAAATCAAACGTCAGATTTTATTAACAAACGGAATGAATGAAAAACAACTGTCATACTGATACTGTCTTTGGGAATAAAGTGGTGAGTTAAATCTGGTTTTATAGTTAGCTAAACTACAACTATGGCGTTGTTTTAAGACCGAAACATTGATGAAATTTGGCGAGCAATCTAGATTGATTTTAGTAATCTATCATAAGTGGGATACATCAACAAGAACGAGAAAGAAAATAAATTTTTAATGTTAAGACAAACTAAAAATTGTGATAAAAATAATTTACAATGAAAATCAATTTGACATTGGTTACCTTTTACATACATCTGAAAGCCAATGTTTAAACCGGTTTTAAAATGATTTATCTTAATAAGACATTAAGATAACTAACTTTTTTACTGCTTCTTAATTTTTAATCAAATAGTTTGTTAAAATCATCCATTCAATTAACAAAACCTAAAACTGTAAACAACACACTTAAATCTAGAATAAAAACAATTACGTTGATAAAACTGTTATATACTTTTATACTTCATGTCATTATGATGTATTCAATATTCAAACCAGCTCTTGTAGCTAGTTTTTTGGCAACAATATGCCATATGACCTTCGATTGTTGGCGACAGAAAATCTGCGTTTTTAAGTGTATTACTTTAAAATATGATTACATGAATTTGAATCTCAGACCGGTCAATTAAAAAGTACAAGTACAATAGATATCAATCTTACTCTTTACAAAAACATAATGTAACTTTTGCAATTATTTTTAGTATTGTCATGTTGCTTGGTCTGTAATTGTTTGATTTAGTGGCTGATTTTTAGTTGTATGTCTTTTGTTCTTTTGGTTGCGCTTTGTCTTTCTATCTTTGAATAATTATTTTCTTTATTCTTCTCCAATTAAAAATATGTATTACTCAATTAAAATTATTAAGTAAACACAAATCTACAGAAACACTTATAATAATATATCTGTTACATACTTACATATACCTGACCTAATTATTACTTATGCATTATTTCTTAAAGCTCTTGAATCGAGTATACGGGAAACAATATGCCATTTCATTGAATGACCTTTGATTATTACAATTCACAACCTACCGATTTAGACTATTTACCGGAGTGGAAATAAAATGAGCAACACGACGGGTGCCACATTTGGAGCAGAATCTGCTTACCATTTCATAGCACCTGAGATCCCATAGTTTTTTGTGTGGTTTGTTTTTCTTAGTCTTTAGTTTAATATGTTGTGTCTTGTGCACTTTTATTTGTTTGTTTGTCTCTTTCGTTTTTAGCCATGACGTTGTCAGTTTATTTTCGATCTAGGAGTTTGACTGTTTCTGTGGTATCTTTCGTCCCTTTTCTTTTGTGTTCAAGTTTGTTCAAACCCCAAAAGAGAAAGCTTCAATTTTAAATGACAATTGGTAGACATTTGCGTGTGTGCAGCTAACAGTTGATCTCAATCAAAATCATATTTTTTGGGTGATATTCATTACATTGACCTCACCAAAGGGCAATATCTGTATTAGGTCGATATTTCCAGACTGCAATAAACCTACATTATGTAACGAACTGTGTCAATTACTTAATCATGTATACACTAATTGCAAAGCAATAAGATGATAATGAGTATCTGCTTCGGACAATTCAAATGGTCAACATGCGGAGGTGCATTGTCTTCTGCTAGGATGTATGTTCGGAAATCATATCATCCTTATATTAAATGGCAGTTCACAGTTGATTATATTTGCCTCGGTGAAATTTGGAATATTATTTGCGTCAAAAAAATACATGAATCTATTTGATGAGTTTAGCCCTTTTCAACTGATTTTTTAGTTCGTTCTAAAGTTGTATTGTTACACCACTGTCCCAGGTTAGGGGAAGGGTTGGTATCCCGCTAACATGTTGAACCTCGCTACATTCTGTATGTACCTGTCCCAAGTCCGAAGCCTGTATTTCAGTGGTTGTCGTTTGTTTGTGTGTTACATATTTGTTTTTCGTTCATTGTTTGTACATAAATTAGGCGGTCTCGTTTGAAATGTTTTACATTTGTCATGTCGGGGCCTTTGATAGCTGACTATGCGGTATGGACTTTGCTTATTGTTGAATGCTGTACGGTGAACTATAGTTGTTAATTTTGTGTGATTTGGTCTCTTCTGAAGAGTTGTCTCATGGCAATAACAACTCATCTTCTTTTTTATATGTAAATATTTAGATAGCTGAAAATATTAGAGCATCCAAAGTGGTTAGTAGGAATATCAAGTTATCAAATCAAAATCTTATTGACATTTTGATGAACAAAAGTATTTTATGTTCTATAGAGCGATCAATTTTTGGAGATAGTTTAGAATAATAATTTACGATACAAATGTGGACGATTTCCCACTTATAACTTCAATATAGATCTGTGTCGTAATCATCCAAAATTTTATGTTATTTATTAGCAGATAATAACAGAGCTTGGTAGACAGAATATGTTTTTAATCATAGTAATAAGGACCAAAATATATTAGTAAATCATTACCCCTGATTGCAATGTAAACTGCGTACAAAATAGTGCATTTGACGTAGAGTAATAGAAACTATATTCAAAATGTTAACATAATCAGTTTTTTATTTTTTTATATATTACCAATTTCCATTATATTATGATTAAGACCGAAAGGATAAACTGTCTGTAATTTTTATCTGACTTAATCCAATTATTTTCCAAACTGTAAAGACAACAACAAGGAATAAACAGATACTCATAAAACCAAAAGACATTTCCATCAACAGTTACAAATAATAAATAAGAAACAACACGAACTCCACTAAAACCGGGAGTGAAATCAGGTGCTCCAGAAGGGTAAGCTATTCCTGCGCCGTATACGGCACACGACGTGTTAATTCTTTGTTCAGTTCGCTAATGATGGAAGGTTATAATGACTGAGGAGGACTATTTTTATCTGACTTAATACAATTATTTTCCAAACTGTAAAGACAACAACAAGGAATAAACAAAGACTCGTAAAACCAAAAGACATTTACATCAACAGTGATGAATAATAAATTAGAAACAACACGGACTCCACTAAAAACCAGTAGTGAATTTGGGTGCTCCGGAAGGGTAAGCATTTCCTACACCGTATACGGCACCCGTCGTGTTATTTCTTTGTTCAGTTGGGTAATGATGGAAGGTTATTATGACTGAGGAAGAATATCAGATATGATTTCTGACACAACTTTGTCATAATGGCCAATCAGCTCATGATGGCGACCGTAAAATTTCTTGAGTGATGACCTTAAATAATTAATTTGATTCATAGTCCTGTCTTAGCAATTTTTGAGAAAGCAGTATTCCTCGTTCAACAAAATCTACGTATTTTAAGCCATCTCTAGAGTAACGTATCAATTGAGACACATATACTCCATATGTTGGTGTCGCTGGGATGTTGATACACAGAAGTGGAAAATTGACTGTAGGAAAATTAAAATCATAGCGATGTGAACTGTTTTAAAGTATTTCTTATGCTGACGTTGTTCCTAATGTGTTGATAAATGATACTTTTAAATCTATTGAGTTTTCAAAAACAATAAAGACGTCTTGTGTTTTTCCGCATGACTTTTCCAGTTTTTATTTTACAACGTTCCACAAGTATTTCCTTTTCTGGTACTTTAATAACTAACTGGCGAAGAGTACTTTTAGTCCAAGATTAACTTATTTACCGATGATGAAGTATAGGATCTCTGACAAACAAATGACATGCACTTTTTAAGGTACGTATTTACTCCAGTTAACCGATGAACAATTACAACTCAATTAGAACAACAAATAACTAGAAGAATACCAAACTTGTGATAACAGACAGTCAGGTGTTGAAACAACTAGGATTTGACTACGTATGTCAAATACAACAGCTGGTTATACAATGAGGTACATGTATTGTACTTGATCTTCTTTTTTTACACTTATTTTGCTTTGTAAAACCATTTTTATGAAACACCTATCACCAAATATATCGGATAAGGTTCCATTTATAAACTAAACAATTACATATTTAAGATAAGTGTAGTTTAAACCGTTTATTCAATTACCCATAATGCAATGGTACATATCCTTATATATAAGGTATTTCATTTATACTTTACGAAGAAATAAACATTGTCACACCACAACACAAACATGCCATCCGTTTTGTCAAATCATGTCCTCCTTGGTTCAAATGTTTACAGTATATTGCATATAACAAACAAACAACAATAAAAAAACGATTAAAGCATGTGACATATTGATAAATTAAATTGGAAATGAACATTTGCTTGCAAAAGTAACCTTATCATGGTACATCTTGTATCTTACAATTTAACATTCTTACTTAAAATAATCTGAGACCCTACCCCCCAAAAAACAGACTATATTTGATTGATTAATATATGAAATACGCTTGAATTGTAGCATCTGTGTAAGATGTAATCTTTAAAAAGTGAACACGTAACAGGGTTAAACAAAGTTTTGATCGGTTTTGATAATACCTTCATTATTCATGAACTAATCATTTAGTATCATTATGATATTGCATAATTTTTTTAATATAAAACAGGTACTACCGCGTTTGAATTAGTTACAGTATAATATAATGGTGTTATTCTATCATAGATTGCAAAAAAATAGTTTCAGATGAAAATGAAGATCACTTTGAAATAAGAATGATAGTATATCAAACAGTTACCACAGCGTTGTTATTAATTTAAGTATAATATTATGTTGTTGTTCTTTCACAATTCGCCATTAAACCAATCAAGATCTGCATTTTGGTTCTGCTTAAACAAGGCAAACATGTTGTATTAAATTAAAAAAGTAACTTTCAGATGCCAATGACACACGAGCCTGTCAAACATCGGTAAATATAATGTTGTCGACAACGGGACATGTAACAAGTAATACAGAAATACCAAGCGTCCATCCGTGCTCTCTTGTGTAAAGGAGGGGCGAAAGATACAAAAGGTACAGATATGACGAATGCCACTAGTAGATCAGGACGATTTAGAGGAAACTTAAATGAACAAACGTATATTAAAAACGAAATAGCTAGTTTATCTTGTCGGAGACATGAGAACATTATATCGTTTCGAGAAGTTCTTGTGAAAAGTGAAGAAGTGAATATTTTAATGGAATATGCGGACGGAGGAAATCTTGAAGATTTAATTTCTGAACATAAAACTTTATGTAAAACATTGATTGTTGATATTTTCATTCAAATCTTAAAAGCTGTAGATTTTTGTCATAAGAATTACATTGCACATAAAGACATTACCCCCAGTAATGTATTGCTATTAAGAAACAGGACAATTAAATTGGCAGATGTTGGTATTTCTATGAAATACATGTCCTCAGCTGGGCAACCATTGCTGTGCGATGATTTTCTTGGAAATAAACTATATTGTGCCCCAGAAGTTATTCGTGGGATTGTTCACGATGTCATATTAGCGGACCTATCGAATCTTTGTGTTCTTCCTTAATACATTATATTTACCAAAGTACCATTTAGTGGAAACGACGAAGAAATTCTAGTCCAGAAACACACAATAGGAAATACTGTAACAACATCACAATGTATTGACTTATTTCAATGCACGTTACTTGATTTCTTAAAAATTATTCCTTGTGACAGAACATGTGTGTCAAAAGTATTACATTCCTGGAACAATGCACTGAATGAATCTGTTTTATGTTGATATTTTATGTTGAAAAATGTGCATTAAGAGTTGAATAAATGGCATAATATTAGAAATGTATTTATACTTTTGATCGAATATAACGTATGTAATCATATATAACGTATTCGTATCTTATTACTTTTAAACATTATATTCGTTGCAAGTTTTTATCATGATATGTCTTTAATTATAATAATGTAAATGGCTACTATCCGTTATCCTACACCGAATTTTATTTTATTGGAGGGCCAAACCGTTGAAGGAAGTACATTTTGTAAGAAGCACAAACAATCCTCATCTTTCTTTTTTTGGAATAACTCATTATAGTTGTCGCCTTATCAAAATGACCGATTTGGATAAATACTATAAGTAATCATTTCTTGGTTTTTGTCACCAATTTTTCTATTGGAAACAATGAAAAAGTAAATACAGCTAAGCAGTTAGAAGCAATGCCAATTTTGAATAGACATTCATTAATTATTTATTATACGTGTACTTTGGAAACTGCAAAACAATCTTGCCACATTTGGAGGCAGTGATCTTGATGAACCAAATCTGACACTTAGATATCTGATATATTTTTTCTTAAAAGCAAATCTCGATGAACAATATTGTTACCTTTAAAAAAAATATATGCATCATATAGTTCAACGACATGACGTTATACATAGAGACTAATACATGGCCTTTTCCATATCGGCCCGGGTATCATCCCTGGACTCATATCAGCACCTCGACTTCGTCTCGGGCTGATATGGGGGTCTCGGGATACCCGGGCCGATATGGAAAAGGCCATGCATTAATCTCTATGTATAATCTTTTAGGGCTTCAAATATCAAAGCAATGTAATCCTCCCATATGTTACTCCAAAGAAAAGCAAAGACATCATCTTAAAGAATTCATTCCCAATGAGAGATGAGAGAATTCTAGAGTTAATCTTTCAAAAGCGTTGAAAAGGATGTTTGAAACTAAGGAAATAATCGTCTTAAATTTATAACACTACCAAAAAAATACTAAATTAAAATTTCATGTTTTAGTTTTTGATCTTTTTTAAACATGTTCTTCTGATATTGTACACTTTTCGGACGCTCTTACCTCACATTGCACGTATTCCGTCTAAAATAAAAACAATACTAGATCGTCACATTTGCTGAATCAAACATTTGTCCTACCCTTCAACGTTATTTTAACGCAAAGAACTAATTAGTTTTGATTTTATTTTTTGTATCTTTCGCCTTTGTGATTTTGTCTCATTTTAGGAATTTTACATACACTATTTCCAATGCATTAGATTAATTGGGCAACCGGGCTGTATCAGGAATTAGAGTTTGCTAGTCGAGTGAATCCTTTTCTGGGAACACGACTGAAAACACAATAAATTATATAAGGATGCATATAATTTGAATACTTTGCAGATCAAGTGTTTCAGAAGTACAAGATTTCCATCTTTACTATGCAGTCACATTGATATGCTAATTTATTACCTGATAAATTATACGTGATGTATAGAACGAATCAATTACAACCCTACCATATGTATATGATTTGAAGGGTAATACAGCAGCCGATATTAATGAGCACGAAAGAATCTTAATAAATGAATCAACAATTATTTGAACGCTTGGTAGAGTTCGTGTTGCTCAGTCTTTACTTTTCTATGTTGTATTTTTCGGAAAATATTTTACTTGGTTTTGAATTAATGTTTTGCTGTAGCGTTGTCGGTTTGTTTGACTTTTGTGTTTGAATGTCCCTTTGGTATCTTTCGGCTGTCTTCTATCAATTCCTTGTACGAAATTTATATTCGCTAAAAAGATTAGATAAAACAAAGAAATAAAAGATGTTTGAGCATATTTTTGAAAAAAAATGACCAAATGTTTTGTTTTAATTATAGAGGACAAAAGAACGCCTTTTCATTATGGGAAAATAGAATAATCACTCTACATTGTTGCGATTATTCTATTTTCCCATAATAAAAAGGTGTTCTTTTGTCCTCTATAATTTAAACAAAACATTTGGTAATTTGTTTTCCCAAAAATATGCTAATATTTAAATAAATATATTAAATATCGTCTTAGCACAGCACCGTTATAAATATTTTAACTGTTAAAACTTGTGTTAACGCGTCTGGCATAACAAATACTTAGCCTTGTATCTTTCATGAGTTTCTTTTAACTTGGTTCCAGCTGGAAGCGTCTCCCATTTTAAGAAAACACATTATCCCTAAAAAGATAACATGCTTTTATTGAAAATACATTTTCTGCTGAGTTCCTTCGTTATTTAAATTGTCTTTAACTTCGACATAAGATAAAGGGAAGTATGGGCTATGCATCAATAAAACAACAACCCAAATGAGAAAACAAAACAAACATATTGTGCCCTACACAGACGCTCGAAATCAAACGTTTATCTAGATGACTGATGTAGGAAGGTTTGTATATTAATACTGAAAATGCACGTCAGTTCTCCATTTTGAAATATAAAAAACCGGATATATCTCTTTTCATTATTGGGAAACAAATTGCCAAAGTCTACCAACCATTATTTATGGTTTTTATATAACAAAACCAGGATTGCGTGCTAAAAAGAAATCAAGGTAAAAAATGACAAACGTATTTAAAATAATTGTGAAACACAAGACTGAGGTTAAAGTTCATAATTTCCTAATTCTGTTTGACATATTGAACTGACTGATCTTTGAATTCTTTAAAAAAATTACAGTGGATTCATTTATTTTCGTGGGTACCAATTTTCTTGAATTAAACAAACTTACATTTTCGTGGACATTTAATTTCGTTGTTCTGCCAAAGTCTACATACAAGCCAATGCAAAACTTGTTATTCGTTAAACATTTAAATTCGTGGTTCACCTGTACTAACGAAATCCACGAAAATTGGTATCCAACGAAAAATAATGAATCAACAGTACTGTATTTGTATTCTGTCATTAGCTTGATATCCATGTATTCAGAGAGAACGAAAGAACACAATGGATATCAAACTCATCATTCAAAAGCAAACTGCCAGTGTTATTGCAAAAAATAAATTTAGTATAAAAACCAAAAGTAGAAAACTAAAGGCTTCACAATATATTCCACTAAAAAACTGGGGGAATATAAATTGCCCCAGATTGATAAACATATCCTGCTCAACAGGTATTTTCTAAATGTTCGTGTGTGAGCGTTCGTGATGAAGGTAGATTCAGGAAGGGCTTCGAACGCACAACATGAATTAAGTGTTCCTGTTTATTACCTTCATGATTTAATTTTGAGACACAGAACTTACAAAAGATTGTCTATAGAATAGGATACACCGAATGCATTCTACCATTATTTCGTTTTCATAAAAGAAAGACAATATTAGTTTTAGAGTTAGATTGGTAGCTAGAGTAGAACTTTGATTCGAGTGTCAGCGATGAGTCATTTGCAGAAAAATGCACGTCTCTCGTGCAAATGTATACGCTTGAAATTTTTGATGAGTCTTTTTATCATT
The DNA here is from genome assembly GCF_963676685.1 of Mytilus edulis. Taxonomy (NCBI): domain Eukaryota; kingdom Metazoa; phylum Mollusca; class Bivalvia; order Mytilida; family Mytilidae; genus Mytilus; species Mytilus edulis. Next base: position 35,567,416 of record NC_092352.1, on the reverse strand, counting down.
ATTTCGTTTTTATCTTATATGTTAAGACAAATTTTTGATGTGTCTTTTTATCATTATTTTGTTTCTATCTTATATGTTAAGACAAATTTTGTATGAGTCTTTTTATCATTATTTCGTTTCTATCTTATAAAGACAATATAATTTTTAAGGTAAGTAGGTAGCTAGGGTAGAATTGTGATTCGAACATCAACGAGTCTTTTGTAGACAGACATTCGTCTAACGTGCATAGTATACTGTGGATTCATTATTATTCGTTGGATACAAATGTTCGTGTATTTCGTGGGTACAGGTGAACCACGAAACTAAATGTTCAACGAATAACAAAGTTTCTATATGCTTGTAAGCAGACTTCGTTTAAACCACGAACATGCGAGTTTTCCATATTCCGCGAAAATTGGTACCCACGAAAATAAATGAATCCACAGTATGCCTGAAATTTTAGAATGATTTTTAAAATAAATCAATATTTTATGGAGGTAATATACATTTTCTGCCCTAATTAAAATAAACAAATCTGACAAAAAATAACACTTGCCACAACAATCCTTTTCGTGTGACCTTCATGTGAATAATGAAAAATAGTAATATTAAGATGTGTCAATGGTTTATTTGACCTTTTTTTTTCTCGAGCATGATCACCGATTAGTCTTTTGAAGACGCAACGCGCGTTTGGTGTACAACATAGTTATCCTTGTTACTGTGATGAGTTAATTTACAAGATTAAACATAAGTCTGCAATTATATAGTTCAATGTCCTGTGTTTATAATTAATTTCCAATAACATGTTTCAAACAACAAAGGCGATGTCAAATTCTGACTATTACGTAAGATCAATGTAAACAGGTTATATATGTGTGAAATAGTTAGTACAACTGAATAATAGTACTTTGATGATTAGTCCAGGAAATCATTAATAGGCATTAAAACACAGTAATTCTAGGTATTTCATTTACTTTTCAATCACAGGTATGGTCCTTTCAAACTCCTATCGAGTGTGAGTTCTCCTGCTAGAAAGTGGTATTGCATCAAGGTTTAAATGACTAATCCTTATTAACCTTCACGCCACATCTTCTTCATTTTTAGAGAGTGTTGAAGTTTCTCGCATGGTTTATATAGCAGACGTTGACGAAATTAAAATATAAATGTCCATTTCCTCCAATTAAGTGCAAAGTTTAATAATCGCATCATATATACAACTAAAAAGTGAAAACAAATTAAGCTCCAAAGAAAACAAATATTTTACAGATTTACATTATTTATCTTACCAGAACTATTTGGAAAACAGATTGAATTGCGTCAAGTCAATAAACACAGTTACATTGTTACGTTTTTGCTATTGTATATCTTTGAAACGTACATTTAAGAAAATGGCACGCAGTTATTTTACCAATTGTGCCCCTCTTCTTGCCGACTTGTTTCTTTGACGTCATCAGACATGGTCGCCTTTTTCAGGACATCATTATAGGAAATTCAGGAGAAATCAAGAAAAGTTAACGTTATTATCAAGTTCCGACCAATCATTTGCTGAGAACAGATATTTCACAAGGGATGATACTAATATTCTAGTTTTTTCTTTGCACCCAATCAAAATAAGATCAAATTACATAGGTAAATGTAGATTATAATTGAAAGGTGCAAAAAGGTATTAATATTACGTTAAGAAATGAAGGGTGAATAAGTTTCTACATCGAAAGCCGACACAGACTGAATTTGTATTATATGACCCTATTGTAAAGGTTGTAATGATGAAGTCAACTTCGCAACTGTGAACTTTCCATTTTTTGTACACCATTCTAGTAGTGCCTGTAAATGGAGTATGTATATTACAGTTGATATTATATGCTATGGCTTGCATTTCCTATCATAAATTTCCTGATAGATGGTTGCTGCTCATCATTCGGTTAAACCAAGAGTTCCGAGTGGTGAACTTTAAATCATATCTTCGAAAATTTGTAGGACGATATCACGAGTTGGTTGACTGTTCTGGAATATACATCTGTTTGACAGATGATGTTAGATTTGTTCTACTTGTTGTAACTACAATTCCATCCCTTTTCCACGAGCATTACCTTCAAAATAAGACGTATTACGGGATTTGTTTTGATATGAGCAAAACGATTAACGACACATGCTAAACAGTGTCTGCTTACCCTTTCAGAGCGCCCGAGGTCATCCTCGTATTTTGGTGGGATTTGTGTTGCTCAATCTTCAGTTTTCTATGCTGTGATTCCCATTCTGTTATTTTTTATATTTTTTTTATACCCCCGCTGTAAACAAAAATGGGGGAATACTCTGTTCTACCTCTGTCTGTCTGTCCATTAGTCCATCCATCCGTCAGTCAATCTGTCAATATGAAAAATGAAGATGTGATATGATTGCTAATGAGACAACTCCACAAGAGACCAAAATAACCCAGAAATTAAGAAATATATGTCACCGTACGGCCTTCAACAATGAGCACAGCCCATACCGCATAGTCAGCTATAAAAAGCCCCGAAATGACAATGTAAAACAATTCAAACGAGAAGTCTGTCAGTCCATCCGTCCGTCACATGAATATTTTTCGTCGAATCTTTCTCAGGAACTACATCATAACGATTTCCGAAATTTGGTTTCACGGTTTATATAAGTCAGCTATACCGTGTGATTCGTTTCCAGATTCATCACTCATTAACTTCCTCTTTACTGAACACCAAGTCTTGTATCATTTTACACATGATAGCCAAGTTGAAAATTTTCGTCACATTTTACTCAGGAACTCAATACGAGGATTTATGAAATTTGGTTTCAGGGTTAATATATGTCAGCTTTACCGTGTAATGCATTTTCAGATTCATCCCTGGACAGTTTTCTGTTTACCGAATGTTTTGGGCAGGGGTATCATCAATGAGCATTAGCTCGTCGTTTCACTCGTTTCTTTTTGCAGCGGCGTTGTCAGCTTGTTCTCGATTTATATGTTTGAATGTGCCTCTAATATTTTTACCTCTCTTTTATAATATAATTCCCACAACAAAATGCATGTTTTTTTATTATAATTATACGAGCAAATATATGTCCGAGTGTTAAATGTTAAATATTTATTGGAAATACATTGTGTCGTTCATATATTTTTATTTAACGTCTTAACTCTAAACCAATCAGATGTTAGATGTGTACTGGTTAATATTTCAATCATAAATGATTTTTTTTTATAAATTTGTAACTGGCTTTGAACTAGCTGTCAGTAGCTGCAAGTACTCTTAGATCTGTACTTAAGGTGTCATTTTGTTATGGGAAATAAAAATAAATCTCTTTTGATTAAAAAAGGTTGGATATTTTTTTTGCAAATATACTTTCATCAATTTTTCTTTTTAAGATTATAGCACTTGATATCTACAGATTTGCAAGGCCAACATTATGAGTTAGTGAGCAAACTCCTTTTTCGACAGAGGTTTTTACTTCTGATATCTTCTGTTTAAAAATTGAAAAAAGATGCCCACGAAAAAAGAACTCGGTCTCCCTCTTCACAGATAGAAGATATTGGTAGATAATTTCCACTATTTGGACCAGGCCCTTACAGAAAATTGAATTAACATTTACACGTGGGAGGTAATGTCTATGCCACAATAGGATTTATCAGTATGTGTGTTGATTTAAGACAGAAGTGGCTTCCACTAAACCAGACAGAAGTCGTACCGACCAAAAAACGGATACCACTGGGACCTGTGAACGACAATAAACTAAAAGAGATGCAGCAAAGATCCAGAACTGGGCACCGTTGTACCATGTTCGTTGAGTTCCGATCATCAAAACCAATTAGGATTTTTGTGGTGTTCGGAATGCAACCTTGATCAAATGGTAACAGTTGTGTACTGACTCTATTTATGACTAACTATTAAAAAAAATATCTATAATTGAGAATTAATGTAATCAAAAAGTAAAATCCCAAAAATATGGAACTCCTAGGAAAATTCAAAACGGAAAGTCCCTAATCAAACGGTAAAATCAAAAGCTAAAAAACACCAAACGAATGGATAACAACTGTCATATTCCTGACTTGGTACAGGCATTTTCTAATGTAGAAAATGATGGGTTGAACCTGGTTTTATAGCTAGCTAAACCTCTAAATTTACATAACTATGTTGTAATATTTTTTTTTACAAAATATTTCTCTGTGATTATTAGAAGTAATTTAATCGATTTTAGTTTAGTTGTAAAGACATTTTCACGGCTGTTCAACATTTATCCCTTTAATTAACACGTCAAAATATATCAAAATGGAGATATATACGTCACGATGAACATCGTCATAATCTATACGCATGAAACGGATGTCAAGGAATATAAAACAAAACGATCAAAAGAAAGAAAATGAACATTAAAGTCCATTATCATAAAGAATTTCCCATAACGAACATATAACACATACTAGTAGATACCTAAAAACCTGAGGTTCAAGATTTCAAAGATGGCGGACAATCAATTACCGCTTTCCATGTTTACAAAATGGCGTCAAACCATCTTCAGGCTAAAAGATTGCCAGCTAATAAATTTCCGGTTTTCATTAAAACATTATAAAATGACTCATGGTAAATTTACCATCATACTATATATAGATGATATGATCCGACTCAGAAAGTATGACACATCTTTCGACCAATAAGCAGCAGCGCACCTACTAACAGATCCGTTTAAGGAGACGTACATATAATAAACCATCACTTCATCAAAAAATATCTACGTGGACGCACGCAATAAAAAAAAGCTGACCACGAATTTCGTAAGATTAGTAGCCAAAACTCCCGTCAAAACTGTAGTGGATTACCTGAGGCAATCACTTATTCTCAACGACGAACTGACGGAAGACATCCTGTACCAAAACACAGAAAAAAAAATCACGAAAACTGTAAATGATACTGATGAGAAGAGGACCCAAATCGTTTTCCACCTTCGTTGCAGAAAAGATCTGGTAGATTGTTGACAAACGTCGTCTCACAAGCAGACTTGGAATGTACAGCTCACTGACCAACCGATTGACGAATGCGCCTTTCAACCCCAAAAGCTTCTCGGAGCTCATTTGGCATTATCGGAGAATAGGCTGTAATTGTACATTGTTTTCCAACGGGAAAATCACCTGCAACGGAAAGTGTCAATACTTGCAAGACACTCGACAACGACGTTATGCCAGACGTGAAGGAAAATCCACAAAAGCACACCGGAAGCATGAAATTTATAACGTAGAGAATGTATTTCTTTTTTTATAAGTATATCATATTTTACACACTATAGTCATTTGAATGCGTTAGTTTCTTATTTACAAATTTATTTACCGCGACAGTCATTCTATATAACTAATAACTGATTACGGTTACATTAAATTAAGAATTAAGCCCTTTCTCTAAAAAGAATTGACCGCAAACCCTTTTTTCTACAATCATAGAAACATATAACGTTATAGCAACCGGTTGATTGATTTGTGAATTGCTTTTAATATATGTACCATTAATTTGGCTACAATGTATAAAAGTAAAATCACAAAAATACTGAACTCCGAGGAAAATTCAAAACGGAAAGTCCCTTAGCAAATGGCAACTGCATGTGCAATAGGTATCAAAACAATCTATACTATTAAAAGAGAAGACCTTATTTTGTGTGTTGCTTTTCTTCTTTCCACAATAAACTAATCATCATGCCTCTGTGTCCTATAGGTACCATATATTGTCGCATTTGTCATCCATTCTTTTGACTATTCAGTTTGGGTTATTTTGGGAGAAAAACGAAAAAAACTGCGTCCGGATATTTTTCCGTCATTGGACGAAAATTTAAATCAGACTAGACATCCGGTTTGCGTTTTTTCTGCACTTTGTACATACCAAAGACTATGAATAACGTGTATTTGCTATCTGCTATCATTTCAAGTTAATTATCCACGGCGGTCACTGAGTTTATTAAATAGAGAGGTTCTATATAATATGTCAATGACCGCCGTGGATCGATTAGTAACTTGAGAGTTGATACATTGTAGTAAAAAGCAAATACACTTTATTTATAGTAATATATGTTCATAATATACAGATAAACGCTTACATTATTGAAATCAATAGAAGAGTAATTATAGGAATTTCTGAGGGGAAAAAAAATTAGGAGCCGTGCTAGAAAAACAATTGTCATGTCCCAAAGTACCTAAATCATTTGATACCTTTTCTGAAATTCTTCAGTCATAAAATCTTTTACAAAAATTCATCGGGTGTGTTCTAGCATTTATTATCCTTGCTTAAAGTATTTCAGTTTGGGTTATATTGGGAGGAAAACGAAAATAAATGCGTCCATATATTGTTTCCGTCATCGGACTGACTTCTTGAGAAATATGAAAGACTTCCGCTGCCCTTCAGGACTGTTTTGAAATTAAAAATAATTTGAATAAGTACTTGAGACAGAACAATTATTTTTTGCGTTTTTCTGTATACTATGATCATACATATACTATATAGATAAAGCGGTCACTGAAATATTTCTGTATACTACATACACAGAGCCGGATTTAGGGGTGGGGGCTAGGGTAGCAGGGGTCCCCCCTTTTTGAGAAAAAAATTGGTTGTTTATATAGGGAATCACTGAAGCGTGACTGGAGCGGGCCCCTCTTAGGCAGTCAGTGGGCCTCCACTTATGAAAAATTCTGGATCCGCCACTGATACATATATACTATGAATAAATTGTATAAATTTGCTATAATTTACTATAAATTCCAATAGTTTAATGGGGTGACTTTTAATATATCAGTAACCGTTTTACATAGTAACTATAGTATATAGTACTAAAAAAATGTGCCCAGTCCCCATCTCCTGCAATTCTCCAGTTATATTGTTTTTACAGTTTACATACGCTCCATTTCCCCGCGATTTCGCGGGCGTGTTCTAGTTAATTATAAACATGATAAAAAGAAGGTAACAAGAGTTCGAGGCTATATACGAGCTGATTAGCTAAGTGATATTGATGGTAAATGAATAATTTATGATTGTTTTTATAGTTTTGTCTTCATTCTTAGTATCATCAGAGGTTATCTATAATTCTGAACTATTATGACTTGTTTTTGATGCGGCACCGACGAATACAGTACATACACTTGTCATGCTCAATAAATAACTATTAAGTGTATAAACCATCGGAATACGTCTATTAGTTTCCACTCCAAGGCTGTTATTGTAAATATTTCCAAGATGAAAGATCTAGGATCAAGATTTGTTTTATTCAGTACGATGTGCAAATTTGTAATATCAGTTATGAATTTGATGCTGAGTGCAAATTACAAAGAACAAAATTTTATCACAGATGCTTACAGTTCAACATCGTGCACAAAGAAACCATATTGACATTGGTTTATAAAAAGTTATCATTCCTGAATTTACTTGAAATTCATTAAACATTTATCTTATACCTCCGTTTCTAGAATTCAAAAAATATACATTGTCGAATTAGTAGTCAATTCCAAACTGCTGCAGTTGAGAGATTTTACTTCTAGGTTTAAAAAATGTATCTATAAATATAGAATAAATAAAATAAACAAATAATAGATACATAATTTAACCTAAAATAAATAAATAAATTCTTCCCTCCCCCCCCCCCCCCCCCCCCCCCAAAATGAACAAAATAATCAAAAAATAAATAAAAAAGAATCGTGTATTATGATGTCAAAATGACAGAATAGACACGTGTAGCCGGTCGACATAAGTATGCAGTAAACAATTTACTGCATCATGTAGGTTACTAGAAGTTAGAGGCTATTTAATTGCTAATTAACAAACTAATGCAGACGTTTGAGGCATACCTTTCGCAGTTGCTGTCTGTAACTATGGGTATTTAGTGCGAATGTCAATTTTTAGAAATTAGCAAATCATTTTCGTCAAGAATATGTATTTTCTACAAATAGAATACTATTAATTATTAATTTGAAAATCTAACGCCATATTAAAACAGTTATATTTGCCACTACATTGTAGCATACAAAGAATCATTTTGTCTGTTTCCACTATAACATAAGCGTTATTGACAGAAGTGTTATACATCATGTTAAGTAAAATGGCAACAGAATGCATGAAGTTGTCAAGTACAGCATTTCTATTCTCAAAAAATTCAAGTCGTAAAAATATAACTACACCTGACCTTCCATCGAACGTAATTCCGTCTGGTCTTACACGTGCCACGATAAAACCTGACCGAAGCCATAAGCATATATGTAAATATAAAAAAGGAATCGTGGTATGATTGCAAATAAGATAAAACTTCACAAGAGTCCAAATGACACATACATTAACATCTTGTTTAAAATATGTTACATATCATTGGTTAAGATAAAGTGTATTGGTGATTTTACTTTATTTCAATAAAAAAAGTTAAACTTATGACCAATACATGTATAATAAAATGAATAAAACATACAGCAATTCATATATCGACTCGAATATCAATGATAATTAACTTTGGCGCTACGATAATTCGTGAAAAAAATGCTTTATTTTAGTTCTGTCATTTGTTCAATATTTGTCTATTACATATAAACTCATCATAGATACCAGGACTAAATTTAGTATACACGCCAGACGTCCGTTTTGTCTACAAAAGACTGATCAGTGACGCTCCAATCCAAAAAAGTAAAAAAGGCCAAATAAAGTACGAAGTTGAAGAGCATTGAGGACCAAAATTCCTAAAAGTTTTGCCAAATACAGCTAAGGTAATCTATGCCTGAGGTAGAAAAGCCTTAGTTTTTCAATAAAATAAAAATTGTAAACATTAAATTTATAAATATAACCATATCAATGACAATTCATGTCAGCAAAAAAAGTGCTGACTACTGGGCTTGTGATACCCTCGGGGAACTTAGTGTATTTTTTTTAATTCTTGAATTAGCTATTTTAGAATACATTTGTACTTGATCAGTTTCGTAATGTTATTTTCTTTATTTGATTTAATCCTTAAGTTACACGTATACAAAGACAGAGAGATTACCTAGTAATATGTTGTCATTTAAAAGAAATTGTTAGATTTTAGTTAATTGTCCAATTTTACATAAACATTATGTATCCTCAAATTAAATAAAAATAACAATGTAAATTAAAGATCAACATGTAAACAAACATTACGTTTTTAAAATCTCGTTGTCAGATAATTAAAAAGTTACTTTATTAATTTTCAAAATGGTTCTCGTACTATAAGAAGCAACTTGTTTAAGGTATGTGCATTTATTTATCAAAAAAACAAATGAGACGTCCGAAGAAGCAAACTAGCTACTTGTAGTACATTTATCTCATGTTACTTGAAAAAAAAAACATCAAATAAGAAATAAGTTCCAACAAACAGTGCCTGATATAAAATGTATGTCCGATACACGTAGAATGTGATGTACAAGTGCAAAAGCAATTATAAGAATTTTCGTAAAGAAAATTATGAAAATCGAAAATTTATTATATATAATTATCATTTTTTTTTATATACTACAAGTGTGGACACAGATGAGTGTGGATAGTATGTTTGGATGTTTGACAGTTACTTATGACAAAAGGGAGTTCTATGTTTTCCTATATGGTGTTATTAACGGCGTTGCACGATGACAATCAACCTGAACATTAGGAGTATTGTTTATTAAATATTTAGTTTTTATGTTCAAGATGGGCATGGAAGAGACAGTAATTACATTAGTTACCAAATGATTATGATCGAATATGTTCCACATCTTTGATTTTTGATTCACTTTGTAGCTAGGAGAGCAACACATAATAGGTTCATTAAGGTCTTTCCTCACGGACTCTCCGTGAGGAAAGACCTTATTGTTTTTCTTATTTTTTCAGGTGTTTTTTTTCTAAATGGGAGATGATATAAAGATTTGATAACATGATATAAGGAGCCTGTAATTCTGTGGTTGTCATTTGTTTGTGTGTTACATATTCGCTTTTTGTATAATTTTTGGTACATAAATAAGGCCGTTAGTTTTCTCGTTTGAATTGTTTTATATTGTCATTTCGGGGCTTTTTATAGCTGATGATGGGGTTTTGGCTTTGCTCATTGTTGATGGCCATATGGTGACTTGTAGTTGTTAATTTCTGTGTCATTTTGGTCTCTTGTGGAGAATTATCTCATTGGCAATCATACCACATCTTTTTTTATATGTATTTGCCTACTATTTGTATGGTTCTATTTATATTATTTTGTGGTGGATCATCAGTATCATTAGTAATAAATGGTTGACACAGCATAGGTTTTGCCAGGACACAGAATGAATGTTGTCTAATGAACTTAAAATATTTTTTTTGTCTTTGAGCAATCACTATGCTGTTGAATATTAATCCTCTCAAAAAAATGTTTGAAGAAATTTTCTTTTTATTTATGAAATCTGAAATGAGAAAAATTAACCATCCCCCCCACCATTTTTTTTTCACATCCCCCTTTCCCTTTTTTCAAAACTGATCTCAATTCAAAATTCTAATGGAGTTTGCAACAATAACTTCTCATTTAAATACATCATAAAACATTAAAATGTAACAAAAAGTGCTTGTTATCACTGAATGGTAAAGAGTGTTTTAATTTATCAGTTGGTAGTAAAAGTGAATATACATTGTGCATTGTATAAAACAATGATTTAAGTTGATTCAACTACTATTCTGGACAAAGAAAGATAACTCCAATCAATTGAAAATTTCTTGCTATTGCACAATATTGTGCAATTAGATATTTCTTGCTATTGCGCAATACTGTGCAATTGAAAATATTTGCTATTGCACAATACTGTGCAATTAAACGGGACTAAAAATTAAGAATCTACATACACAGTTAGATTTGGCATATCAAAGAACCCCAATTATTCAATTTTTGATGAAATCAAACAAAGTTTAATTTTGGACCCCGATTTGGACCAACTTGAAAACTGGGCCAATAATCAAAAATCTAAGTACATTTTTAGATTCAGCATATCAAAGAACCCCAAGGATTCAATTTTTGTTAAAATCAAACTAAGTTTAATTTTGGACCCTTTGGACCTTAATGTAGACCAATTTGAAAACGGGACCAAAAATTAAGAATCTACATACACAGTTAGATCCGGCATATCAAAGAACCCCAATTATTCAATTTTTGATGTAATCAAACAAAGTTCAATTTTGGACCCTTTGGGCCCCTTATTCCTAAAAAACTATTGGGACCAAAACTCCCAAAATCAAACCCAACCTTCCTTTTATGGTCATAAACCTTGTGTTTAAATTTCAAAGATTTCTATTTACTTATACTAAAGTTATGGTGCGAAAACCAAGAATAATGCTTACTTGGGCCCCTTTTTGGCCCCTAATTCCTAAACTGTTCAGACCTCAACTCCCAAAATCAATCCCAACCTTCCTTTTGTGGTCATAAACCTTGTGTTTAAATTTTATTGATTTCTATTTACTTATACTAAAGTTATAGTGCGAAAACCAAGAAAATGCTTATTTGGGCCTTTTTGGCCCCTAATTCCTAAAATGTTGGGACCAAAACTCCCACAATCAATCCCAACCTTCCTTTTGTGGTTATAAACCTTGTGTTAAAATTTCATAGATTTCTATTCACTTTTACTAAAGTTAGAGTGCGAAAACTAAAAGTATTCGGACGACGACGCAGACGATGACGCCAACGTGATAGCAATATACGACGAAAAATTAAAATTTTTGCGACCGTATAAAAAATTGTTAAAATGTTCCTCATATTAGAATACATTTATTGGTTTTTAGTAATGACAATGCCTGACATGATGTTTGGGGCTATATGATCTAGGAAGAGAACCTTTGTGCTGATTTTTAATCAATTCTTTGATAATATCCCCTCCAAATCTGGTCGAAGCAAAGAAAAATATTGACCAATATGACAATGATTTCACCAAAAGAACCTTTGAGCATGCTTCAAAGACTCACAACTGCTCCAAAAGTAATATGATAGAATTTCAAGTATGTCAAGTGGATATTATCAACAGCTTAATTAGTCTTAATATGTTTAAATATCTAAAAAGTAATAGTATTCAAAAGGTTATGCAAAATTATTCTCTTTTCATTTTTTTCTGTTATATGGATACTAATATAAGTGATACATGTACCAATACAGTATGTGTTGTGGTATGAAAGTGTAGTAATTAACATTTACTGTATCACACAAATTAAGAAATAAACAAATGAATGAAAAATGTTCAACATGTACAATAAAATATAGTTTTAGAAATCAGGTTAAATTGAAGTTCACATGAATACGGATTTAATGAGGTTGACTTAATCACTTGCAAGTGAATACTTCATTATCAATATTATTTAACATAATTTGACAAAATTGAACCATTTTGGCTGCTGAAAGCGAGTTATTATTTCACTATTTCAGTTTTATAATTGATTGAACAAAAACGAATCATACTTTAGATTTTTATACATCTCTTAGCTAGTGCCCCTTTAAACATACTTGAAGGACCATTTACACTCAGGACCAAGTCATCAGTAGGCAGTACAGATGTATTAAAACAACCTAGCATCATATTGCTAGTAGCGGGAGTAGTATTGTCAGGTAAATTTGGTCTTTTTTTTTTTAAATTTGGTCAATGAACAATCGAAATAGAATGCTTTTATCTCCCTATTACTTACATTGTACATAGAGGTGATACTTCTTTGACAAATCCTTGTACATGAGAGTTGTCTGTCAAATCTTTATTTCACAAAGAATGAATTGCATAACAATGAACTGAGCTCAAAGCAAAGTACTTTAATAATACACTTAGACAAAGAGCTAAATCCAGTGATATACTTTGTACTACAGGTCCTTCACGAACATCCATCGACCAAAACCATATCCCAATAACATGCCATACTACATGGTTGGATCAGAAGTCCTGAAAAAGACATGATTTTTTTAATTGTATTTTAAGTATATATATGCACAGGTTAAAACTCTTTTGTGGTATAATCATTCAGTATCTAGCAACTATCAATTTGCTTCATGCACAAATTGATATAGGTTGAGTGCCCCTCTGTTGGAAATAAGAACACACCTCCACCTAATTTTAGTCAACTGATGAAAAAACATTCAAAACTATAAAATGTTATCTAAGACTTGTCAGTGTCTATTTACCATTGCCACTGAATCAGTGATATATCGTACACATAATTATATACATGCAAGACTAAAATTTTAAAGTACATATACAAATGTTCAAATGACAAAGCAATTATAGGCAACCATACAGCCTTCAAAAATGAGGGAAACTGTCCCAACATGAAAAGTATGCATTAATACAATTGAGAAGAGTAATGGCCTGATTCACAATTCCACTAATAAACAGGTCCTTCAAATAAACCAGATGCTCCACAGGGCGCAGCTTGATACTACAGCAGAGGTCGAACCCTGAACAGTGGGGGCAAGTATGGACACAACATTAAAGCCTGATACAGCTCTGAATTTGGATTGTGATTTGTTTTTGACAGGTTATTTATTTTTGTAATCTAAGAGGACAAATTATTCATTTTCTGCACTTTTGAAGCAAGATTTTTCATTTTCATTAAAGCAAGGGACTGATTATTCATTTTCACAACTGTATTTATGATATTCAAAAACATACAATTTTTAAATGATTTGTTTATTATAAACAACATATTTGTGTTTCCTTTAAATATTTATTTTGACATTTTTTTTTTGCATGCTGAATGCTATAAATTTTATTTTGATATCTTTTTTTGCATGCTGAATTGATGTGCACGCAACTGTGTGTTGGCGTATAGGGAGTTACGCGCCTGAATACAATTTAATTAAATATATTAAATAACTGGTAAGCCTCCCCCTTTATAAGTAGAGACAATCCATAACCTACATCTCAGAAATATTAATCTTAAATTTATATAAATGAAAAGTAAGCTTCGATAAATAAAATTCAACAATGTTTCTTAAAATTAGTAAAAGTGGTTTATAGTCATACCCCAACATGTTGACCATAGATAGACAAACAATTCACTTGCATTCGATTCGCATTTGAACTATGTGTTTGTTAATGTAAACCGTTTCAAATGTGAATTAAACTAATTCAAATTAGGTGTGAACTCAGTATGATTGTCAGGTAGTTTCAAACTGAAAGATACTTTTAAGGGAAGGGAAAGAAATGGATAAAACCATGTGTGGTACAAACACTGTTTATTCAAGTCAGAATCCTGGATCTCAATAGTACTTTCATAATGTCAAATAAAAACATGAATATGATAGTTAGATACAATACTACATGTATTTATTACGTATTAAATGACATTTATTTTAGTGATTGGTAATTAGGAAAAATTGGAAATTCAGGTGTAAATTGAGACAAACAATATCACTGAATGCAGTTTCTAGTCAAGTGACCAGCAAACATGGAAATCTACCTTTTGAATGAAAGGAGAACTCTTACATTGAAAATGAATGATGTAAATCTAGATTCTAATAATAGCCGAAGGGAGCTCACATTCACAACAGTTAAAGCATTGATGAATTAGTGAACAAAGCATTTTTCTCATTAACTTGAAAATCCACCTATTAGAATGGATAAAACCCTAATTTTAAGACATAAGGTCGGAGACCACAATTATTTCGTAGTGCATATCTTATAGAACATAAATGAAAATAAAAACCAGATGCTCCGCAGGGCGTAGCTTTATACGACCGCAGAGGTTGAACCCTGAACGGTTGGGGCAAGTATGGACACAACATTCAAGCTGGATTCATTTGGATTGTGATTAAATAGTTGACACAGCATAGGTTTCTGACACAGAATGAATGTGTTCTAATGAACTTAAAATTTTTGTTTTCTCTTAGAGCAATTCACTATGCTGTTGAATATTAATCCTCTCAAAAAAATGTTTGAAGAAATTTTCTTTTTTATTTATGAAATTTCAAATGAGAAAAATTGAACCCAATTTTTTTAATCACATCCCCCTTTCCCTTATTCCAAAACTAATCTCAATTAAAATTTCTAATGGAGTTTGCAACAATAACTACTCATTTAAATACATCATAAAATATTAAGATGTAAAAAAACTGCTTGTTATCACTGAATGGTAAAGATTATTTTAATTTATCAGTTGGTAGTAAAAAGTGAATATACATTGTATATTGTATATAACAAAGATTTAAGTTGATTCAGGACAAAGAAAGATAACTCCAATTAAAAAAAAATCTTGCTATTTCACAATATTGTGCAATTAGATATTTCTTGCCATTGCGCAATACTGTGCAATTGAAAAGACTTGCTATTGCACAATACTTAATATAATAATTTTAGATCCTGATTTGGACCAACTTGTAAACTAGGCCCATAATAAAAAATCTAAGTACATTTTTGGATTCAGCATATCAAAGAACCCCAAGATTTCAATTTTGGACCCTTTGGACTTTAGTGTAGACCAATTTGCAAAATCAATACCAACCTTCCTTTTGTAGTCATTAACATTGTGTTTAAATTTCATTGATTTCTATTTACTTAAACTAAAGTTATTGTGCGAAAACCAAGAATAATGCTTATTTGGGCCCTTTTTTGGCCCCTAATTCCTAAACTGTTGAAACCAAAACTCCCAAAATCAATCCCAACCGTTCTTTTGTAGTCATAAACCTTGTGTCAAAATTTCATAGATTTCTATTAACTTAAACTAAAGTTATAGTGCGAAAACCAAGAAAATGCTTATTTGGGCCTTTTTGGCCCCTAATTCCTAAAATGTTGGGACCAAAACTCCCACAATCAATACCAACCTTCCTTTTGTGGTCATAAACCTTGTGTTAAAATTTCATAGATTTCCATTCACTTTTACTTAAGTTAGAGTGCGAAAACTAAAAGTATTCGGACGACGACGACGACGACGACGCCAACGTGATAGCAATATACGACGAAAATTTTTTCAAATTTTGCGGTCGTATAAAAATCCAACCTGCGCTATCTCAAAGAAACTTTTACAGTGTGTTGTACTACTCTTGGGAACAATTATATCAAAATTATAGAACACTTCATCGGCTCTAATTCAAACTATGAACAATTTTATGTTTCGGGCGTCTTGAAATCTTTTGACAGCTTGTGAAGTGCTAATTTTAAACCTTTTTCAGCTGGACCAAATCACTACTTTCCTTTAAAATTCTGGACTCATTTTTTTTACAGTGTAATTTGACCCCCCCCCCCCCCCCCTACTTGCAATTTGAGGCATTAAACATGGATAAATAAATTTGGAAGGGGTATAAAAATTAATGGCAAGTAACCCACTGTCAACACTAGGGACTATATTTGTGAACAACGAAAATCAAGGAACGGCAATTGTGGTCTCGGACATAATAAATTATAAAATTCCTGATAAAAAGCGGTGCTGAGCATGCATGCATGTAATGTGCTTGAAACATATTCAAAGAATAAAGTTTTATAACTTCCTAATGTCATATCCAAAATTTATCAAAACCTAAAGAGGAGTTATCTTACTGTGGATTCCTATATTTTTCGTGGATGTCAGTTCTCTTGGATATTTGAAAACTTGCATATTAATCGATATTTGATTTTGTGGTTTTAACAATCCAGACAGACAAATAGCAATATTAAGGTGTTTAGGAAAACATGACCTAAAACCTCCTTCATATAAGACAAAAATACATGGGAACTCATACTGAATGGTCAAACGTGTTCAATACACCTTATCGCTAATCCCGGCTGACCTGGCCGCTTGAACTTTTGATACATACAACTGTAGAGGGGTTGCTTCCCCTCAGTACAGGTAGAACATATAAAGCCAGTCTTAATCAACTGAGCTAGAGAATCGATTCTTTGGCTCAGTGGGTTAACGCACTAACTGTCACGCAGACAACCGGGGTCTAATTCTGGTGGTGACGATATGAATTTGTAGAGTAGATACGTGCTCTCCGGTTACATTTGGCGCCCGACTAAAAAATCCACGATGGTTATCTGGAGTATAGCCAGGGTTTGTGTTGGTAAGAGTCATATATGAAGATATGATGACTTTGTGGTGGGGGAATAGTGTAGCAGGGTTGCATCCCCTCAGTACAGGTAGAACATATAAAGCCAGTCTTAATCAACTGAGCTAGAGAATCGATTCTTTGGCTCAGTGGGTTAACGCAATGACTGTCAGGCAGACGACCGAGGTTCGAATCCCGGTTGTGACGATATGAATTTGTAGAGTAGATACATGCTCTGCGGTTACACAACAATCACTTTTCCATTGTGGCGTCAGATACATTTTGTATTTAGTTTTATGACGTCAAAATTTTACAGGAACCTGTGTGATATCCAGTAATGGCGGACAAATAGCCATAAGGTGGATATGAAAATGGCAGTTAAGATGGTAAAATCACAAATCAGCCGTTACTGTAAATGGACTAAAAGTATGACTTTTGAGCAAATTTAAAGGGAAATGACAGGGAAGGGGTCAAATAGTGTTCAATTTGGTATGCAGGTTTCAAAAATAGAGGGAGAATTAGAGGGAAAGTTGAGTCATCTTTTTAGACTTCAGTTAAATAATGACTAATGAAGTTATGTAGACTTACCTTCTAATTCTAAAAAAAAACCCACACTACTCAGAACTATGACCAGAGACATATAATACAATTGTATTATATTGTCTCTGCTATGACCAGTGGCGGATCCAGAACTTTTCCTAAGGGGGGCCCGCTCCAGTTATGCTTCAGTGATTCCCTATATAATCAACCAAATTTTTCCCACGAAAGGGGGGGCCAGCAGGGCACCCCCCCCCCCCCCCTGGATCCGCCTATGATGACTATGTCTAATTCACTTTGACTACTGATATGCAAACCTAAAAACAGAAAAATATATCATAAAATAGTGATTGAAAGATTCATAACACTTTGAAAGGATAATTCAGACACGTGTTACACGAACCCATGTTTGTTTACAAATAATAATGTCACGTGATCGCGCAGACCTCACATGTTGCATCGCCCTTACAATCCACTAATACATAACCCATTATCATGCAAACATGCAACGTGAATGTGATTGGTTATCAAATAATACAGAAATAATGCATGTACAGTTTATGAAGAAATTAGTTCATCAAATAGATGCGATTTTCACTTTTGACACGAACAGGTCAGGTTGACATTTCTGTCATCAGGGATAATATTGGGATAAATGGGATAAAACTGACCGTCAAAAAGGTCTAGAGAAGCACATCAGTAGAACCTTAACATTAATAAGTAAAACTTACCAAAATTTCTCTAATTAATAAACTATATAACTGAAATTTCACAAAGATAACGGTAAATAATTTTGATGATAGTGATGATGCTGGTTAAATTGGCGCGAAATAATATTCTTACTCCTATTGCTTTACGTAAAAAAAATGTATAGAATTGAATTTGACTAAAGTTGAGCATAAAAAAACGTGAATATGCAAAAGCCTGGTAATATATTAATGATAAAGTGTGTATAAATTTCCGTAAACGAATTTACCCGTATACTTCACCAAGAATTACATTTGAGCGCAAGATCTTTATTTGTGAATCGGTTTATATAACCCCGGTTGAACTCAGGGTCGTATTATAACGGAATTTTTTGCGTTGCTTTTAAATCATTGAGGCCATCTATTTTTATTACGGGTTTCCACATCTTTAAATCGGAATTATAGAAAAAATGGAATGTTGTTAGCAGAATCAAAACAGAAATGATGAACACTGCAACATTTTCAGCAAAACAAAAATAGGATGGAGGATCTGTGTATTCACATTATTTGTAAAACTCTCCTTATTCCTGTGAAGCGTGTGCTTTACATCGAGGCTTTTTATGCTTATCATCGACGCCACAGTACTTCAACCAATCAGACAACGTTTATTTGGGGCATTCGACCTATTTTAACTCAGATTTTGGAATTTTTTAATCGAAATTATAGAAAAATGGAATGTTGTTAGTACATATAAAATAGAAAAAGATGAATACTATTAGCTAAAGCAAGTTTGGATGGGGTTCTGTCTGTAAATGGACTAAAAGTATGACTTTTGAGCAAATTTAAAGGGAAATGACAGGGAAGGGGTCAAATAGTGTTCAATTTGGTATGCAGGTTTCAAAAATAGAGGGAGAATTAGAGGGAAAGTTGAGTCATCTTTTTAGACTTCAGTTACATAATGACTAATGAAGTTATGTAAACTTACCTTCTAATTCTAAAAAAACACCCACACTACTCAGAACTATGACCAGAGACATATAATATAATACAATTGTATTATATTGTCTCTGCTATGACCAGTGGCGGATCCAGAACTTTTCCTAAGGGGGGCCCGCTCCAGTTATGCTTCAGTGATTCCCTGTATAATCAACAAAATTTTTCCCACGAAAGGGGGGGGCCGGGCCCCCCAGGGCAACCCCCCCCCCCCTGGATCCGCCTATGATGACTATGTTTAATTCACTTTGACTACTGATATGCAAACCTAAAAACAGAAAAATATATCATAATAGTGATTGAAAGATTCATAACACTTTGAAAGGATAATTCAGACACGTGTTACACGAACCCATGTTTGTTTACAAATAATAATGTCACGTGATCGCGCAGACCTCACATGTTGCATCGCCCTTACAATCCACTAATACATAACCCATTATCATGCAAACATGCAACGTGAATGTGATTGGTTATCAAATAATACAGAAATAATGCATGTACAGTTTATGAAGAAATTAGTTCATCAAATAGATGCGATTTTCACTTTTGACACGAACAGGTCGGGTTGACATTTCTGTCATCGGGGATAATATTGGGATAAATGGGATAAAACTGACCGTCAAAAAGGTCTAGAGAAGCACATCAGTAGAACCTTAACATTAATAAGTAAAACTTACCAAAATTTCTCTAATTAATAAACTATATAACTGAAATTTCACAAAGATAACGGTAAATAATTTTGATGATAGTGATGATGCTGGTTAAATTGGCGCGAAATAATATTCTTACTCCTATTGCTTTACGTAAAAAAAATGTATAGAATTGAATTTGACTAAAGTTGAGCATAAAAAAACGTGAATATGCAAAAGCCTGGTAATATATTAATGATAAAGTGTGTATAAATTTCCGTAAACGAATTTACCCGTTTACTTCACCAAGAATTACATTTGAGCGCAAGATCTTTATTTGTGAATCGGTTTATATAACCCCGGTTGAACTCAGGGTCGTATTACGTATAACGGAATTTTTTGCGTTACTTTTAAATCATTGAGGCCATCTATTTTTATTACGGGTTTCCACATCTTTAAATCGGAATTATAGAAAAAATGGAATGTTGTTAGCAGAATCAAAACAGAAATGATGAACACTGCAACATTTTCAGCAAAACAAAAATAGGATGGAGGATCTGTGTATTCACATTATTTGTAAAACTCTCCTTATTCCTGTGAAACGTGTGCTTTACATCGAGGCTTTTTATGCTTATCATCGACGCCACGTGCACAGTACTTCAACCAATCAGACAACGTTTATTTGGGGCATTCGACCTATTTTAACTCAGATTTTGGAATTTTTTAATCGAAATTATAGAAAAATGGAATGTTGTTAGTACATATAAAATAGAAAAAGATGAATACTATTAGCTAAAGCAAGTTTGGATGGGGTTCTGTCTGTAAATGGACTAAAAGTATGACTTTTGAGCAAATTTAAAGGGAAATGACAGGGAAGGGGTCAAATAGTGTTCAATTTGGTATGCAGGTTTCAAAAATAGAGGGAGAATTAGAGGGAAAGTTGAGTCATCTTTTTAGACTTCAGTTACATAATGACTAATGAAGTTATGTAGACTTACCTTCTAATTCTAAAAAAAAAACCACACTACTCAGAACTATGACCAGAGACATATAATATAATACAATTGTATTATATTGTCTCTGCTATGACCAGTGGCGGATCCAGAACTTTTCCTAAGGGGGGCCCGCTCCAGTTATGCTTCAGTGATTCCCTGTATAATCAACCAAATTTTTCCCACGAAAGGGGGGGGGGCCGGGCCCCCCAGGGCAACCCCCCCCTGGATCCGCCTATGATGACTATGTTTAATTCACTTTGACTACTGATATGCAAACCTAAAAACAGAAAAATATATCATAATAGTGATTGAAAGATTCATAACACTTTGAAAGGATAATTCAGACACGTGTTACACGAACCCATGTTTGTTTACAAATAATAATGTCACGTGATCGCGCAGACCTCACATGTTGCATCGCCCTTACAATCCACTAATACATAACCCATTATCATGCAAACATGCAACGTGAATGTGATTGGTTATCAAATAATACAGAAATAATGCATGTACAGTTTATGAAGAAATTAGTTCATCAAATAGATGCGATTTTCACTTTTGACACGAACAGGTCGGGTTGACATTTCTGTCATCGGGGATAATATTGGGATAAATGGGATAAAACTGACCGTCAAAAAGGTCTAGAGAAGCACATCAGTAGAACCTTAACATTAATAAGTAAAACTTACCAAAATTTCTCTAATTAATAAACTATATAACTGAAATTTCACAAAGATAACGGTAAATAATTTTGATGATAGTGATGATGCTGGTTAAATTGGCGCGAAATAATATTCTTACTCCTATTGCTTTACGTAAAAAAAATGTATAGAATTGAATTTGACTAAAGTTGAGCATAAAAAAACGTGAATATGCAAAAGCCTGGTAATATATTAATGATAAAGTGTGTATAAATTTCCGTAAACGAATTTACCCGTTTACTTCACCAAGAATTACATTTGAGCGCAAGATCTTTATTTGTGAATCGGTTTATATAACCCCGGTTGAACTCAGGGTCGTATTACGTATAACGGAATTTTTTGCGTTACTTTTAAATCATTGAGGCCATCTATTTTTATTACGGGTTTCCACATCTTTAAATCGGAATTATAGAAAAAATGGAATGTTGTTAGCAGAATCAAAACAGAAATGACGAACACTGCAACATTTTCAGCAAAACAAAAATAGGATGGAGGATCTGTGTATTCACATTATTTGTAAAACTCTCCTTATTCCTGTGAAGCGTGTGCTTTACATCGAGGCTTTTTATGCTTATCATCGACGCCACAGTACTTCAACCAATCAGACAACGTTTATTTGGGGCATTCGACCTATTTTAACTCAGATTTTGGAATTTTTTAATCGAAATTATAGAAAAATGGAATGTTGTTAGTACATATAAAATAGAAAAAGATGAATACTATTAGCTAAAGCAAGTTTGGATGGGGTTCTGTCTGTAAATGGACTAAAAGTATGACTTTTGAGCAAATTTAAAGGGAAATGACAGGGAAGGGGTCAAATAGTGTTCAATTTGGTATGCAGGTTTCAAAAATAGAGGGAGAATTAGAGGGAAAGTTGAGTCATCTTTTTAGACTTCAGTTACATAATGACTAATGAAGTTATGTAGACTTACCTTCTAATTCTAAAAAAAACCCCACACTACTCAGAACTATGACCAGAGACATATAATATAATACAATTGTATTATATTGTCTCTGCTATGACCAGTGGCGGATCCAGAACTTTTCCTAAGGGGGGCCCGCTCCAGTTATGCTTCAGTGATTCCCTGTATAATCAACCAAATTTTTCCCACGAAAGGGGGGGGGGCGGGCCCCCCAGGGCAACCCCCCCCCCCCCCTGGATCCGCCTATGATGACTATGTTTAATTCACTTTGACTACTGATATGCAAACCTAAAAACAGAAAAATATATCATAATAGTGATTGAAAGATTCATAACACTTTGAAAGGATAATTCAGACACGTGTTACACGAACCCATGTTTGTTTACAAATAATAATGTCACGTGATCGCGCAGACCTCACATGTTGCATCGCCCTTACAATCCACTAATACATAACCCATTATCATGCAAACATGCAACGTGAATGTGATTGGTTATCAAATAATACAGAAATAATGCATGTACAGTTTATGAAGAAATTAGTTCATCAAATAGATGCGATTTTCACTTTTGACACGAACAGGTCGGGTTGACATTTCTGTCATCGGGGATAATATTGGGATAAATGGGATAAAACTGACCGTCAAAAAGGTCTAGAGAAGCACATCAGTAGAACCTTAACATTAATAAGTAAAACTTACCAAAATTTCTCTAATTAATAAACTATATAACTGAAATTTCACAAAGATAACGGTAAATAATTTTGATGATAGTGATGATGCTGGTTAAATTGGCGCGAAATAATATTCTTACTCCTATTGCTTTACGTAAAAAAAATGTATAGAATTGAATTTGACTAAAGTTGAGCATAAAAAAACGTGAATATGCAAAAGCCTGGTAATATATTAATGATAAAGTGTGTATAAATTTCCGTAAACGAATTTACCCGTATACTTCACCAAGAATTACATTTGAGAGCAAGATCTTTATTTGTGAATCGGTTTATATAACCCCGGTTGAACTCAGGGTCGTATTATAACGGAATTTTTTGCGTTACTTTTAAATCATTGAGGCCATCTATTTTTATTACGGGTTTCCACATCTTTAAATCGGAATTATAGAAAAAATGGAATGTTGTTAGCAGAATCAAAACAGAAATGACGAACACTGCAACATTTTCAGCAAAACAAAAATAGGATGGAGGATCTGTGTATTCACATTATTTGTAAAACTCTCCTTATTCCTGTGAAGCGTGTGCTTTACATCGAGGCTTTTTATGCTTATCATCGACGCCACAGTACTTCAACCAATCAGACAACGTTTATTTGGGGCATTCGACCTATTTTAACTCAGATTTTGGAATTTTTTAATCGAAATTAAAGAAAAATGGAATGTTGTTAGTACATATAAAATAGAAAAAGATGAATACTATTAGCTAAAGCAAGTTTGGATGGGGTTCTGTGTATTTACATTGTTTGTACAACTCTCCTTACTGATGCCATATTTTGGAATTTCCGTGACCTAAATGGTTCGCGAAAATTAATATTTTTATATATAGTATAGTAACTACCGCCTTGTATTTGTGTTTTGTCTATCCTGGCGCACTTACATTATTCTGGTAATTATTAACATTACATTGTGCTCTTGTACAGCTGTATGTGTCTGAGGTTTTGGGAATAAAATCTTGAATCTTTACTTCAGTATAGCGTTTATATAATTATGTGTTTTTTCCAGACCTCGCAATACATTGCATATTCAGCTTCAGCTGATAAATTTAAGAGTAATTTGAATACAATCATCTACTTTGAACTAATCAGTTTGGCGTAAAATTTAGTTCCTATATAATCATAACAAAGCAGATAATATAAAGTGCTAAATCGAATTCCATCGTAAATATGCATTTTAAAGTATTTCCCGTTTGGTGTTATGCCAATGGCAAACAACTTATTTACATCAAACCAATGGTTTTTAGTCAATCTCGATGTTAAGCATCAATTAAAATTCACAATTAAAATTGTACATACAATGTCATTTAAGAAACAGTTCTTTCTTATGTAATGCCACCAAGTCAGATCTATAATTATAACGTTTAACATGTAAAATACAAGTGCACATGTAGTCTGTAATAATTTTATTAATCTTAAAAAATACAAACATTGGAATATCTAAACATAATATTTAAGAATTACATTTATTATTTTTCAATGTATCTATATCTATACAGAACAAAACTCTGACAATGGATTTTAAGATTTGATAGGCTAAAAAATCTCTACAAAATCTTTTTGCTATTCATTTTCGCTAGAATTCAATTGTTCCAATGTTTGGTAACTGCTGGTATATAGACATAGATGCTTTGTACATAAATAAACATCGAACCATTTACATTGTACCTCCTCATTTTGATTTTATAGAGCACTGTCATGAATATTACACAAAACAGATAGACACACTATAATTATATCTCTATTTATATCTCTATTTATTTTGCAGCTACATTTGAACGAATAATGGAAATCATCACCAGTGTTGTATTAGTGACAATAGTCATAATTCTCGTCACTTTCTGTTTGAATAACAAATTTATGGTATCCGGGAATAGTCTCCCAGGACCAATAGCTTGGCCCTTTTTTGGAAATATTCTGATGGTTAGTAGGAGCAAAAACTTTTATCAGTTGACGAAGAGTTTACAAGAGAAGTATGGGAACGTTTACAGATTAAAGTTAGGACAATTAACTGTTGTGTGCATATCTGGACATAAAAATTTATCCCGAATTTTGGTTGAAGATGGCGAAAATTCTTCACAAAGACCCAACTGGATGTTTTGTTCAAAGAAAGTGTTTAAAGAAAAAGGTGAGTCGAAATTCAATGCAAAAGAAAACCTAACAAAAATGATGCGTTCAACATTCGTACGTCCTGTATCAATACAAACTCGATATGATATATTTTGCAATATCTTTTAAAATGGCGAAGTTATTTTCCATTTCTACACGGTAATATAAATACAGTTTATTAGTTACTACACGAATAATGGTGAATATTATTTATTTTATTTGGACCAAATCGAGAACGTCAACCTTGATTGAAGCACGGGTGATAGTAGGTAAAGTTGGTCCCCTCTGTAAAATGTTCAGTATGCCTTCGGAATTTACAAATATAAATAAATATAAAAAAAGAAGATGTAGTATGATTGCCAATGAGACAACTATCCACAAGAGACCAAAATGACACAGAAATTAACAACTATATTTCACCGTACTTTGATTGGTTTTAGAACAATCAATTACGAAAAAAAGAAGTCGTAGATGAGTTTTGTTCTGTTTTTTAGGGTTCTTGTAATAATCCAATTTAATTTTTAAACTGTTACATACCTTTTGTGGAGATGTTTCAACCTGAAAAAAGGTTAACAGAAGTAATGATATTTATTTTCATACAAAGGTCGCTTTCTATTTGACGCAACTCATGTTATGTATGTAAAACCCCAGTTAGTCCATGTCCAGAATATAAAACCCCAGGTAGTCCATGTCTAGAATATAAACCAATTTTATTAGTTTTCTTATAAAATGTCTGTGTATGGACTAGGTATTGTATGGGCGAATGGACACCAGTGGAAGGAATTGAATAAACTTATACTTCAATCACAGCAGACAGAAACCTTCCAACAGAACATGCAACAGGAGCTTACACAAGAGGTCAACGAACTCTGTAAATGCTTCAGTCCTGATAACGCTACAGATCCTCTAGACTGTTTTTATGATAGTACACTTAATGTTCTCTCAATAATGGTATTCGGAAAGAGGTAATTTATATTTCATGTTCGGACACATCTAATTCGCTGTTTCAGAATCTAATGCATCATGCGTAATATTCTTTGGTGTACGCTGCGAAGCCATTTTGTTTCTAAGGACGCCATAAAGTTTTACTAGAGTATCGATATTACATGTTTTAGACTTAAAAAATAATTTGCCCAGATATATAGTGGAAGAAGAAAATGGGTTATCCATCCAAGACAAAAAATTAGTACATGCTCAGCAAAACACGGTTTCACATAAAAAAAAAAGCAAAAGCCGATCCGATCAGTTCTTTTATTGCTGTTCTGACTTTTCATCATTTCAAAGTCACAGTGAGACCTTGAATACGGAAAACAAAGACTGCTTACATCACTTCAAGTTTAAAAAGGCCTCTTGTTCCAGTTTGGGTGGAAATATTTGCACTATAATTCTGGTAGACAACATCACCATATTGGGCCCGGTCAAAAAGAAAATACTAAAAAAATAATACATACTAAAAAAAAACCAATTAGTTTCTTCGCATACAATATAATATATAAGGCTAATATCAAACTATGTAGAGTATACTTTTGTATGTTTAGTTGGTATTTTGTCTAGTAAACGGGAGATAATCCATGTTTATAATAGCACACTTAAATGGCAAGCCCGTTGTATTGTTTTATATTTGTTTCTAATTGGTGATGGATTATTTTTGTTTAGATTTTTTCACAATTGAACAATTTAAGTTACTTCGTGGATAATGTAATGCAATATTTTAAGTATAAAGTATGCCACCCATGAGAGCAGCCTCGTTTTTTATGAGGATCGTGTTGCACTCGATCTTTATTTTATGATTATTAAAAAGGGCAAGAAAACTACTGAAAGATTAAGGGTCCGGCCCAGAAAATGGTACTATACACACTATTCGGAGTGGTGGAAAATATTCTGACTTTGAAAATTAAAAAAAAACACATTTATTATTAAGTGCAGTTAACACATTCAGAATTGTCGACCCTACTTCGACTGTGAATTCATATATGATATATAAATAATTTTATATTAAAACTTGGTGTGTTGAATAAGCAACATCTATATAAGCAAATCAAATAGTCCTGCTCCAAATAATGTCATTGATGCAACGTTCACTTGGATTGGCCGAAAAACCAGAACCATTGTAGACTGCTGTGACATTGTATTCCTTAAGCCTCGGTCACACCTTACCGGATAGCACGAACGGACGCCTAACGGATGAAAATAAAAGTTGTCCGTTGACAAAATTGTTATCCGTTGGGAGTCCGTTGATGTACTGACCGTATAAAACGGACGTGTAACGAATGCAATAACGGACACACACCGGATATGCAACGTACGAGAAACGGAAACGTACCGGACAGAACGGATGTCGAACGTACACCCAACGGACGAGTACCGCATAAAACGGACACCTAACGGAAGCGTACCGGATAAAACGGACGAACAAGATATACGGAAAAATTAAAGGCGACAATAATAATACATGTAAATCGCATAAATATTCAAAATTTTTCTGTGTAACTGGTTTTTGTTTGTTAATCAAAATGACGCCAAAGGGTAGTGTCTGGCCTGAATAAGAGCTGCTTGATTGTGAAGACGTGCCCTTACTCTAAGATCGATTATGAATAATAAAAATTCATGAACCTTAAGAAATCTGACATACCAATAATAATTTATTGGCATTTCTGACACGAAATTTACAATTGGCATTTATCCGTTTCAGATCTGTTCATCATCCGTTTTATCCGTTATATATCCGGTAGAAGTCCGTTTCTCATTCGTTCAACGTCCGTTTTATCCGTTAAACGTCCGGTAGAAGTACGTTGATGAATTTATCTTCCAGACCTCCAACGGATGTATAACGGACACGTAACGGATACAAAACGGAAACGAAACGGACGAGTACCGTACAAAACGGACGCCGACCGGACGTTCCACTGACATTTCATCCGTTGGACGTCCGTTCAAAGTTTTGAACATGCTCAAAAATTTCCACCGGACAGAACGGACGTCGACGGATAAAACGTACGCTAAACGGACATGCAAAGGATATGGACGGACGTCTAACGGATAAGAACGGACGTCTAGCGGACATGAACGGATTGAAAAAAAGTTATCCGTTAGGCATCCGTTCGAGCTATCCGTTAAGGTGTGACCGAGGCTTTAAAATAAGTATGTAATACAAGAGCTGACAATGCACACAGTCATTTTAAGAATATGCTTCCAATGATCAACGTTTAACGTTAAATCAACTACGAAAAGAAGCGTTCAATTATGTGATGAAATTCGTGAGTATGGTATGTTCTTATTGTGTTTTGTAAAGGTTTTCACTGTTTTAAACAGAATATACAAGTTGTTTTCACAATGTTACATATTCTATTTGAACTATTAAAATCATATGTTTTACAGATTTCAATATAATGACTTGGAACTTAATACCTTACGTTCTAGTATCAAGTACATTTTCAAAAATGGACAGAGTTTGGGTAGAAAGGAAACGTTCTTTAGTTGGCTAGCTCTGTTTACAAAGTCTCAGGTATAGTTGACATGCTCTGTTTGATATATTAAGATATATAAATTCTTATTTGAAAAATGTACTTTCCTGCAATCCTTTTATTTGATTGTCTTTCTAGCACTTACAGCCGATTTCATTGAGTGTGTAGGCAAAGGTAACACCCGACTTAATAACTACTTCACGGTTAAGCTAACAAGCAAGCTAACCAAACATATCACTTTTGACTACACACTCAATAGAATCGGCTGTAACGAAATATTTTGTTTGTTATATAAGACGTTACTAGTATTTTTTATTTGCAACACGTGATACCACCGTTTTGTTCATTCAAAAGTGACAAACCTATTTTAGGGTATGGCAGAGGTCTATTGTAAACACAGTCACAATTGCCACCAATAAATACAATCCTTAAAATCACACGGACGAGTGTGTTGCTATAGTGTATATCACTTGGTGTCGGGTCCTATCGATCTGTTTCACAAAATTATGTTGATGAATCCATTTATCAACAGCAAACTACGTCGAAGATTTTTATTTTAACCATAAATTCAAAATACAAAAAGGGGCCTTCGTGGCCGAATGGTTTAAGTAGTTACTACTGTAACCATTAGTCAGTGAACACTGAGGTTGTGAGTTCGAACCTCGCTCGTTCTGAAATGCATTCAATCATAGTATAGGACATAAAAGTACTGAGGTTTGAAAATTGTGATATATAGTGCATATGATATACATGTATAAAGACATTTTTGACTTCACTGTCTGCTGGTACAAACACAAAAGGTTTCAGAAGTTTTATTCTTATTTTTTAGTCTCTTTTTTCAAGAGCGATCTTGTGGGTTTCTTCTTAAATGCTTAATACGACCATCAACCATATTCATATTTTTTGCAAGAAAGACACTAACTATCCTTTATTCCGTTTCCCTCATTATGCGTCAATACTAATTATGAAAGGCATGAGTCGCTAACGATTTTACGAAATATCTCCAATTGACTTGAAAAAAATGCACGATATTTTCTGTACTTTTTTTAAAGAAAAAGAAATAATCCATCAGTCCTAATTGAAAAATGGAAGACTTATTTTCATTCACAAAACAATGTACTCTTTACGCCGGTAGTATGTATATTTCTGCTAGCATTTTTGTAGCATTAAGATTCATTACAGGTAAACGAAGTAGTCGGAGAAATTGACAAATTGCATGGGTTTATGAAACAAAAATTGGAGAATCATGCTATGGAAAATAATAAAAAGTTGCCACATGATTTGTTAGCCGCTTATTTGAATCCGTCTGAATCAGAAAGAAAGGACAGGGCATTATCAGGTAAATCTTAATTTTTTTTTTAAAAGGGGTTACATGTACACCAATTAACCAGCATTCAAGAACAAGAAGTTCGCAAAATTTTAAAAACATCTAGAAATTATATTTCGTAGATTAATAATTTGGATTCATTATAATTCGATGGATACCAATTTCCGTGAATGTCGTGGGTAAAATTGAACTATTAATTTAAATATTAAACGAGTTACAAATTTTCCAGATGAGAAAAATAAATACGAAAAAAATATGCATTGACATTATAAAATGTTTCTTCAATTCAGGAAAATCTGAGAGTGACTCTAAACTTCAAGGAAGACTTATATTAAAACTTTACTTATCTTTACTTTTCAAATCTTTCCAGAAGAAAATGTGTTCCAAGCTATCGTTGACATGTATATTGCTGCATACGACACTTACACAGCCACAATGATAATGATTGTGTTTTATCTATTGAAATACCCGGATGTTCAAAGGAGGTGCAGGGAAGAAATACATAAGGTAAACAAACATACACCAAACACCGTGTACAGTAAACATGTTTACATTTGCTTTAATGTAATGTACACTAGCTAGTTTTACATTAATATACACCGTGTTTAGTTACCTGTACATAAGATTTGTTCACACTTGTAAACTATGTTATTTAAATGTCCATTACATAGAACCCAATACTAATTTTCGAACAACTTTTGTTGCAGTTATGGAACGACCATTTGACTCTAAAAAAGAGGGGATGGATTTTCCCACAATTTGATTAAAACAAATCGAGTCATAAAGATGATTAAAATGAACTCATATTCTGAATCCAAAGTTTCCCCATACATTATAGTGTTAAATATTGATGTGGTATCATCGATAAAAAAAAAAAACTAAATACAACTGACTATTGCGCGAGAAAAAAATTCTGACTCAGAACCCCCCCCCCCTTTTTTTAAGTAAAGTGGTTGCTCCTTTCAGAAAGTCATTTTGAATGATTTGCAGTAGTTTAAAGATGTCTCGATTACGCATAAAAACGTAGGCTGCTTCAGCGTGCTTACAGACAAAGAAAAAGAATTGCGATGTTAAGGATCACTACATTTCTATCTTTTCTGTTTGTTTCAAATGGTATTTTTTCTCCAAGGAGTATTTGGCAAAGTGGGGGGGGGGGGGGGGGCATGGGTATGTTTTATTTTTTTTTATTTCTTATTGTATTTTAACGGATCTGTGATACTACATAAAGAAAAAAATTAACCTCACCCTTTTTCGGTAATTCGTTGATGAGTGAACCGTTGTTTGAGTAAAGACCAGTGGCAAATATTTCTACCAGTGTGTACGTCCAGTCGATTCGGAGACCTTTTCAAATGAATTATGTGTTTGGCAATGATGATGGATGAGTCTTGATAATGGTTTATTAGGCTGCGTGAAGTGTTCTATAACAAAATAAATATATCAAGTTTAGACAACTATTTCTGTAAAGAACTTTATTGATGATAAGTGTTACAAAAATGTATAAGTATCAATCTTATATAAACATCGTTTCTTTTTAAATATACATGGGAAAATTAAAAATCTGAATGTCTAGTTTAGTGTACACTTAACCTACACAAGGCCTACATCGACTATCGACTGCATGTAGACAAAACATGATTTAAACTACATGTAAACATTGAGTTTTATCAATGGAAACGTAATTATGTTTAGTTTATGTGTGAGTTACACTAAGGGAACGACCATTTGATATTCGGGGGAATTTTGAAAATAAATAACTCAGCCTTGATAATCACAAAAATAAATGGTTTGTTCTGTGGTAGTTTGAAAATAAATTACCTGACTTGCAATGTACTGAAATTAGATAATTCAGCTGGTCTTATCTAAAGTATGAGATGGCACCAGATTCTTCATAAATTCATCTTTTTTCCCCAAAAAAATCTGGAAACACTTCCCAATTTTTTTTAATAACAAAAGTATAAATATTTTTTAAATATACTTCAAATGTCTGAAAATGGTTTCATTTAACTTGAGGTATATTGTATCAAAAACCTTACCTCACTTTTATTTTATCAGGGCCGTAACTACATGTAGGAAATTTCAAAACCAAACGCTTGTCTCCATATCAAATTGTGTTCACGGCCTTGCAAGAAGAAAGTTCTGTTTTCCCTCAGACTTATAGTCCTGATTTTTCGGGATCAATGTTTCCTATTTATTTGTCTTTTGTTCATTGATTGCCCTTCTGTATTCTGTAAGTGTTGCATTCCTTTTGTAATCTACTAATTTTGTTATGAACTTGATTGTGAGTTTAAAAAAGAACAGCAGCCACAGACTTAACTATGTGAATTCATTTTTTTTTTTGCTTTATCATGCACATTGGTCTTTTGATGTTGTCCCTAGAAACTTCAGTCTTACACTGAATTTATACATTTTGCTTTGAGACCAAAATAAATGTTGTCAAAAAATTATTAAAACAAAACTTCATTTTTCAGATTATGAAAGGGTCTTCGGAACACCCAGAAAGCATGGTTTGGGCCTTCAGTGGCTCCAAAACCCTAAAACAAATGTTTGCCTCGTCCGCTCGGCCGTAGTACATAATGTATGTTTGCCAATACATTTAAAAGTGCCTTAAGTTATAACAAAACTTTAATACTATGTATGTATGCAATACATGTATATGCAGTTGGGAATTTAAAAGATTCATTTCTGCAGAGGGGAATGGTTAATCTAATTAAATGGTACATAATGACTTGACTATACTATATGTTTTATTTATAATAAACAAATCATTTAAAATTGTATGATTTCGAATATCAAAAATATAGTTGTGAAAATGCTTTAATAAAAATGAAAAATCTTGCTTCAACATTGCAGAAAATGAATAATCTGTCCTCTTAGTTTACAAAAACAAAAAACCAATACTCCTGCCCCCCCCCCCCCCCCGCTCCCCCCCCCCCCCCCCCCCAATGGTCGTCTCCTAACACAACACCGAGATTAGGTCAATGTGAACAAGGCCTAAGTTTTAATATCTTTACATTTCAAGTTCAACGCTTAAACTTTGTTTATTTTCCCTCAGGCAAAGTTGGCTTTAGATGAATTTGGCTATTTATTTTAGATTTTTTTGACATATAGCTCATCAACGGTTTCGGTACTTATACATCTTTGGATTTCAAATGTTTGGCTTTGAGCGTTCCTGATGAAGGTAAATCCAGAAAAGCGCTTCGGACGCAAGAAATTATTAAACGTGTTGTTTTCATTTTTTTTTTCTCTTTGTTTTATGCATAGGTAAGTCTTTTTTTTAAAAGAAACCAAGAGGAGGTTATTTTTTTTCTCTCAGAGAAAATGGGCAGTTCCAATTAGATATTGAATTACTTGTACTGTTCTTAAACCGTACACTATGTTTTTGTAAAATATTGTCTGTTTTATGGTGAATGTCAAACATATGCACGTAAATAATATTTACATTTCTTAATAAAACTGTTAATTTCCTAAAAACATTGTAATCCAATTGAAAATATCTTTGTAAATACTCCTAATCAAAAAGATTATTCAGACGATCATAGAAGCGTAGTGAGAGCACACTAAGGTCGTAGTAATAACGCAAAGATCGCTGTACTGTTGTGACGGAACTTAGTGTCCCTCGTCCCAACAACTCTCCGACCTATCCATTTGACCAATACCAACAAACGATGGAACTTAATGTCCTTTGACCGAACAACCCTTCAGACTGTCATTGACAAATACCACTAATGCTGCTGCATACCTTTTTTGATGTTCT
Organism: Mytilus edulis; assembly: GCF_963676685.1. Taxonomy (NCBI): domain Eukaryota; kingdom Metazoa; phylum Mollusca; class Bivalvia; order Mytilida; family Mytilidae; genus Mytilus; species Mytilus edulis. The sequence goes on along the minus strand of NC_092352.1, from coordinate 35,533,633 downwards.
GGGGAAAAGCTCGGTAGTGCTAGGTTGGAATCTGCCTAACGACCCTTTTTAAAAGAATAAACAACGAGAACTCAGTTTTGCTGGTAGGAAAATGATGTTAGCGCAAATCCAATTATTTTTCTTTTATAGGTCCCGGTTAATATCTGACATCATTTTCCCCCGTTCAAAACCGATCCTCGCTGCAAATAAGGTAATTTGGTGCTCAAAATACTTGTTATTTCATAATATGCAAAATGCACTTATGTATTTTTAAAAGGATCTGGACTATTATTTCTTCAATTTAAATAATATAATATTCCGTTTGAACTCCTAATTCTGATCTTTTAAATTATAATAAAAGATAATTTAAGATATGTTAAATTTTAAATTTTATTTTGTGTGTGTCAATCATCGTAATCCAGCTTTTTGATTAGTTATTAATAACATTTTTGTGTGCCTTAATGTATTACTGAATATTCATGATGCTGATGATGCAAATTCTGTAAATATGGTTTTAACCTTGGATGTAGTAGCAATTCGCCTCGCATCTGTCCGTCGACCTAACAACTCTCTAAAGCGTGCTACATAACCTATTAAATAAGATTCTTGACTTGTACTTTTAGCTTGATCTTTTATCTCATATAATGTATGTTACTCTTGTGAATCATGACCTCTTTTCTTTGTATTTTCTTATGCCAATGAATTACTTGACTTTATATTCTCTTTTACTTTTAACTGACTTAGTAAATTAGAAATATATAATTTTTGTTTTAATAAGCTCTATTTTATTTCAATTTCTAATTATTTCTAAAAGTGTCCTTAATCCTTTCATAACAGTACCATCGTAGCGAGAGCATAGCGAAAGCGTGATTCTATTCGGAGAGACTGCACTACGATCTCACAGCGACGTCAAATACGACCTCACTACGACCATCACGTTCTCACCACAACCACGCTGTTCAAGGCCATAGTACGATTCTAGCACGCCCTTGCCGTCCTCATCACGCTCTTCTTACGACCTCACAGCATTTGTACATTCATACTACGACCATCATTCTCATTTTCATTTTCACATAAAATATACAGTATTATCTATCTCCAGGTCTTGTTTGTATGTATGTATTTTCTCTAGCGGCTCAACCATGCTTCTCGTTTATATAGATAAGACCGTTGGTTTTCCCGTTTGAATGGTTTACACTAGTAATTTTTGGGGCCCTTTATAGCTTGCTGTTCGATGTGAGCCAAGACTCCGTGTTGAAGGCCGTACCTTGACCTATAATTGTTTACTTTTATAAATTGATGGAGAGTTGTCTCAGTATATTATATAACTATACAAATCCTTGAATTATCTAATTGTAATCAAAAACTTAGTAAATTATGTGTTTTGGTTAAATATACATATTGACAAAGGCAAACTTGACACCTATTTCATTTAAAGATTGTTTTCAAAAAGAAAAAATATTTAGATATCATGGATTTTAAAAAAGGCTGTTCATATGTTAATTAAGAATCGGTGCTCACCCATTACATTAGGAATTAAAAATGCCAGATTCTCAACAAATCGTATTGTACAGTTGATAAAGTTGATGATGACTGTCATTTTTCAATAGCATGCTCACTTTATAATATTTGAGAGATGAACTCTTTCAGCATATTTCTAGCACTTGTCAGAACTTTAAAAAGTTAAATAAACATGATGAATCATCGAAATTTGTTTTGGTGTTAACACAAGAAAACTATTATGGGAAAAAAATCTTATTATATTGTTAGATCTTTTGAATTATGAAGAACAGGTCTTGATACTGACTGATCCTGACTGTTATTTGTTATCAATGTGTTACTTGGTTTTTTTCTATTTTGTTTTGGCTCCGATTCTGTACTGTCCGTCAGTCCCATGAATATTTTTGGTTGCATATTTCTCATGAACTACATAACAAGGATTTTTGAAATTTGGTTTCCAAGTTTATTGAAATCAGCTATATCGTGTGATGCTTTTTCAGATTCACAACTGAACAAATTCCTGTTTTATACCGAAAAATTTGGGCGGGGGTATCATCAGTAGCTCGCACTTTCACTGATTGTTCTTTATATGCTCTTTATAGACCCTGTAATTTGGAAAATGAAATATTCTTTTCTGTTCTATTCTCTATGCAGATTTCGAATTGAGTATATACTTAGAAAGTATTCGAATTACCTTAGTCCCATGTTATATATACGGAGTTATTTCTTAAAAATATGTTATAACATAAACGTAATAATACCCTGGGGGCCGGGTTACTTTCTTTATTTTTAGTGGTAAAGGTGTGCTGCAAAACAGGGGCACTATTTCATGCCCTGCTGGTTAGAACATGGTTTCTTTTTCATGTCCTGTTGGTTAGAACAGGGTCGCTTTTTATGCCCTTTTTTTTTTTAACAAAAAGTATTTATCTAGAACAGGATCTCTTATTCAACTGTTGAAGATACAGTCTAGAACCCGGGTCTAGAACTGCATCTTATTTTATACGGCCTAGAACAGGGTATACATTTTCTGAGCATGTATAGAAAAGGGTATGTTTTGCAATGTTTTCTGATTAGAACAGGGTATGATTTGGCAAGTGCCCCACCCCCGGAATAATACAGACAGATACATTTTATTTTACCCTGATACCCTAATAAGTGTCGGACTTATGGGTTGCCGGATTATTGGGCTGTCGGAGCAATGTATTGTCGGACTATTGGGTTGTCGGACTAATGGGTTGTCGGACCAATGGGCTGTAGGATTAATAACGTGTAACCAAATATATGTATTAATCAGAAATAGAAGAATGGAATTGTATTGATATTGAACACGATGTTGACGTTATTACTGATAACGTAGTCAGATCGCGGTAAGAACGTAGTATAATCGGGATAAGAACGTACTATAATCGCAGTAAAAGCGTGGTAAGATCGTGTTGCAATCGGATAACTCGTGGTATGGTCGTAGTGAGAACGTGATGAGCGTAGAAAGATCTTGGTAAGCGTAGAGAGGACGCAGAATAAGCGCGGTGAGAACGTGGTATAATCCTAGCAGGATCATGCCACGACCTCACCACGATCTGAACTTATTTTAGATCGCGGTTAGCGTAGTGCGATCGTGGTCTAGTGGGACTGGGGCTTAAGCCAATGCCTTCTACTGATCCCTCATCTTAGATTGTCGTTATGCAATTTCTCATAAGAAATATTCAGTCTATGTGTTGTTTTACACTGTTTCTCAAAAAGTTTATGCAACACTTTTTAAACGTAGAATCAAAGATCCACATTTGGAGCTCATTAGTATGTTAAACCTTGTATTTTGAAGGTATGTAAAGGAAAAAGGCCCATCACAATTGATGATAAAGATAAATTGTGCTACGTCGAATCAACGATCAAAGAAGTTCTGCGTATTGCAAAACCAGGTATGAATTTTAATTACTGTTTATTCACCTTACTCTAATTTTATGCAATGCTTATATAATACAGAAGTTTTATTTTTTGATGTAATGTTGATGTTCTTCAAAGTGAAGTCTTCAGTATGATTGAAGGATACACTTTTGAAGCACGGCTTTTATTCTACATATATAAACCATTGACCTTTTTCACGAATGAACTTTTAATTTTATAAAAAAGGATATACATAAATTATTTGTAAAAAAAAAAAAACAACGCTATAATGACACATGCTGATTAAAAAAATGTATTATCCTTTGCATCCTGATGCCTTATAACATTTTTGTCTTTTCTAGTTGTTTTAGCAATATACAGAACCATCGAACGGAGTATAACAGTCGAGGGGTATAACATTCCAGCAAAATCAATCATACTGTTTGATTTAAATGACCCACAGATTGACCCTACACTATGGGATAATCCTGACGTATTTGACCCTGACAGATGGACAAACCCTCATAAGAACGGATACATTCCTTTTGGTCTTGGTAAATATGAAACATTCAATAAACAGTAGTTATTTTATCATAGGCGATTATTCTTACTTGGCCTTTTTTATTGAACAAGAATTCGATTGCATTTCATTTGTTCAGTGATTTATTGAAGATATATTTCAGGATGTGATGAATGTAGGTTCTGCAGACGACTGTTGATATTCATTTGCAGTTCCTACCAGTTTTCAAATGACAGAGTAAACGCGTATTTTCACGTTAAAATGTGTCTTTATATTTTGTCATAGTTTTTGGGGAATAATGCGGAATAATATAGATAAATCTGATTTAGTAAATATTCATGTGCATACATGTAGCTATAATATATCCAAAAATGTATAATCAATGTCTTTACCTTTTATTTAAAGGAGATACTTTGTCACTTCTGGTTTAGTAATCACCTCTAATTGATTATTTCAAATGAGTTTGATTTATTGTAGCATTTTACATAAAAGGCTCTACATAATCGAAATAAACATATAAATATTTATTTTATTATAGTGTCACATATTGATTGACAAAATATTTACATTTCACAGTATTCAATAAAATAATCAAAACCCGGGCCAGTCATAAATTTGACTTATGAGACACTACACATTGACATAGTATGCGATACTGGGTTTAGTTATGATTGCTTTTTGATATTATTGCTGCAACTAAATTATTACATATCTGAAGGGCATAATATTCTTAAACTATCACTATGACGTTTCCTATAGAGTATATTATTTAGTAAGAACAACAGCTTAATGGAAGATTCATCAGATCACAAGGTTTCCAATTCAGATTTGCACTAAAGACAAAGTAGACACAACTACGGTATGTGTTTTGCTTATTGCCGAAGGCTGAGATGTGACCAATAATTGTTAACGTCACTGCCACTTGGTCTCTGGTGGAGAATTGTCTCGTTGACAAACAGTCCTTATGTTATCCTTTTTTCCATATTTACACCTCGTTTACACTCTTGATGGTGTTATGATTATTTTTTCCAGGACCAAGACGGTGTGTAGGTGCGCCAACGATAGACCTGACTCTATTTCTGATGATCACAAATATACTTCAAAAGTTTGAATTAGTTCCAGAAGACGAGAAAAACTTACCTATGGAAAAAGAATGGTCTGGGATTGCTCTTTTTCCAAAACCCTTCAAAATGTTTATGAAGCCTGTGGACTATTGACGATAACTTCAAGATTTTAATGCTTTTTTATAATTTAACTTGTTCATGTAACACATACGATATTCCTACTTGTTTAATGCTTAAATAGTTGTCTTTTTTCCTTCAATTTTTTTTTTTATCTTTTGTAATATCACGTTTAAATAAATGTGTTTTTTGTAAATATTGTGTATGACCTGGGTTAAAGTGTCATCTGTCATAACTGTCGTAGTTAGGAAGAACATCCGACATTTTTATTTTGCTATATTAATTTCAACATTGTATGTTATCGACTTTTAGCTAATATCTCAATTTCATGGAACTTACTTCACGAATTTAGGTCATCAATAAGAAATTTCTAATTTTTTGTATCTATGGTATAGTTTTTTTTTGGTATTTTTAAAATCTATTAAGCCTTATTTTTAATCCTAAGTATACACTTCTCTGGGTCCCCTATAAAATCGTGGCGAGACAGCACAACAGAAGCATATACTATGAACAAAATCAGTTAAAATGGGCTTGACTCTTCAGATCGATAAAACACATAGAAACAACTAACCAAATGACTAGACTAAAAATACAAAGCTATTAACAAGAAAAAAAAATCATGTCCCCAAGACAAAATGAAAATACCAATTAGTAGCCTAAGCATAAAATGGATTTTTAAAATTGTAAAGACGTCATAAATAGTCTAGAAAACATGACCGTGTGCAATGCAATGACAGGTAGAAGATAATGGCTGTTAAACCTTTGGGGAAATCCTTTGTTACAGAAACATGAAGTTAACATAAATACTTAATGTGCTCTCAAACATTTGGACGTAAAGGTGCGTTTAGTCTTTTGAAGACGAAACGCGTGTCTGGCGTATATACAAAACTTAGTCCTGGTATCTATGATGAGTTTATTTTTCACAATATGGTTAAAAGACAGATCGTGCTTCACAATCTGGTTAAAAGACAGATCATGCGTCCAAGCTGTGCTTACACGGATCTGGCCGCATTCCGTTTTACTTTCTGATCTGGTTGCGATTACATCATCCAAACAAATTCCAGTCTTCGAATTTTTTAAAAATATGTATTAATCCGTCTAAAACCAGAGGATCTCAAAATGTCTTAAAATCAGAAAGTAGAACGGAGCGTTGTCAGATCATTGTAAGCAAAGCTAAAACTCAGGATCATCATTTTGATCAGATAATTACCGTTTTCAGTTTAATATTCTAAACATTTTAATGATATCATATGAAGATAGACTTGGGTAAAATAGGGCAAAAAGAGGGATTTAGCAAAATTAATGAACTCTTGAAGATATATCTTTTAGTGAATAAAAAGTAGTATGTCTTGTGACCTTTTTTATTTTTGTTTCATACAAGCACACAGGTCGAAATTACAGTGTTCAGTTGGAAATGTTTATGAATAGGGAGATGCATATTACCTCGACAACGCGTGGATTATTGTGTTGTTATTTGTGTCGTATATTTGTTGTCTCGTTGGTGTATGCCTCATGCAACATTTTATTTAAACAAAATCGGTTTGAATCAAGGAAAGATAAATCAGCCAGTGGAAAAACATAAAGATTGGTACACGAGGAATTTGTTCGCATATAGTAATTAAACAAACAAAATATAAAAACAAAACAAAAAACAAAAACACCAAAAAGTAATAGTTTTCGTATGCTGTGTATTTTTAATAATGCCTCTCCTTCTCCCTTTGCTGTATACAATGGGAAGGGGTTAAGATAAAGGACAACTATGATGTTATGGTACTTTAGGTTTAATGTTTATTTACAATTTTGCTAAAATCATAGTTCATGTCCAAATTCTATAAGATTCGATTCTTCTAAATTCCATTGAAAAGAAAATTGTAATAACACTTTCCACAGAAGATTCACATGAAGAACGAACATAACCTAGCGTTATCCTTTAACTTCACTTTCCGCTATTTAGATGCTGTTCTCTGACTAAAGTTTAGTGACTATATTGAACGCATCTATCCCATCAAACTTGAAATAAAGGATACAACAGTTACAGTTTCGTCTGCCTCATATCTTCACTTATAGCTAGAAATTAACAATGAGGGTTGGTTGAGAACAAAACTATCCGACAAAAGAGACGATTCCAGCATCCCAATTGAGAACTTTCCATTTCTATTTAGCAACATTCCAGCAGCGCCTGCAAATGGAGTATATATCTCCCAGTTGATACTTACATTTCCTATCATGATTTCTCCAAAGAATTCCACCTGAAATTTATACATGTTGTTTTCAATTTATTCCAAGTGAAAAAGTTGAAATCATCACTTCGAATTATTTACAGACACCATTGCGAATTGGATGGCCGCTAAAGTATATCTGTTTCACAGATAACGACGGATATTTTCCAATCGTTTGCCCTGCCGTTGTCAGTTTATTTTCGACTTGTTAGTTTGAATGTCCCTTTATTATCTTTCGACTCTCTTTCTGTTGACTTGGTAACATCTTTTGCTTGACGGATTTTGTACTATTCTGTTGTTTCATTGCTAGGCACATGGGGACCCACAGCCTTCTAATAGTACTCTTCTTTTTTTTTTGAAAAACTTAATTAATAGAGCATTACTGCATGCACTGCTAGAAATGGTTCCCTATTGGCTAAAATACACATATGAACCTATTCAAGTACACATTCAAGTGTGCGACCAAATTTAGTGACTCAGCACGAAAATTGTTGGAGTGTAACGAATGTTTTGGACTGTATGTGAAATACTAAAGCTAGCATAACATGTACAAGCGAGTAAGTAATATATGATTTAAAATAATAACGAAAATATCTGTACTAAAATCTGTGGATTTTCGGTAAATTACTTGGCTTGATTTACCACAAAATCCCAATTTGTCATTAAAAAAAATAAAATAATAAATATTGCTTTTGTGGACCATGTTACCATTTAATAGATGTACAAAATGGCAAGCCTCTTTTAGTCAGTATCTAATTTGTTTAAATTATTTTATGATACTTTATAAATTTCGAAATACACATGCCTAAAGAAGGGGCCATAAACTTTGATTTTTTTTTTTAGATATACATGTACTTTAGAAAACGACGGAAACAAACTTTAAGAAAATGTGAACAGCAGTAGTTGTCTTTCTTTTATTGGCATTTTTGTGTTTTACAAGGGAAATTTCCATTAAGACAATTACGCTGAAAGAGACTATTGCTCCTTATCTGCTGTTAATCCAACGCCTCGAGTAATGTGAGTGTCACACACATTAGATAACCCTCGCAACAACTCAACGACGGCTTCATATATTGTTTTAAATGATGTTCTTATGTTGTGCTGTTCCACTTCTGTCTCATTTCATTTTCTCTTTTGAATTGTTTCATATTTTGTTCTCTCGGATTCTTACTTTACTGTCATGATTCTCGCACCTTCTAAATTTATTTTTTTTACATTTATAGTAACCTAAGGCTCCGTTTGCTTTTCTTTTATTTAAGGTGAAGCAACATGGCTATTTTTTATAGGACTAATTTGTGTTATTTGTTTTGGTTTCTTTTGATTCATTCTTAATAAAAAAAAAAATGGACTCTTGATAATAATTAACTCATCATAGATACCAAGAATGAAGTTTTGTACGCCAGAGTGAGACCGGCGTTTCGTATACACAAGACTCGTTAGTGACGCTCTACTCTGAAATGTTAAATTGACCAAAACAAGTAAGAAGTTGAAAAGTTGAAAATTACCGAAAATTTTTGCCAAATGCAGATAAGGTAATCTAAGTTGGTGCTCAAATGTACAATTATAAGTAAACAAATAAATGCATGTCTGCTAAATGTTTTGAAATGAACAGAAAATCACCAAAGTGTTGCCAAGAAAATGTGACAATTTGCTGAAGGTGTTGTGTTTGCAACACAAGTATTTTAGTGTCTTCAGTGCAAGTGTCTGCTAGTTAAATAATAAACGGTGTACATCCATTCTGTTCAACAGAACGACGCAACATGAGCCTCACGGTGACCTATAACGTTAGGTGTTAACTTCTACACCATTTGGTCTCTGGTAGAGAGTTGTCTTTTTTGCAATTATATCACATCTTATTTTCATATAGGCAAAGCTTGCAGTCGTGTTTAAAAAAAAAAGGAAATAATAAAGGCTAAAATATGAAACAACCAATTAAAGTATCTTTTAATTTCTGTTTAAGGAGTTGGCGAGCAGAGGTAGTCTCCGGGAAGGAGCTTTCGTTTAATGACTGATGATGTTGTTGTGTATGGAAAACGTGTACATGTCAGACCATTTCCGCAGCTACAGTGTCCGTTCAATTTGGAAAATGGATTACACCGTGCTCCTTCCGCGAGATATGGTTCACACCAACCACCTGTAAGATATACATATTGAGGAATGAAATAGAGAACCTACGGAAGGTGTCAACGAGCCAACAAGCCGACCAAAAGACAGAAAACAGTTATGGATTGTACACATACTGCGCCCGGCCCGGATGGTTGCTTCAGCTGGCACTAAACAATAATGATTACTAGGTCAGCGAAATGGACACCTTAATACGATTTAGAGCTTGATGTATTTCGTGTTTGACCTCTAAAAGTCCTTTGCTCATTTGAGTCATTGCCTTGGATTGCAGCATCGTCTATATCTGAAATCTACTTTCATCGGTTATATATGTTTTTATTATTTATATATATATATGGAAGTTTTTAACGACCTTGACTGGCTATATTATTTTAACAGTTTTTCGTGTCAATGATTATAAGGTTTTTTTTATTTATCTCTATTGGAAAATTATCCAGCGTTGTTCCACATCTCCCTATATTTAAACTTAGCTTTCGGCTCATATGTAATAGGAAAAAGTGTATTTACCTTGATGCATGGCATTGAATGGCAAAAACACATTTCTTTTGCTGACAATCATAGGTCCTTCGTGATAGTAACAGCATTGATCTGATGCACATTCTGAATCAAGTCTACACATCGTCTTCTGGAAAATACATATTTTTTTTAATGAATAATCGTCTGAATATTTTTGCCGAAATTAATAATTTTATTGCACTTTTAGTTGTAAATAAATACCCTTAATACACATTCCATATATATATATGATTATCCTTTTGTACTTAATGTAGTTACCAGATGAAACAATATAGTGTGTTGAAATTACTGATACATGTATAAACCTTTGATACAAATTTGATAAAACATCTGGCAAAAATTGTTTACACCAAAGCTCCCACAACGAAAGTTTTCATATACCTCATTTTTCAAAAGCACATAAATCGTTTTTAAATACTTTTATATCCAAGGCATTGCTGATATAAATCTTGTATCCAAATTTGATCAATAAAAATTCAAGAATCATACACGATCGATGACACAGGCATCGATTGGAATATGTTAAGATTTCAAGAAATCAGCAGGTTTTCATTTAAATTAAAGATTTATTTAACGATAATGAACAAATTATGAACTCAGTCAAATGAACACATGAATGTAAAATTAACAATGTTTTATAATTGATACCATATTTCCAAGCTGAATCAAGCTATTCTGATTCAAAATACTAAATAAAAATATCTTTACAGTAAACAAGGTCGTACATTTGTAAGTACTAAGTACTGTCAGTTCACACAGGGAAAACACACACATGTCATGACAAACAATACCAGACTCAAGCTAGCAGCGACTCGTTAGCAGCCACTACACTAGCAGCCAGTTTTCGGATATGTCTATGAACCCAAAAATTGAATAAGATTCAAACGTACTCATTTTTTTTTATTAATATATAACCAATATATGATCAGTCTTTTATATATAATAAAGCAGTCGGAGAACTATTCGATGATTTAAAAAAATATCTAGTCCTGTTCATTAATTTGAGACAATAGTAATCGATGTCAATATACCAAACAGCGTGCTCCCCGCTTTTAATTTTAATAGTCAACAGTTTTAAGTGTACATAGAATCGTAAATACATTTATGTAATACAATTATTGAAATGCTTAAAAAATGTTTGTAAGAGGGAATTGGCATTGAAATCATAAATTAATTTTGTGATATTGTGTCAAATAGCTTTCCATATTCTCGGCATCCTGTCAAATAGTTCCTGAAAAGTTATAATTGTTCTGCATGACAAGAAAAGAAAGTTGCACTCGTGCATGAATATTCCTTAATGAGACAAATCTGTTTTAACGAAACATTATAATTCTGAAGCAGTGGATATCGCTTAATTTTGATTAGACGAAAGGTTTATTTTTTTTACACAAAGTATGGTGGGCAAGGAAATTATTTATTATCCATGTTATCTATCAAAAAACAAAAAACAAAAAAACAAAAAAAGTATTGCCGTAGAATATTTTTAATTAACATTTCCGTAAGGGTGGGGTAGGTTGTCCGACCCCAACTTTGGATCTAATTTAAACTAAGCGTACGCACACCCTGGATTGTTTCTCAAGTAAACCTTACTTATTCAGCTTCACATTGCGCCTAGTGGCGAAAAAGTATTGCGTAGAACATTTTTTATTAACATTTCCGTAAGGGTGGGGTAGGGTGTCCGACCCCAACTTTGGACCTAATTTAAAAAAAAAAAAAAAAAAAAAAAAACTAAGCGTAAAACTTACCGCTTGTATTGAGACAACAACCAAGGAAATAAGAGTCAATTCTTTAAACATTTTCAATGATTCTCTGATCTTTATTAATTCTGTTCTGTACAAGTTGTTAGACAATATAAATGTAGAATAACAGATACGGGTCACAATGATAACGTTCTGACACGTTTAAGGTACAACATTTTATCAAGCATGTTAATTTGAACTATAACATAATGTCGTTGTGTTCGATCTTAAAGTGTATTGCCTTTTTCCGAACAAAGCTTTAACCTTATAACTTTTCGAATTCAGCCTGCATGTACATTAGATATTATGTTTATATTCTAAAATTGAGAGAATTTAATAGTGTTTGAAAATAGAAACAGAGTCATTGGCTATATGTCTGGGAGAGTATATATTGAAGACTGTTTCCCAAAAAACTTATTCAAATTTCAAAAGCAACTGGCAAATTAGATTGAAATAACAAACTGTACGTGTCATGTTTAGCAATGACGACCATCTTGTTTGTATGGCAGATATATTGGCAAAAAACGTGAAAGGGCACTTTCGTTATGAAAAATGTCCATTCTGCCTATTTATTTCAATTATGTATATAACTTTAATATTTTATTTAAAGGGGCCTTGTAACACGTAGACATGGAAGCTTCCTTGTGGCAGCAATATTTGACAGGTCAATCAATAAAATTGAGAATTGAAAACAAAATTGAGAATGGAAATGGGGAATATGTCAAAGAGTCAACAAACCGACCAAGAACACACACCATTTATAGTGGAAAAAATTCCTACCAATTATGGGATATTTCTATAAAACATTGTGTTCAAAAATTGTTATTCTCACAATACTGAAAAATGGTCAGAGTTCCATAACTTCTGTTAAAGTGACCGAATTAAATCGGATGAATCAAAGTGCCTGTACAATGGGGGGTTCAACTAGATTTGATTGCATATAAGCTCACCATAAGGAAGATAAAGGTAGATCTTGTGTACGCCAGACGAAACAATCCTTCCATGCATGAGTGTTTTCTGTAAAACCCTTTGACACTTTCCCCATTTTCATTCTCAATTTTATCAGAGTAGCTGATTTCACGTTTTTTGCCAATATATCTGCCATACAAACAAGATGGTCGTCATTGCTAAACATGACACGTACAGTTTGTTATTTCAATCTAATTTGCCAGTTGCTTTTGAAATTTGAATAAGTTTTTTGGGAAACAGTCTTCAATATATACTCTCCCAGACATATAGCCAATGACTCTGTTTCTATTTTCAAACACTATTAAAGTTCACAATATTATATTGTTATAATACCAGTTAAAAGGATTGGATTGTCTTGAAAACACCAATGTACAATTCCACTAAACAGAAACTTTGATAATATTGATGATAAAATATTGCTTTGAATCATCGAGAATTTTCTAGATATACTGTAGTAAAAGCCGGGTACAAAGAAGAAGAAAATGCGAACATCAATTTCTCTTGTTTTCTGTTTTACCTGGGAAAATGCATTTTAACATTTACGCTGATAGAAACTTTTTTTCGCGCTCTTGTTGTTACATTTTTGCGAGTTTTTTTCAAATCCAACCGCATGGATTGACTGGAGTAAATACATATGATAATTCCCGAACGCCGCCCAGTTCGGTAACATAACCTTTGGTTTAACGAGACGTCCGTTTTGTCACGTTCGGGATTTATGAAAATATATATCGGAATGAGGATAAAAATGCTTCATGTAGGCTTAATCGACATATGACTTTTGAACACCGGTATACTACTATAATAATTGTCTTTATTTGCACATTTTAGAATCCTACAACAACTCTAAAAATTTATTTTTTTCCTTTTTTTAAAGATTTTGTTTAAAGATTTTTCTAATGTTGTGCTGTTGCACAGCTGTCGAACGTTTTATGGAGTGTCGGGTGTTACAAAACATGTTAATTTTGTCCCATTTTGTATGAGCATGTTTCAAGCCAGTGTCTGTTGGTTACAGAAATTAACAACTATAGGTCATCGTATGGCCTTCAACAATGAGCAAACCCCATACCGCAAAGTCATCTTTAAAAGGCCCCGAAATGACAAAGTAAAACAATTCAAACGAAAAAAATAACGGACTTTTTTTTTTTTTAAATGAACGAAAAACAAATATGTAACACATAAACAAACGACAACCACTGAATTACAGGCTCCTGACTTAGGACAGGCACATACATAAATAATGTTGCGGTGTAACTGTTTTTTATCTAATACTTTTAGCTGAAACAAATCCTTTTATGTTCTCTTATACATCCATTAATCCTTGTCTTTTGGTGACATGGTGACATGGTTCTCGCATTTCAAATCACACCTTACCTTCCAATTTTCACTTCCATTATAACGTACTTCTATTTCCTTTTTTGGTGAAGAAACATGGCAAAATTGATATGTTTAATTTTCGTTGCTTGCTTTGCTTTAGTTTCTTTCAATTCACTTTTGAAAATCTTTTTTGTGTGAACTTTTGTCCTCAAACGTAAAAATATTAATAAAAACGCATCACATTAGCTTGTCTGGTAATACAATTAAAATGAACCAATCAACACCAAAGTTGTGCCAAGAAAATGTTCCTATTTGCTAAAGGTGTTTTTATGTCTTCAGTGCAAGTGCCTGCTGGTGAATATAGTCAATTGTGCCTTCTAATTTCAATTTGTGCCATAGAAAGACGCAACATGAACCATACGGTGACCTATAACATGTATGATACTTTTATATTCTAAGTCATTTGGTGGAGAATGGTCTCAATGGCAATCATACCACATCTAATTGACATGTTTTCATATTAGCGAAACTTTGCCGTTGCGTTGAAAATCTTTTACTATACTTTTAAAAGAACAAATAGAAAATTAGCGTTTTGAAATTCTGATATATGACACAACCAATTATAGTCTTTTTGTATTTCTGTTTAAGGAGTTGGAGCGCAGAGGTAGTCTCCTGGAAGAAGTCCCCTTTTACCCACTGATGACGTAGTTGTGTATGGAAAACGTGTACATTTTAGACCATTTCCACAACTACAGTGTCCGTTCACTTTGTTAAATGGATTACACCGAGCTCCATCAGTGAGATATTTCTCACACCAACCACCTGCAAGAAAAAAGAATATCTGATATTCAAAGTTAAATTCTTATATGGAACAATGCAGATTAATGGATTGATTATAATTGCTTGCTCACATTTGTATAGTCAAATTGAATTCGAGCAGGATTTGTGCATTATGAATTACATTACTTTGAACTAATTACAATTTTATATAAAAAAAATGTCATTTAGAATTTTTCGTGGCAAGGTACAGACCAAGATGGAAAACAATCGGATGATTAATTTGTTCCATTGTTAATGTTTGTTTCTTTGATGTTAATTTTCTTAAGATCCTTCTGATATATTTTTTCTTTTTCAGCTGTTTTGAATACGCGAATGTTTTAAATGGCGTCTGTGATTTCAATGAAAGTATTATGTGTCTTTATACATTGTTTGTTTACAAAAGTGGTATTTAGAACACACATGCATAATAAAGTTTTACTTTGTCAAGAGAGGCCAAAGATACCAGAGGGACACCCATAAGTCGAAAATAGACTGACAACGATATGGCTAAAAAAAACCCAGACAAATAATAGTAAACAAGACACAACATAGGAAACTAAAGACTTCGTAACACGAACTCTACTGAAATCTGGTTAGACTTTCGGGTGCTTCGAAATAGCAAGCAGATCCTGTTCTACATGTAACTCTCGTTGTGTTCCTCATGTTGGGATTCTTATCCGGTAATAAGTTTTATTCAGTGGATCCCATTCAAGGAAAAGGGACTGGATTGAAGTTACATTATGAACACACCCGCTATTTCAACTCGTGTTGGCGTGTGTGAAACTTACAAAGGGATGACTTAATCTTCAACACTTGATACTCTTTGTGTAATAGCTTTCTTGTGATCAGTAACCCTTTATCAAGGAATTTATGATCGGAAATGGAAGCAACATATATTCCGTATGTCAAAGAGACAACAGCCAATATAATACTGTATACTACATTAGAAAAATGGACACCACACTAAACTTCGAAATCAGAAGAAGTTAACCAAAAATTCAAAAGAAACCACACAAGACTTAAAATGCTAGCAGTTCTCTGACTTGCAATGGGACACGTGTCAAACGTGGAGGAGTTAAACAAGTTTTGTGAAATCTCAACCCTTTCTCTTCAAACCTATCCAATGTGGAAAAGACAAACACACAGTAATACGTACATTGAAATATATCAGTTTAAAAGAAGTTCAATTCCGATGTTATAATAGGTTACTGAAGAAGTAAGCAACATGAAAATGATTTAAATGAGTTACTGTTACTGACATGCAGGCTCGCGACTCCAATTGACCAAATGAGTATGACGTTACGCACGTTATTGCGTCAATACTGTGTATTTAACAAGTCCACACTAAAAAACAGCTTTTCTATAAAATCATAACAGTCAAGATATATAAAACTTATATCCATAGACTAGACAGGTAAATACTATTTCGAAAAAAATTGCAAATTGTTTTATCATACTTTACTATAGTCTAAAATAAGGACAACATATTGTCAAAACGTCAAAAATATGCGTGTCAGATGTAACAGACTATACGCATAATAACTTTAGCAGGGGTGTTTGTGTTGTTCAAAACAGTGTTATATCCACGAAAATTCGAATGAATGATATGCTTTATATATAAAGTATTACAATATTACTGAATATGCGTTCCTGTAACGATCAACGCTATTTTTTGGTAAAAACAAATAGTGGTCATTATGGTCAGATTTTTGAAAATGTTAAGTTATCAAAATTTATAGGTTTTAAAATATAAGATTATATGATATTTCGTTTGTGTAAATTATGCTAACAAATGTACATACACAGACCATATCAGAATCGAATATTTGTTTTTACTTATCTCGAGTGGAAATAAAAGCTGACGGTAGACGAATCTAGAGTTCACCTACGTTGCTCCATATCTATCGACTCACCTAACGTCTCACATGTAATAGTTAATGATTATTTACCTTGATGAATGGGATTAAATGAGAATGTGACATCTCTTGCTGACAATCATATATACATTATGACGTAATGATGGATTTAACGTCGTCACAAGGTGACCACCTATGGATCAATGAAAAAAGGGGGGGGGGGGTAAAATTCAAACGAGGTTCATGACGTCGACGTTAATGGTGATGCTATCTATTGATGTTATTGTATTTCATAGTTTATTTTTTATTTGTATTCGGTTATATTTGTTTTTTATTATTTGAACAGTTTCTCATGACAATGATTAACAGTTTTTTTTATTGATCTCGAGTGGAAAATTATCAGTAGAATGAAGGCGAATCTATATTTCTCCCGCGTTGCTCCACATCTCCATATCGTTATACTTAGTTTTCGGCTCATATGTATAATAGGAAAATGGTTATTTACCTTGATGCATGGCATTGAATGGCAAGAGATTTCTCTTGCTTACAATCATAGGTCCTTCGTGATAGTAACAACATTCGCCTGATGCACATTCGGAATCGAGTCTACACATCGTCTTCTGTAAAATACATATGGTAATCGAGATTAATTTGTTTTACATTTAGTCTTCTAGTTGTAAACAAGTACCCTTAATACAAAAATCTATCTATGAGTATCCTTGTTTACTAGTCACCAGATGAAAAAAGAGATGCAAATGATTTTTTTCCAAAAAATTTATTACAAACAGATTGATTATATGTATAAACAAACTTGTAAGAATTGTACACATCAGAGCGCCCAAAGAGCGTGTAAGTACATGTATATAATTAAACATATCAAAGGTTCATAACTCTTTATCAAAATGTTGAAAGGCACTGATATTCGAATTCATTAGCAAGATGATATAAACCATTGAAATCAATTTGAAAAAAACCTTTATACACGTTAAAGCGCTTACAGTGCAATTTTTCATACAATTATTATTCAAGGGGGTTTTTAAATAATAGTTGATCGACCCTGAATATGCTCGAGACATTGCCTAAATGAACTGATGAAAAAAGTTTCATTAAGATCTGCTTATAATTGTACACATGAGAACATATAAGACCGGATGGGCAGGCACACGGACGAAACCAACTATTTCCATGTCCATTTTCAAGTGAATAATTCGACCTCATTTAGTCCTATGTCATGTGAGATTCCAAATAAATCCATAAGATCAAGATATGCTACGCATGAAGTAGGCATGTTCAGAGTCCAAGAGTTCCAATAGTGAAGTTGAAATCAACCCGTCGTACATTTTACGGACGCCATCACGAGTTAGATGACCGTTATGGAATATCCGTTTCACAGATGATATCGGATATGTTCATAATGTCGAACTACAATCCCGTTCCCTTTTCTAAAATGTGACCTACCGAATGAGACTATTTACCGGGTTTGTAGAAACACGAGCAACATGATGGGTTCTTCATGTGGAAAAAGATATGCTTATCATTTCAGACCACCTGAGAACTACCCCAGTTGTTGGTGGGGTTCGAGAAAAGTCCCATTGATCGTGTTCGATAGATATGACCGTCGATAGTCTCCGTAGTTCTCTCGATGGTTAATTAGATTTTATCATATCGATTTATTTTAGTATGTTACAAATCAAATATGAGAATTGAAGTTAAACCGATGAACACTAATTTGACACCTTATGCCTTTTAACTATTAAAGAAGAGGTTATAATTCTCTTTTGATCGAATATAATGGCTGTTTATTTTGTCTCTTGTTGAAGGCTGTATTTGGACTTCTAATTGTTTTTGTACTATCCTATCGAATGATTATCTACCTTATTGTTGCTTTTGACCTGTTTGTTTTGACTTGTGACCCATCCTAACCTTTTACTGCCATGGGTCTGTTCCTGCTGCCTTTAGATACTAACGTAAAAACTTACCGCATGTGCTGATATTAAAACCAAGGAAATTATAGTCAATGCTTTTAACATTTTCACTGCTTCTTTAGTCTTTATAAATTCTATTCCGTTGTGAGATAATATGATCTTATCATAACAGATTTGGGTTACAATGATACGGATCTTACACGTTCACAAAAACGTTTCAATGTCAATTTGAACTGATACCTTCATTGCCTTTTACTTAGTTTCTGTATATAGCGTTCTTTTGTTTCCAAGATAAAATCCTTTCAATACTATAACCAAAAATGCTTTTTCAATATAATAAAAACTTTTGCTTTAATTCGATTTTAAAAAGGCTTCTACATGTTTTGTTTAGTAATGATGGCCGTCTTGTTAGAACGACAGGGGTATTAGCACATGTTGTAAAAGAGGCACTGTCGTTAATGAAATTTCCATAATGCCTTTTTTTGTTTTAATTATACATAAAACATAAAATTCTAATATCTATTTAAAGAGGCCTTGTAACATGTGGCCGACGGAAGCTTTCTTGAGGCAAACGACATTGGTCATGTAGATCATCTGCGCATTATTAAAAGAGTTTCATATTAATACTATTTTTTTGGCATCAAATTGTTTAAATTTATCATTTGTTTGGTCAAATAATTGTAAGATATGTTATTGCTTAACTTTGTTGTGTGCAATAGTCATAACATTTTGCTGTTACTACTATATAATCTGTGAATACCTCCAAACCTTATGCCAACCATCGTTACATTCTTTCATATTTTTTTCTAGGTTGTGTCTTTTCTTCCTTTACGTAAGTCAGGTAATAATTGCGTGCTTTCTCAAATGTCATTGTTATGGTGAAAATTTTAAACGTGATGTTTTGAAACATCTTTGTACTATGAAAACCTCTTGATAGTATAGTCTAATGGCTTTATGTTGTGTTTATTATGCTATAAAACCAGGTTCATTCCACCTTTTTTTATACATTTAAAAATGCTTGTACCAAGTCAGAAATATGACAGTTGTTGTCCATTCGTTTTTTGTGTGTTTTGTCATTCGATTTTGCCATGTGATTAGGGACTGTCCGATTTAATTTCCCTCGGAGTTCAGTATTTTTGTGATTTTACTTTTTATACATATATATATCTCCAGTGAAAAACATAATAGTATACATAAAGGCAACAGTAGTATATCGCTGTTCAAAACTCATCAATCCATGGACAAAAAACAAAATCGGGGTAACAAACTCAAAGTGAGGGATAATTCATATGCGTTTTGCCGATCAATTGATAGTCTATGTTAGCGCTCATAACGTCAAGTACAGATGCCTTTTAAATATGTTCAAACACCTAATACATTATGAAACACTTATAACGTTATGTGCAAACACCTATTACATTACATGTATGTGCAAACACCTTTACGTTATGTGCAAACACCTATTACGCTTTTTTGACACAGTTCTATTTTCAATTTTATTCTAACGATTAAACGAGACACTCTTTAGAACTGTTCGAATGATGGCATCAATACCATATAATAATACTAAATGGACCCTGGGGAATTATATTTGTATCATCTCCCCTGAAAATAGCCAAACAAAAGGAAATGATATATAATAAATACTGATCTATTTTCATACCGTACCCGGGTATGCATTTTTGAAAGAGCAGTTTCGATTAATTATTTAATATTTTGCAATTGATAACGTTTTGCCTCTATTGCAAAAAGTATTCAAAACAAAATATGTTTCCAATTCAGTGGTGTTAACCATCATTCAAAGCTAAATGATGGCATCAATACCATATAAGATTTCTAAATGGACCCTGGGGAATTATATTTGTATCATCTCCCCTGAAAATAGCCAAACAAAAGGAAATGATATATAATAAATACTGATCTATTTTCATACCGTACCCGGGTATACATTTTTGAAAGAGCAGTTTCGATTAATTATTTAATATTTTGCAATTGATAACGTTTTGCCTTTATTACAAAAAGTATTTAAAACAAAATATGTTTCCAATTCAGTGATGTTTACCATCATTCAAAGCTAAAACACAATATAGATAAAAAAAAATTAAAAAAAGATATGACATATTAATATGTTCGTGGTTATATAATAAACGAATCACATATATGTCGTTACTCTAAATAACTAATGTGTGCTTTCGTTTGAAAAAAACTTGAATTTGGAATGAAAAATAACATTAAAAATTTAAATCGAGGCTGGATTTCTGATTTGTTCATCTAATGGATTGTTTCATTTCAGTAGATTCGCGCATAGAAACATTGATTTGATTTTGTTTTAATTTACACATATGTAGATCGAATTTGAGATCAGAGATTATTCTTTGGTCTGATGATTAAGTCATCATACAGGTTTATGAAAGTTATGTTATTTAACTATTATTTCAAATGTAAAACAACTACATTGATTGACGTAAAACAATACTTTTATTCTTTTTACATGTGAAGCACAACTTAAGAATGGATTGTTTGGTACTTCTTTACCTACAGTTAATGTTTTTCACAGGTATGTATCTTTTTAAAATCTGTTGTAGTATTTTAGAGAATAAAAAGGTTCTATATAAATACTCAGCATATTTCTGTACAAAATTTCCAAGTTTAAAAGAAAATATTTCAAAGTATAAAATACATGCATGTCTATTCTTTTGAAGAGTTTGTAAATACACACATTTTTTAAAAAAGGTTTCAAATACGTTACACACCCTCACTCGTAATTCAATGTATCGGTATTTCCAAAAATAGGAGACAAACACCTAAATGGTCTAGCAAGTGCACACTTAACAGCTCTATTACTGCTAAGATTGACTGAAAACAAAGTATTTTCATTCATTAGTACTTATAAAAAGTGTCACGAGATTTTTAAGTGTATTCAACATGTTGAAAAACACAAAAATATTTACAACTCATTACTGGACGGACAATTAAATTAATACAATGAAAACCCCTCTCGTTCACTCTTTAAGGGGAAGTATTTTAAGCATTAAAAACAGTTATTACTAACTTATAAAAGAAAGTAAGATAATGGATGTTTTAATTTACCAATTTGAAAGCATTATGCAGATGAACTTCTGACTGCTTTTGGTAGCATTGCTTGTTTTTAGATAATTCTATCTAAAATATGGTATTGTTTTAGATTTCTTTTAAGCAGGATACTTTAAAAAGAAATTGCATAAAGCTAGAAAGTTATCCACGTGGACGCGAGAGAACCTGTTTGTCTTTATATACACTAGCATGTTATGATTTGGCCACAGTTTTCTTTTTTGAAATACTGTATTTGTTAATATCGGTGATTGATGTTCATTTTTTATCATTTATTTTTACTTTAAAATTTAGCTACAAATCTAATTCACTATTTTTATTTACAGTTGTAAAAGGATTGACGCTAGACAACGGCCATGATGTTCTAGTAGACGCTGGGAATCCCAGCAGTATATCCTTTACCTATACCAGTACAGGTAGTAATATGACCACTGATGTGACCATACATGCTGACCAAATTATTGTGATTCCCGGTGTTGTGTCAGAGAATGATCAGACGGGACAAGTTGTAATATTACCAGAAGATCTGTCAAATCTAGCATTCGGACAGTATGCAATTACCGTAATACTCCAAGGAGAACCGGATATACTTGAAACTTTAGATGCAGTTATGTTTTATGAAGAGGTCATATCCGGTTTGCAGGTGAGCTATTCATTATCTGTTATAATCTATTATTTTAAAAGTATGATGATGTTTACGCATCAGTATACCATACTTCGGGTCAAACTTTTCATTTGGTTGAAATAAGATGTTTGCTAAAAATTTAGCTCCTTCCTATGATTACTAATATAGACAATGGTTGCAAGAGAAACGACGCCTATTGGCGATATATACATGTCCATTGCTTTGCCAAAGAAAGCTGAAAATACATTGCCTAGCCTTTTGTTGAAATACAAACTAATTCTTTACCAAAATATCAAAAAAAAACTTGCTCTGTATGTTTCTAATTTTATGATCAGTCGATTGTGATGAATTATGGCAATGATCACAATAACTCTTTCATGAAAAGTGTATTTCATATAATTTGTCAAATTCTAATCCGACTCTTGGAACACATTTTTTTGTATGAAATATGTCGTTTTACACTTATTACTTCAAAATTTAGGAATGTATCTCCTCATTCATGGGTTTCCGATATAATTACAGTTGAAATACTTGGGGAGACCTGCTACGAGTAATTCCAACACCCAATGTAAGGGTGGGATATATATACACCAAATAAATTAAGATTTACCGCACAAAAAGGTTTAAAGGGATTGACAAACAATAAATCGAAACTGATATCTTTCAAAAATTCAGGTTAAAAAATGTTAGGAACTTGTTATTTTAAGGTATACATGAAACATTTTCTGAGGCAACTGCCTATGGGAACAGGTATCTTTTTTAAGCTTCATGGTGTCTAATAAAGTCGGGAAAGGAGAATGAAATATATAACGACACGGTTGTTGATTGAATCATTAGTGTCTGAAACTACTTAGATTTTTGTGAAAAGAGTTAAGTACTCAATCTCTCAGCTGCCCCTATCACAAACAAGTAGTTGACACAAGTAACTGATTGGAATTTAAGAGAACGTCTTGTACCTTTGTTTCTTCTTAAACTATTAATTTTTCATCTTCTGATGATGTTAACTTTTGACTTGATTAAACTTATAATCAATTGTTTCATTATATCATTGCATATTGCTAGGCTTCGGGCGAGGAACCTTCTGAACTTTATGAATATTTTAGAGAAACTTATTTTATTTTATTGTAACTAGGAAAGAAATTGTTATAAAAAGTCGTTTTCACTAGAGCTTGAATAGGTATGGATGTAAAAAATTATTGAACCCTTCGGTTTGATGATCATAATAAAATTAGCCGAGAAATAGTGCGTTTTCGAATGATATGAGTTAAAACTTCCGATTGTATCATTTTGAACACAGTTAATGAATATAATAAATTTTTGAAGTGATTTCATTCAAATTTTATACTGAATGAAAAAACAGATGATTATTTTTTCAAAAATGTCATTTCCAATCTTTCTTACAATTCCTAGGGGTGACAATATGAAATCAAATTGTACAGTTCAGACTAGCTTTAGAATTAAAAGTGTAAGCAGTACTTGCTTTTTTCGATCATTAGGGCCGAGTTGTACACCAAAGTGTCCATCAGGTCAATCAATTTAGATGTGAAGTTGTGTAATTAATTTATCAAAACATTGATAAAAATTACTATTATAGCATGTACATGTATACAAATTTATTGAAACAATAATGTGAATAACGGCTTGATGTATGTGAAACATATATCAACCAATAAAACAAATATGAATATTCAGAAAAACGACAACTACTTAAATATCAGGTTCCTAACTTGGGACAGGTATTACCAATGTTATTTCAACTGATCTGGTGGAGCTTACGTCTTAATGTGCATAAGGAAAGTCTATTTGAAGATGTGTGTGATATGCATGATTGTCGTTATAATTATCATTGATTTCTAATCACCTTTCAGTGTTACCAAACGAATTTACTATGACCATAACTGGATACTTCATTGATGAGTTTAACCCAAAACACTTATCAGTAGATGGACTGGTCATTAATTAGCGAACCTTTTTAACTCCGCCCAGCCAAGTGAAATAAATAAAGTAATACATACAGAATGATGCGGGATTAAACATGTTCAATGTTCAAACACGTTACGTCGTAACTACAATTCTCTTTTCTTTCATGAATGTGACCTACTGAATTAGACTATTTACCGGATTTGTAATAACAAGAGCAACACGACGGGTGCCACATGTGGACCATAATCTGCTTACCCTTCCGCAGCACCTGAAATCACTCCCCCCCTTTTATTTTTCTATGTTGTGTCATGTGTACTATTGTTTGTCTTTTTTATTTTTAGCCATGTCGGTGTCAGTTTATTTTTGATTTATGAGTTTGACTGTCCCTCTGGTATCTTTTGTCCCTCTTTCAAGAGTCCCCGAACTTTACCTCTTAATTTGGACAGTTGTATAACAACACAATTAAGGAGCACACTATCATAAACGGTTGAAAAGGGGTAACTCATCAGATCGACACAAAGAACACACAAACATACAACAAGTAAAAATAAACATAGTACCAATATGGATGCACCCACAGGTCTAAAACATATAACATATAATATGCTCAAAACACTAACGTAAACTATAATATGTGATAACTTTTTTTGTGAGGGAATTCGATGTTTGCTATATCACTGTTAATTTCAACGCACAATATGACAACAGCCCTTTATGATGATTTTGTTTTAGCGTTGTAAGAAATGATTTTACTTTTTATTCATGTATTATATTATATGTTTTAAAAAGACAATGTTTGTGTATAAAGTCAATAATATGTATTTTTAAGCCCAAAATTTCTATTGCCTTAAATACGCAAATGAAAGATCCGAAAACTATACCAATATTGAATGACAGGTTTTTTGAAATTCTAAGTAAAAATTTTGATTGATAAATTTTTATTCGTTATCTACCATTTTCTCCCTACCTAGTTGAACCCTTTTACTTATTATGATGTGGACTGCACATTGTTTTTTAATCTTACTATACGTAATTTGATTGGATTAACTTAATATTCAATTACCTTCAAATTTTTTTTGCGTTTCATACATGTATATTGATCAAATCAGAAAGTGCATGAATGTGTACATTATCACTGGACTAGTATATATTTGTTTAGGGGCCAGCTGAAGGACGCCTCCGGGTGCGGGAATTTCTCGCTACATTGAAGACCTGTTGGTGACCCTCTGCTGTTGTTTTTTATTTGGTCGGGTTGTTGTCTCTTTGACACATTCCCCATTTCCATTCTCAATTTTATAGTAGCTTAAATGACCTTCAAACTGGTCATTGGAGAGTCAATATTATGGTTTATCAATGAAACTAAAGTTATGAAAGGTAGAAATTGCCACATCTAATATGGTCAGAAAATTGTCCACACACAGAGTAGATAAATAATTTTTAAATAGCATGTTGCAGTAAAAAAAGAGTTAATTTACAAATTATACGTTTTATTCCATTAAACAAGCCATTATTCGAAGAGAAATGACGAAATACAATTAACGCACGGCTTCGTCAGGTGAAATTAGTGTTTATCTTAACAGAAAAAAAACACTTTTCAGTCTAATTGGAATGTTATAATGCTCTTTTGATTCCTTTATTAATCCCTTATCGATATATATTAGTGTTTTGAAAAGTTAATTATTTTAAAACTGAGTAGCGAGCTCCCTTAAATGGCATCTGTTTTTTTACAATAACATTTTCTATTGCACACTCCATCTCCAAATAAATACGATGAATGGTCGTTACGTAATATTATCTAGCGTTCAGGCGACTTTCCTTTCAGTTATTCATAAAATCAGACTAATCGAACTATTAACAATAACCGTATTTTTAGACATTCAACTTCTGAGTATTCTAGTCTGCTTTTTTTATTTATTGATAACACAAAATACTATGAAAATTGAGGAATTAGGTATTTATTAATTAAAATAATGTTTAAATGTCATGAGAATTAAGTACAAAAGCCAAATTTGAAACAATTAAATGTTTTAACAAATGATAGGTCCGTAAAATAAGATAAAGTCGTAAATACAATATTGGTATTTGATACATTATATCTGCAATCATTGTTTTAGTATGTAATACATACCACATAAGATTAATGATGCATTGAAATGTATCTTAATTGCGTGAAATTAATTTCATTTAGGTTAATTTCGTTTTTAAAAATCAATAAGCATTAACTTTCACGATGGCATTGATACTGATTTTGTTTATTTAGTCAGATGATAAACGGTCAACACATACCTGGATGAAAAGAATGATAAATGAATGACTACAAATCTATCTAGACTGACCAATTACATTGTCCTAATATAAAATGTTAACTTAATTTTCGTTACGCTTTTAAAATTTAAAGGTCCTTATGTCTTTCAAGTTAAATATGTTTAAAACCATATTGAACATTGCATGTATTACATATATAAAATAATAAGAACAAAGACATGTGAATACGAATTCAAACCATGGTATTGTTTTATATCACGAAAGATATAAAAGTTTATATCCATTAGAGTTTGGGGATTTGTTACTGTTTTTTCTTTTTTAATTACAGTTTGTAGCTATCCTTGGGTTAAATCAGTCCGTTCGAAATTATTTCAAGTCATGCAAAACATTTTTTCAGCAAAAACTCATTATTGCCAAAGACCTGTTTTGGTCAGGTCCAACTTCAACATTGGCATTGCGGGATTTTTTTTAAGTATACATTAAATTAACTGTCTTCGCAGCAAGTCATTTATTTTTTAATTGACCGCTAGCTTTGTGATATTTTTCTAAACTGGCCGGATCATATGCATGCTTGACAGTTATAATTTTTTTTACTCCCTTCACTATATTTCAACACTCACATCAAAGAGCAATTTTCTCGTTTAATCAAATCTTTGGATTTTGTTTTAATTTAGAATGCCAAATCGTGTTACTGGAACACATACACAGCCCTTTTCTGTAATGAAAAATGTCTTGTATGCTTTAAAATGTATTTTTCTTGAAATAATAAAACAGTTCTCTCAGTATACTGCAGATATTTACACAAAAAACTGACTTTAAATAAGTCTTGTAAAATAAAACAGCAATGACTGTCCTTTTATGAGTTGTATAACTTAAGTTTCAAAGGTAAAAAAAAGGGACAAAAGATACAAGCTAAGAGGGACAGTCACATTCATAAATTGAAAATAAACTGAAAACGCATTGGCTAAAAAAGAAAAAGACAAACAGACAGATAACAGTACACAAGACACAATGTAGAAGAAAACTAAAGACGAAGTAAAACACAAACTCAACCAAGAACTGGGAGATATCAGGTGCTCCGGTAGGGTAAGCAGATCCTGCTCCACCTGTAAAACTTTATACAAATATTTACGATAAATCAAACGATTTTAACTCTCAATGTTTAATGTATCTTACATTTTTGGGGGTTTAGGAAGTTTGGCTGTTCCTTTAAAAAGTAAAATTACAAAAATACTGAACTTAGAGGAAAATCTAATCCTTTAAAAGCCATATTACAAACGGGATAATTCATTCTAATTTTTGGGGTGTTTTTGTTCATTAAATCCTTACATGATATGAACGATTCATGTGAATTATTTGATACTTTAAATTTAATTCATTCTCAGAGGTTAATTTTTTTTTAACTCAGCCTACCCCTAATAAAAAAAGTAGTTTGCACTTGTTACTGATTCAAATTCGAGAGTTCTAGTACGTCTCCTTCTTCTTATGCTATTTACTTTTATCTTTTGATGGTGTTTATTTTTGACTTTATTCATCTCATAATTTCATTGTTTCGTATGATCATTGCACATTGCTCGGCGTCGGGCGAGGATCTTTATGAACCTAATGAACATATATGATCAATTTTATTCTATTGTTATTATGAAAGAAATTGTTAAAGAACGTAATTTCACTATAGAGCTTGAAAATGACTGTTTTCATTCAACAGAATATAAGAGCAAATATTCTGTCGTCAAAATTTTTATTTGTGAAGAATATTATGATATCATTATGTTATATATAAAATCAATAGAAATGTATATAAAAAAAATACATAATTTGATGATAAACTATACATTTTCAAGAGCGTCAGACCTTTTCCTCTGGCTTTATACAGTTGTGTTATTACAGAAATGAGGTGCACACTATAAAAAGCAATTAAGCAGGCTCATCAGATTAGTACAAAAAAACAAGTCACAATTAACATGATAGTACAACAGATCTTAAACCTATAACGGCTCAAAAATTAATCTCGTAAACTATACAAAATGTCAATCAGTTCAATTACAATGGATTCAGCGTAAATATGTAATTCATAGTGTCGAAAATATAACCTTGTGCAATGACAAATATTAGTATCGACAAAATGTAAAATCGTCCGTTTTTACATAAATGAGAACCTTTTTTTTTTAAATTAACTACATTTTAATAGTTATAGATTGATTGAGTGCCAACTTCACCTTGCATATTATATTAATTTTTTTAATAAATCAAAATAACTAAATATATATTGCTATTCAGTTAGATGAAAAAAACACATATCATTATGGTCCAAAATCTTATGGAAACTTATATTTTGGCACTACCCAGTGTGATGTTGTTCTAAGACTGGTTTGAATTTTTGTACATTTAAACCGCTGAATGTAATTACACTTTAATTGATGATTGAGTCTTGAAAAATATTATTTGTTTATAAGTAGTTTTAGCATGAACTTTCTTTCAGACACTGCGAGTGTTCTAAGATCGGTACGTTGTATCTCTTTTCTTTTTTTTTTGCTTCGTGCTTATCATATTTAAGACAATCTCTTTTAAACTAATTTCAAGATATCATAGGTAAGGGGCTGATGGTTGAGGGTTCCCTACATGGTTACCCCCATCACAATTTTGTCGTAACATTCAGGTGAAAGGAATCTGTAGTTAGGTTGTTTTCGTTGTTGACTGTATACCATATTTGTTGTCTCAGTTTTATTTGTTCTATTAATGTCTTGCTGGGGTCTCTTATACCTTACCATATTTATGAGTTTGACTGTCCCTCTGGTATCTTTCGTCCCTATTTTACCATATGGTATCGATTTGCTTATGGTTGAAGACCGCACGGTGACCTAAAGACCTTTACCGATACTCATGTTCATTTCATTGTGTTTATTTTAAATCAGCTTTAATTTGTTCCACATTTTGTCATGCCAGATTCTTTTATAGCATACTATACGAGATTGGTTTTGCACATTGTTAAAGGCCGTACGTTGACATATGTCCATTTTACAAAACATTTCCGGAATCATTCACTTCAAAAATATCTTGTTTTTTATTGTTCACTTAGCTTGTAACCTAACTCGATAAAAAAAAACTATAAATTTACATAGATATTTAGGACTCTTCAATGTTTTGCTCTACAGTAAATCAGGATTTATCATACAAGGATTAAAAGCATTTTTAAAGAAATTTATTAGAGTTTAAACTAGACCAATTCACTCACAAACTAATAAAAGTCCGAAGTAATTTTATTATATGATTGTGAGTGACTTGGTCAAGTTTATGCACCATCAAATTCCTTTAAAACGACGTTTAATCCTTATAAATCTTACATTTGGTGATTGGAAATTAGAGGATTTTATTTTTCCACACTCGTAATCTCTATCACACGTAAGTTGTATATTTGTGTATTTGAATTGGCCTGGTTCATGAATATATTTGTAGGTTTACGAAAAAACAACAAGAACTAAATGTTATTTTCAAATCAGATTCTGGTTCAAAAGTTAGATTAATGAAAGTAGAATACTGGTACGTAGTTTCATTTATTCGCATCCTTGGCAATATTAACACATTTTTTTATAAATCAAAGGGTTTTGAAAATAATCTTCTGTGTATTGATACTTTGCATCTAGTCTTAGATAGACAGATGCTTGATATATGCTTGTGTGCTTTTTTGTAAAATTGTTTGTTTAAAGGTTCTTACACAGTGATGACTGCTGTTACCCATATTTTTACTATTTTATTTATTATGTCTGTTTTGTTCACGCATCGTTGTAAATATAACGGAATTTAGGTTAAGCGCTATAAAACCAGGTTCAATCCACCATTTTCTACATTTGAAAATGCCTGTACTAAGTCAGGTATATGACAGTTGTTGTCTTTTGGTTTGATGTGTTTTGTCATTTGATTTTAACATGTGATTAGGGATTTTCCGATTGAATTTCCCTCGGAGTTCAGTATATTTGTGATTTTACTTTTTTCTTATTCATTCATATGTTATTCCAATTCACCATTCTATTTTTTTGTAAATTAACTGTTAATAACATGTAAATTACTAGAAAACTTAGTGTTCCTATCCCAATGCATTGGTTGTCTTTTCTCTCGACATTTTCGGACATACGGCTTCATCGATCATGAAGTCCTTACTACGCCTTTCTACGCTTCTACTACAACTGATTTAGACAATGACTGCACTGCGAATGTTTTCGGTATGTTCACAGATGGTCGTCGAACAACACGAACATAAAGACATGGACAACTCCTTACCTATGCAATTATCTTACAATAACTTCCGAATTTTTCATAATTTTAAATTCTGAGGTCGTAGTTGGACCATTGTCCTAATGTGATGGGGTAAAAGTCAATCCCTTGGTCAATTGATTGCAAAACTTGTTCTGACGTTGGTTTGTTCAATTGTGTACCCAGGATAATAGTAAATATTCCCAGTCATTCCACATCTCTTTTTTAAGATGTATGTGCCAAATATTGAGGTACAGAAATGTTATACGAAAATCACATATATTTTCGATGATAGCAAGCATATATTTGTAAAATATTTTTGTTTTAATACTTCGAACGACAAACTAGTTTCTACTGCAATTTCATTGTAAATAATAAATTATTGCTAAACATAGAGCCGTTTAACAAAGTTTTCAATATTCTGTTTGAATGATTTGTATATCG
This sequence comes from Mytilus edulis, assembly GCF_963676685.1. Taxonomy (NCBI): domain Eukaryota; kingdom Metazoa; phylum Mollusca; class Bivalvia; order Mytilida; family Mytilidae; genus Mytilus; species Mytilus edulis. The sequence goes on along the minus strand of NC_092352.1, from coordinate 35,502,493 downwards.
CAGTGTGAATTAATATTCTTTCAGTAGTTAATACCTTTAACAAATCTGATTTTGAAAATAATTTACTTCACATTTGAATTGGCTACATAGTTAAATAATATATGTTTATTGATTTGATCAATTGTATTACTTTCATTAATAGTGTTTGGGGACTCCCTCTAAAACAAAAATACAACTTTAATGGTTTCATATCATTGTCAACATATGAGTGCGTGCAATTTATGAAAGTAAAAAAGGTTCTTTCAATAAACAAAACAAATAGATTAAACTAACCACCCGTGCTTGAATAATGCGTCTCGTTTTCTGATTTTACATTTTAGGGATGACTATACTTTGATAAAGGAAGAATTGGTATGAGTGCCAATGGGAAAACTCTCCATCCAAGTCATAATTTATAAAAGTAAATCATTATAGGTCAAGGTACGGTCTTCAACACAGCCTTGGCTAACACCGAACAGTAAGCGATAAAGGGCCCAAAAAAAATTACAAGTGTAGAACCATTCAAACTGGAAAACCAACGGTTTAAGCTATATATAAGCTGATGTGAGATTTTATTGTGCTGGATTTCCAAGTATTAACCGCACATTTCTAACCAAAACATACCCTCTGTCCATTGTAACTATGTAGATAATATGTTATTCTATAGTACTAATAGTGATAAACAAAGGCATAATCTCTCTTTTTTATTTTGGTTAAAATATCTGTACCAAGTCAGGAATATGACAGTTGTTGACCATTCGTTTGATGTGTTTTGTCATTTGATTTTGTCATGTGATTAGGGACTTTCCGATTGAATTTTCCTCAGTTCAGTATTTGTGTGATTTTACTTTCTTTTTTTTTCTTTTTTATTGGTATGAGCTTATTTTTGTTTTATTTTTGAATGATTCAAAATTGATATGTTCATAATTATAAATTAACTGTTAACAAAACTTTGAATTTTTTAAATACTATGGCTTTTCTACCTCAGGAATAGATTACCTTAGCTGTATTTGACAAACCTTTTAGGAACTTTTGGTCCTCAATACTCTTCAACATTGTACTTTATTTTGCCTTTTATTTTTTTTTAATTTGAGCGTCACGTATGAGTCTTTTGTAGACGAAACGCGCGTCTGGCTTATATACAAAATTGTAACGCTGGTATCTATGATGAATTTATTCAGAACCAGATACCTATACCTTATATGCAATGCAAATAATCGTTTCATCTGCAAATAATGATTCAAAGCATTTCTATTTGCAACCTCTGATATTTTCGCATCGTATTTAATTCCATTCCGAATCTGTATCGATATAAAAAGACACACAAACTCACTAAAATATTGTTTTGCGATAGGTTTTTTAGGGGAAACTATATATCGCCTTGTGTAATGATTTCTATACGTACTTTTATACTGAGCTCTGTATTCTTTGTGTTCATTATTAGCGTTAATCCTCTATTTTAAGCTCACCGGAGTCTGAAGGGCCACATGGTAGCTTATGCTATCACTTGGCCTCCGTCGTTGTCCGTCGTCTGTCGTCGTAAACTATTTTAAAATTCTTCTACTCTTAAACATACTTGGCCAAATACCTTCAAACTTTAACTTAATGTTTCTTATGGTATCTTGTTTATAAACTGTATCCGAAGTTTTGATCTATCAACAAACATGGTTGCCATTGCTAAAAATAGAACATAGGGGTCAAATGCAGTTTTTGGCTTATATATCAAAAACTAAAGCTATTAGAGCAAATCTGACATAGAATCATAATGTTCAATTGGTCAAGATCTATCAGCCCTGATATTTTCAGACGATTCGACTAACCATTGTATGGTTGCTGCCACTAAATTGGTAATTTTAAGGAAATTTTGAAGTTTTTTGTTATCTTGAATATTGTTATAGATAGATATAAACTGTAAACAGCAATAATATTTAGCGCTCTCACTACGCTTCTACTACAACCTGATTTCGCCACGACCGCACCACGATTGTTTTGAACATGTTGATAGTTAGCCGCGCTCTTCGCGATCATGAAGACCTCATCACGACCGTACTACGACCTTACTGCGATTTGCACAATCGCATTTCGATCGTCAAAATTTTCATTTTTTTCGCAGATCGTAGTGCGATCATGGTCTAATGGTAGGAACATTTAGCTTAAGTTTGAAGGTATTTGGTCCAGTACATTTATTTTCAGAGGAAAGGAGTATAAAATAGTTTACGACGATAGACTACGACAGAAGACAGACGACGACGGACGACGACGACGGACGACAACGACGGACGACGACGAACGCCTAGTGATGGCATAAGCTCACATGAGGACCTTCGGGCCCGGTGAACTTAAATATAAAGAAATATGAAAATTTTCAACAGACGAAGAAATTAATACAGGTAATAAATAAATAATTGAAATAAATTTATAAAACAATTTTAAAGCTTAAAGTTGTTATTTTTGGCATTTGTATTTTGTCAAGACAAATTGGAATAGGTTCTTAATACAATGTATTCAATGAAAACTTAATCACTTTGATATACCGTTAGTCTAAATACCACAAGTGAAGGAAGTCGGTAAGAAAAATTCGTTACACCGTATGTTAGTGACATAATAAGATATTTATGGGGTCAGTAAATTCCAAAAGGGATTCTAGCTTCGCTCTCATCCCATATTGAATTTACTGACCCCATATATACCGTATTATGTCAATAACACATCATGAAACTAATAATATATGAGGCAGAATATTTAGTTTCGGTGATACTGAATTTATTGGTGTTTGAATCATATATCAAGAAAAATATTTCGGGCGCAAAGAAGATGCAGTATTTATTTACTTCTTCTCTTCTTAGATGTTACGTATGATATCGATCATGATTTTTTTTATTATAATAAAACAAAATTCAGCTGTGAAGACAAACTTAGATAAACACTTTGTAAACTTTGTAAATGAATATAACCATTGAAAACAGCACTGTATGTCTCTGTGTGATAAGTGATTATCTACGGAGTGGAATATTAATGATATGCTTCTTTCGTTTGTGATATTGATATAAAAGTATTTCAAAGTATTTTCACTTACATCTTATAATTCTTGTCAACACTATCCTTTAAATTCTTCACGACACATTGAACAATCAATCAAGTCTGAAAATCCCATAACTGTCCATACATCCAATGGAATATGGTTTAACTTTATATGTGTTTAAAAGAATTGAACATCAATAAAAGAAGATAAGGGGAAATACATCATGGAGTACTCATCTAAAATAACAGGCTTACCCTGTCAACGCATATAGTATGCCTCCTCTTGGATTTCATGTAGTTTCTTTACTTTTTTTTGTTTTTAAGCTTAAATTGTCTATTTATTTGAATAACTGGAACATCGGTTGTTTATCAAAAATATCGAAGCCTTGGTAAATAAGAAATGGGAAACTATTTTCACCATTATCTATGATTTGGTTCGGCAAACGCTAGTTTTCAATACACAAGACTCATTTGTGGCGCTAGTATCAAAGCCATGTTAAATTTTACGGAGAAAGCAAGCATTTATGAACAACAAATTCGAAAAGATGTGCCAAATAAGAAAGGACAATCTACACATAGAAGGTAGAAAGACCTTTGCTTTTCGAATATTTCAACATTTAACAAACTGTAAAATTATATATACAGCAATGAAATTTCATTACAAAAGTGCTGACTACTCTACCGGGATGGTGATACCCTCGACGACGATATATAAAACAGCAACACAAAGACTAGATGTCAAATCAGGACGCTCAAAAATAAACAGGTGTCTATATAATCTATAAGCTATAAATATTCCTGAGTCTTATAAAGGAATTCTACGGAGCCCTGTTGGTCTCACAAAGATTATAAAGTGTCTTTTAAAATCCTGCGCTGAAGATGTGTAAATTCTAGCGATCGAGATGTAAAGTCTAGCGCTAGAGATGTAAAGTCCAGCGCTGAAGATGTAAAGTCTAGCGCTGGAGATGTAAAGTCCAGCGCTGGAGATCTAAAGTCTAGCGCTGGAGATGAAAAGTCAAGCGTTGAAGATATAAAGTCTACCACTGGGGATGTAACGTCTAGCGCTGGAGATGTGTAAAATCTAGCGCTGGAGATATGCAAAGTCTAGCTAGATTATAAAGTGTCTTTTAAAATCTTGCGCTGAAGTTGTGTAAATTCTAGCGATGGAGATGTAAAGTCTAGCGCTAGAGATGTAATGTCTAGCGCTGGAGATGTAAAGTCAAGCGCTGGAGAGGTAAAGTCCAGCGCTGGAGATCTAAAGTCTAGCGCTGGAGATGTAAAGTCAAGCGTTGAAGATGTAAAGTCTAGCACTGGGGATGTAACGTCTAGCGCTGGAGATGTGTAAAATCTAGCTCTGGAGATATGCAAAGTCTAGCGTTGGAGATATCCACAGATACTTTTTGATGTAAAACCTTCCTGCCTGACACATATCAGATGACCTTGATCTCATTTTCATGGTTCAATGACCACGTAAACATTTGTAAAATTTGCGTTGAATTTTTGTGATCAAGTTCATTTCTCAGGAACTATAAACCTAGACCCACCATATTTGATCTATAGATACTTTTTGGTGGGTACATTCAAACCTGCAACATGTCATCTGACCTTGACCTCAATTTCACGTATGAGTGACTTGTGTCACATTTTCTTGATTAAGTCTATTTCCCGTCAACTAAAATAACTAGAACCACCATATTTTGTCTACAGACACTTCTTGGAGGCTACATGCCAGTCTGTCACATATCACCTGACCTTGACTTCAATTTCATGCACTAACATAAAAAACAAAGACACCTGTTGAAACTTCTGATTCCTGACTTGGGACAGGCACATGGAAGTGTGGTGGGTTAACGAGTTTTGGAATCCTACCCTCCCCATATCCTACTATCAAAGGTAACAAAGAAAAAAAATAATCAGTAAAAACCTGCATTATATTGGGTCTACAAATACTTATTGTTGGGTACATACCAGTTTGACACATGCTACATGTACCTGATCTTGACATCAATTTCACACTTGAGTGAATTGTGTCGCACTGATTGACAATGTGGGATATAGGATAACCTTAATTCTGAGTCCACATCCATATTCGGGCGAGACATTTTTATTTGTTCACACTTGTTAAATGCCAAATTTGTCCAAAATGTCTCTTCCGAAACCATAGGATAGCTGATGACAAGTGAGCAATACGACCTCATTTGAGGCTTTAGTTTGTCTTTCTCAGTAAAGCTGATATATATAAGATGCAAGATTGTATGGCAGGAAATTGAATTTTGTAGCATTAGTACTATTCTTTTGTATTCTGTTGGAATGGAAATTCCTATTTTTGTACGGCCTCAAATGTTTATGGTAGTATTATGATGTGATTAGGTCATCGTTGTTGTTTTTGATTTTAATTAAACATTATCAACATGACAAATCATAGTTCTGTCTTAGTCATATCAACACCAAACCACCCTATTGTATGGGCAATGGGCGAGGGGATTAGCTGTTTCATCATATGGTATTGACAACTCCTCCTAAACTGTTAGATGGATTTCAATGAAACTTTACACAAAGGTAATATACCATATGAAGATGTGCATGAATGTGCCAAATAAATGTGGTCGGACATCTTCAACTGGAGATATTTGGACTTTTATTTTATTTTATTTATTAAATTCAACATATGGTATTGACCTTATAAGCACAACTCCTCCTAAACTGTCTGATAGATTTCAATGAAACCTCCTACAAAGCTAGCACACCATATGAAAAAATAAATTCTGGTCCAATGACTTCAAGGGGAGATAATTGAATTTGGGCATTTATTTTATCCATCATACTTTTAAGGAAACCTCCTCTTAAACCGTTTGATGGATTTTAATGAAACATCACACAACAGAGTAGTATAACATATGAATATGTGCCTAAAACAAAATAATTGACAGTCCAACATCTTAAAGGAGAGATAGAATGAAATTCAAAACAGTGTGGCTGTGGCCATTGATTGACACATTAAATTCATCCATTGACTGGGACAATTTAGGTGAATTTTTGTATGTAACGACCACTGCTCACTATGTACTTTTTAAAGACACTTAAACTATGGGGTCACCAAAGGTTCTCAACACCTTAATAAAGTCATTCGAAAAATTAATCAGAATTAACACGATGTTTTGATTTAAATCAATTATATAAATCAAAACATTTCTGATTATTTTTTCGAATTATTTTATAATTAAAGGCGTTAAGAAACCTTTGGTAACCCCACAGTTTAAATGTCTATCGTATGTACGTCTTGAACAGTGGTCGTTACAGACAAACGTTCACGTAAATTGTCCCAGTCAATGGATGAATTTAATGTGTCAATCAATGGCCACAGCCACACTGTTTTGAATTTCATTCTAATTAGACTTCGACATTTATTTGATTCATATGGTATTGACAACTCCTAAACAGTTGGATGGATTTCAAAGAAACTTAGTACACCATATGAAGATATGCATGAAGCAAAACAAATCTGGTCAAACATTTTAAAAGGGAGATAATTTGACTTGATTATATCAGGTGTGTAAGTCCCACATAGCGGACAGTTCACATATTTTAATCATGTTTAAAAGTGGAAGTCCTGTGATAATAATACCTTTAGTTTCTGACTCGCCTGGGACTGTCCGAGTCTCTAAAGTCGAGACGGCGTAAACTTTTATAAGTTCACCTGGTCCACAGGACCATGTGAACTATTGTCATCACTTTGCGTCCGTCGGTGTCGTATGTCAACATCTTCTCTGAAACCACGGGGCTAAATAAAACTAAACTTGGCAGGAATTTTCCTTGGTGGATCTCATGAAATACTGTTCATTTCATGCCGATCCGAAATCCAAGATTGCCGCCATTACAGGATTTAGTGTAACATAGAACCCTATTGGAAAACATGAAAACTGCTCTTTTTGAGAGACCTTATGACATATTGAATCAAATGTATGCATGAATGATTAAGTGATGGCCCTTCATTGATTTTATAATTTTTGTGCCGATCGGAAATCAAAGATGGCCACCACAGCCGAACATAGTTTAACATATAACCCTATAGAAAAAGCATGCAAAAAAAAAAATCTACGGACAAATCGTTTGACATATTATTTCCAGTTTAGGCCATGGCAAGACAAAATATACCAATGTTTCCGATTTCCCTACCTACCCTAATTGTTATCCCCTACCCTAAATATTTTATTGTAGTTTTTCAAGAAGCACTGTTAAAAGGAATATCTTTCTTAATTCATGTATAAATAAGTAAAATGTTTCAGAAAAATAAAATAGTTTGCCTACCTGCCTACCTACACTATTTTTCCTGAGTGTGTAATAGGAAACATATCTTTTGTCTTGGCCTTGTGCATGTTATAAGTTTTATGACATTAGTGCCGATCGGAAAACCAAGATGGCTGCCACAGCCGGACATGGTTTAATATAGAACCCTGTGGAGAAAAATGCAAACAACTTTTACGGAGAAACCGTTTGTCATATTGATTCAAGTTTAGTCATAAATGATCAGATATAAGTCCTTAATAAATTTTATGATTTTGGTGCCGATCAGAAATCCAAGATGGCTGCCACAGATTAACATTTAATATTGAACCATATGGTAGTACATGTAAACTGCTCTTTTTAGGTCACCTGGTCCGAAGGACCATGTGAACTTTTGTCATCACTTTGCGTCCGTCGTCTGTCGTCGTCGTACGTAAACATCTTCTCTGAAACCACGAAGCCAATTCAAACCAAACTTGGCAGGAATGTTCCTTGGGTAGACCTCATCAAAGATTGTTCATTTAGTGCCGATCCGTAATCCAAGATTGCCGTCACCGCAGGAATTAGTTTAACAAAGAACCCTATTGGAAAACATAAAAACTGCTCTTTTTCAGATAACTTTTGACATATTGAATCCAATATATGTGAGGACTGATCGAATAATTGTCCTTCATAACTTTTATTATTTTGGTGCCGATCGGAAATCCAAGATAGGCGCCATAGTCGAACATAGATTGACATAGAACCCTATGGGAAAAGCATGCAAACAACGTCTACGGAGACATTATGTGACATTTTGATTCCAGTTTAGGCATGAATGATCAGATAATGGTCCTTCATAAATTTTATGATTTTAGTGCCGATCGGAAGTCCAAGATGGTCGCCACTATCGAACATAGTTTAACATTGAACCCTATGGAAAAAAATGCAAACTATTTCTAATGAGAAACCGAGTGAACGATTACATGCGCTCTAGAGCCTCTGGTTTAGAAACCATATTACAAAATAAATCCAATATATGCATGAATGATCAGATGAAGGTTCTTGATAAATTTTTTGATTTTGGTGTCGACGGTAAATCCAAGAGGGCTTCCATGGTCAAATACAATTTAACATAGAACCATATAGGAACAAACATGTACAAACAACTTTTACAAAGAAACTTTGACATATCGATTCCAGTTTATGGATAAATGGTCAGATAATAGTCCTTAATAATTTTAATGAATTCGGTGCTGATTGGAGAACCAAGATGGTCGCCACAGGCCGAGACAGTTTAACAAAGAACCATAAGGGAAAACATGTGAACTGCTCTCTTGGAGCATCCGTATGGTACAATGAATCTACTTTATGCAGGAATGATCAAATGATGTTCCTGATTTTGACAATTTTATGATTTTTATCGCAACTGCAAATCCAACATGGATTCCATGGCCAAATATAGTTTAACATTGAACCCTATAAGAAAAACATACTAACTACTTCTTTAACCAGGCTCGTTAGAGCCTCTAGTTTAAATGCATATATTTCACAAAATTTTTGACCTGGCAACACCAATTTTGGTGCCAATGTAATTTGAGGCATAAGCTTGTCAGTCGGTCACATATCGACTGACCTTGACCTCATTGTCATGGTCCAGTGACCAGGGTCAGGTTATCATGATTAGGTCAGTTTCTCAGTAACAAGGTATGGTAGGCCAACAATATTTGGAGTGTGAAATTCATTTTTAGGTGTACATGTCAGTCTGACATATGTCAACTGACCTTGACCTCACAATCAAGTATTTGTGACTATGTCAGTTTCATCGGCAGTAACTAGGTATGGTAGGTCAATATTTGCTGTATGAATTTGTCATAAGCGCTAGACTTTACATCTTCAGCGCTAGACTTTACATCTTCAGCGCTAGACTTTACATCTGCAACGCTTGATTTTACATCTCCAGTGCTTGACTTTACATCTCCAGCGCTTGATTTTACATCTTCAGCGCTAGACTTTACATCTCCAGCGCTTGGCTTTACATCTCCAGCGTTTGACTTTACATCTGAAGTGCTTGACTTTACATCTTCAGCGCTAGACTTTACATCTCCAGCGCTTGAATTTACATCTTCAGCGCTTGACTTTACACCTCCAGCGCTTGACTTTACATCTCAAGCGCCAGACTGTACATCTCCAGCGTCTGATTTTACATCTCCAGCGCTTGACTTTAGATCCCCAGCGCTGGACTTTACATCTCCAACGCTAGATACTACATCTCCAGCGCTTGATTTTACATCTTCAGCGCCAGAGTTTACATCTTCAGCTCTTGATTTTACATCTTCAGCGCTAGACTTTACATCTCCAGCGCTTGATTTTACATCTCAAGCGATTGACTTTACATTTCCAGCGCTAGACTTTGCATATCTCCACTGCTAGATTTTTCATATCTCCAGCGCTAGACTTTACACCCCAGCGCTAGACTTTACATCTTCAGCGCTTGACTTTACATATGACATACTAACATATGTCAACTGACCTTGACGTCACAATCAAGTTTTTGTGACTATGTCAGTTTCAACGGCAGTAACTAGGTATGATAGGTCAATATTTGCTGTATGAATTTGTCATAAGCGCTTGACTTTACATCTTCAGCCCTAGACTTTACATCTCCAGCGCTTGATTTTACATCTCCAGTGCTTGACTTTACATCTCCAGTGCTTGAATTTACATCTTCAGCGCTTGACTTTACATCTCCAGCGCTAGACTTTGCATATCTCCAGCGCTAGATTTTTCACATCTCCAGCGCTAGATTTTTCACATCTCCAGCGCTAGACTTTACATCCCCAGCACTAGACTTTACATCTTCAGCGCTTGACTTTACATATGACATACTGACATATGTCAACTGACCTTGACCTCGCAATCAAGTTTTTGTGACTATGTCAGTTTCATCGGCAGTAACTAGGTATGGTAGGTCAATATTTGCTGTATGAATTTGTCATAAGCGCTAGACTTTACATCTTCGGCGCTAGACTTTTACATCTGCAGTGATTGACTTAACATCTCCAGTGCTTGACTTTACATCTCCAGCGCTTGATTTTACATCTTCAGCGCTTGAATTTTACATCTTCAGCGCTAGACTTTACATCTTCGGCGCTAGACTTTTACATCTGCAGTACTTGACTTCACATCTCCAGCGCTTGACTTTACATCTTCAGCGCTAGACTTTACATCTCCAGTGCTTGACTTTACATCTCCAGCGTTTGACTTTACATCTCCAGCGCTTGACTTTACATCTTCAGCGCTAGACTTTACATCTCAAGCGGTTGACTTTATATCTTCAGCGCTTGACCTTACATATCAAGCGCCAGACTGTACATCTCCAGCGCTAGATTTTACATCTCCAGCGCTTGACTTTAGATCTCCAGCGCTTGATTTTACATCTCCAGTGCTTGACTTTACATCTCCAGCGCTTGATTTTACATCTTCAGCGCTAGACTTTACATGTCAAGCGCTTGACTTTACATCTCCAGCGTTTGACTTTACATCTCCAGCGCTAGACTTTACATCTCTAGCGCTAAACTTTACATCTTCAGCGCAGGACTTTAAAAGATTCTTTATAATCTGTGTGAGACCAACAGGGCTCCGTAGAATTCATAAACATTTGAGTAAAAGCAATCAAATGTGGTTTTTTTAAATACTCACCAGTTAACAATGTAGCAAATAACAAATATTCAATTGTGAATTTCATACTAGAAGCATATGATCGCGATAATAACATTATGAGTAAACAAGAGATTTTGAAATCTGTGTAAAATGTACTAGAGATCTTCAAAAATTTCATTGGAATAAATAGGGGAAAATGAAATGATATTTCTTGCAAAAAAGGCGATAATGAAAGAAAAATATATATAGACGTATTTGTAATTTTAATAAACTTTAGAATATGTATGTTTCTATTATTTTTTCTATTGTGTTCCAAGAAAAATAGGCCAAATATGTCTAAGGTTAGTAAAAATAATTTTACTGAAGCTATTTTAGGTACATGGAAAACATATTGTTCAAAAGGATTAAATTAATTCTGACAATTCACTGAAGTCAGACATAGTAATGTAGAAAATTATGGAATATGTAAGTGGTTTTGTAACTTGTTATTGAAGTAGATATGTCTATTTATGATAAATATCAATCTTTTGTGTGTTTAGGAACTACTTAAATATTTTTTATGAATATGCTGTTATCAAGTAGTGGTTTAAGTAGGCGTTACTGTGAACAGTTTCACAAACTAAATGAGTATATTATAATATATAGTTTCCAATTCTTTCCGATCTAATTTCACTTGGGTATTGAATTAATTGCTTATTGATTCTATTATTTCATTATAGTCAAACTTAAGCTTAAATGATAAAAAAATATTAATGAATGTGTAACGTACAATGTAATCTACTGTAGAATTTTATGGAAAATTCGGTGAAGGTTTCAAATTGTGTTGTCAAAATTGGCAAAATATCAAGTATTAATATACGCAGCGGATTAGAAATTTCATGGAATTTAGCAAATTATCGAATATTAAAATTGAGAAAGGAAATGGGGAATGTGTCAAAGCGACAACAACCCGACCATCAATGTAGCGAGAAACTCCCGCACCCGGAGGCGTTTATAACAAAAGCCTTACTATACACCAACTTGACGTTGTTCAAAATTTAACTTGGACACACATACTTCTTCAAAAGTTTTATGTTTTGAAATTGCGCACTATCGAGTACAATTATTACTTTAACTTACAGACTTGAACACTTTCTTTCAATTTTGAACTAATGGATGACCTCCGACAAACTGAAGAAAACGAACGTTTTGTATATTGTTTTTCCAGGATTTCATGGGATTTCATTTACATGCATGTTAAAACCTATACGTAGAGATTTTGTAATTTTCAATAATAAATTGAAATTCTTTTATAATATACAATTAAAGTACATGCAACCATAACTTATACAAATCGAGCATAAATGATACTCGAAATACCGTACTGTTCCTACTGTGATCCCATGAACACGGATTAGAAATACTCAATTTATTTCTTGTCTCTTGCATATCTAACAACGTATGTAAAGGCTGTCTTATGGTTGATTATTGTATAACAAGTTCAAATTAATTACAGATGTTTTAATTCATTCAGGGAACAAAAAAATTATATGAGATTCATATTCATACATGTTATATTGGCTATTGGAGATCAAAATAACAATGAATAAATTTCGCTTGTCTGAAGCGCTATTATCTTCATCAGGAACGCTAAACTTTTAAAACCCATACTATTGGGTGCTTTTATAAATACGAAGAAATTTAAGAAGCGATATGACAAAAAGAGACATAAAATAAATGGTTAAATCAATGTAAAGTACACCTAGCAGTTTTTACCTTGGTTCCCTAGCAATAATTTTCAAAGGAGAGAGGCGGAAGTTATAAATGTATCATCACATTCATTTGCAAATTTAAAATGATGTATTCAAATTTTCTCAAATATGTTTTACAATAGAAAATACTTCGTCCCTTGTTAGTAACAGTTCTAGAGAAATCTTATCTAGAGAAAAAGAATACTAAAAAATACTGCCAATCAACGCCCCACAAAATGGTAATTATCGTCTCCTAGGAGACGATATTAAGAATTGAACGATGAACAGTCCGTGTGTGAATGCTTCTTACTACCTGATTGGAAGATATAGCGAGACGTGAATAATCAAAGTTTATTGATTGGTTAGGACAATCCAAACCTAGTAAATGTCCTTCAATCCCGTAATGTATCGGATTTGTCCTCTTTATTTTAGCAATAAGATTTTGCCTGGTCATTAATCATGCATATTCATGAAATTGGTACACAGGTAACAGCTATCTATAAATAGCCGAATCTTCTGGAGTTTCGTAAACAACAGCGTTATAACGATAATTTATACACTTCATAACGTGTAACCTCACGTGTTTGGTAAAATTTGTTGGTTGATGCACGAGGCTATTCTAGTAAATGAATTAATCTACAAAGCGAGAGCACTTTCCATTTTCATCAGCTAAGAGACGACTAGCCCTTTTTGAAAGGCTAATACTTGTTTAGTAGTTTGCCTTCAATATCAAAGACCTTTCATTGTAGGTTAATATATATGACTTATGAAATGAGGATTTTTAGTAATATAAGCTTGTAAATGTGAGTTATCTGATATTGTAAATTGAATAATTTAGATTGTGTTAAATAGAATTAATAGGAAATACGTTTAGTTACGACGTATTAAAATCGGTTAATTTCATATAAAATCCGGTTTACAGAAGTTCTTTATTTATGCAATTAGCCAATAAATAAATCAGTGTATAATATTCAATAATGGTCTTTTTACATCCTAATCATTCCAAACTGTTTAAAAGTACTTCATACAAAAAAAAATATAGTTTATATTCAACAAGTTTTATGCAATTAAAAAGGAGTGCTACTTACTTACTCCAGTGCTGAACAAATGAACAATAAAAATAAGAAGATGTTGTAAAAATGCAAAAAAGAGAACTTTTCATGGTTTTATTTGTAAATTAACTGTTTACACATTTTGAATTTTTGAAATACTAAGGCTTTTCTACCTCATGCATAGATTGCCTTAGCTGTATTTGGCAAAACTTTTAGGTATTTTGGTCCTCAATGCTCTTCAACCTCGTAGTTTATTTGGCCTTTTCAACTTTTTCGATTCATGCGTCACTGATGAGTCTTTTGTAGACGAAACGCGCGTCTGGCGTATATACAAAATTTAGTCCTGGTATCTATGATGAGTTTATTTACAACCACTGGGTCGATGACACTGCTGGTGGAGATTTATTTCCCCGAGGGTATCACCAGCTTAGTAGTCAGCACTTTTTGTGCTGACATGAATTATCATTGATATGGTTTTATTTATAAATTAACTGTTTACAAAATTTTGAATTTTTGAAATACTAAGGCTTTTCTACCTCAGACATAGATTGCCTTAGCTGTATTTGGCAAAACTTTTAGATATTTTGGTCCTCAATACTCTTCAACTTCGTTGTTTATTTGGCCTTTTTAACTTTTTGGATTCGAGCGTCACTGATGAGTCTTTTGTAGACGAAACGCGCGTCTGACGTATATACAAAATTAAGTCCTGATATCTATAATGAGTTCATTTACAACCACTGGGTCGAAGCCACTGCTGCTGGAGATTTATTTCCCCGAGGGTATCACCAGCCCAGTAGTCTGCACTTTTTATGCTGACATGAATTATCATTGATATGGTTTTATTTATAAATTAACTGTTTACCAAATTTTGAATTTTTGAAATACTAAGGCTTTCGACCTCAGGCATAGATTGCCTTAGCTGTATTTGGCAAAACTTTTAGGTATTTTGGTCCTCAACGCTCTTCATCTTCGAAGTTTATTTGGCCTTTTTAACTTTTTGGATTCGACCATGACCGATGAGTCTTTTGTAGACGAAACGCGCGTCTGGCGTATATACAAAATTTAGTCCTGGTATCAATGATAAGTTTATTTTCACCAGAGATAAAAAGACATAGCAGTTAACAACTATACGTCACCGTATGGCAGACAAAATGTGTTTGCTTGAAATTGTGTATACCTTTAAATTTGAAGCTTTTAGTTACAATATCTATTTTGCGTTCTTAATTATTCTGATATTTAGTTATATATGTTTGTTATACTATGAAAAACAGAACAGTGAAACAGCCGTTTTAAAATATATTTATCCCTATTTTTTGCAATTTAGTGGATTTAATTTTTATGATACTTTTATTTAGAATACATGTAATGTCCAGAGTGGTTATTTTCTCGTCGAATCTTTTAGTTTACATTTATATAGAGTTCAAGGTCAGAGCATCCAAGAGCATAGTTTTAAAGAAATGCGCAGTAATATGTTGAGTGAACAATGTAGTAAAGATTTCAATGTATATTTATTCATCCCCCTATGATCAATAAATACAAACTAATTAAAATATAAAAGCACTTTAAATCTCATGTTTTATTTAAACAGTATAGTAAACAGGAAGAAGCTACATCCAAGAACCGTACATTACTGTAACCATTTAACCTTCTGGCTTGATAAACTTTTAAAAGATTGTTATACATCCGTAATCATGTTAATATTGGCTAGTCAACGTATTTTTTTTTAAATTTTAGGACCGATTTCTACTTATTCAAACGTTATTTATGTTTGTTTTGTTCACTTGTCGTTGTCAATATAGTGACAAGACGATTTGAGTTTTCACCGGTTTCTGGCTATGTTATTCAGTTTCTATTTGAGTAATCACCAATTTCTGGCTATGTTATTCAGTTTCTATTTGAGTTATCACCGGTTTCTGGCTATGTTATTCAGATTCTATTTGAGTTATCACCGGTTTCTGGCTATGTTATTCAGTTTCTATTTGAGTTATCACCGGTTTCTGGCTATGTTATTCAGTTTCTATTTGAGTTATCACCGGTTTCTGGCTATGTTATTCAGTTTCTATTTGAATTATCACCGTTTTCTGTTATTCAGTTTCTATGTAGTGTTTTTTTTTTTGTATAAAGGTTAGGATCTCTTTTTCAAAATTTATCAAAAATATATTTGAAGATTCAGTAAGAAAATTTGAAAAAACTTTGATATTTATCCGAGTACTTGAAATTATATGATAACTCCAAGAGTCTTGAAAAAAACATCATTTCCCTGAAATGATATTTGTTCAATCAATCGGTAACTACAATTGAAAGAAATGTACTTTTTCTTCTGCGTACCTGTCTTTAGATAAATCCGATCACTTAAAAGTTTTCTGTTTCCATAATGGATTCAAAATAATGAAAAAGTATTAAATTTTTGCCTCCATGATCCATTTCAAACACTGGTAGCATTGTTGTTATGAGATTTGTAAGGAATATATCCTAATTATGACTGAGTTCGTTACAAATCTTAACTATGTTGCCGACTCCGAAAAAGCAAAAACTTTAATACCAAAAAAAACAGGTGTCCAACTTGAGAATGTGTACAAACGTCCTGTATAGTTTCGACTACATGAACTGTGTTACGATTACACAACTAATGTTCCCACGTTTCCCGCCCACATTCCTGTTTTACGATTACACAACTAATGTTCCCACGTTTCCCGCCCACATTCCTGTGTTACGATTACACAACTAATGTTCCCACGTTTCCCGCCCACATTCCTGTGTTACGATTACACAACTAATGTTCCCACGTTTCCCGCCCACATTCCCAGTTTTTACTTCTTACAATCTTGCAAAACATTATTAACGACAGACAATACAATAAACGACGAGTATGATGACGACTAAGGACGTAAATTTATGAAAATAGCCTACCCGGGACAATCCACTTTTAACAAGAAGTACAATGATTTAAAAACAAACAGGTCACCGTTCAGGATATTTAAACAAAAAGTTTACGTGTCTGAGACGTTAAACTTAAGTTATTATTTCAGATTATTCTGCAACGTAAAAAAAACCAGTTTATTGTCAAATTTGTTCACGTCACGTTATAACGTGATTTTCTAAAAGTAAGCCAAACTTTACAATGTGGTTGTAGTTATTGCGGAATCAATATTCCATTCCGAATTTAGGCACTATTTGGTACAAATACAACACAGCCATTATTCAACACTTTGTTACTGAATTTTTAACATTGAAATTAATATAACTAAAATCCTTTTTACAGACTGAAAACATCACTGTATTACTAAACACTGAAACAGCAATGGTGATAACTTTAACTTCCGGAAGTAACGTACAGAGTGATTGGAAAATAGGAAATACTACTGTATTAAGTAAAGTTTGTACAGGTTCCGTTAGAGAAATCAACATAAGTACAACATTTGATGTTCCACAAGTTTACAACATGACAGTCATTGTTTGGAACTCCGTAACTGATCCTAAGCATATAACAGCATTTGTTGAGGTAGTGCGGCTTGTCGAAGGATTTGACATTGTAACAAACGTCCAAAATAATACTTCATTCGGTACAGACCATGGTCCAGTTGTGTATCAGATAACCCTAGATAGCTTGGATAGGTTGCCGATGGGAAAACTTAATTTTGAGCTATTATATAATGATATTATTGTATTAAAAATGGAATTGGATAATGAACACGACCTTGTTAGTACAGGTGTAATGGCGTCTTATCAGTCTACGACAGAAGGTGACTACAACGTGGAAGCTAAAATTTCATCAACGGTAGACAGTCAGTCCTTTTCATTCAATTTATCAATTTGGAATAATATAACGTTTCCGTCAATTAAAAGCGTTGCTGGAATCAATATGGAAATTTTTGTCACAAATTACAATTTGAACACGCAGAGGTATCAATACAGAATAGTTTACGGCAACGGAAATGAGGAACACAGTGATCCTGATATTTTGATAACCGGAAGAGAATCGTTCTGGTCTTATAACTACACTATTAAAGGAACATACAGCATCACCATATTTGTCACAAATCCAATTTATAGTTATTCATTTGTTAAAACTATTGTCATTCAGAATCCAGTTCCAGACCTCAGTATTTGGCCAAACCTGACATCATATCCAAACTACTTTCCATTACTAGAAAATGGAGCAGTATTCATCATCAATATAACTAAAAACGATCTTCCACCAACCAGTATGACGTGTACTTTTGTTTTTGAAACAGGTGGAGTGGGAGTAAACATTGATGCCCCACTCACTTTTACTACATCCCTAAATACTTCACACACTTATACAACTGGTGGTGACAAAGATGTCCAAGTTAATTGTTCCAATTCTGTTAGCTCACAATTGTTGACAACACGTGTATTTATGCTCTCTAAACTAGAAGGTTTTAAAATTACAGGTCATAACAGATTATATTTAGATAATTCAACTTCGGTCGATCAATCTATTGCTTTCACATACACCGCTGGTGATTTCATTACCGCATCTGCAGCAATAATTACCGACACTTTAATTCCACTAAACACAACGTTAGATGGCCACTCAGGTTCGGTGGTTGTATCAGCAAACGAATTGAAAACATATCCGTATGGGACGTATAAAATAGCCATTGAACTAAGCAGCCAATCAGGCGAAACACAACAAAGAGGTGTTGCATTGTTTTATGAAGAACAACTTGCTGAATTTCAGGTAAGAAGGAACTATTGACAGTTATGGAGCGAATCCAGCTATTTCTACAGGGGATAGAGGTTCCAACCATATATCCCCTTTCAAAAGTATCGACTGTCAAGATAGAGGGTTCAAACCCCATACCCCCTCCCCAACTCTGGAACCGCAACATCAGTTGGTAATTAAAAAAATTTAATATAAAACAAAGAGAAAGATAAGGTATCTTCAATAAAGATTTTCTGTCTTTAAAAAAAAGAATATTGTACATATGTAATGGCCGAATAAAATGGTAAAGAAAAAAGTAACAATAACACAATTAAAAACAAAAAAATACATATATATTTGTGAAACGATCAAAAAGGTAGCGTTGGTTTTGTCAAATGGGGTAAAAACTACTCGAAAAAAATGTATGTGTTAGGTCATTATGCTCGTAAATATAAACAAAGATTGATTACAATGGGATATAAAAAGGAGATAAAAATAAAAGGGAAAAATAAAGATATTAAGTCGAAAGAAAAGTTATAATGCCATAACCTAAATAAATACCACAACGAGACAACAAAAAGACCACAAAACAATACACAACAAATCCAAATTTGAATAAAGAAGCAAACTCAACCCACCTTAAAGTGAGGTGCAATGAGGTGCTACGTCTTGAATTGTAAGCAAGTCCTATATGAACATGATTAGAGGTAAACTACGAGTTTTCTTAGCTTGATATTTATTCAGTTGTCCTTGTAATAAAATTTGAAATATTTCTCAAATCAAATTAAACTACTATTTTTAAGGTCTTCCAAAACGATTCGTTACACTTAGTACAACATGATGTCGAATTCGATGTTGTTTTTGCATCCGGAAGTAGCCCAGAAGTGGAACTTTTATTTCTAGACACAAATTCAATGGTTGAGTTTGAGAACGGAATGGTCAGACATATGCAGTTTGACTACACTTTCACAGATCCGCATATATACAACGTTATTTCAATTTCACGTAATGCGATAAATAGTATAGTACAAACTGATCTCGAGGTAGAAGTCGTCCATTCTGTGGCAGGATTTTCAGTGGAGATGCAATCTAGTCTTATTAATTCGTATTCGATCATGACCTTCATTGTAAAATTGGATGTATCTACTCGTATTCCAATGGGAATCGTTCATTTGTACGTTGACTTTGATGATGGAACATCAACTAATATGACAGTGAATGATAAATTTACTCAAATGCTTGACAGTAATGGTTATCAATTTGACCATTTTTACTCAATGCAAGAGTACAAAAATGTAGCAATGAGATTTCAAGCGGAATTAACTAAACAGGAGATAAATGTAACGGCTAGAATTTGGGACAATATAAACAATGTTATAATAACATCTGACTGGGCTGCTGAGGTTAACGAAGTTATACCATTCAATTTTGAAAACGCCTTACGAAGTGGTTTTGAGTATAGTATTACATTTGGAGATGGAACAGAAGTAAATAATGTTCCGAATGTTTTGTATGAAGAATATGATGAACCCACAAAATATCATAGTTACAATTCACCTGGGGTTTACAAAGTCGTTTTCAAAGCCTCCAACCCAGAGTTCAGCAAAACAACGCAATACAATATTACAATACAGTATCCAATTCCCCCACTGCAAATCAATCCCTTACCACCTTATATGATTCCTATACCATCCGGTGTTATATCTTTAACGGTAGACATGGTATCAAACAATCCACCGCCAACCGACGTTACATGTAATTTCAAATATGAAGATTCACATCCGGGTGTTAATGAAACAATTCATTTTGAATATGGAACTACAATAATGAAACAGTATGTATATACAACAAAAGGTGTGAAAAATGTGAACATTACATGTGTCAATTATGTAACTACGAAATCATTGTTTACAACAATTGATGCACAAATTGTGACAATTTCAGATTACGCATTTGAGTATCCCAGTATAGTTCCAATGAATATGACTCCTGACGCAGGTCAGCTACCATGTACAGCTGATTTTACTGTTCATCTTCTTCAATGCGTGCGATTCACTCCCGATGTAACGTTTACTTGGGATTTCAATGACGGAACTTCAGTTGAACTTACAGATGGAAAATACCATAGTCATGAATATTCCAAAAGGGGTCATTATAATATAACTGTTACGATAAGAGATCGAGGTATAGATCAGATAAGAATATTACACATAAAAATTGGAGGTGTCGATTTTTATTTACAAAAGTATATCGGAGATGTATCAAACACCGTATTTAAGTACATACTAAAATGGGTAGGTATGTATGGCACATACGATTTAGCAGTCAGCACAAAAGAAACAATACACCATACTCAGCTTGATAGTAGTGATGTATTTGTACATAACCATACGTATAACTATTATATAAAGCAATACCGACCAAATATAATTGCAAAGAACAGTAATTTTACAGAGATTTTATATTATGATGATTTTGTAAAGGTTGACTTTAACTTGAGTATTCTGATTATTAACGTGACAGAAAGAACTATTTTTCCACCTGGAAACGTAGTAGTGTGGGTTGGCCTAGTTGACGCTAGAAATACGCCTTTGCCGTTCGTCAAATGTCGGTATGACATGGGTGACTATATAGATTACACAATTTATGAACAAACACAAAATATATCGTTTGAAAATCCTCTGATATTTAATTATCAGTATAAAGTATTAGGAAACCTCACTGCCAAAATAGATTGCCAAAACAACTACGACAAATTTTCAAACACAACTAATGTTGAATCATATAATGATTGTTACACTGTTAATGGAATATTTGACAGACAATATGCAAATAAAAGTAACCCATTGAAGGTATATACATCTGTTGATTTTGACTTAGCTAGTCGTATGGCCATATATTGCGTTAACAAGATAGTCATATTTTATTGGAAGTTATACACCCTTGGAGAAAATAATACTAGACAGTTGTTTGATTATACGCCTGAAGCGGAACCTAGAGGATCGTTTCGTTTCGCCAAGGGTTCTATTCCCGAAAATATATATATGGTAGGGTTAAATGTTTCAATTCTAAGTTTAACCTGGATTTATGAAATCACATATATACAGTTCGTTAAACCTCCCCCGTATGCCTACATAGAAGGAGGAGATGAGAGGTACGCCAAGATCTGGAGGAAAAATATCACACTGGATGCTCTGATGTCGTCATATGACGTGAGCATCGGATACGGAGGGAATAAAAACCTCACGTTTGATTGGTCTTGCAAATTGTAAGTATATACATTTTAAATATTTGATCAGCTGTAGTATAATTGTTTGTATAACAAGTAAGAAAATATTTGAATTAGAAAGTTATTGATTCGCATCACGGTGCGGAGCTACTAGTTTCAGTAGACATACACGCCATCTTGAAACAATTACTGATCAATGAATGGTTACTTTATGATGCGGCTAAGAATCAGCAACAGCCATTGGTTTAAATGAGATAAAGAAATGCAGAATTGTCTCCTTAAGTCATTAAAAGCCGGAAAATTAACTATGTGTATATCGGTTCCGATCAACTGTCATTAATTCATGTTCGTTTTATTATGCATATATTGCACACTGAAATTCAATATTGAAATATCAATTATCAATACAGTCACGTATATTTGCTTTGTCAATCTGAAATATGCACGATTTGTTTTGCTAATTTAAAATTTGGCTTTATAAATATTTTGATCCTCTGTATGAGCGTCACTGATGAGTCTTGTGTAGACGAAACGCGCGTCTGGCGTACTTATTTATAATCCTGGTACCTATTCAACAATGTACCTATGTACAACGTTTTTAAGGTAGCACAATACAGAAAGATTTTTTCACTCCCAATCAGATAACTTTAAACTGATGTAATTCATTTCATCCTTCTTTATATGGAGGTCAAACTGTGTTGTGCAAGAATCTATAAAATATTTTGGCATGCTATGAATAACAAAGAAGTTAAATTCATTCAAGTATGGACATCACAATATGGCAACTAATTACATAACAATTAATTATGTAATAATTATGTCATAATGAAATTATCCCAATTTGAAAGATTAATCCTTCTTCTTTCTTTTGGTACCTCATTTATAAAATTTAAAGAAAGATGAATGGAATTACACCAGTTTAAAGATGTCTGATTGGGGATGAAAAATCTTTGTATTGTGCTACCTTAAAAAGGCATTATCTGTATTTTATAACTTCTCCTAATCTAGGCACACCTCCAGAGAGGCACACTCATAACGCACACTCTCAAAGTAAATCAATTTTATACCAATAAACCATCTAAAAATCCACATGTACACAAATTACATTAAATTGGGATAGAGCGAAGCAGTCCACAGCTTTTAAGACATCTAAAACTTGTTGTGTATTACTTTACATGAGATGATCAAGATTCTTCATTACCTGGAATCATAGTACATATTCTGATGATGGATTAAGGATTACATTTTTCTTCTAGTCTTCCATTTTGGACAACAAGTGTATAAGTATTGATTGATGCTCGTTTGGTTACTTTCAATATGCTTTTGGGTTTTTTTTTAGAAAATAACAGTTACATCAAATATTGTATAAGAAAAAGAGATGATTAAAAACAAATTCTACAAAGTAGAAATAATGTACAAAATGACACATGTATGACAAAAAATACTGCCTTGATTGATTGTTTTAAGAAATGGTTTGTGCACAGAGAGATGAACCGGCCTATAGCATTGCTCTGTGTCATTTTCTTCGATGTCCTGATGTAAGGAAATCTGAATGTGTACGAATAAGATCGGTTATGAGCGATTCCAAATATAAGTTGAACACAGAGTTCAGTTTAAGAAAATTTACTGAAAGTTGTTCCGTGTGGATATTATTTTTTATTACAAAAATACAGGGTTTTGCATTTTACCGTCGGAAGTCACGAATAGGGTTTGTCTATAAGAGGTTATTACAATTAGAGAATCACTCTTTCTTTGTTAAATTGTCCAAAGTTTTGATAATTTGGTTGGTTAAAAATGGTTTCATGAGTATTATGTGTGTTAAATTGTTAGTTATAATATTTTTTCAAAAAAATCCTCAGACATTGATTTCTGAGACTGAAATAACATATTAGATCGAATACTTGTAAAATATTTTAACCGCAGTAAATAACAGCCTTAAACAGGATTATATACAAATAATTTAATTTTGTACGTAACGCGTCTTCTGATTAGCTGACGTCGTTTTGTTTATCAGCTCATAGACTTAATTTTGTCATATGACAGTGACATCATCAACGTTTTTTTCATGATTTACTTCGGTTTAAAATGGAATTAAGAATAAAATTATAAGAAATGACTAATATTTTTTCTGCCTATTCGAAATAACATAAAAAATGTGGTGCACACTAAAAAAAAAGAACCCTTTACGCGCGTTATACAGTGTGCACCGCATTTTTCATGTTATTTCTTCATAGATAGAAAAATTAATACAGTCATTCCTTAATAAAAAAAAACATTTTTGTTTTGAAAGCTTTGTCCATTCTTAAAATCCGAACAAAATATTGCTCTTCGTTACTAATCATGTTTTTGGACAACCTGAATCCAAGTATTTACTGGAACAAATATTTAAGATGTAAATGCCTTACTGGTTACACTGGACGACATGTTTAACAATAATCACGACACAAAGGAGGATCATTCAGAATGAATGTATGGTTTTCGCTTAATTCACTATTACTAAAAAAAATATATATATAATACAACGAATAAAATACTATGAAAATATCAAACTATCATACCTTTAACCTTATAGATGGCTTAAATATATTATTATTTAGGATAATTGCTACAACTATTGAAGATTTGTCGGATAACTACAAAAAGGGAACCAATGAGAATGGTGATTGTTTTCGTTTGCTTGTACCGGAATCTGAAGGCATCATGGTGTTAAACCTAGTGAATGATGTAAAACAAGGCTATGCAGTAACTGTTGGAGTGACTGTTACAAACTCAGTCCAGCAATCATCAAATAACTTTACACAGTTGATAATGGGGACAACGACAACAGCTCCTGATATATCGCTCATGTAAGTATACAGCTGTGTGTGGGGACAACGACAACAGCTCCTGATATATCGCTCATGTAAGTATACACCTGTGTGTGGGGACATCAACAGCAGCTCCTGATATATCGCTCATGTAAGTATACAGCTGTGTGTGGGGACATCGACAACAGCTCCTGATATATCGCTCCTGTAAGTATACAGCTGGTTGTGGGGACATCGTCAACAGGTCCTGATATATCGCTCCTGTAAGTATACAGCTGGTTGTGGGGACATCGACATCAGGTCCTGATATATCGCTCCTGTAAGTATACAGCTGGTTGTGGGAACATCGACAACAGGTCCTGATATATCGCTCCTGTAATTATAAAGCTGGTTGTGGGGACATCGACAAAGGGTCCTGATATATCGCTCCTGTAAGTATACAGATGGTTGTAGAGACAACGACAACAGGTCCTGATATATCGCTTATGTTAGTATACAGCTGGTTGTGATGACATCGACAATAACTTATGTGAGAATCATCGACAACAGCGCTAGCTCTTGAAACATCATTCGTGTATGTACAAAGCTGATTGTTTGGACGTCGACAAAAGCTCCTGACATACGGCTCATGTATGTATTAATAAGGCAGTGTTCACACCAAACACCATGTACAGTAAACTTGTTTACAATTAGTTTAATGTACTGGACATTGGTTTCACATTAAATTTGTTCACATCTTATGTCATCTATACACCTTGTTTAATTACCTGTACATAAGATTTGTTTACACTTGTAAACTTTATGTCATTTAAATGTTCATTACGTAGAACCGAATACAAAGTTTTCGGATAATTTTTCTAGCAGTAACGGAACGACCATTTGACTTCAAATTGGGGCGTGGGGGGTATTGATGGAAATATTCAAAACTCCAATTGGATAGAAAAAAAAGGTCCTACAGATGATACAAAAATATTCTAAATCAAGAGTTTCCCCATACATTATAGTGTTAAATGTTGAAAAAAAAGTTGATTAACAGCATCGAAAAAAAAAACCGGAATAAAACGTTTGCGCGGAAAAATTTCTGGCTCAGATAAATAAACAAAATACCCCCCCCCCCTTTTTTTTTAAGTTGAATGGTTGCTTCTTTATAAATTATGGATTTTCTATAAAAATCTTGATTTATTTGCCACAAAGTCCTCTTTTTCTATCAAATGCAATGAAACAGTAAAAAATAATGCTTTGCATCAAGTTTCCCCTTGGAACATGTACTAAATGGCCTATCTCTATTATTTATTATATCTTTAGTTTTGATACAATTGAGGTTTAAAAAATTCGTACAAAAATGGCTATAGAAGGGTACATAAACCTTAAGTTTAAAATATATATATAATTATATATATACAACTCGTCTAAACATCAACCCAACAATGTTAGATCTGTAAATTTGCTTTCGCAAAGTTTTGGTTCTTCCCTATATATATATCAAGTTTAGACAAATATTTCTGTAAAGAACTTTATTAATAATTGTTATAAATATCAATTTTATTCAAAAATTGTTTCTTCCTGAAATATACACGATGAAACTAATGTTTTAAATGCCTAGTTTTGTGTACACTTAATCTACACAAAGCCTACATCGAGTATCGACTGCATGTAGACAAAACATGTTTTACACTACATGTAAACATCGAATTTTATCAATGGGAACGTAATTTTGTTTAATTTACGTGTGAGTTACACTTACACAACACCGATTTTAGGGTCAATGTGAACACGGCCTTAGTCACATATGGGGAATTAGAATACAAATCCTTTTAAATCGCTTATATCATTTCACTTCTTCTCAAATTATACAACGACATCAAATCCTTGAATATTGCTCATGTAAGTGCACAGTTGATAATGGGGACATCGACAACAGCTCATGATATATCGCTCATGTAAATAAAGAAATAAATAAATAAATAAATAATCTTTATTTCATGAGGATGATCCCATTAGTTAAAACTAATCTTCCTGAGAGTCCTCAAAATAATAATAACATATTTATAAGTACATAGAGTATTATAAAGTTATATTATACACAATATACAATTGTATTTAAATAATAATGAAAAAGCATATTAATTTGCACAATTGATGAAAAATGTATAACATTTTGTTTTAAAAGATACAAGTGTATTACTCATTTTTATTTCATTTGGTAAACTGTTACATATTTGAGAACCTGAATATGTAAATGTTTTCTTTAAAAAATTTGTTTTTGGTTTTGGAAGATTTAATAGTTTTTCATCAGCTGAACGTAAGTTATAATTTTGATTATCAGTAAAATGAAAATTTTCTTGTAAATAGTTAGGAACCATACCATTTAATGATTTAAATACAAGTATTGCCTTTTGGTATTGAATGCGTTTTTCCACATTTAACCAGCGTAAACTATTAAACAATAAACTGGATGATGTCATTATGTCAGCTTCTACTATAACCCTAGCAGATTTCTTTAATAACTTATTAAGTTTATTTATTCCACTTTCACAACAGCTTCCCCATATATTGCAACAATAATCAAATAATGGCAGAATATAAGCATTAAAATAGATAATACGTATATGCATAGGTAAATATTTTCTTATCTTTTGTAATAAATTGATTCTGTTTGATATAGTACATGACAGTAATCATACGGCAAGTGATTATAAAATCTTCAAAAACTTCTTATACTTATAGACTAGTATCTCTTTTTTTAAATATACAGGTACAAGTAGATACATGTATTCGAACATCGACAACAGGTTTGCCAAATCGCATGACATTACACAGTTGGTTATATGTTTATATTGTTCATATAAATATAAGAAGATGTGATTTGAATGCCAATGAAAAAACTAGTACAAGTGATATGGACGTAATCATCTATCTTGAATAATGAAAATCCTAGCTATGCAAATTATACATGACAACATAAGAAGTAGTTCAAATAAAAAAAACAAATGCCGTATATTGACATAACAACAAACGAAAAACGAATATAACAGACCAAAGATAGCAACTGAATTACAGGATCTTGGCTTCGGACACTCACATTAATAATATCATTATAAAAGGATTCAAGAATTTTGTGAGCCCCCAATCCTCCTCCAACCTAGAATAGAGGAATAACAGGACAAGAAAAAAACTATTAAAATCTATAGGAAATGTCATTCTTTATTTTTGATGACTTGAGAAAATATTTGTGAAATGGTTTGTCTACTTTAATATTAGTTTAACAATTAAATCACTGGTGGAAAGTTTACTCATAGTCAATTATATCGTATCTTCTTATTTGTATAATTACTGTCATTGAAGAAATTTCAGTTCTTTACAGTACACTTCGTTTCTCGTTGGCCTCAGTCAATATCAGTTTTTTCAAAAGTCAATAAAACCAAATATTTACCTTACCAAAAGACAGTAACAATAACTGTTAAATAAAAAAAAGATCAATTTTGAAATGCAACCAAAACACAATTAACTCTTGTTATGTCCACCTACATGTACGATAGTAGAGGGGCATTATGTTTTCTGGTATGTGCATCCGTTCGTCCGTTCGTTCGTCCGTCAGGTTGAAGTTTTTGGTCAAGATAGTTTTTGATGAAGTTGAAGTCCAATCAACTTGACACTTAGTATACATGTTCCTTATGATATGATCTTTCTAATTGTAATGCCAAATGTGGGGTATCCGTGTACTTAAGACACATGCTTGTTTTGTTTGTGATATAAGTTAATGTTTTTGTTTCATTTAGATGCGATTTGAACTGTGATAAGAAGTATGCTACAATGTCAAAGTCCATTATGGTAGCTCTGTGTCTTGATTGTAAAATCGATTTTACTAATCTGGAATACCATTGGTCACTCAGTTGGTTTGATACATCAACTGAGCAGTATGTAACAGAGACGAACTTTGAATCGATGACTGACACAGGTATATCTTAAAACTATAATGTAGAGACAAACTAAAATAAGAGGATATGAAAATTAATAAATATCTATTTAATTTTCATTACGCAAGGAGAAAAAATAAATGCGCCCGCTATATATTAAGCTTTAGTAGTTGTGTTATCTCACTTTTATCTAATATTAAAAACTTTGTCATTCGCAATAGAGGAGATATTCCAAGAAGCACACTGATTTTTCCCTTGTTCGGTAAAGACAATGTCCTCCTACCTTATGTGATTGGGACGTGACATTTGTGTTCAACAGTTTTGTCAATGATGAAACTATTTATTGCTTGTTGTTTTAACGTCAAGTGGCAAGTATTACATACATAACAAGGACGAAGTCAAATAAAGAATAAGTCGATCGATTTATGGGTTGCTGTTACATGTCCAGCGACAAATGTTTCATGGAAATTTAAATATTCAGGAAAATAAAATGGTTATACATCTATTATATACATACAAAGAATGATTTGGTTATCATGCAGTAATCAATTTTATAATAACATAAAAAAACTAGCATAATTAAATTCCGCTTTACCTTCATTTTCTTATAGTTGTATTGACAATATTAATCAGCGCCTACCTGTATTTTGGTAACTCTTTCGTTCATATATTTTTTTTATGTCTTTTTACAAAGGTATTAACAGAAAAACTTTAGTAATCTTAGAAAATCAGGTGAAAATAAATACCAAATATTTGTTGAAAGTAAAAGTGAACCGCATCGGAGAAATAGACGAAAGTGGAGGAAGAATAATATTTTTCACGAACATGCCTCCCTACGGCGGATCCTGTAAAGCTTCAAATAGCTCAGGTGGGAATACATAAGCTACATGTATATATTTATTTAATCAAAGAAAAAATAATCAACGTGTATAACTGATATTTGGACAACGTTGTTACATTTTACGTACATGTATAAACTTACAAACCAATACTAAGTAGGCATTTAAGTACCGGTATAACGATACATAGAAATTGGTGGTAGACATCAGTCATAATGAAAGAGGGAAATTAAATTCAGTTTTGGATTTTAGACATAAATTAGATAAAGCAAGAAAAATACTCGACATACTGTTTTTTATAGAACTTTGAAATACTGTCGGATGCGAAGGATAAGTACACATGTTTTCGTTGAATGTTGTTGAAAGTCTACTATTCTATATAAAGTCTTATCCTATTCTGCTTTTACAAGATCTTATAAATTATCATGGATTGTATTGTATCTTTGGTAATGCAATTATAAGAGAATAATGAAGATGTGGTTAACCATTACACGTTTATATCCGCTGCTTTCTGCTAACTGTTTTTATTTTGTATATCACGATGAAAGCGAGATGCTAATGTTACATTTTAGCATATTATCGTATGTTGTTGCTATTTCAGCTACTGGAAGAGCTGCAGAAATTTTTAACACGCCTGAAGATATGATTTCAATTACATTTTTAGCATTTCATATAATGCTGTTATTATTTCAGCTACTGGAAGAGCAGCAGAAATTTTGAACACGCCTGAAGATATGATTCCCACTGGCATAGCTTCGTCTTCTTTGTTTGCTATTCTTTGTAAGGATTGGAAGGATGAAGGTTTGGAATCAGACCAAGATGAACAGAGGGATGCAGAAAGAGAGAATCCTCTTCTTTATGAATATTTCTTGTATCTGAATCACACTGATTACGTTGGAAAGCGTGTAACAGAAAAAATACCTATATACAAAGGAGGTAAATTAAATACAATAAATATAGTATGAGTACTTTTAAAACTTTTATTAAAGCTCTTTGAATTTTTATGTGTCTATAGGTCTGATATGCAATTTTTTTATACAATCTGTTGCGATCTCAAAACAACATTTGGAATGAATTGGTTTCACGCATCAAGTGAAATTTTAAATGCAATTAAATCACATCTGACAGTAGTATTGATATATTTTAAATGTATAATTTTAGAAGTTGGCAACTATACTTGCAAAGTATGACAGTTTAGAAAGCGTGAACATGTTATTGTTTGATAGAATGAAATTCAAAACAGTGTAGCTGTGGCCATTGATTGACACATTATAATCATCCATTGACTGGGACAATTTAGGTGAACGTTTGTATGTAACGACCAATGCTCACTATGTACTTTTTAAAGACACTTAAACTATGGGGTCACCAAAGGTTCTCAACACCTAAATACAGTAATTCAAAAAATTAATCAGAAATAACACGATATTTTGATTATATAAATCAAAACACAAAGGTTATTCCTGATTAATTTTTCGAATTATTTTATAATTAAAGGCGTTAAGAAACCTTTGGTGACCCCACAGTTTAAATGTCTATCGTAGGTACGTCGTGAACAGTGGTCGTTACAGACAAACGTTCACGTAAATTGTCCCAGTCAATGGATGATTTCAATGTGTCAATCAATGGCCACAGCTACACTGTTTTGAATTTCATTCTAATGTGACATTGAATTATATATTCCAAAATGAACAAAGAAAAAGTTGTATGAAAATTTATGTTTTATATATTTGTTATCAATAAATTGTTTCTTTAATAGGAGAAAGTACTGCGTCAGAATTACGTCTACCTGCCGGAAACCCATTGGACGATTATGTTATTCAAGTAGTTATATCTGTATTCGACCGATTCGGAGATTATTCCAAAGTTTATTTGAAAGTTACGGTGAGATAAAATTAATAAGCCGTGTTAACATTCATTATAAATAAGTAGCTAAAAAAAAAATCCATTTACTCATTTGTTCGATTGGCATTAAAGTCCTATTATAATTCATATGTGAAAAACATGATAGAATGTTAATTTGTAAACTTACATCAAACATATTCATCAGAAAACTATATTTATTTCCATTTTCTTTTTGTATGTATTAATTTTTTATTTTCCTTTTTTTTTCTTTTTTTTTTTTGTAATTTTGTTAAAGTCACTTTTTTTCCTCAATATTTCCATTCTTAAAAAATATATAAAACTAAGAATATCCTCATGTTTGTTAAAATAAATATTGTAATATGATAATTCATTTATTTATGGTATCTTTTTAACATTTATTATGTCATTTTTTAAATGCAAATGAAAGATGTGGTATTATAATATAACTACAGCTGATATAATGTTTTGTAAAATGAACTTACAAATACTAACACATATATATTTACATGATCTATAATATTGCTAACATTAACGAGGCCGGGATAAGGTTCCGATAATCGATGTTTTCATTAATAACAAATATACAGATTTCAATAAAAAAATTAAAATTAAAAAAAATTTAAAATTCCATCGACATTTTTTATTTTTGAAAAAAAAACGACAAAAAATATATGTATTTTTAAAGGTATGAACGTCAACCATAATATGAAAACATAGAAAGAAGATTGTGAGATTAACTTAAGGTTGAAAGTTGCCCATACTATATTGTTGTTGGGATGCACAAGTACCCGTCCACGTCCCCTTGTATTTTTGTCCATCTGATGAGTTAAGCCTTTCTTCAACTAATTTTTAGCTCACCTGGTCCAAGAGGGCAAGTGAGTTTTTCTCATCACTTGGCGTTCCGCGTCCGTCGTCGTTAACTTTTACAAAAATCTTCTCGTCTGAAACTACTAGGCCAAAATTAAACCAAAATTGGCTACAATCATTATTGGGGTATCTTGTTAAAAAAATGTGTGCGGTGACCCGGCCAACCAACCAAGATGGCCGCCATGGCTAAAAATAGAACATAGGAGTAAAATATAGATTTTGGCTTATATCTCTGAAACCAAAGCATTTAGAGCAAATTTGACTGAAATAAAATTGTTTATCAGGTCAAAATCTATCTGACCTGAAATCCGTTGTTGGGTTGCTGCACCTGAATTGGTAATTTTCAGAAAATTTTGCAGCTTTTGGTTATTATCTTGAATATCATTATAGATAAAGATAAACTGTAAACAGAAATATTGTACAACAAAGTAAGACCTACAAATAAGTCACAATCATAATCAAAATGGTCAATTGACCCCTTAAGGAGTTATTGCCCTTTATAGTAAATTTTTAACAATTTTCACATAAATTTTGTAAATGATATTCACATAGACCAAGGTGAGCGACACAGGGTCTTTAGAGCCTCTAGTTATAGTTCGTTCTTATGTTGTACTGTTATAACACTTTCCCAGGTTAAAGGGCCTGGGACCCCATTAACATGTTTAACCCCGCCAGCCTGTAAATTATTCAGTGGTTGTCGTTTGTTTATGTTTTGCATATTTGTTTTTGTTCATTTTTTACATTAATTAGGCCGTCAGTTTTCTCGTTTGAATTGTTTTAAATTTTCATTTCGGGACCTTTAATAGCTGACTATGCGGTATATGCTTTGCTCATTGTTGAAGGCCGTACGGCGACATATACATTGTAGTTGTTAATTTCTGTTTTATTATGGTCTCTTGTGGAGAACTGTCTCATTAGCAATCATACTACATCTTCTATTTTTATACATACATGTATATGAAAATTATAAATTTGCTTAACGATAAGACTACTCTTAAAGGAAGTTAAGGGTAACTCCATAAACTATATTATCAACAACTAAAGGGTTATTACCTGTCGAATTCATTTCGCGGCTATTTGACTCGAACACTCATATTTGATTTGTACACGCTAAAATATACATCCAAATTATTAAAAAAAAAATCTAAAAAAAAAAGCAATTTATAATACATGGGATCGGTAATATGTATTAATATTTTGTTTGTATTTTAGTATATAGGTGCCTTTTAATCAACAAATGGAGGTGACCTTCGAAGACTGTCGATCATACATTATTAATCCGATATAAACATAAACATATTTATGAAAAGACAGCGAACTCGTGCAATTGGATTTTTCCATGTCTGTTTCAAACTATAGTTTTAAAATATGTGTAATTCATTTATTTACCTGTATAAAGTTAATTTTTTATTGTTGTGACATTCAAAACTCAAAAACAAACTTCAGCATCATTGGGTAAAAAACAAAAAATGACAGAAAGACAAACAACAATATATAAACACAACAAACAATATAAAGACTGAGCCTTACGAACAGCCCAAAACACTGGGGTGTCCAGGATGGTCAGCATGATCCTGCTCAACAACAATATATAAACACAACAAACAATATAAAGACTGAGCCTTACGAACAGCCCAAAACACTGGGGTGCCCAGGATGGTCAGCATGATCCTGCTCAACAACAATATATAAACACAACAAACAATATAAAGACTGAGCCTTACGAACAGCCCAAAACACTGGGGTGCCCAGGATGGTCAGCATGATCCTGCTCAACAACAATATATAAACACAACAAACAATATAAAGACTGAGCCTTACGAACAGCCCAAAACACTGGGGTGCCCAGGATGGTCAGCATGATCCTGCTCAACAACAATATATAAACACAACAAACAATATAAAGACTGAGCCTTACGAACAGCCCAAAACACTGGGGTGCCCAGGATGGTCAGCATGATCCTGCTCAACAACAATATATAAACACAACAAACAATATAAAGACTGAGCCTTACGAACAGCCCAAAACACTGGGGTGCCCAGGATGGTCAGCATGATCCTGCTCAACAACAATATATAAACACAACAAACAATATAAAGACTGAGCCTTACGAACAGCCCAAAACACTGGGGTGCCCAGGATGGTCAGCATGATCCTGCTCAACAACAAAATGATAATCATTCGTTCTTCTGTCTATCATTTTGTCCCTCTGTCTCATTTATGTATTATATACTTCTGAAACGATTAATATAATCTTATAAATGTTCACGAATCGATATAGGTTATACATATTAAAAGACAAATCCTGCTCAACATTTGACACGCTCTATAAGTATCTTGAAAGTTTGTCGTTTTCAATTTATGGCTAGTTGTATCATCGACAATCATATTACATTTCCTTATTATTATTTTTTCTATCAAAGAATAATGATAGGTCTGTAGTACTGACACATGCTTGAAAAACAATTGTTGATATAAATAAATGTTCATTTCTTTTATAAAGTGCCTACCAAATGAAGAATACACACTGTCCAATGAAGGGGACAAAAATAAAACAACT
Organism: Mytilus edulis; assembly: GCF_963676685.1. Lineage (NCBI taxonomy): Eukaryota > Metazoa > Mollusca > Bivalvia > Mytilida > Mytilidae > Mytilus > Mytilus edulis. Next base: position 35,468,030 of record NC_092352.1, on the reverse strand, counting down.
AAGATGCTTGAGAATTTTGATGACAACTACGATATGACCGACGCTGGTGGTAATGACATAGCAGTCTTTCGCCTAATAAAATCAACGGCTGGCTTTTATAACAATTTAAAATTCGTAAGTTTAAAATACATTTTAAAAAATTTAGGAAAAGGAAAATGGTAAAATTACATTGCTCTTAGTTATTCAAGAAAGTTATTGTTGAATATTTAAAAGATGACTAAGGTTCGTTCAACTCACATACATAGTTTTTGTTGCATTTTATCAAAAAATTAGTTTTTAACCGGATTTTTGTGACAAAAATGTCGGTTATTGATTTGGGGATGTACGGCGGTCAGTCGGGCGGTCGGTCGGGCGGGCGGCAACCAAATGTTGTCCGTGCATTTACTCATGAACCGTTCAACTAAAGCTTTTAAAATTTTAATATGTTGTTACTGACAACAAAATGAAGGTCAAGTTCAATAATGACGATTTTGACTTTTACCGTTCAGGAGTTATGATTCTTGAAAGATTGAAAAATGGCATTTCCAGTCGTGTCCTTTCATTTACGCATGAACTGTTCAACCAAAGCTTCCCAAATTTTAATATGTTGTTACTGATGACAAAATGGAGGTCAAATTCAATAATGACGATTTTGACTTTTACTGTTCAGGAGTTATGGTTCTTGAAAGATTGAAAAATGGCTTTTCGAGTCGTGTCCGTGCATTTACTCATGAACTGTTCAACCAAAGCTTTTCAAATTTTAACATGTTGTTACTGATGACAAAATGGAGGTCAAGTTCAATAATGTCGATTTTGACTTTTACCAGTTAATCAGTTATGGTTCTTGAAGGATCGAAAAATGGCGTTTCCATTCATGTTGTTAAATTTACTCATGACCCATTCAACCTAAGCTTTTCAAATTTTAATATGTTGATACTGATGACAAAATGGATGTCAAATTTGATATTGACGATTTTCACTTTCACCGTTCATCAGTTATGGTTTTTGTGATATTTGCAGGACACAAATAGATGTTAATAAATCCGGTTTGCTGTCGTTGTGACAGCCTCTTGTTCTTTCTAGTTTGAACTTTGAAGTTTAAATCTTTGCATGTAGACAAATTATGTATATATTTTCTTTCTGACCTCCTAAAAGTGAAGTTTATATGTTTAACCGCATAATCTGAATGTGTGTAACTTCATTGATTTTTAGGAGTATACTATTTATTAAAGATTTTCGTCACTTGTTATTTTTATTCAAAAGGAAAACTCCACGGCCCAAACTGATACTTCATCATTGGACAGACTTGTCTCGTATGAAGACGATTTACAGAGTGATGTTCAAAATACGTTACAACAGGTAAAACAGTCATTTTAATGTTACTAGATATAGGAAGATGTGGTATGAGTGCCAATGTGACAATACTCCATCCAAATAACAATTTATAAAAGTAAACCATTATAGGTCAAGGTACGGCCTTCAACCCAGAGCCTTGACTCACACCGAACAGCAAGCGATAAAGGGCCCCAAAAATAACTAGTCTTAAACCATTCAAACGGGAAAACCAACGGTGTTACATGTATCTATATAAAAACGAGAAACAGTCAACTTTTACTAAAGATAGTTTTAGAAGATGGGGTGAATAGGGTAGTTTCTGCACTTCAAAAATCCAAAATATATTATAAATCTTTCAAATAATAAATATTTTCCAATGAAAGCATACCATAGGTCCGTCTTAAATTTTTTATTGGGTGATTTGCTTTTAATTAGTTATATATTTGATAAATGACTACATGAAAAATTGATTAATTCGGCCTACTTGAAAAAGAAGGTGTAGGTATTGGTTGTGATAACGAGCTAAGCAATAGGTAAATGGGAGTGCAAATAAAAACAATAAGAAAATCATATTTTGTTTTGAGAAAAAAATAAAAAATCAAGATCCAGGTGTTAACTATAATTATTTCTTATGCAGCAAATATCCTGCAATCTGATTGGTAAATTACCCCGGTGTAAATAACACCCCACCCTTGTTCACCCTTAGATAAATACCATTTTGCCAAAAAAAAATTAAAAAAAAAAAATTGCCGAAATAAAAAAAAAAAATGTCAAAAAAAAAAAAAAAATGTCAAAAATAAAAAATAGATAAATTTTCGGACAAAAATAATAGTAATAAAAAATAATTACCCAAAAATTCAAAAGAACACAAAATTTTTCTGATTTTTCCCCAGAATAAAGAAAAAAAAGTATAAACTTGACAACGCGCAGCAACATCGAAGTTAAAAAAATTTACACTGGAAATTTTTCGTTACCAATTTTTTATTTTACACCGTTGTTGAAAATTCATACACCCATTCAGCTGCGCTTCAGGGTGTATGCATTTTCAACAACGGTGTAAAATTCTGTACACCCCTGACTACACCAAGATAACTAACATTGCCGGTTTATCGATTGGTAAATTGGGGTGTAACTTAAAACATGGAGTTTTACTTTTTATCAACTAGTAATGCAAAAAAAACGAAATTAATACTTTCAATCTTTATAGAAATATGGTATACAATTAATTCTGTTTTTCAGCGAAATCTAGATCTTATGTCTAAAGTATTGGATAAAGTTCCAGAAAACTCATCACTGGTAATTTTGCCTGCAGATACGGTATTGATCGCAAAAACCGTACAAGCTTGTATATCTAACATAGATGTCATGACAGAAAACTCATCAGTAAGTCTTCTTCTCTATTGATGGGTTCTTCTCTATGGATGTGTTCTTCTCTATAGATGTGTTCTTCTCTATTGATGTGTTCTTCTCTATGGATGTGTTCTTCTCTATAGATGTGTTCTTCTCTATTGATGTGTTCTTCTTTTGATGTGTTCTTCTCTATTTATGTGTTCTTCTATGAATGTGTTCTTCTCTATAGATGTGTTCTTCTCTATGGATGTGTTCTTCTCTATGGGTGTGTTCTTCTCTATTGATGTGTTCTTCTTTTGATGTAATCTTCTCTATTGATGTGTTCTTTTCTATTGATGTGTTCTTCTCTATTTATGTGTTCTTCTCTATTTATGTCTTTAATGTCGTCTGCTCATGCACAGGCACTTGTCTCAGATTTTTTTTTATATATAACGTAATGTTATATTAATGTATATAGGAAATTTTTTTTCTGAGAAAATTGCCTATGTGCTCATGACAATTATTATTCCTGTTTCTAATATGTTTAGAAGTTCAAACACTTAACCTAAGCAATTCATGTGTAAATTTGTTTGACTGTACATGCTTGTACATGTAATTAAAAATTATATTTTTCGAAAGATTTGCCACACATCAACACTTTTGATTCACTCAATAAGGATACAATGAAACAGCTATTGATTAGGTTGATGGTTTTTTAATGTGGATAATGGGAGGGGTCTAATCTTATTTCAGCGGATCCATTTGTGACAGAATGTTTGATTGCAATTTGAAATGAAATTTTGTAGATAAATATGTGATCCTAAATGTTTAATCGTAAAGACATTTCATTAAAAATTCAAGTGAGAAAATCATGGCCATATTTGCAAAGTATGATTAAATTAAACATGTAATTATTTTTTGTTCTATTTAGGCAGAAGTTTCTACAGTTGCATATAATTTATTACAAAATATACAGAAAGTGTCTAACAAAATCCCACTACCAATGACAGAGCGAGAAAACATCCAGGAAGCAACAGCAGGTAATTATGAAGAATGTTGGACAACTCGATCGGTCCGGAGACAAGTCGGACCGATACCACTCTGACCGTCTAAGAAGACAACTCCGACCGTCAATAAGACAACTCGGATCGTCTATAAGGACAAGACAGACAAAGTATTTAAACAGGATTTGAAGCGTTTGAATCAGTG